>NC_054742.1:32030618-32682159 GCF_018143015.1 Lytechinus variegatus
CGCATTCCAGTGCGTACCTAGGATTTTCCACAGGGAGGGGCGGGCAAACCCGTCCCCCGAAAAACTTTGACAAGCAAAAAAAAAAGGTCTCCAATAAAAAATAAAGGATTTCGGGTATTAGGTATTCAAGCTCGTCAGGGGGGGAGGGCAAAAAGATCTTCAAGCTCGTCAGGGGGCACGGATGCGTCCTTTGCATGGGTTGTGACTCGTCAGGGGGGAGCAGACTGCCCCCCCCGTAGGTACGCTAGTGGCGCATACATATCAAGGCATGAAGTAGGATGTCGTTTTGATTACGTCTTCCTACACCAGTGACCCTGCTAGTCATGTCTAAACCACTTTAAAAGAAAACTACAGACAGACGGACACAACTGCATAACTTGTTATCGGGTAACTAATACACACGCATGCTCTCAGTAAATTTCTCTCAGAGGCACGCATCCACCCTCCCACGCACACTTCTCCACGCACACGTGCCACACCAAGAACAGACACACAGGTGGTCATTTGGCTAATCTATAGGGCGACAGATGTGCTTACACGATTTAGATTAGCAAAACTGACACAGACATACAGCATAACTTTGCCTGCGTAAGCGCGCACGCTTGTTTTACACACACACACACTCTATCCCCTCCCCCTCTCTCTCAAAGATGCACACTGTTGAATCTTTCTTAATTCCGTTGGCCTTTTGCGACCCTACGCTCCCTTGTATATACCATGCGTGTGTAGGTTTTAATTCCATATTCATGCACCGCACTAAGATCAGTGATATACTACTTAAATCCTAATCCCGTTCAGGGGAAACCCCAGTTGGAAAGAAAGATTTTTTTCGAATTCCTTATATTTGGTTTAGATTTTCTTGTCCCCATAAATCTATCATAGATTCGGTGTAATTTCTGGATTTATCTGGATAAAGTAATATTGTAATTGTGGATATTCTTTTGTTTTGTTATTCTATACTGCTCTTAGAAAATAAGCCGAACGTATTTTGATAAAACAACGCAAGAGCTGGTACATGAACAAAATCTATTCAAATTCGTCTGAATATACGGTTTTAAAAATTGCATTGAAATTAACGTATTTCTTTTAAGCAAATAATTCACAGAAAAGGTACTTATAAAAAAATAAATAATAAAAAAAGAAAGACCAGTGTTCTATCTAATAGAAGAAGGTAACAACTTACATTTCAAAAATTATTTATGAGACAAACATTGCAACATTTACGAAATGTTTATATTTATGTGTGTTTTTCTGATGAAGTATTTCAACTTTACTATTTGCTTTGGTTGACAAAAAGCGTTAATAATGTTAAGGTGGTTAATACTTGCATTACTATTTCCACCTTCCCTGTCATTTTACATATTCCTACAATGCATTATAACAGATTGAGGTTGATAAAATAATTTCACTGGAATGTTTCAGCACTCATCACTTAAAATTTGGTGTAAAAAATAGATTAAAATAGGAAGTAAGTATAGTCGCGCAATGACATAAAAAAAATTAGGGTCCTCCAAGCACTCAATTTGTTTAATCGCTTAAAACTACTAAAAAATTGCGAGCGAGCAAAAATGTTGACACTTTTATTACCAAAATAAAATTTGTTCATAGTGTTGGACATATAATATTAAGAAAAAATATAGTTCACCATTCTCTCTTTCATTTTCTTCCCTTTTCCCTCTCTTTTTTTTTATCTTGGTTGTGAAAAAGGCCCCCATCTGTACACCAGTGCCTTAGTGATAATTTGATAGATTGTGTTTTGGTGAATCATTAAGTGTTATCAAAGCTCTTTCAAATCTTTTAGAGTGGTTCAATAGACCTGTGTGAAATACAGTCGAGTATCATCGAACAGGTCAATCTTACAGAATCGTACTGTGGTCACCATTCAATTTTAACCATTTATCTGTTTGCAAAAATTTAGATTCCTTGAATATTTAGCGTACCTTTTCAGCTGTTTTATTTTTCTAAAGAACAATAAGGGCGTTTGTCTTAGAAATTAAGTGATTGGCTATGTAGCCTAATTTTCTTTCAACATTTCATCCACCACATCATACTTTATTTCATATTTTGATAATATGGGATTATTCATGCAATCTAGTGAATAACTTGCGTAGTGGTATGTACTTCCGGGGGATTTACCCCAAAAATCTTGAAATTAGAACAAACATTATAATATTTGTCTATCGTTGACCTCTCCTATATATGTAACTCTTTATCACATTTTGACTGTATACGGACACAACTGTTCGTTCCAATTCTGGTCATTCCGTCGTCATTCGGTTATAATCGGAGCATTCGGGTCACATTCGGCTCGATTCTGGCCACCTTTGGC
This sequence comes from Lytechinus variegatus, assembly GCF_018143015.1. NCBI lineage: Eukaryota > Metazoa > Echinodermata > Echinoidea > Temnopleuroida > Toxopneustidae > Lytechinus > Lytechinus variegatus. The sequence goes on from NC_054742.1 coordinate 32,032,948, forward strand.
TCGATTGTTGCCACTATTCCTGTGGACATACGGCTTTATTCGAATCCATTGAAATCGGGCCATAATTCGAGCAGAATCTGTCCGAATTTATTCGGGAGAATTAGTTTTGGTGTAAACATGGCTTTAATTGTGGCTTTGTGAAATCCATGAAGTTTAATAAAATTTGTCAATGGAATGTATTTTTCGAGCAAATTGTATTTTAACATCTACATTTACATACTTTAATATTGTGCAATTTGGGTGAGTAAATACACCATATCAATTAGCAAAGATATACAGAGTGTATCAAAATAATTTTACACTTAGATAAAATCCTGTAAAATTATACATTTGTAATATCCTGAAGATTTATCCACATTTTAACATTGGTACAGATCCATTCAAGCAAATGACGATATAATTGTCAAAAAATATTTCCGCTTGAGTGAGCACCACTTACTATTGAAAAGTTAGTGAAAAATGATTTGCGCAGAACTTTGAAATAGTTATGCGAATAAAAGTAGACTCTAATCATGAAGAACACATTGGATTTAGCTATATAGTAAAATTGATTTTAAGATATCTTTTACCTTTTTAACTTGTTTCCTTGCCCAAAACACTTCGAAGAGTGCATTGCGCCCCACCCTATACTCCCCCACACATCGAGGCCATCGTGATGATATTTTCTTTACACTGAGCTGTGATTTACATGAAATGGCTTAGGCTTCATTTTCATTTTGTTAATCATTGTCAAGCTTGGTAAAGGTGTGGAGAAACAAGCAGTGGCGTACATAGGATATTCCACAGGGGGGGGGGGGCAAAACCGTCCGCCAAAAAAATTTACAAGCAAAAAAAAGGTCTTCAATCAGAAATAAATGATTTCGTACCAGAGAGAAAAAATGACAAGAAAAAAAAAGGTATTCAAACTCGTCAGGGGAGGGGGGGGGGGGCAGGGATACGTCCTTTGCATGGGTTGTGGCTTGTCAGTGGGGGGCAGACTGCCCCCCCCGTAGGTACGCTAGTGGAAACAGGTATTCAATAAGAAATGAAATGTAAACCCGCTTTAAATAACAAAGACTTAGTGAAAAAATGCTGGAGATGTCTGATATAAAATTTTGTTCAGATTTAGTTATGTCCTCAGATCCAGCTGGCCAAAAAGGGTAGAGGTTGTGCTTACTAAGTGTTGAAATTTCAATTTGGGTGTCAAAATTGTTACAAAATGTTTGAATGTATCTGTTTTATTTCAATTGACTAAAAGTGCAAGGTATGAGAAATGTTTCGCAGGGTAAATTTGATTTAACCCTTTCCCCTTGACACAGCGTGAAAACGAGCATTTCGCGAGCTTCACAAAATGGACAGTGCTCACTCAATTGTAACATTCTGTCAAAACTTTTACTTTCATTGGATAGATGAGACCCAAACCTAAGATTATATTTAAAAAAATTACCCACATATTGCATATTTTTTTTAATTACCAGGGCTTTATCAAAGTGTAAACTTTTTTTGATACGCACTGTATATACGCTATTGAGTGCATAAACGGTTGTTCCAAAGGGCTTATTTCGAAAGGGTGGGTGCTGTCGCGTTAGGGTGCGTCAACGCGAACGCGAAGATTCGTCCAAAGCCCCCCCCCCCCCGGTTTGGCCGAAAGGGTGCGTTGGGAGCGCCACGTCTCGTCGCGTTCACTGGAACGCGCCCTTTCGTCCAAAGCCCCCCCCCCGGTTTGGACGAAAGGGTGTGTTTAATAATAGTGAATAAATAAATACAAATATTTATAAGAAAGCTGAACAAACAAAAAAGACAAGTGATATGTGAAATTTGCATAGGAACATAAATCATCATATGGCACAAACATTCTTTTTAAGGTAAAAAAAAAACAATGACGGCATGCTGCATGAGGATTTTCGGTGGAAATGTTTTATGGTGTAATATTGATACATGTAAAAATTATGACTGATTTCAAGGTTCTTTCAAATAAAAAAGTAACTTACCTTCAATTTTATACTTTGCAGGTGTGTATTTATTACAAAGGAAAACATTCGTATACCTGGAGATATTTGGTGTCCCCCAAATTATAAAACTTACGGCAGATGTGTCCTGGAAGGGCAAGGCCAAAATTGATGTCGGGTCAGCATTCACAACGTTTAACTCTTCAGACCCTACCTTACTATATTTTACACTTGAGACCCTGCCTCAGTATATTTTGTGAAATGTATCTGTTGTGTATGTGTGCGTGTTGTGTGTATAATAATAATAATGATAATAATAATAATATGTGCGTGTGTATAATAATAATACTTATAATAATAAAAATAATAACAATAATTATAATAATAATTATAATAATGATAATAATAATAATTTTCACCCCAAAGAGTGAATTTATGGAAATGAATTTGGAGTGAAAAATTGGCGCCAAGTGGCTTATTGCAAGGGTGGGTATCTGATTTTATTATCATTATTATCATTATTATTATTATCATTATTATTCTTAGTTGAACTTTTCTTTCTTTTCCTCAAATTGTCAATGCTTTAAATGATTGAAAATCCACTATTTTACGTGCAAATTGGCAATGTTTGACAAAATACCTTATATTCAGCTTTCTTATAAATATTTGTATTTATTTATTCATTATTATTAAACACACCCTTTCGTCCAAACCGGGGGGGGGGCTTTGAACGAAAGGGCGCGTTCCAGTGAACGCGACGCGACGTGGCGCTCCCAACGCACCCTTTCGGCCAAACCGGGGGGGCTTTGGACGAATCTTCGCGTTCGCGTTGACGCACCCTAACGCGACAGCACCCACCCTTTCGACATAAGCCGTTCCAAAGTATTCTCGATCTTGATCAATTATAAGCAATGCCATATATAAAAATAGCTTGTGGTTCTTTTTTATACTTAACTTAAAAATACCAAGCACAGAGAAGAATACAATACTGATTGTGTTCAAATTATTTTTTTAAAGAAAAGTATAGGCCTTTTTATAAGTAGTGCAAAAGGCTTTGTTTTCGATGAAAACTTTGAAGTGATAGCTGATAAATTGGCATGCATAGTTTAACATCATTCATCATTTGATCTTATATAATCGCACACTGAAGTTGTACCGCATTACACATTATTCTTCCATGATGTAACGAACAAATGGACATACTGGAGAAAATGTCTATAAATGTATATATCTATTTCATACAACAAATCATCAATCTGGCTACATCTTGGTGGATTTCTCTCTCGAGAGAGGGTTTACACGAGATAAATTGATTGTAAGCAAAATACGAATCCCTATATTCCTTACCTGTATATCATGGTCGTGTGAGCTTTAGATTCCAGGTGATGAGTGGGAAAATTACATTAATCTTGACGTTATTATTATATTGGAAACCCATGGGTCCTGTAATATGGTAATAAGTGTGAAATTATGATGAGTTCCGTATATATTGCTCATGTGTAACGTATACTCATTTGGTAGAAAATCAGTGTAAACTTGTTTCCTTCTACACGCAAATTGTAACATTCCGTATTGTGAGGATCAATTTGTTCTCTACATGTATTGCATTTTTGTTGTTTTGAAATAGCAACAGTGCTGAATAATCAAACAGACACGTGGGTTTGTTATAATACAACCATCCTGGTATCAATAAAAAATGACAAAATTTATGCAACTTGTTTATAGCATCCCATATATTTCAGAAGGCATTGTTATCGCCGTTACCCGCATGTTAAACGTGATAATTACTAGTGTTTTGGACATTTTGATTCATGCTCTTTTTAAATTTATGCATATCAAATAATTAGGTAGGCCTATGATTGTAATGAATAATGAATATTTATTTAATATTGTATATCTAAATGTGCATCACACAATCTGTCACACTCTGTTATTCACAATCGCCCCGGATTGCCAGCATTGCTTGAATAATAATGAAAACTTCTGAATATGACATCATGAAATTACATAATACATGTATATGAATAAACTATTGTTTGTTTCTATTTCATCTTAATATACTTTTCTTTCTGATGAGGAATAAGAACGTGACCTCAGAAATATTCAGAGAGACGTATAAAATACAGAACTTAATATTTCAAAGAGGAAAGGTGTTGTGGTATTATACGAGCTAATGGCGGAACACAAAGAGTGAATGATGACAGTGGAAAAGTTATAGGGAGCTAAAGAGTATGTGCTACAAAGAGAGGGGGTATGGGATGACAGATAAAGGAGAAGGAAGAAATAGAAAGAAAGAAGATAGGGGGAAGAATCAGTTAAGAGGATAGAATGGAGCAAAGTAAATTTAATGCTTTAACACGGAAGAGACTACGTCAACAAATCGATCGTACGAGGAGGTGATCGATCCACGATGTTATGCAGGATCACGCACTCCACTCAGCCAGAATGAAGCACGGATGTAAATCCGACACCAGCCCCGCCGTCATGTCGTGATTCCTAGCAGCTCTTGCCTTTTTGCGATGGTGGTAAAATGACATGCTCACGGTTTCGAATTTGTCAGGCGGTCGCCGGGCTGGATGACGAAGAGGGGGAATGATGGTTGGTAGTGGAGTCTTTCGATTGTTTGTAGCCCACGGTCATTCCTCTTGCCTAAAGAGTCGGGAACGACGCAGTGACGGTATTCTACTTCACACTGCTACCCTATTAAGGTACCCTGATAAGGTTTCGATGAGAAATCACCTTTCCCTCTACTTCTTTCTCCTGTCTACCGTCACCTACCACAATTATGATTTACACATCTCCCTTTTCAATCCAATTACAAATCGATCCCAGTTCAGAGGTGTCAAAATTAGATCCGAGGGAACATTGACGAGTAAATGTGTCATGTTAGACGTTTTATGTCTTGTTTGAGGAGTAGAAAGGATGCAGTTTCGTATCGAATTGATTAGAATTATCTAAAAAATGTCCATCTAATAGCCATGAGCCAACCTTGTCATATTGGTAGCATGAGATCAAGCAAACGAAATGTTAGGTGGGTTATCATGGGTGTTTTGGTATCCTTTCTTTTATTCGAAATACATGTATAACTATTACGAGTCATAAATATGATTTAAAAGATTGGGGTCGCTTAGAAACGAGGGAACGAATATAGTTCGCTTTGCTTCAGGAGGTTCCATATTATAAATCATGCTTTCATAACTTTTTTAAATCAAATTTGTTTTAAAAATTGTAGAAAATACAATCTAATTGTAATTTTTGGAGGAATGTTCATCCCCACCTCTTGAAATTTGCGACAGCCCAAATGTATTTACATGTTTACTTCATCATGAACGAATCAGTTTAAGAAAAAAAAAACTGATTCGTATATTCGAAATACTCTTATTGTTTGAGGATTCAGGAGATGACTCCAACTAACGATGACTAAAATAATATTAACAATGGCAATGATCATTATAATAATAATCATGTATTTGATTATAGTAATGATACGATTAGTAACAATTATCATAATTATATTGATAATAATGATCATGATAATGATAACATAAATTACCATATTGACAATGATGATAGCAATGATAGTATTAAAAAGAAGAAATAGGAGTAGTAATAGTAGTAGTAGTAGTAGTAGTAGTAGTAGTAGTAGTAGTAGTAGTAGTAGTAGTAGTGATAGTAGTAGTAGAAGAAGAAGTAGAAAGCGAAGGAGGAGGAAGAGCAGGAGGAAGAGGATCACAATAACAATAAAACATTTATAATTGTTTAGGATTATTACTCTACCATTTTCCTTTTATGGAATAATAAATTACTTTCAACGAATTCAGAATAAAATGAGCGGTAAATAAAGCTGTATCCGTTAGAATTAAACTCAACTTTTTTAATAACCAATAAGCTAAAACAAGATAAATAATCTTTAGTAGATATGAAGACACTTTCCCCGCCAGTTTCATAAAAGAAACAGTGACTTATTGATATGTTCATAATAGATGTCCTCTGATTGACAATTTTAAGCTTGACCACTTACTATTTTAAAGGCAATATCACTAGTTTAAAGGCAATATCACTTTCGTCATTTATTTCCTTCTTTTTTATTTTGTGTGTCTTAATAATGCACAATATGAAATAGGCCTATCTATATATCTAAAGAGCGCTTGTTGAAAAACTTGTCAATATAAAAAAAAAATCTGAGACTTATTGTCGGTTTTAAGCTGGCGGGACACAAATAACGTGATAAGCGCTACATTAGAAATTATCGCAATATTATCATCATTATTATCATTATCATATCTATCATAATCATCATCAAAATCATCATTCGTCGGTATTGGTATCATGAAGGCGCCTTTGGAAATCAGTCTTGCATAACTGAACAGGCCTACCCTGCAGTACAAGATAAAGAAAACAAGGAAATCAACATCAAAACAATAAAGGAATGAAAAATGAATCTAACTGGAAGGCAACGTTTGAATTTATCATTTGGTAATGTTTCTCTTTGAAGGATTAACGCCTCTTGTAGCATTATCCTGGAATTATTAACAGTTACAACTTGGGTGGGGAATGAAATTATTCGAAATGGAAAAATTAAAATAAAAACAAAAAAATACGGATGACCATGAATGAACAAAAAGGGTTGTATCAAAATTATAGGGGGAATTAAATGTGTAAACAACAATCATTAACTCGTTTAAAAAAAAAATTATGGTTCGTAATTGCACCACATCTGCACAATTTGTGACTTATGGGAAAGATTTGGAACAAACTCTGACTCATAACATCATGGATTTAGGGTTGGATTGAAATTTTTCCAGTATTTATTGGATCTCATTTTGAGGATGCTGAGCTTTGAATTTAGTAATTCATTTTGTTTACCTCCAAATTCATTCCATTGCCATTCATTAGATTGATTTTGCGCATTCATTCCAGATTTCAGTGTGCATGGCGGAATGAAAAGACCGCAAAAAAAAATACCCTGCAGATTTGCACAGGAGAGATAGGTAGATGACAATTCGTCATACAAAATCATCAAATCATGACGCCGAATATCCTACGGTGCAACTTAATCTAAACTTAATTTAAAAAAAAAATAATTGTTCAACAATCATGTCCCATTATCATGATTCCTTATCCGAATAAATGTAATAAAAATCTGTTATTTAATAAAATTCTGCCCTGATATTTTTTCGAGACATAAATAGTCACATTAATCAAAGTTTTTAGCTCACTCCTTCGGTATTATTTTTATCATGTGAGCTTTAAGTCCAATAAATGTTCCTCCAAGGAAAGAAATATACCAAAAGGAAATCACAGTTTTTGATGGAGACAGCAAGAGACATTTTTATTCAATAAACCTATAAACCATATGTTAAAAAAAGTTTAAATCAATAATAGGTGTCCCAGTCTGTTACGTCTTTGATATCCGTGAACATGCAGAAAATGCTATTTCGAGAAATCTGAACCCGAAACGAAACGAAATATGGGCTCCTATTTGAAATGTTGGTAAACAGTTGAATAAACCATTAGCTGTTTACAACACGCACGCATGAAATTCTATATATCCATTCAATTCTGTTGAAAAGTTTCATACATACAGTATGTATCAATAAAATTTCAGAAAATATCCAAACATGTTCTTGTTTAAAGATGCATATACCATAGTCGATATTCACCAAAGCCAGTCATTGTACCCTTCATGGATATATATATATATATATATATATATATATATATATATAATACACACAAAAAAGAAGATTTTAATATCTTGGAATGTATTAAGTTATATTGATATTTTCCCGAAAATGCAGGTTTACCTTTTGAGACACCTTGTAGTTGGGCAAAGAACTTGGAAAAGGGTTATAATGATTCTCATATAGTTTTCGGCTAAAGTTAGGAATGGAAGATTGATACGACATAATCCTCGCCCTGGAGCTGAAATTGTCAGAGCGCAGCAATAACACCTGCTTTGGATTTAAATATGACTATGGCTGCCAACTTCTAAAATACCCTGCCTGTTATCAATATCTTCGAATTCATTTTTGGCTGCCGAACTTTCAAGCTATGTCTCTTATTACCTGTCAGTAATGCTCTGCTCGTAATTCAGTAGTCGGCCGTTATCCCTTGATAACATTACTAGATTTACCATTTTAAGGGGAATAATCCTTCTTAGTTGTTACGTGTCTTTTTAACCTTGCTTGATTTTTCCCAGCTAATGTTTAATGTAGGTTAAACAATCGTCAATAAGACATACATATACATACAATACATCAATAATCATACTTGAGCATCTTGTTTAATTTTCGTTGTATTGAAGAATATTTTATTAATTTCACAAACATGAAAACTCTAGTGACCACGATGAAAAAACCTAACTTAACGACAATAACGAACAAAAGATTTAAAAATAAAACTACTATAAAGGTGATGATACCCGATTGTGAACACCATGGAGGTTTATGAATATAATGAGAGATTGAATATACATAGTGCTGAAATTTTTGAAAATCTTCAACCTTGCTGTATAACGTTTACAAAGAAAAACAAATCATGATATGACAAAAATCATTATTTTTTACATTAATTGCTAATTTTTTCCAATTGCTTCTAAAAATCATTGTATCTTTTAAATTCTACAATTAAAATTAGTCACCATCATACACTGACAAATATAAAATTGAAGTAGAATTCTCATGAAACTAGTTCACTGTCTGTCAGATTGTAAACTATTAAAAATTGATGTTATAAGAAGTTTTGTTTTGTCCTGACGTTCGACATGTTCGAATGGCATTGTCAACATGCTTCGCTGGCTAAATATTACCTGCATGGCATCAGAAATTATAACAGGCAATTGACTTTGTCATTTCATTTAAGAATGGATACGATATGAATTTCTAATCTGTTTGGTTTTCTTCCCAATTTAACCTAATAACTTCGGAAGGAAAGCGCATCCAGCGAATTGTAAGATTGCAGAAAAACCGAAGAATATAGTATCTACAATTGCATTTCATCTAATTCATTGTAAACGGTATTTACATGGATATCGACATTTATAACGTAACATCATCGTTGAATAGGATTGTTTTATCCAAAGAAAATAAGACATTGATACAAGACTTAAAAATGTATCAAGAAGAAAGTTATATTACAATTTATCTAATCATTCACTATATATTATATCTTAAATCGCTATATCAAGAAAACGGATGATAGAAAATATTTTCAGTAAAACTCGATTGTTCAAAGAGACTGACTCTAATAGTCTGACAAACTGTAACACAGTGAGAAAGTCTAACGTAATAACATGATTGAGAGGTCCTGAAATTCGAGTGCTATGATAGAGATATATTGAACAAATGTCAGTTTTTCAGTACTAATAAAAAATAATGAAATAAGATAATGCTTAAGTATAATTATTTCGAAAACATTTTGAAATGGTACAGAGCTAAGTTTAACATCAGTTATCTACAATATCCCTCAATGCTAAAATGCTCCTAACTTATCCTCCGGACACTCGAGTGCAGTAGGGGTGAAATAAAACATGGCGCTCAGAAAATCTCTGCGCCGAAATTATTCTTGGAGCAGTGCACACCTGATCCCAAAAGACGAATAAATCATGACACACATGAATCATGAATAAATTTAATGTGGACACACATACCAAAAAATATAAACCTCTATGTGATCCCAACGTGAAAGTACATTGACTTATGGTTACAGTCTCGTCGACATCATTGGCCATGATACCGGTTACAATCCAGTAATTCAAAAAGATGATTTATATTCAATCTGGCAATATTTTGATAGTTTTCTATTTTTTTTCATTAAAAAATGATTTATGTTGAATAACTATTGTCCCAGTGCAATGTTTTCATCCATTAATAACCCCCGTTTTCTTCTGCCTTTTCAAGTTGCGCGATGAGTTGCTCTATGAGGGGTAGGTTTCTGAATTGAAAAGTTTCGTCGTCGTATTTGTCAGCGCCGTATACATTATCGTCCAGTGTGCTTGGTGGTTGCCATGCTCTCCCGTACCTTGAACCAAACCGAACCGATTCCAGTCTGTGTTTCGTCTGCATAGCATCTCGTCCTGTATAGAAAAGAAATAAACGAGGAAAAGTAAGTAGATTGTTAATTAAGGTGATTTTTTTCTCTCTTTATCGTCATTAATTCCTTTGTAGATATCCTTACGTTAAAGGAAACTGTTTAAATGGAAATACGGGAGTTAACATTCAACTGAGATCAATGTCTGTAAGAGGTTCATATAAACTAATGACTTCAAATTGAATCTTATCGCCGTGAATTCTTTTTCTTCCTATCAAGATTTTTTTTGCAACATACATGTATAGCTTACTCAAAAGTAGTTTGAAACTATATGTGTATATATATATATATATACGACAAATCAAATATGCATATGATGAAGAACAGGAACATTTCATTAGGGCATGAAATTATTGATTAACCATCTGAATTATTCCGAGATTGAAATGTTAATAGATATTCACCATTTTTGATAGAAATATTTAGTATTCAGTTCATGATTGGGCCCATTCGAATACATTTTTAGCGCCATCCACATTTAAAACTTAATAACATTTATTTAGTTTTAGCCGATGACTGAATTTGCCTTTTGCTCTATCCAATGTGTGTTGATTCTGACTTTTAATCTTTCTTTTCATTTACGATGTATGTCTCTTTAATAGAGAAGGGTGTATAATGGGGTGTCCAAACTTCGCGGACATTTCAAAAATATTCATAAAGCTAAAGTTGGTTAAAAAAATATTCACATTTTCAACAAAAAACAATTTGAATACTTGTAATAGCTACCAAATTAAGGGCAAGATCGTAAATTACTGAATAAAATAATTAACGAAAATGTAGGTCGCGAACATAAAATCCTATTGCGATCAACGAAAGTGTGCTCGCTGTGTATGTGCTGGAAATCCGCTCTAATAAAGTGTGATCTAACCCGGGTGATATAACTTCGCGGACCAAAGTTTTTTTGAGATTTAAAAAAAATCTCCAGCTCAAAAGACGAGATATTCAAAATGTTATAGAATCGGTTTTTTTTAATATCTGCTCCAAAATGATGATACAGTGATGTTTGCTGAGAAGTTCATATTTTTTCGGAACGGGTGCTTACGGTGACAAAATTGTCGATCTTTTGTCATTGTTTTCAATAATTCTGAACTCATTCTAAAGAAACTTACGCTATAGGGTATTTTTAGATCGCTTTTTATGTAGATGATGTCAGATTTTAAAGATATTGAACAGTTTGTTAGATAATGAACGTCCGCGAAGGATGGACAATCGCGAAGTTTGGTCTCACTGCCAAACATTATATAGTTTGAAAAGATCTTCTAAAAAGACCATATTATCCTTTAGATAAATTCAAAACAATCACTACCCTTTTAAATTTGTATTTTGAAAAGGGGAAGCTTAATCACAATTGACACTTTATAGAAAGCAGAAAGCTTTTGTAATAGCGATGTCAGGGAGTTAAAATCACATCTAAAGTGTCTATCCTATTTAAATCGCTTAAAATGGTTCCCCAAGGACTGTACGTCAGCTTTCATCTTTTTAACATGAATAAATAAGCAATGAGTATTGTTCTGGTTCATGCAATATTCATGGCACCTCTCCATCCGCACTATCCGAGTCCGATGAACTATTTCTCTTTCAATCGCTCTTTTTTTGTTTCGTTTTGTCTGTTTAAAAAGCACAGTTGACTTTGACGAGCAAGTCCCATTACATTAGTATGTCAAGATAAGATAAAAGAATACAACTTATCAGTTGACATGATACTTGATATCAATCCTCTCTAATTCTCTAATGAAGTAAAGCAGATGTATTGTCATGACCAAAGCATATTCAGCAGGTCTTTTCTCAGAAACTCGTCTCCTTGCGGTTATGCATCACAGAAATTTACCCCTCCTTTAATTTCATTTCAACCCGCGCTCTCCAATATCAACGAAGAAATTTACCTATTTCGAACTAATCGCAAATACTATTGATTTATTTCCCTCATATGGATCAATAAAAGATAATATGCTATCCTAAAGCAATTAGAGCATTCGATCGCACCATTTTGGAGACCGGGGAGCTTTTCATGAACATTTTTTGTTCGAGAAGTTGTCAGATCTTGATTTTAATTGGTTGAGATGAAATGTCACTTTGGTACCTGTCGGATAAATGGGAGCGTTTCATAAAAGGAGTTGTTAGATGTTTTATCCGACAAGTACTGCTGTATCCGACAGTTACCATGGTAACAAGGAAAGTTATCAGACCTGACAACTTGTCGGATAAAAATGTTGACGAGTGGTCCAAGGCGCCTGGCTATACATGGAAAGTCCGGGGTTCGATCCCCGGCCGCGGCACCTATGCCCATGAGCAAGGCATTAAATCTACAATGCTATTTTATTCTGCTTTCAAATAAATGAAAATGCTATATGCATTATTGGTAAATAGGTGTGCACCTGTTTAAAAAAATCACGTCATCGACCGTGCCATTTTAGAATCCGTTCATCATACAATTTTGGAACAGTACGATTTTGTCCATTGCACGCGCGCAGTGTACGCGACAATCAACGGACCGAGCTCGCACTGCATGATCATACTTTGCATCGAAATTGATAAATTTCATATGAAAATAATGTAGTTCATATATAATCACAATAATGAATGTTCTTTCATTTGTGCAATGGACAGAATACTTCATTCGGTGAAATTTATGAATTTCGATGCAAAACATGCTCATGCGGTGCGAGTTCGGTCTATTGATTGTTACGTCATTACAACATGCGTATTTATTTGTCCATGAGCTGTCTCGGTGCGCGCATGCAATAGACAAAATCGTGTGGATCCAAAATTGCACGGTTGATGACGTCATTGTAAAATGGGCTGAATGAACGATATCAAACAACCAATCAAATCGCAAGGATCTATCTAGGTGTAATATAATAGAAGTTACTGCGCATGGGCATGCCACTCTAAATTCTTTCGCAGGGCATACGGCATTTATCACGAGATCTTAATCAACCTATTACCAACATATTCATTAATGTACTGCATTAAATGTAAGTAGGTAACAGTTGTAGCATGATAAGAAATATACAAATGATTCAATTCGTTTTTGAAGGGAACATAATTTCATCTAGCCTCATGGACAGATAGCGACATATTCAATCATGAAAAATTAAAGCTAAAGAATAAACGTTTTCAGATTTTAATGCCGTGTTGGGAGAAAATCAATGAAGAAAGTGAAATATCTTTGCAAAGTCATATTGTTTTGTTTTACAGAAAGTTAGAAGGAAAGCTGCATCCGCTAAGGTTTGAAAAAAAAAGCTATTTCGCTATGAACGAACAGACATCGTAGGGAGGTATAATGTATTGCAAATTACCCACTTGGATAAATTGAGGGATCTCCGAAGCGAGTGAAATAGATCCTCCCATTGGGAGTCACCTAAACGTTCTACCTCAAGGGGAAGATGAAGAAGAATTTATCCAGGCCTGGCGGCTTAATACCAAGTTTATGAACCTCCTGATGTACAATAGAAAGTTATAGCTCAATCATTAAATAGTCTCAGGGACGACCCTGTGACGAGATTAATTGGAGGGAAAACTGATCCTCTCCGGTATTAATCGTCTTGATTAAGAGGTCGATGTTATATGTAAATAATCTACGTCCTTCCAATACCATCCCCACAAATAATTGTCTGAACGAAGATAGCAGTAAGGTCAATTTTACAGGTAAATTATCTATGGATCTCCAATTATGATCCATACTTACTGCTGAAGTGAAAAGAAAGTAAGAAAAGTGTTTTGTTTGTATTGCAAATAATATACGAATTGTGTTCATTCCCGTGAGCTTGCAATACTGAAATAAAGATGCAGCTAAAATTTGTAGTTCAAAAAATGAGATAGATGACGATATAGAGAGCTTCATGATAATATATTCTGTTATAAATCTCTTCGTACATCCTAATGACAATGACAATGTTATCTGTATTTCATCATTCCTCCCGAAATGGGTATTTTAGAAAACCATAAGTTTACATTTACAATCAGAACAATAATTTGTATTATTTACTGATTAATGGCAGTGACGTGTAATTTAGTTGTTTGTTTTAGCCTATTACACTATTACATTATATGCGAAAAAATTACCCATACGTTGTAGATTTATTCAATCCCCAAGTCCTTTTCAAAGTGTAAACTTTTTTTGATACGCACTGTATAACGAAAGCTTTATCATACAGCCATATTCACCGTTAAACCTATATTGCCTAAAATATAAATAAGATGTTGCTTCCACGTTGAAAACTACAAAAATATGTGTCAGAGTGAATAATTCATAGCACTAGTTATCATCATAGTACGTGCTGGTAATATGAATGCGCCTCTTTGGAATAAGATACATGACAAGGATAAACCTTTTTTTTTTATTTATCTTTAAACAATTCCTCTCGCTTTTACCAAAATAGTGATCAAAAACATGATTGTTTTGTATGTGACTCGTATGTATTTTTCTTAGCGCCCCAATGCAATAAACGTTCTATTGAAACGATTGATATTAAATAAATTTTATCAAAATGGTTTAAACGTAACAACATCATATAAAACATAGATGAAAACAAACGGTTTTAGATTTTGAAATCATTCAACAAAGCCATTCACGAATTATCCTGAGCAACAATCGGGTTAAACAGATATATCGTCAGTACTGAAAAAGTAGACACAGATTGAAGTGTAGCATAAAACTGTTCATCATTGACAGTTGACTTTTAGTTTGTTTATTTATAAACTAACTTAGGTAGACGAAATTTTCGTCTTACAGAATTCGGCTCGTGGGCCTTGGATCAACGCTATATAAGAGACAAACTTGAATAAACAGCATATCATCTCACACTTGACATAAAGGAAAAGATGAAAAAGAAACAAAGAATTCTTTTCGTCTAAAAACGTGAGGAAAACAAGAAAAGTAAAATTGCTAGGGTAGGAAGTCTGTATTTACATGACGCATGGATGATTATAGTAGAGAAAATGTCGCTGAATTACATCTCGGGAACTCATGGCTGAATTACACGCTTATTTCATTGAGTAAAAGTACAAATAGAACAATGCAATTACGACAAGACAAGAATCGCACGGAAAAATGAAATATTAGACCACGGCCCATTACACCAAGTCGACATCGATATCGTTGTCCAATTCTTGCCAAACGCACCTGTGGCGAAGACCATGGGATGGCACTTCAAAATTAAAAAAAATGCCCCTGTTCTGTGATATTGGTAAACGAAAAATAGGAAGTGGTGACCATGACAGTAAACGAAGGGAAATGAAAAGACTAGCAACGAAGAATATATGGAACAGATCACATCCTTGTTCTAGTAATTTTCAAATAACATCCCTATATACATCCCTACCCCCAGGCTAAACACCACCTCCACTATACAAGGGCAATTGAAGGCATTTGACTCGTCACATTACTTTCAATTAATCCTGATTGGCTTAACGCCAAATGACGTAATCGATTCTCGTTCAATTCGCGCTAGTCATTTCGCCTAATCTATACGGGTTATCGATTTCCACACGGCCAGAGCAGACGACCTATCTTGTCTTGCCTCGGGTTAGAAGCGCCAAAGCTCTAGGACGATCACGTGACTCTGCAATACGTTCAGCCATAATTTGAACAAGACGTTTTCCGGTGTACCGAGTTCCCGCTGGTTTGAAATGAGTAGGCTACGTGTTCATCCTCTTTTAAAGAGCAAAAAGCAGAATAGTTCATCACTAAAAAAAAACACCCTCAACTTTATTCATAGAAAGCGTGGTTGTTTCTTTATAAGGACAATAGCAACGAACCCACAGAACATGATACATTCAACTTTACACAATATCTCGAATACAGCACATAATAAGGTATCTTTCGTATCAACATGATCAATGCACGCACGAAATTCATTTTCAATAATCCAATGAGCCGTCAATTATGATTTATTCTTGATGACAAACACGTTATTTTTAAAAATATAACTATAGCGGTTAAAAGATTTAATAATAAATATTCAGTTCAATCAAATTATTTCGGAGTTTTCACACTATAAACTAGGTACATTATAGATTCGTCAATATCCGTACTACAAGACGTTCATTAAGTATTGCTTATTTTGTTTATAAAAAAAGCATGTCCGCACATTGGTATTCATAATGCATAGCACTTTTCATTTATTGAATGTGGCTGAAATGCGTAGCTCAAAGGCACAAGTGCCGAGCCGGGAACCGAACCCCTGATCTGCGATCAAGCGCCTCGCCTTAGACCACTCGACCACGGCTTATGCTACAGTCAACATGGTCAATCCTATTCTAAACCGATCGATGGTATTTAATTGGAACTAAAATTATGATTTGATTGTTCTGGGGTCGGTTTTGCCGTTCTGACTTTAGCGTGATGCAGTTTTTGCTTCCACGGCGACAAACGGATTCAAGAACACACAAAAATAATTTTCAAATGATCTTCGTGATTTTGGACAATCAAGAAAAAAAAATCGGTGAATAAAAACAGCAGTTTTGTTCTGGACTCTTGAAAAACGGCATATTTGTAACTTTCGTCAGCTTCGAAACTCAAAACGAAACCGCTGTTCCGGTTCACTAATTTTCGACAAAGACCCCCTGCTGTCCATTGTCATTTTAAGAGGATTTTCGACGCCTTTACTGCATTCTTGATTACGTTGTGCTCCATGCAAGCGAGAATTCCCGATGAAGATCACGTACATACACGAATCTACATTCCAATCCACTGAAAAAAAAAACGTTTCATGATAGAATCAGGACGAGAGTTGCACTTCGGGTAAAGATGTCTCTCACCAGGAAATCATGACGGGTCATTTGATGCGGATACACCCCTTCAACAGTATGCATTCAAAGTGAGTCTATCGGCAAATAAGCGAATGTGAAAAAAGTGGCTGAAGCGATAATCAATGAATTTTGTAATAGCATACGTTTTAAGTAAATTGGATAGTTTACCCCTCCATCACAATCAATATTCACTTTGTACATGTAGGTCTATATAACTCAGAGGAGTTTTCCATGTGTTCAGGTGATCATCCATGCCTATTTGCCAATAGGACAATCACGCAATAGACATCGATTGTATTGTATCGGACATGAACCCATTGGAAAACTAGGTACAAAAATTCACTGCTAAGCTTTGTAAACACAAACAATATTCCAAATATATAGATTACAATCACTTTTCCAGTGACAATGAATGTTTGCAGAGTATATGTTGGTAGAGATGGATCAGTACACTGTTTTGAAGGTCCTTACTAATTTTGATCAGTTTTCAATTCGTCAGTTTGTTAATCATAATATTTTCGTGAATTTTAGTTTCCGAGGTTGAAGGCAAATATTCAAAAAAAAAATTGGCAATAGAAAATATAAGTTACACAAAATTAGTAGTAAAATATTAGTATTATTTATTTTTAGTAGACTTTTTTTTCTCCAGGCTAAAAAGAAAGCATGAAAGCTCGTAGGTAATCATCCCAGTAACTTACAGTTTGAACCCATGCAGAGCAAGAGACCTCATCAGGGAATACCAAATGAATTGTCTTGACATGCTTAGTGTCTAAATAAAACCGGATCGCCGGATAACGGATAAAGAAGCATTTCAACTAAACTTTAAAAAAAGAAATAATTCCTCCCCCACTAGTTTGGACTGGGTATTTTAGCAGAAATATGAAAATCAAGCCTAAATATGATGAAATTTTACTGCTGCGGAAAGAGAGAGAGAGGGGGGGGGGGTAAAGAATTCGCTTGCAGATATGCCCTGACCTATAGGCAGATACTTAACTTGAGTTTACGCTGTAAATGAATAACGCGAAAAGCGCCCATTTTGGCATGACAGATGACTTCCACTAATGGTATGATAACAATCAAATGCTTTCGAGGCGAGATACCTAAAAGACACCTTTACCGCGTTTTGTAGATAATTCATTTTAAACCGAAGTAGATCGTTGACAATAGATCTAATAGAGGGATTTTTTGGCGAAATTAATCTGGTGGTGCTTCATTCACTCTTAACAATATTATTTGAAGAATCTTAAGACAAATATATCTTACAGCTTTCAAGTAAACATTTATGTATTCAGGTAAATGATGAACCTTGTGAGTTAAATTGTGCAGTCTCTATGTGTGTTGGAGGTGGGTGAGAGTAAGTGTCAGAAAAAGAGGGAGAGAAAGAAACAGTGCGTCCAACCTAATTGCAGGTGTAGATGTGAGTAAGTGTGAATGTTAAAAAAAGGCTGGATGTGGGTGTGTGTGCGTGCGCAACGGATGGATGTATTCTTGTATCTGAGTTTGGTCATTAATTTCTCCCAACTCCCAATTTTACACAATGTATATTTGATATCATTCAAAAAATCGTTTAATTCTCTTTAAAATGATACCATGCTTGTTATGATCATGCCATTACGAAAAAAGCAGGATTCAAAAGTGTTGGATGAGGTCTGAATTGAAAAGCTGTACAAAACGAGCAGAAGTAGTCATGAAGGGTCAATACAGAACATGGTTCTTTTGTCTGCGACAACAGAGATGAAAATCCATTCAAATCAAGCCCCTGTTTCTGTAGTGATGATTCGGTGAGATAACATGGTTTGAAATACCCAGGCATGTTTGTTTGTTTGTTATTTGTTTGCTTGTGCAGAGGTGTGTTTGACTCCATGTTAATGTTGATTTAAGGTGCATGAAAATAATTAAAAGAAACCGCTGAGCAACTCACTCATCACCACTGAAAAAAGAACAGTGACTTTCAATATTGTGTCATTTTGCAACTTTTGAATTTTGTCCTTGCCCCCCAATTCAAGGCACTGCACCTCCATGTGAACCATAATCATATCATGTATCATTTTAAAGAAATCAAATGATCTATTCATTAATATAATTACACTTTGATATTTACTAAAACCAAGGAGATATTATTGATCAAAGTCAGATTTCCAAATCTTTTTTTGAGGAGTTTAGAATAAAGGGAACAGGAGAGAGAGAGAGAGAGAAAAGGGTGGAATGAGAAAATACACACATCTTCCCATATCTGCCAACAGACACAGGCTCAAAAAACAGAGAAAACATGCACATTCTCTCCAACTTAAGGTATTAATAATAAATGAAATATAGAATTTAGAGTGATATTTCACTAGTCTTCTCTGAGACCTCCAACCATTTCATATTGAAGTGATATTCCAGTGTACCATGCTCAATCCGCTTTGATATGAAATAAGGAGGATACGGGAATCCCCAAACACCCAATCTTCTGATCTTAGCTGCTTTTGGTGAGTATACGTGTAAGTATATCTGTCAATCAATAGTCCATTTCAAGCTCATTTGGGGACAGATCCTACGTATCACTTTTCCTCATTTCCCAAAGTGACTTCCCGGCTGCGGATAGAACATCACAAATGCAGAAATTGAACGGAAGGGGGAAAGGCCTCCCAATGTCAAAAACAACATAAGAAAGGGAATGAATGATTATGTCAAAGGGCGATATAGTGTAACACTGTTCATCTTTTATATAAAAGTGTGAAAATTGTATCTTAGCAACGTCTCCATAGATGCCTTTCAGCAATGTTTTCATTACTAAGTTTTGCGTTCGCGTTTTTAATTATTCAAACATCGTAGTTTTTTTTATTTATTATTAGTTTTTTTGCTTTTACAGACTCTAATTCTAGTTGGAACGAAGACTGTGAAATGGTAATTCGAGTCATTATTAGGTTATTATTTCTATATGGATGTATTTGGCTTGTCTTTTTCAACTTGTACCACTCTTCTAAGATTCGCTATGGAATACATTCTGCGCGATAAAACAATTTAGAAGCTAAACGAAAGTTAATCGTTTATTCAATATATTGTATTTCTTAGATCTGTAAATATCATAATTCTGATGGAATTTTATTTCTTATCTGGTCGATTTTATTTTTTTACACCTAACAAGCTATTATAAAAATGTATAATCTTATCGAATAATAAATTGTTTTTTGCCTCACCCTCTTTGCTCACTTGCTTATCTCCAAAATAATGTTCAACCCCTGAAATTTGGATGTCCCATTGTGCTGTTTCACGGCAATGTATTTGCTTGTTTTATCTTATTTCAAGTTACCATCAAAATGCATGCATCCATCCCGTCATAACAACGCCTCGCCCAGAGTGTGTCAGTCCTAATTTGACGGGTATGTATTTAATTTACACCATTTTCTATAAAAATATATTGGTCATGTTGGTGGAAATGTATTCCTTTGTGTAAAAAATGAGGTCAGACAAGTATAATGTAGAGTTCATGAGTGCTCACTCAAGCGTGATAGGAAATTACTCCTTATGTTCAAATGACAACTTACAACTCTTTGTTACTTATTGTCTTTTTATTGTTTTGAAATTTATTTTGAATAACTCCCCACTAAATTGTAGTCATGGACACGTGTCAGGGCGGGTAAACTATGTTTAGCGATGACTGAAGATACAGCACTAAACGCAGAAATTCACCCTTGTGTCATTTATGACAATTCTGCTATCAAAACATTTTAGCTAATGCATTCTTCAGGAATTAACACTCAAATGTTAGTCAATAAAATAGTATAAACACTTCGGCAAAGTAGTTTGGCTTAGAACTTCTATAGTGAAAAATTACGCCTTTTTATTTTGAGGGAAATTCATATTTTGTGTCGTGTTTCGTTTGTTATACCTTTACATTACAAAATATCCTTTTCATTTTTCATTATGTTGCTCCTTGTGGTGCGTCATCAATTCCCGATGACGCCTCTTTGTAACCCCCCCCCCCCCCCCCGCTTGCTGGAAATCAACTTATGACGTAACCCTAATGCATTCCAGTATGCTTTTTTTCAATTGTCAATTGCGTCATCGAAATTAAACTACTGCGCTCTTATATAAAATTAGATCTATAAAAATCACTTCACATTTTCATTGGGGGCATTCATTACGATCTATTTTGTGCCAACGCCTGTCCCTTCATTGACCAACAACCAATGCAGAATAGATTATGCCTCATTTAAACAAGGAAGACAGAACATATCTTACCTTTCTTGTTTATAGGTTTAGGTTTATGTTGCTTTAAAAAAAACACATCACATCAGACATGTCAGAACATCTCGATAATGTCTTTGGTGGTGCATCCATGGAATAGACATCATATACATTGTATAATATATTCCATTTGTGCATTTTCCCTCAACCTTGTATTTCGGGTTAATGTACTGCAAGCCTAATTCATATTCAATCGTGGGTTTGGATATCTCATATATCAGACAATCTGGGAAATCGTCTGGAAAGACCAAGATCAGATTTTGCGGTGTCTCCGCCAAGCCACCTAATTTTTCGCTCGCTAAAATTCCACCCCGTCACATAACTCCTTTCCTTGCAAGCTTTTTCTTATATATGAACGTCGAAAATTGAATAATTATGCATTTGCTCTTATGGTATTGAAGACGTAAATGTGACTCATTTTTTGCGTGTGGTATTAATGCCGAATATGGATGGTATTTAGGTAGATTTGTGTGATCTGATTTGAATCCGCCTCTTTATAATCTATGGAGGAAGCAAGAGGGTTTGAATTCTCCATCAATGGAAGTTATTTCTAATCTGAAAAAGCCTTGAAACATTTAACAATCATCCCGTCAATGTTCTGATATCTTCTCTCGCATCTATTAAAGAAAATCCATTTAAAGTCTGGGTGTGTGGTTGTGTGTGTGTGTGAGGAGGTGTGGGCGTTTGTGTATATAATTATATTGAGAGAAATTAGATAAATACAAACAACTTGTAGTAACTCTCTTGTAAATAATAAAGCGTGAAACGAATGTAAATGAGAGTTTAATAGATGTTTTTATTTCTTTCACTATAATGTGTGTGACTGTGTGTGTGTGTGTGTGTGTGTGTATGTTCAAAACAACATGGGGTTCTCATATCTTTAAACATTTGGAAACAATTTCACATTTCATTTAATTCAGCATCTTGATTATCCATTCTTATTTTGATAGAGCAGTTTAAAGTTTCAATGTAAAAAAGGAAAAGTTACTCAAGGACACGACAAACTTGCGAATTGATGTAATTGATCATTAGAATTTCTTTTGTTTTTATTATCATTTCAGTTTCTTTAAATAAATCTCTGAATGATAAAGAGGTCAGGTTAAAAAAAACAGTTTCAAAACAAAGCATCATTCTTATTGTTTGTAATCTGCCGAGTTTATGCCTTGCTTCAGTTTTCAATTTATTAAAAAAAATAGGCGACGATTTCGAATGTGGATATGGGTATAATTTCCGGCCAAGAGTAAATATATATCCTTTTCCTTGTTTTTGTAATTCATTATCATTATTGTAAGATTGGCATTTTAGATATAGCAAGCAATACAGGGTGTATGATAATTGATATACATTCATATATCTATATTTCTTTAAAGAAAAGTTATGCCAGTAAAACACTTTACAATATTATGTGTGCAATAGATGCAACAATCTAAATTGAGAAAATAGGATCAAAGTGGAAGAAAATAAATTAGCAATTTATATGTTAATAATTCATTTGCATCCATCGAATAAAATCTTATTGATATCCCGCTGACCCAATTTCCATCTGGTCATTAATTGTAATTAAAAAGAATATGATGAAATATCCTGTAGATGGTTTATTTTCATATTCCAATTGCTTTATTTCTTAGATATTCAGGAAAGCACGATTGTAGCCTTTAACTAAGGTCTGATCGTTTTAACAGTAATTGAGTTCGTGATAGAATGTGTATTTCGAATTGTAATACACAAACCTTCATGATGCCGACTGGTTTGATAGGAACTAACCAGTTTCCTGAGATTTCTCTCAAATCGTTCGCGATTGTTTCGTTGCCTTTTCATAATAAGAAAGTGAGACAAGTTTTGGGAGGATGAACAACAGCTTCAGATCCCAAAAGAAATTGTCAAAAAGTTAAAGTCAGAGTCGACCACGTGACTAAGAATGAACTGACTGTCTCTGAGCGTCATCGTCTATCAATAATAACTTAAAATAGAGGTGACGTTTTCGCCTCCCGTTTCCAAATTCTCTGTCATTTTTATTCCGCGTCTTAGTCGAGCAAGTGTTTATGCATACATTTTATCACATGTGGACTCTGGCAACGCATCTTTCCTTCCTAGTATGTGAAAACACAAACGGATGGTAGCATTGAATAAGAAAATGGGACTCTAAGCGACTTGCCTTGGGCTGCAAGACGCTATCACGCGCAGCTATCAGGGTTTTAATTTGACAGTATGTTACCAAATGTTGGCGAGTTGCTGATGCATGCGGATTGGTGAAGCAATGGGTTAAAGCGTACGTGATGGAACGCGTCTTACATCTATTAATCGATAATTGGCCGGAATCGCTCCACACGGGCTACAGAATTGTTCTGTTACCATTTCGCAGAGAGTACGGAAAAGCCCTGGAGTATTTTTTTTTTAAATTGTATTATCCCGTATGAAAGAACTTTTGCAACCATATCGACTGTGAATCCGATAGGATAAGTTAGAGGGTTTTTTTTGTTAACAGTCATTTTCTCACCAAGTGCAATTTTCCTGGATGATTAATTACCATTACAATTTTGCAGCAGCACAAATTATATTGAATGTGTTTTTTTTTTGCAGTAAAACTGTTCAGTTTTTGCGACTTACGTTTTCTAATTAAATTGATTCAATATATAAATTTAAAAGACTAGCTTATCGGGATAAGGAATAGCGAAGTGATTTTTGTGGCTGTATCTTTGGCTTTTGGTATTTTTCATGTCTTTTTTATTATTTTAATAAACGTCGATAAAATTATGAAGTAAGCTACTCAGATAGTGTTATGTATTGTGCGCAATGTAATTATCTTCAATTGCATGACTTTGGCGTTCATCTGTGCTCCCTTGACTGGCAGTATTTGCACGGATGTTTGGTTTTGATGGTAGAGTCACATTAACAAAGGAGTGGTACATGGGTGTCGATTTATCTCCTGGTGTCTTCAAGCCGGGCATGCAAGCTGATGAAACCCGGACAGACATGGCGGTCACAGCGAGACCCTATCGATCACTCGACTTTCTGCCCGTCCGTGAAATGTTTGCGTTATCCTATCTTCCTCAATCACTCACGACCCGGTCCTTTCGTTAAGCAAAAGTGGTTTCCCTATTTACTGGCTATAAGTCCGAGTTTACGTAGAGTTTACTTTGCTAGATTAAACATTACTCGGAACATACTGATGCAATCTCTTTCGTCCTAATGGTGGAGTGTTTAGTGGTATGTTGGGTATAATCATTTCATACATTCGGCTATAGGTCAGACATACCTCGAGGAAAAAGAAAAACTTGAACATCCTATAAAATCACATTACATTTAGCACATTTCTTTTTTGAGGATAGAATTAATGGAATTAATGCGAAAATTATTATGATTCAAAGTAGGCCTAGCTCTTGAAAACGATCTCCAAGAAATGGTAAAACATTGTCTAAGCAAATAGCAGTAACTGTACACTTGACTTCCAGAGATTTCATGAAAACCTTTTTGATATTCATTGGTACATACATGTATATTAATCTGTGGTACCACTTTGGTGGCCCTTTTAAAAGGGCGTCGTGTCGTCATCTTCGTATAGCATATGAATCAAACCAATTAGACGCATGCAAGTGGGTATATAAACCCTCTTCATAAAAGGTCACTTCTTTCGAGAAAAGTCACCACTTACCTTCGGAAGGCTGGAATGGTCCCAATTTTTTTCCTCTCTCTGCTGAGAGGGTACCAACGTTTGCTCAAGGCAAAGCTCTGCGAAAATTCGTATTTGCATGTTCATTGAAGAGTTAAAGAGAGCACAGAGAGGTATGTCAGTGCCACTTTTGACACGAAAAGATTACCGCATGAGATAAAGGATAGCCAGGCATTTCCTGGAGAAGTCGTGCCAAAATGTCAGAAGCTGTCGATATAAATTCCGGTCAAGTTGCCCATCTCATATTATGAAATGTTCATGATGGGACTTGATGTCGTTGCTGAGAAGTTAATTAGAGGAGCTACAATATTTTTGTTGAACATAGCTCGGAGTGTGGATAATTTTGGTGTGTTTTTAAAAGTCCTTAATTTGCAGCATCTAGAACACAGGCTTTTCCATATTTTTACGATAAGATCTCTAAGGGTAAAAATATTGAGAGGGGTGGTCTGACTAATGGGTAATGGAAAGTCGGGCATACTTGTGTCAGAGACAAGAGTGAAGGAAGAAAGTTCTTCGGCACATCGTGTTTTTAACTTGGAAATGAAATTATCCTTTCAGATAAATGATCTCGTTGCCGATAGCACACAGTGATATGTGTCACATTATCAAATGAGATGGTTCTATATCTATTGTTAAACCCTAAAATTGCCCAAAGGTGACGGTGAAAGAACGAATTGGACATTAGAAGTGGACAAATTGCATGGTTCCGTTATAACGCACTGTATAACGTCTTAATGAAATTTGCTTAGACATAAACACATTAGTTTAACAATCCTATAGCATCAACACAGATGAACAAGAATTATTCACTAGTTTTTATTTCATTCATCGAATATCCAAATCGCCCTGTATTTTGATACTGTATCATGTTGTTTTGCTCTTGGTTTTCAAACTGAAAGCATTTGCTTCGAGGTATGTTGACAATATTATACATGTATTACATGTGAGGGAGGGTGTGTGTGTGTGTCCCTGGGTAACATCGTAATGTTTGTTCTAAAAACGGCAAAGCTTTACGTTAGTAACTGAATATCGTAACACAAATATGTGTACTAGATAGATGCAATCTATACTGGTCACTGTTTATAAGACAAATTAATATGGTGAATCGTTCTCCTGAGGGAGGGACTTTACGACTCAGATCTGATGTTAGAAAATTTCTTAACTAAAAACAATAATATTTGCATAAAATTTGCTACGCTCTATTTCCTGCATCTTGTAAGATCACACCCTTATGACGGTCTTTCCTTAAAAAATGACAACTATAATGTGAGCCATAATTGATGTGCATAAGAAAATATACAATGTACGTGGCCATAATGATAACTTAAAAGAAACTATCGATTTCATCGAGGATCAAACATTTTGGGATGACTTTCATCATGCTATTCCCTGAAGATATAGTTTAGGGTGGTGGCATAGTGACAATGGTAGATTATGTAGAGAAATGCAAACTTAAATGGTGTGGTCTTCCAAAATGAGTGTGATAGAACAACTCGTGTCTGGTGATTAACAAGTCCACGGTGGCGGTGCAAAATGTTGGTAATAATATTCAAATAAAACAATACTAGAAAAAAGATGGCCATTATCGATCGTGATTTCAAGATCAACGATGCAGTATTGTACAGGGGATGTTAATTATATCTGTACCGTTTTAATACATTCCTTCAAGATCACTTTCCTAGAAAAATAAGAAAATAAGAAGTGCGATCTAGAAATGGGGTGGTACTTTGTTGCTGTCAATGTTGTGTAGATGGATAAATTGCGTCCAAGAAACAAAAAAATAGAATTCATGATTCAGGCCAAGAAAATGAGAGTAACGCAGTAGCCATTTCGTACTTCTGTCTTGTTGTTAAATGTCGCTGGAAGTTAAAATATTTTGCTTGCGCTTTTTCCTCAAGCAATAGCTTGAGAATAATTTTCTATTTTATACATTGAACCCAAATGCTCATTATTCCGAAGTAGAAGTTGGAATACCACGCAAGTACATTGTGTGAATGATTGTTCTTGGTTCGGTTGTTTCACAACTCTCTTTCAAGAAGATAAGACGGTAAAGAGAATGCCACTGATCATGATCAGAAAATGAATTAACAGGTGTTCGTATTAAGATATCCTGATTGGTTAAAGTTGGCAATGCTTTTCTTGAGAGTCTTGTAGACTTGACGTGTAATTAATGGTGAGTGATTGTGTATACTAAACCTTTCTTCCGCAATCACCTGTTTTTATGTGAACATTGCTTCAAACGCCATGCTCCATGATCAATCAATCGAATCTGATGCATTGCCTAAAAGGTCTTTTGTTCTTTGACTGAAGCGCCAGTTTATTGGCTCACATTATCTACAATTCAAACAAAAGGCTAATGGAAGATTATACATGTGCCTATTCTTTGGATAAAAGACTCAACGTCGGCAGTTAGAATGTTAAACGAATGCTCGCGTAGGCATTGCAGATGAGATAAATGAAATAATGGATGGCATGATTTCGAAGCACTTAGATTTGAAAATCATCTCGTAAAGACGCGGTATAACAAATTGTTGCTCTTCTCTTAGGGCAATGTTCTGCCAACATCCCGTCGTCTCCTTGTGATTTCAGTTGAAATCTTGCTCTTGATATTCTTAGCTAACCTTTATGATTAATCTTGATCGACAAACATTGTGTAGGCAAGTATGCTCCCAGGATTTCCTAAGCAAATCACCCACATTTAGCAAATCACTCACATTTTGTGAAAGAAAAGAAGTTATTTTGCTTAACATGCTGAAGGCGGTGCAAAGACGAAAACCGTCGTTCAAGGTGAACAGATTTATCAAATGGAATTACTTCCTTCTTCCTTTCTAATATATTACTCATTTCTACTGTGCAGTTATGAATGCATTATACGCTCATTGAATATGCCTCCTTCGTTTTGATTCACCTGTTTTGAGGTAATATATATTACCAATATTTCAATTCATTCATTTGTTTATTCGTTTATCGTATAGGCACATCAATGAAACCGAGTGTATAAAATGACCGATGGTGTACCATTGTTAATGACGTAATTACTGTTGTTGGTCTAGAGCAGGTTTTACAGATCTGAATCAAGTATTACATTTTATTCTCCCTATATTCTTGCTCTGTAATCGATGGATACGTTTTAAAGCAGAGGTTATTAAATTAAATTTACTACCATACTTGTTATGATCTAGGAAAGCCCTGTTTTAACCCACATCGTAAAAACTTCCTGGTTCGTTCGGTGACGCGTCCCAGTGCGTTTAAAAAAAAATGATCCGTAGTGAGATTCGATGTGACCATTCTGGGGCCAGATCTGACTCTTTATGTTCCACGTCGGACCTTATTCCAAGTCATTTTTAACCCTAAGGGGATGTACAAGACTAATTGAAAAAAAAATATATATAACTACCTACCACTCCGTCCTCGCAGACCAAACAAACAAGTGAACTTGGATGGATGAAAACATCTATTTTGAGCAATATACTTTTTATAATGGAGGATAGAAGGGTTTATTTTTTTGGAAAATAGGCGAAAGATTTTTAAATGTTCTTTTGTGTGATTGTCACACCTTCACGATTTATCATCAATGATTTTTTGTGTGTATAGAAGCATGATTATTTGTGGAATAATGTTTACAAATGCTACATTTCTCTCGTTACTCTTGTTAAACTACTGTAAAGAAAAGAATCTTTATCAATGGCTCTGAATATATTTATCCATTAGTATTGCACGTATCTGTATCCGTTAGAAATATTTCAATAAAAACGGTTGCATGCTGGAAACGTAAATATAATAGTTGCTTCTACAATTAAAAAAAAATATCAGTGGCCTTCTACTCGTCATATGGACCCCCTCCCAATTTCTGACTATAAGGCAGATTTATTTTTATGTTTACCAATAAGGTTTAAATATAATTCATGAAAGAGGGTGGCAATCTTCACATACCCATAATAACATGGAATAATGTACAAATATTAAAATCCATCTGAAGGTTAAGCTCCAGTTGTAAATCTGCAGGCTTAATTTGCAAAAGGAATAATATCAGTCACACAAACACATCTCATAGTGATGATTTTTCCTTTTTAAAAATAAATTAGAATAAATTTTCCTTTTGAAACAATAAAATAAGTAATAAAATGGGATATTTTTACCCGTGTGGCCATCACATTATTTCATTGTAAATAATTATAATTCCTTGCACAGAGGATTTTGACCCAAAGAGAGAGAACAAAAATGCAATAAATAGGATAATACCTTTGCTTCTGATTACTGGGTTGGTCGTCCTTCGTTCTCTTGCATGATTGGCCGGAAGTGACATAGCGAGGGCGCAGAAAAGCACAACCAAGAAGAATAACCTGAGCTCCATCGTTGTACTGTATCAAAGAAAAAGGGAAATATTTATAATGCTTAACACAATTCGAACATGTTCATCGCAAAAGAGGGCAGAAAAGGGAGATGAGACGATGCAACGATGAGACGATGAGTACCGACATTGGTCAATATAAAAGAGCGTGACCCTATTCTCTTTCTCGTGTCCTTGCTTTAGTATTTTGTGATTGAACCTGTCGAACAACGGATATTCTTCCATCTTGTGGTATAACGGTTTACAGGGGGGAAATCAGATCTAAATTGTCAACTGGCACAACTGATCAGATTTAGGAGACATTCTTTTAAAGGATACAAATAGAAACTGAAGGACAATCTCCATCTTTCTCTCCTTCTTTATGCTATTTCAGTTGAAATCTAATAGTATTTCTAATTAGAAATCCAACATGAAGTGGATATTGGATATATGGTGGTTCATGTATACAACAATATGGCCGCTGTGATTACATCTTGAAGTCTACAATATACTAGAATTTTACCATTTGTAAAATCTAATTTAAATCTAATTATCTCTCTCCAATTTATATGTGCGCTCTTTCTTTCTCTCTCTCTCACACTGTGTATCTTCATTTCATCACGTGCAGTCACCAATCCACCTATATCGTTTTCAAAAATGAAATTTTATTGTCTGAGCCATCTTCTTCTCTCTCATTCATGAGAAATTTGTACCTTATTCTTTAAACGTGTAACATTTTAAATCAGTATATTGTATACATAAGTTTGTATTTATGAATTTACTATATCTGTATATATTATGTGTATCTACTTTGTAATTAAAAGGCCCCAACGAAAACCAGAGTTTGTACTGAATGGGCCACCCTTTTTAAATATGTGAAATAAATAAATAAATTGTACATAAAAAGATATTGTCTACTAAACTAGCTTAGAAAAGCAAA
The DNA here is from genome assembly GCF_018143015.1 of Lytechinus variegatus. NCBI lineage: Eukaryota > Metazoa > Echinodermata > Echinoidea > Temnopleuroida > Toxopneustidae > Lytechinus > Lytechinus variegatus. Next base: position 32,062,893 of record NC_054742.1, read on the forward strand.
CATGGAAATGTCTTTCATAGTGTTTCCAAATGCGATATTCAAACATTCAAGAAAGTTGCTGATTGGTGGAAATCATAATATGTGACAAATTGTAGATATTGCCATCGAAACAAGATGGTGTTTATTTAGTTAAAATCAAATAGTTTCACGTAAATTAACACATTACGTATTGGCAACTCTGTTCCAAATTCCGGAGGAACAAAGATCTCATAGAATTTAATTTTGATTGCAATAAATTATTTGGTTCATATAATTGTAGCATGATGAAAGCTAGATTCAGTCGTACCAGGAACGATATCGAGTATCGCGATTGGTGGCAAACCCTAGAATTATAATTTCGAGGTAGAAATCTAATTTCTTAGAATGATAACAAATTATTCGACTGATCGATAGTTAGTAACGTGGAATACACGTTAAAGATGTATCATTATCACCATTGTAACGCGAATATTGTTGGTGACATCCATATTGTTTTTATTAGCTTAAGTGCCTGGGTGAAGAAACAACAGAATATTTTTTTTCTACTACACTTTAAGGAAATCCAGTTACATTTCGCCATCGGCTACCTATCACGTTTGTTTTCAAGGTTTTCGCTGCTATCTCTTTCTTTCTTTCAGTTCTTCAATTAGCCGTGTAAAACATAAATCAATGTTGATTTGAAATTGTTTACACTGTATATCGTCCTTTCCTTCTAAATTCAGGTTTTTTTTCGACGAATGATAAAAAATAAAGGTTTCTCGGATAGAGCGTGACAATGCATCTGAGCCTATGACCCTTTTAATGTCAAACATGATCACTGCAGTATGACCTCTTTAAAGTAGTTATTCAGAGTGCATTTTGTATTGTCATATGGACGTTACTAAAATAATATAAAATATCTGTATACAACCAATGCATCTGGTCGAACAAGAGTAATTGCTACTTTGAAAATTGTCTGTATTCGGTGTTGAAATTAAATCCCATTGAGTGTTTGATCATCCTGGGAAAATATTGACGTTGAATTATACCGTCAAACCATCAGTCGGTAAAATCAATGTATTTCTTGTGTGAATGTCTGTGTTTAATGGGAAGATATGGTTTTATCGTTTGAAAAGGATTATTCAAGGGGAAGTTGCTCTGATAATAGAGAATTTGTGAGGGTTCTGTGAAAATCCGTCAAAGAAGAAAAGAGTCATAAATTTTAAAAGCTTAGATTTTTTTCATTCGTCATGTTTTATTATGACGTCACAAATTAAACAGTGGAAAACCATGAATAAATTATCTAATTTCCTGGATTTTAATCAAACCATTATTTTTCTCTAAATCTTTGCTTATATTTAGGCCAACTTATGGACATGGTGATATTCCAAAGAAGGTTAAAATGATCATATTACTTGGAATTCAACAAAAAGAAGTAGTTTTTAAATAAAACAATTAAAAACTTGTCGTATTCCTTATTTCAACATCTTCGTTAATACCTTTTTTCAATAGCTGCATACATTCTTTTATTTCCCTTACTAGGTGTTAGTCCACAGGATCATTTTATGAAGTACAATACCAAAATTATTCGAAAGGACGAAATCAGGATTTTTGTTCATTATGTAAATTTAACATAGAGTAATCAACAGAGATCAATCAAACAGGAATTATATACTGCTTAAATTAAATCAAGATTACCTTCTTTGACTTGGTGAATAGGTCGCAGTATGCATATATGAATATACACCAACGCAATGATTAACTCTATATGAGTTTCTATTTATTATTCCAAAGCAAAAAAACAAGACCTGGAATAATCCCATGAATGATTAAACAAACTCAAACATGACGTCATGAATCTCAACATGATCGTAATTAGGCTTTCTCCATCGCTTAGCAGAGTTTTTCCTTACAAGAAACTGTCCCGGTACTGACATCAATGCCGGCAAGGGTGTTTAAGTTTTAGATAAACCAAAATCAAAATTTTATGAATTATGCAGGAAACGATTTTTCCCCGAACGATTTTTCTGACAAATAATACTCATCATCAAGGACGTTATTAACAATTACATGTACGATGTACCTTTGGAACAGTTCTGCAGTCTTAAATTAAACAAGAGTACAGTAGTTATTCTAATCCCCAACAAAAGTGATTTTACGATAGTGATGATGATCTTTTCTGTTTGATTTGATAGGTCACCCTCAAATCAAAACCGTTCCCGTCAATATAACTGGTCATCAGTACCTATCAGCAAATATTCCTGTCATTTTAAATAAATTACTGATCATGTCAGCCAGTGGTATACCTTCATATATACACGACCGATGAAACGTATCAAAACCTGATGGAAATATGACAAATCACAGTGGGTATTGTACACTTGAAATCTATATAAATAATAACGGCCTAATTTCCAACGCCGCACTTGTTCATGATCGTACTTGCCTTTTGACTTCAAGCTCTATCGAGGGTGGCGCCTTCATATTTTGATACGGGGCAAGGTTTACACCTTCAGGTAACATTGTTTTTTTTCTGCATAGAATGGCAGTGGTCATAGTATCTCAACTCTCCTTAGATTCTCTTTTTTCTTTGATTTTCTTTATTATTATTATTCTTATATATTATATCTTTTAAAAATTACTTTAACAATTATAAGGGGTTGTTTGCCTTCATCCCTGTTTCCTTTTACTGCTTCATTTAGCTCTCTGAAAATGATCTACACCCTTTGGCGCGAGATAAAATTTTGAAATTCAAATTGTGGGAGCATTTAGCGGCCAACCCTCTGTACATGTCACATGATACGTGTTATTCTGGCTGTCATGACAATATGATAAAATTGTGAATTTAAGTAGACTTGGAACAGATCTGGGTCCCGCAATTCAAAGCTTAGCGATAACTCGTACATTTGATTTTTATGATTGATTGCAAATTGCGGTCATTTGAATCAATATAGTCAGTAAATTCTGCAATCATTGCTTTGCTTTGTATTTCGGTTTCCAGATGACACTCAACATAAACATAATCGTAAGGTTACCCCTCCTTTTCGGAGCATTATGTACTTAATTCTTTACTTCAATTAAAATATGCATTTACGTTGTAAAGTCGTGGAAAACAGGCCACTCTTCATAATCAAAAGGATTCATTTCTTCCAGTCTCCATAATAATAGTTAGAAATATCATTTGGGGGGGCAATATCTATAAAGTGTACTCATTCAACAATGACATTATTACACCTTCTTACATTTTGTACAACATGTGAAAACATATTTTACTGTAAAATATCATGTGTGCTTTTAATGTTCTAAACTTCATGAATTATAGAGGGTAAATACATAAGTGGACTTAAAGCTTTCCCTAGAGACTAGACGAAATTCTAGGAGAAACGCATTTGTTAATAAACAGTGCGTATCCAAACAAGTTTACACTTTGAAAAAGCCCTGGGAATTTAAAAATATACAACATGTGGGTAATTTTTCCAAATATATTCTTGGGTTTTGGTCTCATCTATATATCCAATGAGAGTAAAAATTTTGGCAGAATGTTACACTAGAGTGAGCACTGTCCATTTTTGTAAAGCTCGCAGAAATCTGCGCAGAAATCAAACTTACCCTGCGAAACATTTCTCATACATTTCCCTTGCACTTTGAGTCAATTGAAATAAAACGGCAAATATTTTGTAACAATTTGCCACCGAAATCAAAATTTTAACACTTAGTAAGCACAACCTTTTCCCTTGTTGTGCCAGCTTGATCTGAGGACATAACTAAATTAAACAAAATCTTAATATCAGACATCTCCAATATTTTTTCACTAAGTTTTTATCACTTAAAGTGGGTTTACATTTCATTTTTCATTTATTACTTGTTTCTCCACACTTTTCCCAAGCTTGACAATGATTAACAAATGAAAATCAAGCCTAAGCCAATTCATGAAAATCACAGCTCTGTACAAAGCAAATATCGTCACGATGGCCTCCCTTCGTGTGTGGGGGAGTGGGGTGGGGCGCAATGGCACTCTTCGAAGTGTTTTAGACAAGGAAACAAGTTTAAAAAGGTAAAATGTATCTTCAAATCAATTTTACTAGCTAAATTTCATGTGTTCTTAATGATAAAACTCTACTTTTATTCGCATAACTATTTCAAAGTTCTGCGCAAATCATTTTCACTAACTTTTCAAAAGAAAGTGGTGCTCACTCAAGCGGAAATATATTGACAGTTATATCGTCATTTGCTTAAATGGATTTGATCCAATGTTTAAATGTGGAAAAATCTTCAGGATATTACAAATGTATAATTCTACAGAACTTTTCTAATTTTAAACCCCTTTTTATATACTGTCTATACAAAATATCCGGGATCGTTTTTCTTTTTTTAATTAACTGTCCGCTCTAATATTTGTAATGTAATGGTATAAAGGATTACATGGTTATTTGACATATTTTGAAAGATAACATGATTGATGCTTTTGGTATATTTCCACCATTCAAACATGGGCACTTGTCGATTTCTTCATTAATAAGTAATGACCCAGTGACCACATATAAATATACCCCTCCTCAAAGAAAGTGAGATTTTCTTGTTGCACATCTGTAAACATGGAGAATTCTCGACCCACATAATTTATATTCCCGGCTGATATACTCCAAGCTCAACGTTATGTACTCGTTTTAAACGCGTGTCAAAAAATTGGCAAGCCAACAACCTGAAGTAACGGCAGGCAAACATGCAGATATCTACAAAATAATAGCGTCAATTCTAAATTATAAAGCTATAGGTAATAATAACATTTTGGACTGGCGTTCATTTGGGAGATAAATCACATAGTCCTCTCACCAGACCTATTACCCTCGTCACGACTCGGGCAATACGAGACTACTTCGCGAAATTATTATGTGTGGCATCTCCCCCATGTTCAGTATACATAGGTGCTTATTATTAGAATTCCATATTGATATATGCATCTGACTGATTTTAATTTCACTTATTCACGGCTAACAAAACAACAAGAACAAGTGAATTGCGATTTGTCGTGGCTTTAATGAAAATAGAGATGAATGTGCATCTTTACCAATTCTGCTTTTTGTGTACAGTGTATGAATATCATCACATATACATATACCGATAATGTCTGTAACCAACCGATACCCTTGTTTAATAAGCTCCTCGGAGAGGGGTTAAACCCCCGGCTAGAAGGCCCCCCTCGTAAGTTCTTCAATGTTTAAAATTCATGGCTGTTTTCCCACTGGTTCCCTGCTAGCCGGACCGGAATCCCAGCACAGCTATTAATTATGAGCTATCGGTGGATTACAGATGACATAAATATAGCATATAGAGATATATGAATGCCCATGACTATAGACCAGCCTGCCCGCCTTTAAGATCAGGTCAGGCTAAGATTAAACTTTAAGCATGACACAATTATTTCAGTTTAACAGCGTTCTCAAACATTTGTATGTACAAATAGGTCCCCCTCACCTAGGTAACGAGTGGGGACCTGCAACTTACATAATAACATAACATAATTGATTAAAATCCACATGCCTGCCCTGGCATGGAAAGGAAAAAAGGAGGTACTTTAATAATGCGCCTCTTACTGAAATCATGCCCCCAGAACTTCAACTGCTTGTTTTTCAACAACACACAAGGCGTCAACACTCCTCCCAAAAACGAGTAAGGGCGAAAACCCGCCTGCCCACTGGCCAAAATAGGACAGGAGGATAAAATTCCCTTACGGCCCACTTATGCACGACGATCGTTGTTAGGATTGGTGTGCGACCAGGTCAAACACCCTCGAATTTGGATTCGTGTTACGCTCTTCTATCAGCCTAGGCTCTGCCTAGATTCTGAAATTAACCATGAAAAGTATACCATCACCCTCCAACTACTTCATACACCATTCATTATAGAGTATCATATAGATTCAACAAATACAACTTCCCTGGAAAATATAAATGCAAAAGTACTTGTACCCCCCCCCCCCCCCCCCTAATCACACTTTGCCAAGATCAACTACTGCTGGTATTCAAGCCAACTATAGGTATCCAATTTTCATCCCACTGAAAATATTGAGCCCCTTAAAGGAACTTTAATAAAGGAAATTGAATTCAGAAAGAAATTTGTTTCACCAAACGAAATTCACTAATATGGCCATACTCTGGCAAAGGGAAGCAAGGTACGAAAGTATCACTCGTTGTAAATGACCAATGCGTGTTCGTCATTAACATATACATCAATGCAATTAAACTAAATAATATTTTCTTCAATATCTTTCCCCAAAACGATCATTTCTTCACAATTTCTGCCTGAACGGGCAGCACACAACAGATATTTAAAAACCATAACTCAAATCTGACTGATGCGTGAGCTGCTTCCTATACCAAAGGTGGGCAGTATTAATAATAAATACACCATGACAAAATTACCATACAAATTCACATAAGTATACCAACATACTACGCCTAAAGACCTGAACATTCGGCTGAACTTGAAGAAGCCTAAAAATTGGGACAATACTTCCGTCTAATTCCTAAGGAGTCCGATGCAGACCCGAGAAATAACTTTATCTGAAATGAAGCCTATGCAATCTTATCAAACATTTCTTCATATATAATGCTCATGGTAGAGGAAAATAAAACATACATAGAAATTATGAATTCATAAACATTTCTTCTCAAATGACCTGAGAAAATTATAATTTCAATCCCCAGATTTTTTCTATAACCATCCATAACTTGGATTTTTATGACAACTCACATGAACGTTTGAGGCATAACCTGCTTCATAGTAATTTCGAATTGACTTCTTCCTTGCAAACAAAAACTAAATAAACAAAATAACATTAAGAATGCACAAGGACAATAAATACACAACCATATCCATAATATGCAAGAATCCCCCCACGATATATATGTCAACATCCCCCTTAATTATAACTAGAGGATGGTAATGGGGAGGAGGTGGGAATTTTGTAAGCACGCTTTACACATGCACCGTCATCTCTCTTCATTGAAAGCCAAAACGAAAATGAAGCATTCCCCGCACTTTTATCCGCGCATAGCTCAACCGCGGCAAATGTCTGGCATTGTGCCCAAATTCTTTGGCGCGGGCGCCAAAAAGCGCTGCCCCGCCCTTTACGGGTCGGGTCACGAGCCCTTTCTCGGGCAACCACGCCCCCTTTCAAAATCAAAACAAACTAAAATGTGTATTTTGCTAGCCCGCTAATAAATCATTTTAAATCGTCAAGCCGTCTTTAAAATCCATTATTCACGGCTAACAAAACAACAAGAACAAGTGAATTGCGATTTGTCGTGGCTTTAATGAAAATAGAGATGAATGTGCATCTTTACCAATTCTGCTTTTTGTGTACAGTGTATGAATATCATCACATATACATATACCGATAATGTCTGTAACCAACCGATACCCTTGTTTAATAAGCTCCTCGGAGAGGGGTTAAACCCCGGCTAGAAGGCCCCCCTCGTAAGTTCTTCAATGTTTAAAATTCATGGCTGTTTTCCCACTGGTTCCCTGCTAGCCGGACCGGAATCCCAGCACAGCTATTAATTATGAGCTATCGGTGGATTACAGATGACATAAATATAGCATATAGAGATATATGAATGCCCATGACTATAGACCAGCCTGCCCGCCTTTAAGATCAGGTCAGGCTAAGATTAAACTTTAAGCATGACACAATTATTTCAGTTTAACAGCGTTCTCAAACATTTGTATGTACAAATAGGTCCCCCTCACCTAGGTAACGAGTGGGGACCTGCAACTTACATAATAACATAACATAATTGATTAAAATCCACATGCCTGCCCTGGCATGACCAGAAATACCCAATTATTCTTGGAAAATACGTGTTTCAGGTGGCCTAATTGCCAAATTACCGCCAAACGAGAATATATAATTTATTTATATATGATCGACCGCCAACAAACACGTCAAAATTTTACTCGTATCTACCAAGATATTCAATAAATCTTAGCAACCATTACAGGATCATTCTACTAGTATTCACCAACGTTATCATCCTTAGTGCTTTTACCAGGGGGGGGGGGGGGTACCAGGGAACATTGCTCATTCCTCCATTACAATGTATATCTAGGTTATCCATAACTGACCCCAACATGATTTAATGCCTGCATACATTGAACGTAAATGCATGAGCAGCTAAATAACAACAAATGATACATTATGAAAGCATAGACACACTGGTGAAACCGGCTCCAGACCAGCCAAAACCCTTATTCATACTATCGGATCGGACGGTCTGGAGTCGGTCACGCCGGAGCGACTAAGGTAAAATGTATAAATACATACTCAACGAAGATATGAAAGACCAACTTTTAACTCACTGATAAATCTGTCCAACCCTTCATCGGCCAGATGTAGGCCATCAGTTCTGTACAGCGAAATGTCATTATGGGATATTGATGGATGCGGTATGGCTTTACCATGAAATCTTGCAGCTAAAGCCTTGGCGTACCTATTGGCCGCCCTTCTCTTTAAGTCCAATTTACCTTGATCTCCTGTACAGCCAGCGGGGTACCAAACCCTCTCCAAAATGTCCGACCACACTATTTGAAATTTGTCCTTATTGGCGTCAAAAAGTCTATACGTCAAACTAGCCAGCTTCTTCTTGGACAGTGCCTCAATGTCATTCGTTCCTACATGCAATACTACTACTGAAGGCTTTGGTTCACTCCGACCCATCTTATCTAACCAATCGCTTACCCCTTCAATTCGTAGCCCCCTTTTCCCCAACCAGCGGACCGACGTTCCAAGTCCAAGGTCAGCCTCGCCGGTGTTCTTCGCCCTGCGATGTGCCCAAAACACTATCGAGTCCCCTATGATCCACACCACAGGTCCTGTAATAGAAAACAAGAAAAGAGGGCTGGGCAGAATTTTGAAGTATGAAAATTTCCCCTGAAAGGTCTGCTACCCTTCACCACCCCTTCATCACGGGGTTTTCCCCTCCAAGATACAATGTATGTAATCACATTTTTGACCCCTCCCCTTAATCCTGAAAGCATTGATATTAAACACGTCATTATACCGTTGTAACATTCTCTCTAAAAAGCAGAATGCTCGTAATTGTGTGATATCATTAAACCCGCACTTACTCATTCAATATTAAGCCCAGAGTTATTTTGATGATACATGTATATTGATATCAACATGTACAGGGGGGGGGGGGGGGGTCGTTATGATCAATCTGATGTTCCAAACACCTTCCAATCAATATAGTACTATCCCTTTCTTCCTTTTGTATAATGTAATAATGTATAATGTATAAACACATTCCAACCAATATATAATAATGTATAATGTATAATGTCTGAGCACATTCCAATCAATTTATAATAATGTATAATGTATAATGTAAAATGTATAAGGTATAATGTATAATGTAAAATGTATAAGGTATAATGTATAATGTATAACGTATAAACACATTCCCATCAATATAGTACCATCTCTTTCTTCATTTTGTATAAAGAATGTAATAAAGTATAATGTATAATGTATAATATATGATGCATAATGTATAATGTATAATGTATACTGTAACAAGGGCTCCTTTGTAAACAAGCCTCTTGGCACTGAACATACCACCCTGCTTCTGAATAGGGCTGAATAAAATAAAACAATACCATGTAAGCAGATATATTGAGAATTATACACCCAAATATCCAACAACCCATCGGCCACGGCTTTGATTAAAGCACATGTCCTCGCGTAAAGTAAACGCGTTGTGACATTATTGGAAGATAACTTACACCTGATTTTGGTCAAAATGTCAAATAACCTAAAATCATCATTTCATATATATTTTCGTTCTTTTTTTTTTTTTTTTTTTTTTTATTTTTTTACTTAACCATGCCGAGTCTTATATATCTCCGATGTGCACTCGAAACCCAACGCCCCATGCGTTGGATTTCCTCATCCGAGCAACCGGCCATGGCAGCGGTCGTAGCCGCCCCAATACGAAAGGAATGCGATGAAAACATTGCCGCCGGCATATCCCCGTATGTCAAACATCGTTTTATCATGTTTCCAAATTCACGCCTAGTTAGCGGGAGAGCACCATATGAACAAAAGAAGGCTCCACCATTCTTTGGGCGGATTTCTAAATAACGAATAACCGCCATCACAGGGCAGCTAACTGTCCCCAACTCTGGTATCGAAATGGTGCACCCATTTCCCCGCTGGTCAGTCTTTGACTTCCTTAGGAATAATTCCACCCTGCGATGCGGTGCATCGCCAGTGACCCTAACATCTGTGTGCTGCAGAATAGACTCACATCTATGCCTGGACTCTACTGTCAACTCACTAACTCTCAACAAACCATAAAATGCCACTGAAAAAGCAGCAGAGTACATCAAAACATCGTAATGACTACCACAAACATGCCTCAAGTAGGCGAGCATTCTATTGAACACAGACAATGTGATTGGATGCCTAGCATCTCTTCTCAAAGTACTTCGCCTACACCCTTCAATTAACCTTGTAATCACAAAACTCTTGGTCACATCCTTTAGCCCAGATGAACTCATATAAAATGCCAACCCAGATATGTATGTTTGAATAGTAGACCCTGCATATCCCATAAAGGATAAATAAGAAATGAACTGCGCCACCCATTCTACATTAGGGGGTAGCTGGGGGTCGTATCCGTACACTTTACAAAATTTCACGTATGCCCCCAAGGCAATAGAGTAAGTTGTGTGTGTTCGAGCTGCCCTAGAAGCCATCAGCAGTCGACTTCTCTCGATAGCCAGCTCTTCCAAAGACGGACTGGAACCTCCACGCCCTCCCGGGCGGCCCCCGGTGCTAACGCATGGAACCTCGGCATCTGAAATCGAGATAGTGCATCAGCTATACCATTATCACATCCATGTACATGCCTAGCCCTCAACACTATATTATTGCTTAAACATATAATCACCACCTTCCTCACCAAAACCATAATATCAGGGCATAGCGCCGACTGCTTGTTAAGTACTGCCACCACGGCCTGATTATCACAATTAAACAATATATTCTTGTCCTTTAGCTCCATGCCCCAAATCTCCAAGCCTACCCAAATAGGGAATAGCTCTAAAAAAGCTATAGACCTCCTACCGGCCTGGAAATCAGCAGGCCACCTGGATTGAGCCCACCTGCCTCCAAAGAAAATTCCAAAACCAATGCCAGCCGCCGCATCAGTGAAAAACTGAATTTCCTCGCTTCCAAACCAGCCTGGAGCCCGGAAGAAAACTTGACCATTAAAATGTGCCAAGAACTCCAACCAAACCCGCAAGTCAGCCTTAGCCCCTCTCGTCAACCTAACCATGTGAAAAGGACGCTTAACGCTCTTAGTTAAGTCAATGAGCCGTCTCATGAATGCTCGCCCTGGAGCAATTGCCTTACATACAAAGTTTAGACTACCTACAATCGACTGAATGTCTCTTAGGGAAATTTTTTGTTTCTGTACCGCCCAATTTAATTTCCCTACTAATTTCTCAATTTTGTCCTCCGGTACCCGAACCTGCTGAGAAACGCTATCTATTACCAGCCCAAGATATGACAACTGTGTGGTCGGGCCTTCCGTTTTTTCTCGCGCTATGGGCACCCCAAATCGTTCGCAAATTGCTTCAAAACAATGCATTGCCCGCCTGCAATCCTCCGAGGCAGGGCCGCCTGCAAAAAAGAAATCATCCAAATAATGGACAATATTTTGCGACTTCGCAACTTTTCTCGCGCAAAACTCTAAAAAAGTACTAAAACATTCAAAAGTGGAACAAGAAACTGCGCAGCCCATCGGCAAACAACGATCAAAATAGTAACGACCATCTATATACATCCCAAGCAACTCAAAATCTTTTGGGTGAACAGGCAAGAGCCTGAAAGCTGACTTAATGTCAGTCTTTCCCATAAGGGCACCCCGCCCCAATTGCGTCACAATATCTACCGCCGAATCAAAGGACGAATATGTTACTGTACACTGCCCCTCCGGTATGCCATCATTAACTGAATTTCCCCTGGGTGCCGATAAATGTTGAATCATACGGAACTCCCCTGGGGCCTTTTTGGGCACCAACCCCACTGGTGAACACCTCATATTCTCGAAGGGAGGAACAACAAAAGGCCCAACTATCCTACCTAAGTCTATTTCATCCCTCAATTTCTTTTTCAACGTATCCATGTGTTCGAATGCTGATTTCAGGTTTTTAACAACCAATGGGACCCTGTCCCCTTCAAAATGTAATGAAAAACCAAACTTAAAACCATTATACAAGCACTGAGCATGCTCCTGATTAGGATAAGTAGCTAACATGGGCACCAAACGTGCTAACTTAATAGGGGTCGGAGCAATAGACGTCACCGCACTAGCCGTAGACCTATTTACTGCCAGCGGGACTGGAACCGGCCCGCCCTTGGCTACACTGCTTAGCCCCATGACCTGTCGCCTGGCAGCGGGAACACTTGTGCTCATAGATGCAAGCTTTGCCTCGCATGCACTTGCCTCTATTAAAGGCAAAGCACACGCCTCGGCTGGGTGTGCCATTGGCTCCGGGTCCCTTTCCTCCGAAGGGAAAAGATTTTCTCGCGCCGTACTCCCCTCTGTAGAACTGATGGCGAGGGGCATGGGGTAAATTGTGGCGCTGCCGCGGACCATTAGAGGCCACCAGCATCAACCACAACTCGGCGTCGACGCTCGCCCAGGATCGCCCGGGTAAACGCGCCTGCTTGCTCCTAAACTGAGTGTCATAGTCACGCCAGCCATAACCTGCAAACGCACGGGCTGCATGCCTTATCAAATCCATATATTTCATGAGCTCCCTGCTCCTTTCAATGTGCTTCTCAGCGTAAATTGAGGCAAATACTAGAAACACCGAAGTCCACTGCTCTACCGACATGATTTTCTTAGCCTTTGATTGAGGTTGAAGTTGCAAACCAAGACCAGATCCCGATTGACACAAACTCAAAGTGGTGTCACCTACACTCAAGGCCCCAAACTCATCACGTGCATTATTATGCTTAAGGAGCACTCCCAAATCTATATATTCACTTGCCCAAATTTTTTCCTTCAGTGAGATAGCCACTTCCACACCTAGTGGGTCGCATGCGCTAATAAATGGTTCCGGTGCCCCCAACACGGCAGAAAGCCTAGGCGCCTGGGGCTCAGATCTCTCAACACCGACCTCCACTAGATCTAGGCCTAGATCTTCGGCTACCCCTGCCGACCGCGCCGGCACTGAAACTGCTGGCTGAGCCTGCCCCGAGCTACCGGTATCCGACTCCTGAGCTACTATCTCATGCCAAGCAATAGATCTGCCCACGGGCGCCTGGCCTTCCCGCCCCACTAGATCTAGATCTAGCTCTGCCATTTTATCACCAACTTTAGACCTAGGCCTACCACTTTTTTCATCAACATCGACAACTTGAGACTGAGAGGGATTTAACTCACCGCTCCTTCCTGGCCCGTTGTTGCCGCCTCCCAGCCCCAGATCCACACTTGCGGGGGTTGACGTCGCCCGTGGACCTCTCGGCCGACCCGGCCTCCTCTTCGGTGTGTCATCTCCCTTCCTCGCACCTGCGGTCGTTATTTTCTTGGCCTTAACCTTTGGCATGATCAACTCGCGAAACTAGAGTTAGACTCGAAGCTCCGTCACTCAGCCCAAGTCCAATGAATCCTGGATGCAATCACCTCCAAAGTTCAATCAAGCGAACCGCCAAGAAAAAATTCAATCCTGAAGTTGCAAACTGAATCTTTTAGGTCCACAAATCGGCACAGCTAACTTAGTCTTAGTTCTACGGCAACAATTCCTGAGGCTGAAGTCTGAAGACAGTAAAAAACTGAAATCAGCGTCTGTATAATCCAATAAAAGTATGAATCCTTTGTGTAGATATCCGGTATAGGTAGCTAGACAAATGTCGAAATATCTGCCACCTAGGCCTAGTTGCCAGTGCCGAAAGAAAATTTTCAAAAAATTTTGTAAGCACGCTTTACACATGCACCGTCATCTCTCTTCATTGAAAGCCAAAACGAAAATGAAGCATTCCCCGCACTTTTATCCGCGCATAGCTCAACCGCGGCAAATGTCTGGCATTGTGCCCAAATTCTTTGGCGCGGGCGCCAAAAAGCGCTGCCCCGCCCTTTACGGGTCGGGTCACGAGCCCTTTCTCGGGCAACCACGCCCCTTTCAAAATCAAAACAAACTAAAATGTGTATTTTGCTAGCCCGCTAATAAATCATTTTAAATCGTCAAGCCGTCTTTAAAATCCCTTAATATTCCATCGTCTGGAGGAAGGATTTAGAGAATTAAAGGATATTTGGTGGTTTAGTATCGGTGCAAATAGGAAATACTGCTCAGACTAATCCATGCACATGTTTAATGGATCCGTATTACATTGTTATAAAACACAAATGAATTTTTTCCATTTTGGCAGAATGGCACTGCGACAATTTGGGTTGGTAAGTCACATCTAAACATAAATGCATAGAGATGATGAGAATAAGGAGAAACCAATTCAAATCAAATTAATAATTTCAAAAAATAATCTGCCACAACCTTTGGGTAAGACACGCCTGGGAGAAAGGTATTATTTTTGTTCATAACGTTAATAAATTGGACTCTGAAGTCAGAGGCTAATACGATATTTTTATTTCCCCCTTAAATGTTAACTAACATTTAAGCATACACTCTCGACATGACACATCTAACTTTCATTTCAATAAACAAATGATATATTGCAACGAAATTTACTGTACTCCATTATACAGAATATGAAAATATTTTCCTTTAATTAATTTATGCATTTCATAAAATCGATTGAAATTGCATCTAAAACTACTTTTTTTCTATTTGGATATGAATGATTTAAAATCTCATGGATGGAATTATGTTTCAACTTTAAGTTTCAATGAATGTTATAATTTCCGGTAATACGATGAATACAATCTTATTTATCAATCAGGTAGTATCTTCGCCGACTTTACTGGAGTCTATACATAGGGCCTACTCCATATCCAAAACGTTAATAAATGTGGGTTCCTATGGACTATTCTAAGATTTTTTTCTAAAAAATAAGATATTTCGTTTTCAAACAAGACAAGAAAAAAAGGTGACGACTAAGAACAGTTTATATTTTTAAAGAGGAGTGGCTTGGAAAAATATCTATCTCAACCGCCTTTGGGGGGACTTTTGTCGTCCTCTCCAGATACATGTATGGCTTATCTATGGGTCATAAACCCGATTAACTATTTAATTTTCTTCATGATATTACACGGTGTTATATAAGGTTACGTTCTAAATCACACGATCATGATAAGAAAGAATGAAGACCTCACACAAACGACGCTTAAGTCACGTTTGTTCTTTTAGTGGATCAATGAAAGCGGAAATAGAAAAAAAAATCGAATTCGGTTGGGTTTCTCTAATAAATTGAGACCTGTCTCACTCTCTGTAACCAGGGGCGGTATTCTGAACATTGTCTTTTCTCCATATTTTATCTTATCTCAGAGATATGACAAAATCGGTATTCTTGTGGATGTCATAACTTTTGTCACAAAAATTGTCATAAATTTTGTCTCTTCTCTTTAGCGCGCACCAAAAATACGCGGCTTTAAATGCGCCTAATCCTTTTATACAAGCAAAAGATATGACAAAAGTTATGACAGGGGGGTAGCAGTCATAAATTTTGTCATATCTTTTAGTACCAAATATCCCGATACCCTGCCGACTGAATGTCAAGCAAACAATTATATTATTTAGATTAGATTGTGGTATTAGTTTCACTCATCTTCCATGACAATTTTCAAAATTATTTTTTCATGCTACAATTAGTTAGGCCCTACATATTTATTCCTCCTTTTTTCTCTGTTTTCCTTACTTTTATACTTCTCCTCTAAAATTCTTCACAGCTCCCTGTCTCTCTTTTTAATTAAGCGCATCAATATACGCGTAGTTGCGAGATGCCAGCAACTGTTTTGGGGATACGCCCTACCTGCCACGGGGCTTTCCTATTGGCTAGAAGGGCTCCAACTGGGAACTAACGATGATTTTGATTGGCTCGCTTCCGAAAAGATGGGTGGGAACTTTGAGAGATATGACAGGGAAAAGACAATGTTCAGAATACCGATTTGTGACAATCATAGCGGTGTCATATCTCGGAGAGAAATGACAAAATTTATGACAAAAGTTATGACAGAGTTACAGAATACCACCCCAGGATATTGATTTTGCCTTTGTGTATAACAGATAAATGTCGTTTTTCTAGTGATGAAGCAGTTGAAGCCAGCACATTGCCAACTGCAACATGCCGTTATTATCTAAAATCAATTAAATGTATTAGCCAAGCACAAAAACGACAGTACATGTATAGCAGTTTTCCTATCATGCCTAATGTAGTCCGTACCGGCGAAACAATAGCAAGCCCTATATAGCTTGCCATTTATTATTCACACTGATTATTTGATTTGCTCCAAGGTGAGAAGAATTTATCTTCAAGGGCATGGATATCATTTCGCAAAAACTTATTCAAATCTGGTGTAAAATATGGCAATTTACTTCCTAAAACAACGAATAAAAATGCTTTCAAAGAGTCATGTCGGTCGTCTCAAGAATTAATCTCTGATGAACTGATATGAAAAGTGATTATGACTGCATATGATCTTGTCGGTGCGAAAGGTTTGACGTTCTTAAAGATTTGATTACTGTGATATATACAACGTCAATAGTTTTGATGGTGTTGAGAGAGTATTAATTGATAGTTCAATTGATACCAAATACTACATTAGATTAATATGGAGACAAGTGCAATGAGACAAGCAGGGTTCAGAAATGCATCTGAACATTTTAATACGGGTGGATGTTATTCTTTGCAAACGATATTTAATGATGGATCAGCGAGGAGGTGTATTTAGTGTCCCTTTACACCATTCTCTTCAGTGTTTTCCTCTCGATTCTACCCATTAAAAGAAATAAATGTTATTCGCCTTCTTTACACATATTACACACTGAGTCATAAAATACAATTCACTGAACAGTTATACCCAAAATAGGCCATTATGGTAACTTTGTCATCCAATGTTAACTCCCATGGTGCAATGCTCATCAGCCAATCAAAATCAAGGAATCCATGAAAGACACCACTGGATGGGAAAGATACCGTAATGGAAACGTTTATGAAACGGGTTCCTACATGAAACGATCCACTGGGAACTTCACATCTAACGTAGATAGTGATTCTGTGACGTTCCACGTAGCGAATTGTGAGTGTTTCTCCTGGGGAGAAAAATGTTATAAGCGATCAAAATCCATGCTCCTCATCTTGGTCCAGATGAAATTCGCCTGTAAAAAATCCCCCAAATGAAATATTTTTCAGATAATTTCATATCTTAAGTAGATATTATCTTGAAGCTTTCCGATTATTTATGTGATGAATTACTTCATCAAAATATCAACCGATTGCAGCTTTAAGAAATATAGTCGCATCCAAGATTTTCATTCTTTTGTTGGATCTGGATGAGGTACAGGTTTCATAATCGGAATCGAAATGAAGAGATTAATTTGGAGTAAAGTCCTACTTATAAATCATATCTTAACGTTTGGGAGAAAATATCTTCGTATAAATTATATCAATTTTAGTAGAAAATAATGATAATTATTATGATGATACAAAAATAACCAGGATGAATAGAGAAGAAGAAAAAATGACGAAAATGAGAACACGAAAAAAAAGACAAAATAGAAAGAAAGGAAAAATGTAAGAAAGAAGACGCTAGATGAGAAGAAAAGCATCCAAAGTTTACTAGACGACCTTGATAAGAATGTTTTGTCAGTGAGTCCCACCGTGATTGATATTAATAACAAGGCGTTCGATTCTTTCGATGAACATGAAGAACATACTGGCCGTGCAACCTTAAATCAGAACACGATCAAATGTGGCACACGTCTCGTTCGAATTAAATAGAAGAAAAGCTTAAAAATCTCTATTTTTCTCTGAGAGACTCAGGATGCTAACCTTTACGAAGATGTGACGAACGTCTACATACAACTCATAGGTAAAGTTATGATATACGCATGCAAACTTCATATATTCTCGAAGGTTGATAGTTCCATCATCAAGAACAATTGTGGAATACCAATCAAGAAATTACCATGTCTCTATCGGTATATGGAGATTGAGCGAGGAATTGAAATCACCGTAAGATTCAACAATTAATTTTTAAAGAATTTCAATGATATTCGTTTTTAATATAATCAGTG
The DNA here is from genome assembly GCF_018143015.1 of Lytechinus variegatus. Taxonomy (NCBI): domain Eukaryota; kingdom Metazoa; phylum Echinodermata; class Echinoidea; order Temnopleuroida; family Toxopneustidae; genus Lytechinus; species Lytechinus variegatus. The sequence goes on from NC_054742.1 coordinate 32,081,115, forward strand.
GGGTCTGCATTTATAAATTTCTTTTAAAAGCTGATTTAAAAACCACGAATCAAAATACTTTAGACAAATCTGCCCTGTGTTACTATTTCCTATCTGAAAACTGTTGCAAGTTGTTTCGTTATATAGCGTAACTATGTATGTATTTCCGTAAGACTCTGATAAAAACCTTCCATACCCGCCATCGAATAACGATGTTACTAGCCATTAGTGTTATAGGAAGTCCAGTGTGAGGTGGAGAGGGATTGTTCTCATTTTTGACATCGATAAAGCGCTTCCACTTGACAATCAGGAAATGGACATGCGTCGTCATCTCGATCTGAAAACATGAGAATGGCCCACATATCATGCCACATCCGTCTACATGAGCAATCTTTTAGAGTAATTGAGGATAAAACAGACGTGCCCAGATAAGAAAGATAGTTGACTGATAGGAGATAGCACATGGGCCGTGTAAACCTGCAAGCCCGTTCTGATTCACCATCATTGTGACTGTCTCAAAAAACATCCGTTGGCAGATGGTGGACGGGTAAGGATTTTCATTTGATGAATAAGGTCTATCTCAATTCATAAATTCCTCCTTTTCCCGTTTCCAACTCGGGGGGGGGGGGGGGTGGTCAAATAATAATACCACCCGTCTGTGGCCTAAATTTTCAGAAGGCATGGAATAGGTTAAAATGAATAAAATGACGAATGAGTATTAAAAATCAGTTATTACTTCTTAACATACTTATAAATATCAAATGAAAGAGTCTTTTAAAGGATTAAAGATTCCAATAATCTTTTCAACAAACAAACAAACAGCGACTATGTAGTAGAATAATCTATAAAAAGAATAATCTTAGTTCGTCATGAATATCATGATTTAAAAAAAGTGCAATGTGACTTTCCTTTGAAGGTCACTGGAGTAGGAGAAAGCTCAATAATTATCAAACCTTTTACCCGCACCCGACTCGTACCAGGAAAAGGGTTCCGTCAGGCATCATTCAATACAAACCCCTATGGAAAATGAAGATTTATTTTTGTGAAAGAAATTATTGTCTATTTGCCAATTGACAAACCCCCGTTTGCTTTTTGGTGGTGGCAATATTGCTGGGGGATATTAGCTGTCGGGGAAAGCATCGAGTTCCTTGTCGTTCAGGGATTATTTGCGATTTACCTGCCTGTAATGAAAAGCGAAAGTGACGACCTTCATGTATTCTGTCATTTCCTTACGCAACTCATGAAAACGCCGGCAGGAAACGATTCTGGTTGAATGAATCTCAACCTCCGTGCCTACATAAATTTTTGAAGGCTACATTGTGGACGAAAAAGTTATTTTGCCTTCGTTATCTTTCAGTTCAAGGAACGTGATCCACTGTTTGTGGAACAATACATATCATATACCCTTCCAAGTATACAGCCGTGGCGGATAATGTAGCCAAGTCTTCTTTCATTTTCTCTCCTGCAAGGAAATTACAAGTCTAAAGTTACCAGATGCACTCTCATCTTGAAATTGACCGGCCAATATTTTTTTTGATATTTTCCCTCATTCGCATAATTTCACCTGTTTTTTTTTTCCTATCCTATAGATGCTGCAAAGTATTGACGGACTCATAACGCTTGCAAATGGAAAACATCCTTGGGGAATACAAGTCAAAGTTCGAGTTTAAATTCCATGCCTAATAATCTTATATCCCCATACTGTATAAAGAAAAATACGTCAGTTATCAAAGGGATGAGAGATCCCCCCCCCCCGAATATAAAGTAGGAGTGCTGTGGGGAATCTCCCTCCAGGTGTAAGGACTTTTCAACATTCTGCTAAAAACCATCATGGCAGAGAAAGTACACCCGAGAACAATTATTGCAATGCAGCCTACAGGAATCGCTTTTTATCAATCTAAAGATCTATCTGCTGATGCCATTCTGGCTACGTACATTGAAAACCCAACAGTACTACTTTATCCTCTGCTCCATTTTCCATTTTTTTTCTTGCAAATATCCAGGTGAGTATAGGATTTAGTTTCAAAGCAGCTATGGTGATCTTCGCCTGAGGATTTGGGGTACATGGAGGCTGTATTACCTTTAACGGATCCCTAGTGGACAGAATGAAGTATGTCTAGCTTTCGATCCATTAGATATCAAAGATCATTCTCTGCATGCCTTTCCCCGTCCTTAATATGTTTCAAAGTGAAATCAATTTTCATCATAAGATTTGGGATAGAAAATTCGAACGAATTAGAATTTGAATACCTGTTCGAGCCCAGAAAATGCGACTTATAATATTCCAACAGATATATACTTCTGACCGTTCGTTACTGTCTGAGTTTTGTCAATAATGATTAGCGCGGGTGTGCTTCTTTGCAAGGTGACCGTCTCTTAGCAAATGAACTTAACCTTCTGTTCGCTAAATACTTGTGTTCAATAGACACAAGGCATATTTTATAACAACCAAAGAACGACTTGGCCCAAATTAGTTACGATACATTTTAGGCACCTTTCTGCATGTGTGGTGAGCCGTTCATTCCCACCTTTTGGTTTCAATAATTCCATTTCATTAACAACGCAATATATCAAAAAATATTTGTGTTGTTAATAAAAGACATTTCTTATTGTTAAGAAATTAAATTAAAATTATGGCTTGTCAACGCCTATAAGTCGGCGTACGTTGACTAAAATGTACAGGTGTGACACGCACATGAATGCATTTTTTTGTTACAATAATGATGTGAGATATATCCTGGGAGTCAATGAGGCATTAGTCTTCTTTTTTAATACACATTGCATGAAAAATATTATAATGTATTAGAAAAAAAACACACCAAGCTGCACTGCGTTGGCCGATTTTCATATTTAACAAGTGTAATGACTATTTCGTTATACCGTTATTTCAACACAATAATCAACTGAAATGATGATGGAGAGTTTTTTACCTACCTGAAGATCTATTTGAGTTGGGGATAACCGTAACACACACTGATGGCCTGTCTGTAATAGCCCATGAATGATAGATCAATAGATTAGCATATAGTGATCATTTAAAAATTATTATAGTTAACCTCTCATACACCTTGTTTTGGGTTCAGGATCAGTCAGCAATGCCTCAGGGTAATATTTCATGTAATATTCAATATTACAATTATTATTTGATGTTTTCGCTCAACATGCAGTGTCAATGGCATTCGCTTCTCCACTGTATCATCATGATAAAAGATTGAAGGCCAAAATCTCGACCTATAAGAAGATCACAGCAATTTTGACAATTATCTTGCTCTTGAAAAGTGGTCATTGTCCACATATACGATGATTATGATTTTTACTAAATTAATCATTATATGCGAAGCAAATAGTGTCTGCCGGTGACTTAACGGTTTCCTTTGGTATCAATGATATTAATTGGTTCCATGACTACGGCGACAATTGCTCCGATGGAAATTCAGCATGTTATGCCAATCCTAAAATCTAAACTCCAAAACTGAACAAAAACACCTAATCATATAAATAAAAACTCTATCATAATCATAACTCTAACCCCTTGTTCTGTGACATATTATGACCAGAGCAAATGTCACAGGGGCATTCGAGGTTTCATCAAAGAGATATTAGTGTTCACAATATAACAAAATACATCCTTTAAAATATGATATTTTTTAAGGAGGTTCAATTTTCAATTTACGCAAAGGTCATCATGAAACATGCGCACCACTCAAATATTCGGTGGTAAAGTCAATATGTATTAATACTGAAATTATAAAAACAACATTTGAATAGCCATATATAGTATTTCTAACTTGAACTTAAAGCCGTTATGCCAGAGAGCAACAACTCAAGACAGTATATGGGAAATGATTTTTTTTTTTTACAAATCTTGTACGCCACTTAAGCTGAATAAGAAACATGACATTTTCCTGCTCCTCCTCCTTACCGTTATGAGTTATCTGTCAAGAGATACATGGAATTGACATAACATATATAAAGTATTTACAATTTCACGACAGTGTGTCAATGTTTGATTACGAAATATAAGTTTTGGTCATGTTCTACAATTTGAATAAGACATATCAGGTTTAAAAAGTATTTTTATTGAAATAAATCCGTAGGCGAGCATTTTGGGTCAATTCGGTTATTTTTTGTAATGAGCGGGTGGTCCCAGAGACCGATTCATATGGAAAGAAGCAAATGAGAAATATTAATTAGGTAACGTTTAAGATTAATAATTTCAATATCTGGTCTGCTAAGTCCGCAACTGTGAGATTCTTGGTAAAGTCGACATTCCTTCGTGGTTGCTATTTGCAGCATCGTTCAAATTCCCAAGTCACAATGAAAAGTATTGCCATGAAACTCCCTAGACATTGAAAATGATATATATATAGGACTACACTGACACGTGACATCTAAATTTGCTTCCAAATGATCGAATCATTCCCCACTGTGTGTTTCCCGAAAAAATCTCTCATGTGATTTCACTACAACAATATTATTTTGACATGCCCACAAAGGAAAAAGAGAAATGCAAATACTAAATGATATCTTTACTTGTAATCGGCTTTGACCCTCGTGTTCAGTGCAAACATTGTTTTTATTTGTGAAACACGAGTAAAAGAAAACTAGCGGCGACGTCTCAGTGTAAACTCAGTCAGATCCATTTCTTTGATGCTGAATGTCTGTGATAGTCTAGAGCATGCACATTAACACCATAACTAGATTCGACATGGCTGATGTTTTGAAATGTCATCAAAGCATCGAATGAAATTATTCAGAAGGATAGGCAGATCCCTTGGGGAAAGACTGATTACTTTACGCGTTAAGTTGCAAGGATGCGTGAAGCAACAACTAAAGAAGTTGATCAAGGGGAGACTCTTGGCTTCATTCTCTTTATGAAATGATTCTGGCAGAAGTGCCAAGTGGTACACAAATAAACATCAATTGATGCTTTACAAGATTGTCGAATATTCAAATTGTATTCTCCTCCCTAAAAAGTACAATACATATAATACATGATTACATGATAAAATGAAAAATGATAATACAAAAATGTTTTTAAAAAATAACAAACTACACAGTCATGCACTAAGTATTTCAGATGATAACTTCATATCTAATTAAGATAAATTATTTACTGTCTTTTGAAAAAAAGCGACTTCCACATTTTAAAAGAATATTTTTCAATAATTCAGAATAGGAAATAAAACAAATAATGCTCTATCCATATAACCAATCTAAAGGATAATGTTATATCAGTAACATTTTATTCAGTTGGCACTGTACTGTATTATTGTGTGACACAGAATTGTATTAACTAACTCATTGCCTACCAGAACCGGATGGACCAAGTACAATGCATGCAGAAATTACAGAATTTGCTTTGAGGGGAGGGGGTTCAAAATGACCGTCGGAAAGTTTGCGTTCATAGTGGAAAGAAAGTCCATAACGACATTGATGGGTTACTACCTACTTTATTTAATAAATAATTCATTGACATACGTAATGCCTTGAAATGTAACAATTACTGTCCGTAATTCAACTACAGTTCTACAGGAAGCTTATTCCCTAATCAAAATAGGGTGATAAATCACTCAAGACAATTGGATCTGACATGGGCATTCATAAAAGCAACGCTGTACATCGATTCAAAGGATATTGTTTGAACAGGGATTATGTTTAAAAGCTGGTTTCATATTTGGATGGCGATTGCTTGGAAAGATGCCATTTGCGTAAAATATTATGATGTAAATTCAACTGTGTGATGCAAAGATATTGATTTTTTTACTCTACAAATGCTCCAGATATGCATTTGATGAATTGAAAGAATCATCATTTTAGGGGTGCTTTGCTCTCATTTTCGTCTGATTGTGTATGAGTATACGTGTGCACAGAGTTTGTGTATGTCTCGGCATGAATTGATATGTTTAGGGATATCTGATTCCGAGGAAGATTTCAGTTAATTTTGCGATCCGATTTAGGAAAATTATTTGAATGGCATTTAACGTTCACATTCCTACCAAGTAAATCTTAAAGATAGAAGCTCAAATAGTTGTATAAATACTAAGAAAAAAAATAATTAACCAAAAGTTTGCTGTTGATTAAAGATGAATGAGACTAGCTAAATTGGAGCGGAGTGGAGCGGAGCGTTGTGGCCCAGTGGATTAGTCTTCTAACTTGAAACAGAGGATCGTGGGTTCGAATCCCAGCCATGGCGTAATTTGCTTCAGCAAGAAAATTAATCCACATTGTGCTGCACTCAACCCAGGTGAGGTGAATGGGTACCTGGCAGAAATTTATTTCTTTAAATGCCACCGCGCTGTAAAAGGCTGCGGGGCTATAGCCAGGGTATAATAATATCCAAGTCATTTGGAAACGCATAGGGTCGTTATGACATAATGTGATATGCGCTATACAAGAACTGCGTTATCATTATTATTATTAAATGTGAATATAAAGTTTGGGAGGAATGGGATTTGGGGTGGGGTGTGCTTGTGTGTAAGTGTATATTTTGACGTGATACTCTGATATAGAAAGGTTATACGTTAAACGTCAAGGAACAGAAAACCCACGCATCAATAACAAACATTATTATTCTCTACTCAATTATATAATAAGCGGATATGAATCCAATTTGATATGGGTCCATTTAAACGTTTCAAAGAGGATTATCAAACAAATGAACGAATGATCTCCACTGAAAATTCTAATGTAAGTATTTACCTCTATTTGTAGAGAAAGTTCAAAGCGGTAAATTTGCTAAATTGCATTTGGTAGCAATATGTACTTTTGTGATCTCTCCCGAAAAGGCAGTATACATTTGCATATCCATTTACAAATGGAATTACAAACTAATTTGGTCAAGAATAGTTCGTCGTTGTCATTTCCTGCCATCATGCACCAAAAATCTGTAGTTATTGACATTATACGAAATGATACCAAGTTATTCTCATCAGAATTTTTCGGCAAGACTTTCATTACAGTTATGAAAAAACATAGCTAATAATTCTGTTCAAAACCACATAAAAATTGTAAACTATGAATGTCATGCATATTTCCTCCTTTTTTTGTTCAGATTTTTCAAAGTGAAGAAGTTTGATACATGTAATTGCTTTATGGTATCTGATCCGTCAAAGAATTGTTATGGTACAGAAAGAAAAACATAATTATGCATTGGTTTTCAAATCTTACGCATACCAATATGATACAGGGAAAATGGGCTTTTAAAATCTAATGTAGTCTGGATAAAAGTTTATTTCTACTTGTGAGGATCTTTTTTGCATGTGTGTGTGTTTGTATGTGAGGGTGCGTATGTCTGTTTGTGTGTAAAACTATATATTTGGCATTTGTAATAGGGTGATTTTTATTATTTCTTCTTTGTTTCTCTTACTGAAATTTTTGACAAAATGCTATCATGAGGAATCAATAGGAGCCATGAATAATAAACAACAAGTCCCTCTCGTTGATAATGGGTAATTAAAAATAACAAAATAATACGTTGAAGCAATCAGAGTATTCGTTTATCAAACTGTTTGAAATAATTCGAAAAACACAAAACAACTAAATGGGTGGTTTCATATGAAACCACAAAATGAAATGGGATGAGTACTTATAATGTCGTCATGAACCTCACTTTTGTGACGTCTTGCCGCAAAATAAACCGACTATTGGCGTGACATCAGGTTTTTCCTGCTCTTGTTATTGGGATAACCTGACTAAAATAGGTGTTTTCTATCATGATAAATTTCTTTCTTTCACAAACATATGAAGTAATCAAAGTATTGTTCAATTTTCATTTTAAATCGACATTACATAGAATTGATTACTCCTAATGTATTTTCCCCCAATCAATATTAAACCTTTATACTAATCATGTTAAATTCGGTTCAATGATTTTCTTTTTTCATTTTCACATAGATTTTTTAAAACTATTTTAGTAACTTAATAATTCTGAATATGATTCAGTTTTTTATTTGTATATACACATTATAATGCGTTTCAACTCAGAAAGTTTAATCGAAACTCACCTCGGCTACTATTATACAAAGTCGCCTGAGGTTTTTACATTGTAAAAAAAGAGAGAAACCACATACCCGCGATTCTTGTAAATGTATAATGATATCTTCGTAATCCAATAAGCTTTAAGCGACCATAAATCAAATTACCTTAAACCTCGCTATTAATTCAGCAGTTTGGGGTAAGGAAATTATTGATTTTCATCATGCATTGGTGACTACCAAGCGTAAGCTAACATCACCAACCAAAGGCCCTTTTAAGAAGATGTTTAAAACGAAAAAAAAATCGGATGATGAACCAAGCTTAAAGATACAGGATGATTGAAATAAAAATTGTTTTATTGTTACTAATATCTTGGTCACATTTGCTCTACGGCGGCCGTACGGCGAGTCAAAAACAGCCGTTTTCACATTTTATGTACGAGATTAATAGAGATGGTTTGTATGAAACTGAATAAAATGGCCGCCGTATAGTAAATGTGATCATGGTATTAGTGATTTTATATATAAAACGGTCTCTTTATATTACGATACCACGCATCTTTCATATCCCCAAACCGATACGCCAATTTAAATTCCATCGATTCTGAAATCAAGTTTACGTGGCAAGTGCCTTTCTTGAGGCATCTGTCCACGAACTGTATAATGATAAGCCATTTTCCATCTCGCGATCGTTAGTTTAGATGAATAACATGTTTTATTGCTACAGATTTCCATTGTATTTCCGAGGATGATTACGCTTACATAAAAATATAACACGTTTGAATGATCGGTTGTTAAACGCCTTAAAATGACAAAATCCGTGTCTAAATTTGCGAGCATCGAATACACGAAGTATTCAAGACGAGATAGATGAGTTCCCCGTTCATGGCAACGTCAGTGCATTTAATGGGATACTCCAGACTGGATATGCTTTGAACTGATAAAGCAAAATCAGACAAACAAAATACCGAAAATTTGATCAAAAACGTACAAGGAATAATAAAGCTATGGCACTTTTTTGGTGAAACAGTTGCATGCGGGTCTTCATGAATATTTAATGCACAAATCGATAAATTATTAAATGTGATTTCCCTACTTGTACTGTAATATATTACATGAAATTATATTTATTCAACAATGGTATTTAATTCACTACATGTTCGTTGCAGGGACTTATTTTATTATAAAGGAAACATAATATAAACACATGCATGAAAATGGGAAATAATTATGACTTCATCTAATAACATAAGATAAAGGAAAAAAAGGGAAAATTACATCATCAGCCCACTTAAAATGATTGATTAATATTCATCACGACTTGCATATAACCGATTTCACAAAATATTACTAAATTTGAAAATTCAGTAGATTCGTCATTAGAATTTTGTTTTTAAAATTTCAGCATTTTGCTTAGTAAATTTTAATCTTTTTAGATAAAGGCCTAACTAATTCTATCCCGGAGTACCCCTTTTATACAAGTAACGAGGAAAGTCATCTAATACGAGGAGTGTGATGGCTGTTGTTAATGACGAGTCTTCGCTCAGAGACTAATAGGCTTGTATGTCAAGCCATTTTAACATTTATTCCTATCTCTTGATTTGAAGAATTCTATTTCTTGCTAATCTTGATTCTTAAATTGAATTATTGATATAATAAGATTCAATTCTTGATATCAAAATAAAATTCTTGATTACAAGAATTCTATTACTCAACCTGATTAATGATAGGGGAAGAATATCAAAAGGGTTTGTTATACACCCGCGTCGCTGAAAGCTGCTTACGTCGCTGAGCAAATACTCGCTGATGTTAAGTACACACGACTTCGTATTCTTCATGCTGTGACCATTTGCTTTGGGGTGGGGTTCCTCCTATTTCTTCTCCTACCCGTTCTTAAATCACGTTAAAATCCTCAGATTGTGGTCATCTTTGCCTTAATTCACTGTTGCCCCGCTCCTGGTCCGTGCCTTAACCTAATTTAATTGTGATTCACTTTTGAAAATATCGCTTATCACGTTACCTCCGCATGTAATGATAGATGTTACTTTATAGTGGAATGTGGTCTTTCTTTCTTGCCCTTTCAAGCATGTCATGCTCAAGAACATCCCCCCAATCATTATGAGGACCCTTTGAGTGACTTTCCTTTGCGCTTGTTTGACAAAAAAGTTCTGTTATGCGTATGTGCAAGACGTCTGCTCTGAATGATCGCTTTACCCATTACCTCATGTCTCAAAACGTTTTTTAGCCAATATATCGTCCTCTCAACAATCCCATGAGGTCCACTTGGTCGATGACTCTAAGAACTGCGAGCATATTTGAAAATTAATGACAACCTGCAAACGATGGTTGCGTATATGCGTAACTGGATTTGTATTATATATGTATATAGTTGCATAATATTTGCGTCTTCACAAAAGCTAAAGGCCCGGTCCCAGTGCAATTACGAACGGAAAAACGATGTAAAACGTGATTTTTTTGTTATCTGTTGGAAAACGCTATGCATCCGTTGCTTACTCTTCGTATAAGTATTTCATACACTCTATCCATCAAGCATTCGTCCACCGTGATTTCATCCGCGCAAACAGCTTTGACCTGCACAAAGCTTTCGGAAAGAATGAACTTTCCGCGACATGTACGAGCAACAAACATTCTATATGTTCGTTATCATCCGTTAAACGTCCGCTTTAACCTCTTTGCTTCCGCTGGGCATTATAATCATCGCAACTCACATCCACTGCGGCTGAAAACCAACCGAGGAAGAAGAGAAAAGGTACATGGACCGTTAAATTTTATACATCGTTAGTAGCACGAAAATAGAAAGGATGCAAACGCATGCATCTCGCATATAAAGTATTCAAAACTCCCCGGTAACCCCACTTCTATCCGCTTTCATCCTCTAGTCTTCCGATAAACATCAATTTAATATATTCGCTACGTACTACCTACGTCGGGTTTTTTTTTCGATTCTTTTTTCCGCAAATTTTCGCCAACAGTGTCAATTTCTGCAACGGATGGAGCCATGCACCCCCGAAATCTTCTCGTCCGCTGCATTATGCATACGTTTTGTGTCGATCGGCCAGTGGGACCGAGCCTAGCTTGCCAAGATAAGAGTAAATGTCTGGATGGTCCTTTCCAAGACCAACAATGTGATATTATGGTGTACCGTGAAACCAAGAGGAAATATTAACACCATCCATTGTGACGTCAACGCTCAGAGTGTAAAATATGTGCATAGCATGATGCGCACAAACATAATTGTGGAACGTCCTTAAGATTATCCTGGGGCCTGTCACCATGGAAGTCCTTGCAGTGGATAGTTGGGGCATGAAAAAATAGGCGGGGTAGTGGTGAGACGTTCCCCATCAAAAGTTGGTGGTCATCATATTATTATTGTTCCTACCCCCCCCCCTACACACACAACCTAATCCCCCTGATTATTGAAAACCTGAAAAGTGAATCCATCCTGTTGTTTTGCTGCTAAGTTGGGTTTGAGATATACTCAAATGTAGCTCTTCAACCGTCCTTGTAATAATGTGGGTTCCATAAATTTTGATTCTGCGACTATTGTTCCTACCGAAAATTCCAACATTAAGTCAAATACAAGCCCATACTTCAAACATAGCTCTAACAATACTGCTATCCCTTTCGCTCCGAGACACACGACGGACTTACGAACACAGTTAATGTATTGAAAACACCGGGTGGGTGTTTCATAAAGTAAGAGTTAAGAGCGACTTTAAGAACGACTGGTAATCCCTTCTTGCGGTAAGTGGTATATTGAATTGGCGATGGTTTAGCGCGTAAGAAAGGATCACCAGTCGTTCTTAAAGTCGCTCTTAACTTACGAATAGCTTTATGCAACGGTCCCCTGGGGCCCGTTGCATAAAACCGCAACTGGAGTTTTTTTTTCCGGTTGAAATCATGAAATTCCGGTTGGAAGCTCCCAACCGGAATTTTTTGGTTGCATAAACATTCATCCGAGATTTTTTACGGTTCACCTGACAAAACTGGGTCAGGGTCTCAACAATGTCTTTGTCGAAAATTGGTGAACCGGAAAAGCAGTATTTTCTAGGTTTAGGAGGTGACAAAAATTGCAAATATGTTGTTTGTCCCGATTCCAGCACTCCTGTTCATTTGATTTAGCAATTTTCGACAAAGAGCTATTAGTTGTTCATTGTCATGAAGGGTATTTGACGATATATTTTCTATGTTCTTAAATCCGTCGTGGAGCAAAGACTCCCTTTGATCATTCTCCTAAATCAAACATATCACAGACCCAACCCTCACCTTCTATCAGAGAAATTAATGGGGCTACTGTCGCAGAGACAAAATAATATTGTCTCCTTATCGCGGCATTGTTTTTACTTTACAGAGCATCAAAAGGCACCTTTTCCGATGATAGTAAGTCGTTGGAGGGATCAGCCCTCCAAAACATCATCGCTAGGCTGGCGCCCCCTCCCCCCCACTTTTCAGAAGCTGATGACACCGTTGTAAACAAGCAGAGGGTAACAGACGGATCACTTTTCCAAGACTGTGATTGGTTTTTATAATGTTTACTGCAAGTGATTAAAAGTAATATTGGTCATCTTCTAAACTCAAGGGCCACGTTTGGTAATTTTAGTCAACCATTTTAATCTTGAGGTTTTCTCAGAATCTGCCAGGGGCACTTATATTATGATGATGATCGTAACGATGGTTACAAGGAGGAGGAGGGAGAGGGGTGGGGGTAATGATACAGAGAAATATAAGAGTAACATAAATGTTCATTTCATGAATATGTTATTTTGGAAAATTATGTCTGCCGTATATTCTCCATGAGCTGAGCTGAGCGAGGTAAGACGGAGAAAAAGAGAAGGAGAGTGAAAAAGAATTTTTCTATTGAGTAGCAAGTATATGTAAAAAGAACTGTAAGGTGAAGCTTTGCTTCATAATGATCATCTTTGTATGATAACAATTGTTAGTGGTCATATGAACCGATTGTTTGGTGAGAGAGCTCGCTAGTTCGAACTCGAGACGTAACCAGGATCTCAGGTTACTTAAGAGAATAGTGATATGTTTTCTTCTATGTTGAAGGTAAACGGTGTAATAAGATCTATATCGGAACTTATAGCCCAGGAGAGATTCGCCTGGCCCTGTTTGATAAACCTGATGACATCGAAATGCTTTATGCATTGTTGGTAACGAGGTGTGCACTTGCTTGAAAAAAAAAATGTGTGTGGGTAAAGAACAAATACAGAAAATTTTGAGCAGACAAAAGGTTTATACTATTTTTTTTCGGGGGGGCACAGATCTTCATTTGGTATTGATTCACATTAACATTTCAATATAGAAGGCCTATCTTTTACTTACAATTTGAATGTTACTTTTGAAATAAAATTTGATCCTTGAGAACCAAATGTCTTATTTTAACAACCATAATTATGAATGGAAAATTAACTATTTTATTTTTCAAAGTTTGATGAGGGCTATTGGAATTACAATTCCCAATAAGGACATTTTGGGGTATCTCGTGAAGCACAAGAAACGATATAGCCAGTCGAGCGTAAGGTCAAGGTGACTATAAACGAATAGCTATATGAAACATAATGTTTAGGAATAAGACGTATCACGTGATGTGTAGTTTTATTTTATTAATACAATCTTTCAGTCATGCTGGCCTTCATCAGATATTAAAACATAACAAAAAATAATATAACATGGATGCTTATTTTTCTGGACAATTTCTCTAGTTATATTTATATAGGTCTATCTATAATAATCCGAAAAACCGATTTGAATTGAATACTCTAAAACACTGAGTAAAATTTTACCCAATATTGGGTGAAAGGGGAACATGGATGTTTGCTGTGTATTTTCCCCCCATATTGGCCTATTTCAACGCAAAATTGCGTAAAATTTACAAAATATTGGGTATCTTTTAAACCAACATGCATGTCCCCATTTACCCAATATTGGGTAAACCTTTTTTTTATTGAACGAACGTAAAGTTGTATTTTCTTTAAAAATACGTGACTGTGTCTGGTTAAAAACCTTGTTAAGTCAAGGTTTACGACTCATTCTAGAATGTACATGATCAAAATGAAAACATCAATCAAACAAACCACAAGAGCGATCATATTTTCATGTTTTTAAAATTTGTGTTCGTTTTTCTGTTTGGTATAAAAGCGAGACCTAAAATCAGGCAATTCCGATATCTAAGGCTGATAATTCTTGTAATTTCAGATTTAAATCCTGGATGAATTCAAGAGTTACCTAAACCCTTTCTCTTATATCACCCAGACTGTGAAAGATTTTGGAACCTATCTTTTGGCATTTTAAAATTCAAATGTGTGCATTAGCCTCAATTCTAACACACCATACTACAATAACTTATACAGCCTGATAGGATTATGGAGCATTGCTTATTCATGCAAAAGTCTATACTTTGGCTTAAACTTGATATTATTATCTTCTGAAAATTTTATCCAATTAAGATAGAGAAAAATATGTAGAGAGAGATAAATCTTGTTTTTTAGCCTATAGTATACTTCTTTTTAAAATACATGTAGATGGTTAATATTACTTCCACAAAATTAATAGAGTGAGGAAAAGGAAAAGTGTTTCCATGGCAATTGTAGATTAGGGAAAATATTTTTTTTCCTTGGTTGTGAAAAGTTTTTGGAGAAGCCCCCCAACCTCTAATCTGTATAGGCCACTGTACGATGATGCTATATTCCACTGTTTAAAACAAAAGGCCCGTCATTTGTGACGCAAAACTTAAAACGCAACCGGTGATAAAGTGATGCTCCAGGTTGGAGATATTTCTATCTCAATAAATAGAGTAAAATTCACAGAGCAAAATGCAGAAAATTTTATCAAAATCGGATAACAAAAAAGGAAGTTATTGAATTTAAAGATTTGCATTATTCCGGTGAAACAGTTCTCGGCATGTCTTTATGAATATTCATTAAGTGGGCTTATGATGTCATATCTTCACTTGTTCTTTTGTATTTTATTATATGAAATTAAGTTTATTCAAAAAAATTCTACCAAGAACGGAAACAATTGGATTGACAACTGATTAAGTGAATTAGTTATTTATTGCCACAACTTATTTCATCATAATGGAAACACATCATTAACACATCTATGAAATAATGAAACAATTATGATTTCATGTAATAACATAAGAAAAAGGAAAGTGGGGATGTGACATCATCAGCCCACCTAACGAATATTCATTATGATATGCATGTAACTGTCTTTACGAAATATTGATAAACTTTAAATTCAATGACTTCGTTTTTTGTTATCCAATTTTGATGAAATTATCAGCATTTTGCTCTTTGAATTTTACTTATTTAGATATAAATATTTTCAGCCCGGATCATCTCTTTAATATGTCATTATATATTAAGAACGTTCCGCAGTTAAAGTAAATTCCATGTCATTTTCACCAAACTTTGCACATAGATACTTTAGAACTTTAATATTCGAAATATGCAAAAATTAACATAGGTCCATGTGCTTGATTTTTTGCTATAGAGCTTCAAAGTTCACCCAAATTGATGTTCTTAAGAATTGCGCATTCAAAAGAATTTAGCATTTTCAGATCGCCAAAGATTACTACAATGAGTTTAAACCTCTATAACTCAGTCAAAATACATGAAAAAGTCATCAAATTTTGCAAAAGTTAAAAATTGTATTTTTAGAATGGAGAATCTATTTATAGCGCTATTTGTTTGCAATTTTAAGTTTAACAGCACTGTCAGTTCTTAAGAATTGTGTAAAAGATAACAAAATCCCAATCTAAACAAATGTAAAATTTCAGTAACAAAGTACAAACGTACAATAAATGCTGCACTTTATTCAAAATCCATGTCATTTTCACCAAACTTTGCAGAGTTGTAGAGGAAGGTAAACCTAAGAGGTACAAACATGAAAAAATAGGGGTTCATGTGCTTGTTTTTAATCTATCAGGATTTTTATTAGAGCAAATGTGCTTTTTAAAACACAAAAAATGCGCCCAATGCTTTCTATCTATGTGAAGAAAAAATCAAAACCACTCTACCATTCATTCAAACTCGGGGTAATATTCGTGATTCTTGGCAGCACTGCACAGTAAAGTAGTTTGAAATTGTAGAGAATTTTTTTTTGTAATGGTCCATGGAATAATTCAATTTTTTTAGCTTCATGAAATAACCCATCGGATCTGCAGTTAAAGTGCAGAAGATGAGAAAATTCAGCTCATACCCGCAGCTAATTAATCACCTGTTCATCCATTGTGATGTCAGCGCGCAGAGTGTAAACTATTCGCAGATCATAGTGCGCACAAACATAACTGTGGAACATCCTTAAATGACATTAAATATGTCATTTATCTATTAAAGAGATACATGTACGTGTCCACTTACATAGCTGACCTGGGGCGGTATTCTGGAAGCTCAGTTAGCGGTCAATTAGCGCTCAATTAGCATTTTGGTATTCTGAAAAGTCACTTAAGTGCCCCTTTCCTTATTTGGCAGGGTTGCGTTGCGCGCACTTGCAATAGTACGCGTTATGACCGCGCGAAGACTTAATTGAGTAGTTACGAGACTTTTGGTATTCTGAAAAGTCTCATAGCGCTCAATTAAGTGGGGAAAGATAATGGTGATAAGAGGTCCATTAAGTCTCATCATCTCTTGCTAAATGTGGCTTTCATTTCGTATAAATATCATCAAATCGATTTGATACTGCGACCAAAATTAGAAGGAAGGAAGAGAATAAAGGAGAGAGGTATAAAAAGGGAATAGAATAAAGGGCAAAAAGGTGGTATATAGAAACAAATAAAGTAAGGAATAGGGACTATATTTGGTAATAAAGAAATTAGAAAGGGGAGAAGGGGACAGAAATTGTGTACTTATAGGGGAAATATGATTACTATTTTTCTATATTTTCTTCTATTATTAGCATCATAAACTTTTGTTTTTGCACACTATTTTAATAAGAATGAGATTGCCAAATCACGGTAGATGCAGCAATGCGCAGGGGTGAATTAAACATTGTTTCTGACAATGAAAAGATAAGTATAGACCCCTTAAATATTAAACGATTATAGAATAAAATACAAAAGAATAAAGTGAGTGATGCCATCGTTTTCCCCACCTATTAAAACTTATAAATGTCATAACGTTTGTAGACCAAATTTTAATAAAATTTCGGCTTTTTTTATTAATTATGCTTGTTTGATTTTTAAAATATTTTTATTCAAATCATTTTTTTGTTGGAGAAGATTTCTCATATAAATGAAAAGTATGTAGTTTTTAAAATAAGTAGGAATTTAAGTTAAATACCCCCCCCCCCATCATAGCCCCGAGACAGAGGCAAATAAAATATTGTAAAAAAAAGGGTACAAATTGATTCAAATAGGGGGTGTGAAAATCTGAACGCGTTCGAAAAAACGAGAAAAGCACAAAGGTACAATAAATGATAACGAAAGGGAAAAGACAAAAGTTAATTTCAACAACACAACGAACCTCTATAAATCTCCGATACAAATGCTTTTAGCATTATTTTTCAGCAAAAATTCTTTGTATCAAGATCGTGGTGCAGTGCACCTGCAGCAGCCGGCTAGCCGGGCGCTGAGCTGCAAGCCAGCAAAGTGAAGACACTGCGCGCTAGGAGAAAATTTTACGTTGTAAGAGCGCATTTGATTGGCTAATTCGGCTCAGTAGGGGAGTGGCCTAAATGGACTTAATTGAGCGCTAATATACAAATAGCGAATAGGCATGAGTGCGATGGTGCGAGATTTCGCATGAGGTGAAAGAAAGATGCTCTATTCAACGAGGCGTTAGCCGAGTTGAATAGAGCGTTTCTTTCTTTCACCGAATGCGAAATCTCGCACCATTGCACGAATAAGAATATTCGCTATTTGTGTTGTACAACGCCTCGGAATCTAGCGAAAATATGAAAAAACACAAGAGTTTTTCCCTCCAGTAATCTATGAAAAGGGAGCAAAAATATTGAAAGCAAAAAGCAAAATCCCACAAGCCGGGCCCACAAGCGCACATATTCTTGGACAACATTGCGCATTTAGCCAGCGGGCTGTACGCGCATTGTCACCTTATTTAATGAAATCGCATTGTGACGTCACCTCTTAAAGCCGTGCAATGGTACATTTTGGACGGTACATTTTGGATGGTACGTCTTGTGTGCAACGGTACGAATGTGTGACATTCAGCCTCCCATTTGATCGCGTACAACAAGCTAAGTAGGCGTTGTACAATAGAGTTTTCAGAATACGAATTTGGAGGTACATTAGCGCTCCATTAAATGGGTAACTTAAGAGGAAATTTAAGCGGAGACTTACGAGACTTTTCAGAATACCCCCCCCCCCCCTTGGCCCGAATTCACAAAGGTGGTTTTGAAAACCGACGGTTGAGTCCATGGTTTATGCAGATTTCCTGTATAAATTACGCTTAATTAAGCGCGTATCGGGCGCGTGTATAAGAAATTGCCAATGCTGATGCGCGCTTTTGTCACAATGCGCCAAATTGACGCCTGTTACCATGGTTAAATACGCAATTTCATTCATGAGTCAACTGTTTGAAGAGTGGACTTATGAATAAAAACAGTGGACCAAAGTGGACTCATGAATAAAATAGCGTGGATAACCACGGCAACAGGCATCAATTTAGCGCACTGTGACAAAGCGCGCATCAGCATTCGACATTTTTTATACATGCGCCCGATACGCACTAAATTTTCAAAACCACCTTTGTGAATTCCGGCCCTTGTGTTTCATACAGATACAGTTTTTATACAGATCGTTCCATACACAGAATGACACACATGCAGTGCGTGTAAAAAAGGGACAGTTTCGAAAAGTTTATCAAAATTTTGTTTCAAATCATGATGTCTATAAATTGAGTTTCGTTCATGCTTGAGCGAACGTGGACATTTTTGCCAGGGGTTCAAAAAAAGGCTTGCGCCAATGGCAGAAAGTGAGAAAATAATGACGATTAGAATCTTGCTTATCAGCAGACTTCCTTTTTATTATCTTTGCCATAGTTTTCTGATTATGCCTTCAAAATCCATTTACAAATCATTAATTTCACTTGAAAATTTTATATTTTCATTCAAGTATGTTATCTTTTAGCATTGAATATTCCTTCATAACTAGGAGAAAAAGACTTTGTTGTCAACCCAAGCAAGGGGAATTGCATTATTGAGAGCTTGTAATTCGTTCAAATCCTTTCATTGTGTGCTACAAAGGTTATGGTGCAAATTTGATAGACATTAACCTTTTTTAATTACTATTGTCCTGTCAAGCACCATGGCCCAGGGAAGCGGGGTGTCGGGGGCACTAAAGCACCCCCAATATTTCCCTTGGGTGCTGTGTGTGTTATTCATCATAGTCAGCACCCCCCCCCCCGGAAAAATGTTACTTATGTTAAATAGCAGATTTTGAACAGAAATTACCTTAATTTTATAGCAGAAACCTTTTTTTAGGGGGGGGCTTGTCGAATTTCTCTTAATCAAAAAGAGCTTCATTTCTTGGTGAAACCCCCTTATTTGCGTGTCGAATTTTAACCGAAAACCCCATTTAAAAATCGTTACCAGTACCCTGTCAAGCATGCAATTCAACTTGTTCAAGGAATCAATGTCCCCTTGACAATAGGATCATGTGTTTCAAAGGCACCATAACCTTGTTTCTCATAATAACAGGATTTGAATAAGTTACAAGCTCTCCCATTCATAATGCTAATCTCCCTGCTTGGGTTGACAACAATGTTTTTTTTCTTACTTATAATGGAATATTCAATGCTGAAAGATAACATATCTAAATGAAAATGCAAAACAAATCAAGTAAATTAATGCTTTGTAAATGGATATTGAAAGCATAAAACAAAAACTATGGCAAAGAATATGAAAAGGTTAAGAGGAAGTCTGCTGATTAGCAACATGTCTGATCGTCAATATTTTCTCATTCTCTGCCACTTGGCGCAACCTTTTTTTTAACCCCTGACAAAAAAATTTCGTGTTCGCTCAAGCATGAACGAAACTTAATTTTTTAATGACATTTGAAATACATTTATAAGGCTCCAGAGCATCTATAGATATCATAATTTGAAACAAAATTTTGATAAACTTTTCAAAACTTTTCAATTTTTTCTGATATGCACTGTCTATTGGGTATACAGGAAGGTCATCACAATATATCACTTATTTAGAAAAATGGCTCCCGTCATGGGGATATTGATTATATTTAGTCTCAAGATTAAGAAAAAAATTATTATTATTATGGTGTAGGTCTTGTTAACCGTCAAAATTTCGTACCAGCTCACATCGGATTCATGGCCTATGGCCGATTGTCCACGCAGTCTTCCACTCTAATTCCGAATGTTTGATTCATTCGGATATTTGAATGCACAACATTGAAATGAATATATTGTTTCTTTGTTATATAAATAGATTTGATGTATGACCTAAAACGTTGACAAGGGCCATATTATGAAACACATAAAAAATTATATTGAATACCTAAGACATGCATGATGTGACGTTCTGTTATTAAGAAAATGCTACTCGAAAACATCATCTGAAACTGCTCATGATTAAAACTTTAATTTGGACATCACCTAAGAATATAATGATGGAGAGATGTGGAGGATGACAAATAAAGATAATCAGTGCAATTCGTTTTTTTTTCTTTGATCACATAAAACTACAACATGGAAAAGTGAGGATATGACTTTGTCTCTTGTTTTTTTTACATCCAATCACAGGAATATGCTTCAAGGCCATTTAAAAAAAATAATTGAAAAAAAATAAAAAGAATCAAGGGATGAACAAAACTTAATGGCAACTACGACATTTACATGTCAGATGTTAGATGATACCTGTTTATAAGTCACACACTTCACCTATATCAAAGCTTTAGACGAGCTTTACGTGACTGCTTGCGGTCTAATATATCTCTAAACACCGAAAACATTACCATAAAATATAAATGAGATGGCTAAGATAAAAGGATTTTCAAAGACATTTGACGTTTCTACGGACTTCGAATCAATACTCAAGAGACTAATAGTCTTGGAGAAATACCGATAACTGTAATAAAATTGACGAACATAGTAATTTGTCCATATCAGTTGACAAAATGGGTGGATGGATGTCCCCTGTACTACTTCCTTCAAGCAACTTCTAGTCGAAACAATGTTTGATTAAAATTTACTGCGGAGGATGTACTTGTTGTCCACATGGCTGGATGGAAATCATTCTCAAGTTGTGACCTTGTCCTATCGTAAGCTATAAGATCATCAGCGCATAAAAAAATTAAACTCATCACTTTAGGTCAAGTCCACCCCCAGAAAACCGTTGATGTGAATAAATAGAGAAAAATCAAAGAAGCATAACGCTGAAAATTTCATCAAAATCGGATGTAAAATAAGAAAGTTATGACTTTTAAAAGTTTCGCTTATTCAAAGCAAACCCCACAATAATATGTACAGCTCAGTGACATGCAAATGAGAAAGTCGATGATGTCCCTTACGCACTATTTCTTTTGTTCTTTTTTTTATTGCTTGATTTAAAGAATATTTATTTTTTAACAGATGTGACTAAGGGCCAACTTAACTGAACCCATGTAGTATTAAACAATGCTGATTCTACAGGTTCAGAGAAGAATTAATCGTTTAATATTTCACTTGACAATAGGGAGAAAATTAGAATATTTCATTTTTCACGTAATAAAATACAAAGAAATAGTCAGTGGATGACATCATCATGCTCTTCATTTGCATACCGACCAGGATGTGCATATATCTGTTTTGTGAAATTAAGCGAAAATTTAAAATATCATAACTTTCTTATTTGACAACCAATTTTTATTATTTTTTTCCTCTTTTCATTCGAATCAACTCTTTGTTGGGGTAGACCAGTCCTTTAATACCATACAAAATATCCTAATATATATACACTGGATTATGTCCCACCATAATATCTGAACACCGTTAGCATTTAATAATCCACGTCTATTGATCACTAGCTTTAGCAAGGCATGACCGAAGCCATTCCAAACTCTTTAAAATCACATTGATCATTTCGTTTTAACAAAATTCCTGTATCGATAGGATATTTGTAAATGCACGATCTCACCCTAACCAAATGAGAACAATGTCGGAGTGAAGCTTTATTTCTGTTTTAAATACGACTGGTGTACATAGAACAAGAATAGAGATTTAGTCGGATGAATTATTAAAATACGTTTTCTTTTCTTTTCACATACACACAATAATGATCGGCGGTTTCGGACGACCGTATCATTTATAAATGAGGAAAAAGCATTTTCTCCAGGTGGCAAAGAAAAGCGCATGGATCGTTAGTGTTAATATATTACGAATCTTCATAAAAAAGAGAGGAGGTTTAAAAAAAAGAATTAATTGGCAAGAAACCATAAAAACGGTAGCGAGTAATTGATCTGTCGCATGCTCCATACTAATTCATCATGGCGGCGAAAATGTATCGCCCAGCTTATGATTTCCCGGGAGATGGAGTATTACTTGCCTAGAGACGCCCAATCTATACTTGGACTATTGTTCTCACAGGTCAATTTGACACGATGTGTTTACCTACCATGGTGTTATTTTGCTTAGATCACATGATCATGTACCCTCTACAAAACTAACCTTTACCACGTCAAAAGAACAAGAAGAAGACACATGACCCGATGGGGAGGGCCCATGAAAATGTCACTTCTGTTTAAGATTCTCGACTACTTCCGTTGCCGTTGTGGGAAAGAAGTTACTTTAGTAGTATAGCCAAAATAACATTCTCACGTCACAGATCTGTGAATGAGTTGCTCTCTATGGATTCATAAATATATCAAATATTGCCGCCTATCACTGGAAAAAAACATAGAACTTACTTCAATGCGGCCAATATTTTATATCTCACCGGTGCAAAGTGCATTATGTGGTACGTTGTTTACTCCCAATATACATGTACTGAATTCCCATCTTCAAGAATGAATAAGGATGTTAAAACGCAATCGACAACAGATTTACATCTCATGAGTCCCTAAAAAAATAAGAAAATGAGTTAAACTCATGCTTAAAAGCTTAAAACGAACCCTCATCACTCTGTCCAATCCATTAAAAAACACCGACCGATCATTCATTAACGGCAACTTCTTTTTCCATCGAAGAATTGTCAAAACGGTGACTACTACATCCAGAGAATAAAAATGGGGGTAATGATCCTTAGGTATATCGACAGAATTACATGTGAAAAATAGTAATTATTTTTTAATCCATTAAGGAATTTCTATCAATCAATATGTGTCGTTGAATGCGGGTTGAATACTTCGGATAAGAAAATAGCAAACGGATATCAAATTTAGTTGTTATGATAGTTTTATGTTATGTTGGAGGTACGACCAGCTCCATACATTTTAGCTAATCGGTAACTGTATTATAGTGTAATATCATTATCTAGAAAGTGTTTTTTTTTCATATGGATGTTCATGAAACATATGAAAAGTAATGGAGAGTGTCTTTAAGAGTTGACCATTCACAGAGTTTTATGTGCGTTTTTATTGTATACTTATTATTGTAAGTCCAGCGAATTGGAAGAAACAAACAACTAAAACACGCAGTGAAGAATGTCTTTCTTTTTTCTCAATCGCTTCTGATCTTTGTTGCAATAAGCAATAATGATAATTCGTCATTTGCCAAATGCAGGTTTAACATTTTATACTCCCTCATTATTTAATCTGATTTCCCTTGATTTCCCTTGTTTTTTTTTTTTTACATATTGCCAGTCTAAAAGGACATGATGATGTTACGCTAAATTTTCAGAAAATAAAATTATTTTGAATTCATGGATAGGCAAGAGTGTATAAGAAATTCCGTACTTATATAATCTGGTTCGATATTTCTTGAACGAACTATTATAACAGCAAACAGAGAAAGAACTATAAATTGAATGAGGACTTTTTCAATATTTGCCATTAGATAATATTGAAGGCTTCACAGCCCATATTTTAGTCAAATCATTCTTGATATCAACCACCAGATACCGTGCGATGGAAGATGTCTCCTTTTTCACTACCTGATCAGTTTTTCGGATCTTCGTATCCATCTTGCTCTTGATTCATTCAAGATACATGGACACTGGCCAAATACATCCTAATTGATTTTGCGTATGCTTAGGGCGTGGATTCTAAGAAATGGATCCCATAATTGCTGTTTCTTGTTATTCCATCATCAGCGTAGTACCTGCACTACATTATGTGTTAAGAACGTATTATTTCAAATTTTGTTTTAATGATATATATATATATATATTTATTTATTTATTTAAATATTTCATTTATTAACTATAACTATTAAAGTATAGACAAGTGAGAAGTATACCAATAACATAATCAGTCGAGTTATTAGGTCAAAACGATTAATTTAACTCAAAGAAATATGATGGACCTACATAAAAGCAAGCTTGTAAAACTGCAGGCCCTGGAGATAAGTTGTAATTTATTGTGGAAGGCGGATACAAATTTAGGATCTTAAATATACGGATTTGATTTTCATTTAAATACAGAAAAATACATAACAATGCATGTACGTACACCCATATACATACGTAAATTATATATGAAAGTCTCCAAACTAAAATGGTAAATACTATTTTGAAACAAAGCCACTCCGTGATTTATAACATTTAAATGATAGTTGGTGTAGGCAATACATATGAAATCGTAATTAATAGATCATTATTACTTTGAATACTGTATTTTTGAAAAACCATGCCATCTTTTAAAATGCCGCCGATATTGTGTTGAAATGTATTCCGTAAAGAAATTCATTGTAATCCTACTGTTGAGGGAAGTTTGATATACTACAAATTATTCCCTAGCTTATAAAAGGAACTTACATAAATTGTATGTGAATATAATACTAACCATGTACCCGTTACATACAGACTTTATATTTGTTCAAAGTCAATAAAACAGTTTGGAGGAATGATAAGCATATGTCCTGATGATCACCTGGTTTTACCTCGAATGCCTGTAAGGGCTACCTTGATTCAAAGGCCAAAACCAAGCCCAGAAACAAGTTGATTAGAATAAAAAGAGCTATGTCACATAGGTGCAAGAATAAGAAAATTATGACATATTCAGTTTATTTGTAGCAAACAGTTATAGCATAAGACGGTATTTTTCTTCTGATATGGTAATAAAGAAGCCGATGAAGTCCCACACATACATTTGCACGTGCACCCACACATGCATACACACTCACCCAAATAGCCGACCCTCAACCCCACACACGCACATACACACACACCATTATTTTGCATTGTAATATATGAAGTTAGATGAAACATAATTTGTTTTCCTCCTATAATCACGATACGATAATGTAAAGGGTTATGTTACTGCTCCATAAACATGTAAAATTATCTATATGATTAATTGAATGCGTATCGTTTTATTACCGAATACCAAATAAAGTTTAAATGTGTTACGTCATCTATTTCAATTTGGCTACCACTCCCATTCTATTGAATAAACTCCAATGCGTTCTGAAACGGGGGGGGGTGAAGAAAAGTGATGTAGCGGTGATTTTTTTTTCTTAATTGAATGATGAGAGTATTACAGAAATATACGTCACAGGCTTTTCATTTTGATGTAATTCCCTTCCCTTCTTACCCCTTCTTCTATTTGTCACTACTAAAAAAATTCCTCCATAACGCCACCCCGGCGACCCAGTTGTGCATTAAATTTGTTATATCAGGTAAAACTTTAAATTTTATGACTTTCTATTTTTTCTACATTTTTGCTGGATTGGTTTATTGAATCAACTCAGCTTTCTGTTGAGATGTCCTTTGCCTTAAGGATTCTATATAAAGAAAAGGTTGTTAGCACGTTTCTTCCACAAAAAGAACAAAAACAACAAACAACACGGCCATGACAAGTTCATTATACCGGCATAGGCATAGATCAAAGTAAAACCGCACAAATTCATGAATAATAAGATGAGAAACATGCATGCAGAAAATGAACAACATAATTATTCAAAGTAAGCGATCCAAAACTATCTCGAAATAGACAATGCAAGTAATAACTATTTCTGAATCTTTGGCATAATTTTACAGCTGCCAAAATCTGTGAAATACGAATATGATATCCTCACATACCTCGTAGTCATTGTGAATTTATGTGAATTGTTATCTGCTTTCCAAGTAAACTGCTGTCACTGTTTTGTCCGGCAGGGAAACTCACTCTCTTTAATCTAATTTTGCGCCGCAGAAATCGGGTTTTCCTGTCTCTCTCCGATCTCAGTCCAAAAAAAAGTCAGTCTCGTTGTTTTAGCGTCGTATCTCCGTATCGTGTCACTAAGATGTCTCAACCTTCCTGTCGCTTATATACACATGTCAATTGCGAGCATCACATCTCCAATTCGACTTACCAAAAGCATTGGGGGAAAAACAACTTATTGACACGCGCATGCGCAAAACGTTTAATATTATGTAGACCAATCACATGGTTTTCTGCAAATGGCGTCATGTGATTGGTTAATATTGATATCGTCATCAGTCATTTACGCACTCTTTGACACCATGTATACCACTATGACTCGGAAATGCTGGGGACGTAGTAAGTCGTGTTTTGAAGAAAAAAAAATACGATTATCAATTTGATGTGTAATTTCGAACTGTAATTACTAGTACAAAAATATGCTTACGCACATCTTCGCCAAAAATGTAAAGCTACAGAATATTGACTATTTTAGAATTGAACAATGCAGATGTGGCTATTCATTTCCACGACGAAAAAATAAATTTCATCCCCGAAAAATAATTTCAGATATAAGCATGCGAGTGAACTTAGCGACCTAGAGAAAAAAAATATCTTTTGCAAGAGTGAAATTTAACATTTTGAGAAGAAACAGTACAATACGTATAATCTAGGTAACGTCATCAATCAATCACATTTTGTGTCTGAGAGCTAGTCACTCCTTGCATTTTGTTTAACCCTTTTTTGCAGTTTGCTCTATATGAGGAAGTCACAAGCCTGCATCCCATTGCAGTTTGTACTCTTTTTATCGCTTTATATCTATCTTTATATATAATTACACAAAGACTGATAGTAACGGGAGAAATTTATGATCAAAGATTTTTTTAGCATTCTTGATCATAATTAGTTGCACCCAACTGTTAAATGTCTATCTGACGGATGGATTTCAATCACTCGGTGCTTTGCATGTGCTTTTCATTTTCAAATCATGCATCGAATCACATTATACACTCAAAAAACAAATCAGTCAAAAATCAGTCAAAGATGTTGAGATGACAAGATCTCGGATCTCGTCATGTCGACATCTTTTAGAAGAAATGGTCAGATGACAAGATCTTCGATCCATGATCATGTCATCTAATCATCTCTTCTTAAAGATGTAGACATGACGAGTTCCAAGATCTTGTCATCTCATCATCTCTTCTAAAATATGTTGACATGATGAGATCCGGGATCTTGTCATCTCATCATCTCTTCTAAAAGATGTTGACATGAAGAGATCCGGGATTATGTCATCTCATCATCTCTTCTACAAGATGTCAACATGATGACATCCGGGATCTTGTAATCTCATCATCTCTTCTACAAGATGTCAACATGATGAGATCCGGGATCTTGTCATCTCATCATCTCTTCTACAAGATGTCAACATGATGAGATCCGGGATCTTGTCATCTCATCATCTCTTCTACAAGATGTCAACATGATGAGATCCGAGATCTTGTCATCTCATCATCTCTTCTACAAGATGTCAACATGATGAGATCCGGGATCTTGTCATCTCATCATCTCTTCTACAAGATGTCAACATGATGAGATCCAGGATCTTGTCATCTCATCATCTCTTCTTAAAGGTGTTGACATGATGAGATCCGGGATCTTGTCATCTCATCATCTCTTCTAAAAGATGTCGACATGATGAGATCTGGGATCTCGTCATCTTATCTTTTGCTATCAAGATGTCGACTTCCCGAGATAATTATCTCAACATCTCCGTGGCACTTTTAAGCTTCCATAGCATACCATTTGGATTTCGCCGTAATTATCGCCCTTATAATGTAAATGAGAGCAAAGACTTAGTGTGATATTTCTTTCATATTTTTGCATCCGATTTGACGGAAGAAATTCTGTGTTTTCTTAATTACTTCAAATCAATTTGTTTTTTTTATGTGGGATTTGTATTTTTATAGAAACAGTCCAGTGGGTTCGTATATCTTCGTAGCCCTGACGGGAATCCGAGAAGGAACGTTTGCAAACACACACACGCACACACCCTCCCTCACCAACAATAACACATTACATCTTCACGTGAACTTTCCCCACAGAATTTGAAAAACATAAAACATTTTATCTCCCAAGATCTGTTTTTCTTTGAAGTCTGACAAAATATTATACGTTACATTCAGTTTGACGTCTGAGCTCTATTGTTAAGGAAAATTATAGATATTTGTTGTTATAGATATTTGTTGTTATAGATATTTGTTGTTATAGATATTTGTTGTTAAAATGTTCTCCATTGGAACATATTTTTAACTTATCACTCTCCACTGGATGCTTTCCTGATCTAATGAAAATAGCCAAAGTAATCCCAATTTATAAAAAAGATGATCCTACTCAAGTTACAAATTATCGGCCTATTTCCCTCTTACCATGCATATAAAAATATTAGAAAGAATTGTTTACAAAAAATTGGATTCCTTTTTGTCATTTAATAAGATTATTACACCAGTCCAGTTTGGATTCAGAAAAAATTTCTCGACCGATTTCGCAATAACCAAATTACTGGATAAAGTTGTAAACTCACTTTAAAAAAAAAATCACACCGTTGCTTTATTTATCGACTTAAGTAAAGCTTTTGATACCATTGATCATGGTATTTTTCTTCATAAGTTGTATAATTACGGGATAAGGGGCATTGCTTGGTCATGGATTAAGAGTTATCTTTCCAATAGGCAACAATTCGTTTTTATCAATGATGTTAAATCTCCTGTATCGTTTATCAATTGCAGCGTCCCGCAGGTTTCTATTCTGGGACCTTTGTTATTTTTAGTATACATTAATGATATAGTAAATTCATCTTCCATTCTTTCTTTCATCTTATTCGCCGATGATACTAATATTTTGTTATCTCACAAGGACTTACCAGAATTAATAAATATAATGAATTTAGAATTAGATAAAGTTTCATCATGGTTTAAATGTAATAAGTTATCTCTTAACATAAGTAAAACTCATATTATGCATTTTCAATCATCTCACAGAAATGAAAATTTTACACAAGATATTAAAATTGATAATGTGCCTTTAGATAAAAAAGAATACGTAAAATTCCTTGGTATCACAATAGACAAGCATTTATCATGGACTCCACACATAAGCAACGTGTCTTCCTCTGTAGCTAAAGGAATTGGAATACTATGTAGACTAAAAAAAATCTTACCAGAGAAATCTCTTGTTACGATATATAATACATTGATTTACCATATATTCACTACTGTAACCTCATTTGGGGGAATAGCTGCAAGACAAGGATTAATCATATACTTTTATTGCAAAAGAAAGCGGTTAGAATTTGTTCAAATTCTGCCTATCTTTCACATACAGACCCTCTTTTTTATCGTCTGAAAATATTTAAGATAAATGATATTAATACTTTACAAATAGCACTGTTTATGTATAGATATAATTACGACATGCTTCATCCAGTATTCACGGATTTATTTTCATATAATAACAATTTACACTCTTATCCAACAAAAACATGCAATAATATTACTTAAACAATCCCAGGACACTATTTGCACATAAAACACTAAGACATCATGGACCTGATATTTGGAATGCATTGCCAGATTCACTCAAGCTGACAAGATCATTTTATTCCTTTAAACGAACTATAAAAGAATTGCAATTAAACCAAAACCTAACAAATTGAAAAAAAAAAGAAAATCATTACCATTGTTATCATTATTTTAATTATACATTGAATTTTATCTAGAACATGTATGAATTAAAAATCGAACAACAAAACGTGTTATATTCTAAAATTCCATGCGAAGGACCAAGCATCCCCCCTCCCAGTCCCTCTTGCACCTGCACGTTTAATGACAGTAGACATTAATTATTTTGGCTATTTTCCAGGGTTGTTACGTTTTCAAGCTTTGCTTTTGTGACGACCCTTGCAACTATTCTACTTATTGTAACAGGAAATACCACTCAATGATTTTCATTTATGTAAGATATGTTTGAGGATTTATATACAAAACTATTGTTCATTATTTTGATGTCAAGTCTCAGATATGTATTTTCGTGTCCAGAATTTTGTTATGAAAAATGTTGCAAAAACCAATAAAAATATAAAAGGAAAATATTATAGATCAAAGATTATTCAAAGATCTTTATATATATATATATATATATATATATATATATATATATATATATATATATATATGGATGTACACGAAGAGGTGCCCCTAAGAGTGAACTCCTTACTTCCTCAAATTTGCAAGATCATGAATGTCTGTATTCACTTGCTATCAGGAGAGAGGCTTCCAAACTATTATATACCTCCATCCAATACCTTTAATGCACAGATAATGTTGCAACATAAAAGGTAACACAACAAAAAGGTGATATTGAAAAGTACACCTCGGGCAACAATTAGTTTGATTGCTAATGCAAATATTACCCTAATGGAATTCCTCACCAACGTGAAAAATATATAGAAAATGCAAGTTCTGATTAAACAACCCACTATGGTCTCTTCGCTAAATAATGTTTACATGTACTGCATGTTTAGCTTTAACGAACTATCTCAAACTTTCCATGAATATGATATTACCTTTATCCGTTGATCTATAACCATTAAGTATTTAAGATCAATGTATGCTATCTGAGAATCAATTCAGATCCATAAATCCACGGTGAAATAAAATAAAAGGTGAAAAACAAATAACATAACCATGTACATCTACCTTCCTATACCCCCGTCTCTATCAGTCTCTAACTCCACCTATATCCGTACGCCCATGTTTTTTCCTCCTTCCTTCTATATTTTCATCTCTATCCTCTTCTATGGTATTTTTCCTCTCTCGTCTTATCCATAACCGTTAACTCTTTTTGTTTCTCATTCACTCAGAAAAATAAAATATCAAATACATAATGTCAAGGGGGCAACACCTTTTCTATAACATCATGATAATAATTATATTAATAACAGGTATTTATATGCCGCCATCTATCTCTCTAAATGTTCTGTTCCGTGGTTGACTATCTGTAACATGGTCATGGTACCAGTATATTGTAATGATTATATGGTCATTTTGTCAAGGGGTGGTGTCACTGTATGGTGGTGCACACAACTGAACGAGAATCTGTAGACCATAATAACTTTCTTTCAAGTACGTCATAATTTTAGTTCTAAAAGGTTTTTAAAAATCGCAGTCCATCATAAACTCTATGAAACGTTTCGATAAAACGATCTCTACATGGCATTCATATAGAATGAGACAGAGTTCTTAAAATGATTGACTAAATATTTCACGTTTCCTTGATCACCCTGTATGTGCTGGATGACAATGATGATTCTATTTTCAATAAAATCTACATGCATTATGTGATATACACCTTCCATTAACCGAGAAATGGCGCCAAATTGCAGCTAGTATCCAGGGTCATGGAATTGATTGAGGATTAGTTTACTTACATGACGTTATTCATCAATTAGTTAAAATGTGTTTATCAAGGTGGATTTAATTATAGGTTTGTAACTCGAACAAGGTTGGCATGACAATAGTTTCTTGTGGATGGGTTGGGAAGGAATGTTAAATTATGCGTGCATGTGAGTGTATTATCTATGTGCTTAATGCGCTCTTACACATCTGGGTGAGTGGGGGTGTGTTTGTGTGTGTGGGAGAGAGAGATTAACAGAGAGGTTTGGTTGCGTGTGGGGATGGGTGTGTGAGAGGGATGGACCTGTATGTGGTGAAGAGCTAAAATAATGGTGAATAACGAGAAAAAGTAGTTGTTTAAAAACTATATAAGGGGATAAGTATATAGCCAAATCTCATGTTCCTAACTTTATTCATTCGTAAGTTTCTTTGGAAGTTCTTAATTCACAGTGAATATTCCTTGTGTTAAAAAGACCTTTGACCATTACACAAGCGTCGAGTTTGCAGCTGGCCCAGAACCCGACTTTGAAGCGCCTTCACGCTTGCAATCTGAAGCCGTCTTGGGATCATTACCCCCCCCCCCCCCACTCATGTTACACATGGTCTGAGGCCTGCGATACGTATCCACACTTAAGCCGGCTTCACGTCGCCTGTTCATGTGATACGAGTCACTTAAATTTTCATGTCAAAATATTGCATTAATCATGCATTGTTCGCAATTTCTCGTCCAGTGGCCGAACAGGCCTGAGTCCAACTGGGGTTTTATACTATACCAGTTGCAAGATTTAACAGGATAAATATATTTAGACGTAGACTCACTCTGAGCCGGCGTTAGCCTGGCTTTTAAAAAAGGAGGAGATGTTACACAATAATTCGTGCTGCCTCCGACGCCTTTCTCAGACCGCTTTCGACGTAAGTGTATCATCACCTTTACTGACTACACCTGTTTAAGATATTACTTCTTCTCTTCCACTCGTTAATACTTCTGCTCCTCAAAAATGATCTTGTTCATGAATATATTCCATATTTGAACTTACGTTCGTCCAACTCATCCTACTCATCTAGGCCATCCTTGATGTCTTGATGTACCGGCGTATGTGGGGGAGAAAAATTAACATGTACAATTTTTCTCATCTTTATCATCCGTGTTCATCCTTGTAGCCACCTTGTACATCCGTCTAGCCACGGAATGCACCCGAGAGGCTCCTTGCAAGAACCTGGAGGTCCTTGTTAATACCGGCTATATCCTGGTTCGACAATTTTCCATTTTTTACGTACATGCACAATAGTGCATGTTCATGGCCATGTATGTGTACGCTTCAGACGTTGCAAAAATACAAGGAACTATCATTTTAGCCAATGCTTTAGAGATATTCCAGCAGAGACCACAAGCCACCGTGAAGGTCCGTGTATAAGGACCTAGTAACATCCGTGTATTCCGTGTTGATTCACTGTAGCGTATCAAGCCCCTATCAAGTATAGATTTCTATTGATATACCTTGTCTATCATTTCTGTGTAAATACCTACACTGTTAGAAATAAAACTGTTAAAAAACAGTAATAACTACTGGCACCTGGGACTCACAAACATTATGAACTGATAAATAACAATGGGCTGTAAAAAATGAATAATAAATAAAGAAAAGAAGATAACTAAAGAAAAACAAAAAAAAACATTCATTTTACATGAAAATCGCCGTTTATTTACAAATACGGACGCTATTAATACGATAGATGCACTGCAATCATGTAAAACACGATGGTTCGTTGGTATTTTTACAAAGATTTTTATATTTTACTTTGTTGAATCATTGTGTCGTCTGTTTTTAAAAGGTATTTACGATTTCCTTGTAAAATTACTAGTGTTTTTAACAGTGCAGTTAAATCCGTATTCCCTCCGGCAATGGTAGAAACACATTTTGGCACTCTGGATCACCACGGACTGAGATCCGTGATGATCCCTATTGCATCCCTGAAAGTGTAAAAGTAAAAGGGGCATAAGACGCGCCTGTGTAAAATGCTTTCTATCATATATCCTTTATTCTTAAGCATGATATTTGTCATTAAGTCTTCTTTTGCTATATGTATAGATTTATTTCTTGTTTCCTTTCAATGCACATTGATCAATCTGCGGGGGGGGGGGTGGAATTGGCTTATTACAATCCATCATGAAGAGCAAGAACAATATATCGTACACCTGAGGAGGACAGAAATCCAGAGCCAGATGGTAATTCGATAAAACCTGAAGGATGACACCAGAAAAGTTCTTCCCTCAGAACCAATCAATAACGACTTTAAAGTTGAAAGCTCTACGTAATCTACCCACAATGCACACCATCTTGAATATGCGTGTTGATAAATTTGATAAACCTAACAAAATACATCCAAAGATGACGGATCGTCTATGATATTAAGTTTTCTTCTTATGATTTATGACGTTCAAGCGGATATCGACATGTATACGCGGATTCAAAGAATGTGTACTTATTCTGATTAGGAATCCATAGGCCATAGAACTTGCGTGGCATTCCTATGTGTGCAGAATAGAGTAGAACGAAGCCTATATGCGTTATGATGACTTTGTCAAAGATAAGGACTAGTTGATGTCGCTCCACTTTGTTTTACATGAAATAATTATCTGAGTCAGGATTCCCCCTTCCCAACACCATGGTACGATTTGTCGCCCTTAGTCTGTAGATATATCAGCTAGTTCAACAATATAGTTTCATGTTTTGGTAGAGGTCGTAAAAATAGAAAGTTAGCGATATTAGTTGGTAATATTCACATCCCTGGACTAGATACCTAAGAATTGGTGATCACCAAACCGAAAAAAAACGCCACTTGTCATTTTCGAAACATATTTACTTTTGGTATTTTGCTATATAACAAAATAAATGCGGACATAGGTGCATATTATAGTGTTGTAATCGAATATTAATTGATTTCAAATTCTATACATTTTTAAAAGGCTTGGTATTATTTAAAAGCCTTTACCTCTTCGCTCGAAATATTTATGCCAGAAATCCATCAAGATTTGATTTTAATTTCATAGTATAATTTCATAATGGAGTAACTTTTGATATCAAAGCAGAGAAACTGAGCCCAGAGTCATAATTGGAGAATAAAAGATAATCATTGTAAATAAAACTACAAACCTACTACTATCAAGTTCAATCGGATGAATATCCAAAAGTATTCGTTGTGAATGTCAACGTTGAAAAATACAAACATTGATTAAAAATTTAATTAACAATACACCAGGGTCTGTTGATGTGAATCCTTGTGGAATTACTTCGGTGATCTAATGAAATTGACCTCCATTATTTCAAAACAAAACATTGAAAATTACATAAATAAAATATGAACACTATTTACAAAATATTAATGGACGGCCTCTATTGTTCATTATACATCTTTTTTAAAGGTAAATTTTGTTGCCAACTATGTAAGGCAATCAAATCTGTGTCCTTCAGTTTGTCAGATTATCATTTTGTTGGTCTTCGAACGAGCTCTTGCTTGAAAGGATTCCGCTGTAATGAGGTAGTAAGCATTACTGGACTCTTAATTCATGAAAACAATGAATTTGAATTAAGCCTCAATGAAGATTTATTCGATGTAAGGTTCGTAAATTTTCAAACTCTGATTTCAGTGGCAGATGAAAAAGATGAAGAATAAAATCCATGTTGCAAGGTGGATGCCAAAAACTATAAAATTTAAATATAATGTCGGGTAAACAATTACAGTTTGCGGTAATTTTTTTTCCAAGCTTGGGATAAATATTGTAAAACACAAAATGATATCAGTGCTGGAATTACCTTTATTTGAGTAACATAACTGAAAGACGGGGATAAATCTGATTTAACGTTCAAATTCATATTAAAAAAAATGGAAATGAATGAAATTATTCAAGGGTCGATGACGCATGACAGTCATTCAAGAACATTGAAAAGGTATTGTCAAATACTCTTCAAGATAAAACACAAGATGTCTTTGACGAAAATTTGTTAAACAAAAGAGCAGTTTCGTCCTGGACTCTGGCCAAGCGACACAATGCCAATATTTCGTCAGGTTCGAAAGGTAGGACGAAACTGCTATTCCGGCTCACCAAAGATCGCCCAGCTACTCTTTGTTATCTGACGGACGCTTCAAATAGATATACTGTGTTTTTAATCTGTCCACGTTGCAGTTGTAAAAGCTGCCGATTTCAGATAATATCGACACAACGTAGTCAGGCACATCAAAATGTAGGCAATGCCGACTCGATTACGTTCATTTTCATGCTCACTTTGTGGCCTGCTTTGATCACGTACAGATTTGCTTTCGGAGAAGATTCAGACTTCCAAATTCTTTTATGGTTAGTCAAAGACTTGTTGTTATCTCACCCCTGGGATAAATTGGGGTCAATGAGTGACAATTGCATGATATAGGGACTTTCCCCTTTTCATGTCGACTAGTGAAGTATATTGTCGATTTTTGTTCAATATATACGAAGTCGACGGAGCGAAGCAATGCGAGACAGTGAGCATGCCCAAAGTCGACTACTAATGCCCGACATATCAACTGTTCGTGACGGTGGCGTGGATTTCCTTTAAACTAAGTCTTTAGATCTATGTGAGCTTCATGGTACTGACTTTGAAGTCTGTGAACATAAAATAGACTACAATGATGTACTTACGTCATGCCCACAAGAGGATGCGCAAATAACAAATCACTAATGACGTTCTTGTTGTCATGATTGTTATGCATATCTCTACATAATTATGTAGGCCTATTGAGCCTCACTACAACGAATTTATGGAAACATGAACTAAATGTAGTACTCAAAAAAAAGAAAGACATTTCTAAGCCTTTTAGGGTAAAATATAGGTATATATGATTGGATATATGTAATTTAGATCCAAGGGATTATGTTAGTAATACTCCATTAGACAATAATGTTCGTAATTTCCTGTGATTTACTAAAAGACGAATTTGACGAATTAGGAGTGTTAGACCAATTCGTGTTCTCGCCCACCTGGAAAAGTCTTTCCAGAGCCTTGACTTTTTTTCTTTATTATGAGACGTAGAGGTATTGTTTTGCAAATGACATTTTGTTTTATAGGGGTTGGGGTATACATTGCTTTCAATTTAAACAAGATAACAATGGAGAAAGATATTCTCGAAGGGCAAATTTGCTTCCAGTGGGAGATCTGCCTGTATTGGATAGGTTCGCCCTGTCACACTAAATTAATGTTCAAACAATATTCCGTTTTATACTGTTTATATATATATATATATATATATATATAAACAGTATTAATATATATATATATAAAACAGTATATATTTCTGTTTTAACTATATATATATATATACATATATATATATATATATATATATATATATATATATGTATATATATGATAATTTATAAAAACCACATTTTAATACAGAATTCGGGGAAACAAGGGGCTGTTTGTTTTGACATCTACCGCACATCGGTTAGCTGATGACATTTTGCTTTCAGAAAAAGGTGATATTCGCAACACATGTGACATGCAAATGAGTGGATTGATGAAGACATTTTTGTTCTTTTTGTTCTGTTCATTAAAATGAATATAAACGATCATTTTTTCGCGTTTTTGTCCTTTCTGTTTTGAAACACTCGATTTTTCGGTATTTAATCAAACAGTGTAGTGTTGGTGGACTTCCCTTTTATGAATTTATCTAAGAAGATGACAATGTCGTTTTTAACGTGTTTTAGGGTGAATCACGATATATATGGGTTTTTTATTTGAGAGATATCAGAAATTGAGTGGTATCATAATGTCTACTTTTATGAGGAGTTTAGGTTGTTTCTTATAATGTCTTTCTATATTTTGATCGAGTTTGATTTTTTTTTATGAGTGCAATGTTCCGAGAGCTACAAATACATAAGACAAGAAAGCTTGACAGTATAGAACACCTTCATTTCTCTCTGTTTAAATAAATTCTCTTGGGCTTTTTCTCTCGTAATATGTAGAGTTCAAGCTCTCCCTGTTATGTTTCCAAACCAATTAATCACAAGGTCCCTCCTTACACATTAATCTGATCCCTAACACTCTCTTCGTTGCTTACAAGTAATGCTGCTAGCTCCTAAAAGATAGAATGATATACGCCTATCCATATACACTCCACTGGATATTTCACTTTCAGAATACTTCTCCTTTTTCATCAATCTTAACCTATAGCGTTCATGTGAATCTCTTTTTAGGTAGGTGCTATGATAATCACTATTTGGCTGATAGCGCATAGCAATTATTATTGCTATCTTGTTATCAAAGTAAAGAAAAAAAATATAAAGGAACTGGCGAGGAAGACAGGGTAATTAAAAGTACTCTGACGAACATCCGAGGGGTAAACGGAGATTTAAAAAAAAGTGATTATTCTGGCCGCTTTTTTCCGTTACATAATTTCACATTTCTTTAATTCAACTTCACACTAATTGTATTTCTTGCCCTTTTGGGCTGTTCTCTGAAAATATCTTTTTCATTTGCGTTTCGCAAGAAATAGAAAGAAATGGGAGAAGCCCAGACTTTACTTCAATTGACATCGAAGAATGCAAACATATAATGGCACAGTGGTGCGCCTTTGTAAATAATAATGGACACGTTAAAGGACTACGAGAGAGATAAATTGCCTTCGTGAAACGCCTTTGATGGTGATTGAAGGCGTGAAATAAAGGGGGTAAGTGTCAATATGCATTTGGGTGCAATTAATGGCGTCAAAACCTGAAAGAAAAGTCACGACCCAGGATCACATTCTAAATCACTTGCCATCGCCAGGGTCGTTAGTCGTTAGATTCTTGTAAATAGCGTCGACAAAGTGATGATGGTTGACGCCCGCTGGAAGATCAACCCACGTGTTGACTTTCAATCACGGGGATTTCACACTACGCGCGGTTATACAAAACAAGACGACAAAAATACTCCATCTTCTATCCCAGCTTCATTTACGTGGGATTTGGTCTGGGGAATGTATTTGCAAACAAATGCAAGTGATGATCATTATATAGTGTATGGTATTCCATAAATAGAAAAAGGCAGTGTTTCCACCATGCATACTTTTCGTAGTGCATCTGAAACATCGCAATCGGCTTCGTGTATTACATTACGTTGTTTGCGATTGACCTTGATCTATTTTATTCATTATGCTAGATAAATACACATTTTGGGGTTGGTCAATCACTTTAACAGGCAATGCCTCGATTTTGAACGATAAGAGGAGAGCATATACCTTTTCAATATGGAAATAAATGAGCGTTGAAAAACTTTAGCCACAGCAGCTCACCATCCCAAAGTCTTACAATCTTCTACACAATATTTACGAAACATTTTTATGAGCTTAACTCTCGTGCAAATATAGTTATGACTAAAATCAAGTTTCTCACTATCCCATCTATCATTCAGTACATTTTGCTTTTGTTCACAGTTACAACTGTCTGGAATAAGATGATTTTAAATCTGGTCCTCGCACATCTCATCAAGTATTAAATTATTTTTTTCGTGGCAGTAGCCCAGAGTACTTTCAAACAATTGAAAAAACAGAATATTCTGAATAATATCTAGTGAGTCAGAAATACTTGACTAAAGCTTTTCGTTGAAGCTCTCCATAAAATTGTCATGTTATTGGAGAAGGGTAACAAAAACAATGTTTTTGCATTCACTTCATAAAATACTTTTTTTACCGCACAGAAAGAAGTCACAATGAACAGTTTAGATATTGTAAAGAAATATAGTCAAATCACGCCCCCCCCCCTTCTCCTAATGATTTTAATCTGAACCTGAAATTGAAGCTAAGAGACGAATGGGATTTCTCTGTCCGATGTCGTTTCTATATATATAAGATCTTTAATTAAATAGTGTGTTTGGTTTTCCTTGCTATCGGCGTGATATTGGCATAAATCTCGAATGTGAATAGAACTATATTAATGTCATGTCTCCAAAGATACTCTATCTAGCTTGGAGATTATCGATCAAATGAAATGAATAACGTAAAAGAAAAATATTCAGCGATATGATTTCAGTTTACAAACACACATTAAAAATATTCATAACCTTAAGATGAGGCAGATTTTGAAAGTATTGACTTAATTTTACGGATACACGTATATTTATATATATGTATATATTAACATATATATATATATATATATATATATATATTATGATCCAGGCAGACTGATTGGAGTAACGCCCAAATTAAAGACCCCAAACGAATGATTTTATAGGAGCAAATGTCAATAGTCTTTTACAAATTTTTATATTGTGGCCCACTTATTACAAACTTCACACATCCGCTCTAACGCGCACACAAAGACACACCCTCGCCAAACCCAGACCAAACCACATTCTCGCACACACCCACGCTCTAACACGCACACACAGACACAGCCTCGCCAAACCCAGACCAAACCACATTTATTCTCGCGCACACACCCCCGCTCTAACGCGCACACACAGACACCCTCGCCAAACCCAGACCAAACCACATTTATTCTCGCGTACGCACCCCCGCTCTAACACGCACACACAGACACACCCTCGCAAAACCCAGACCAACCCACATTCTCGCACACACCCACGCTCTAACACGCACACACAGACACAGCCTCGCCAAACCCAGACCAAACCACATTTATTCTCGCGCACACACCCATGCTCTCACGCGCACACACAGACACCCTCGCCAAACCCAGACCAAACCACATTTATTCTCGCGCACATACCCGTGCTCTAACGCGCACACACACCCACGCTCTAACGCGCACACACAGACACACCCACGCCAAACCAAGACCACACCACATTTATTCTTGCGCACGCACCCCCGCTCTAACGCGCACACACAGACATACCCTTGCTAAACCCAGACCAAACCACATTCATTCTCGCGCACACACACCCACGCTCTAACACGCACACACAGACACACCTCGCCAAACCCAGACTGAACCACATTACACACCCCCGCTCTAACGCGCGCACACAGACATACCCTCACCAAACCCAGACCAAACCACATTCATTCTCGCGCACACACACCCACGCTCTAACACGCACACACAGACACACCTCGCCAAACCCAGACCGAACCACATTTATTATCGCGTACACACCCCCGCTCTAACGTGCACACACAGACATACCCTCACCAAACCCAGACCAAACCACATTTATTCTTGCGCGCACACACCCGCTCTAACGTGCACACACAGACACACCCTCACCAAACCCAGACCAAACCACAATTATTCTCGCGCACACATCCCCATAGAGACAGATATCTCTATGACACACCCTCATTCACACACTAACACACCCACACACAAACGCATTCTTTGGGAAAAGTCATGGAAACCATGATAGCGGCTACTGAACTGAAAACTGGGGGGGGGGGTAGGTTCCTCTATTCTAATATTACCCAGAAGTATTTTAATCTGCATTACTTTTTGATGTAATAAACATCTAATAACATATGGTCAACTTTATTACATTTATATGTCACATTTATGAACTTTATTTTTTCATCAAATGTGACGTAAAATCTTTCAAAAAGTGCCTTCCCTCTTGACCTAATGATATATCACATGAGAATTCGAGAAGGCATCATTCATCTATAGATTCTCTTAACTGACTTATGCTTGTGACAGATTTTCCCGACCGTTTTACA
The DNA here is from genome assembly GCF_018143015.1 of Lytechinus variegatus. Classification (NCBI taxonomy): domain Eukaryota; kingdom Metazoa; phylum Echinodermata; class Echinoidea; order Temnopleuroida; family Toxopneustidae; genus Lytechinus; species Lytechinus variegatus. Next base: position 32,122,472 of record NC_054742.1, read on the forward strand.
GAAAATCGGTAGAATATCAGATTCCAGTTTAACCTATATTTCTGATTTCCCCAGCGAGATTTCGACCGGTCTGCCTCTGTTTGAAAGTACTGCACCCAAAGTGATCGATCATCGTACCCGCTTACTGGATAAATGGTAGTAAACACATCTTGAATTCGGGGAACATCGATTGCCGTTTTGAAAGGTTACAGTGTCTTAAATATATCCTTGTTCAACCATATAAATTTTCATTAGAGCAATGAAATAAGTTCTAATGTTTTGTCGTGAAACAGTGTCATTTATTTTCAGGAAGTCGTTGATGTTAGAATGTCATCATATAAAAATTGAAGACTCGTTTTGATTGCACTGATATGGGGCTCTTTGTGCTAAGGTTTTAAGAAACTCTTCACGTTCATTGACTTCCTTCCTTCCTTTTGCATCTTGGACAACTTACAATTATCGATGATTAAACCTGGGTGTATACCCGGCTGTCAGGGGATGTTTAACTAGCTTTAGATAAACAGTAGACTATAGCAAAGAATATAAATGAGATGTATGATCCGACGTTTATTTTTAAGAAAGCAGGAACTATTATAGGATGCTTGGGGGTGTAATGGGAATTAGACAAATTATGCTAAATCTAATATGATTCATTTCAATTATACATGCAATTCACTTTGTACATCGTGAATGAGTCATCATTAAATAATTATGTTAATGTAATGTAGGTAATGTAAGCATACATGATTTCAGTGATGCATTTTCATTTGATGCCTTATTGATTTTGTTTAAATTAATTTGAACAAAATAACCTGTAATCTCACTATTTTATGATAATTTAGCAAGGATTTATATTAATATTATATACATATATGTATTTGATTGGATGCTGGGGGGGGGGGAATCGTGGGATAGTGAAATGAGGATGAATCCAATCAGGCGTATGGAATTCTGTAACAATAACGCAAGATACTATTGGGTACGAGTCGTCTCCGTATCAGTCAAATCCTACAGAATTTAATTTTAAATCATTTTAGATTTGAAATGAATGTGAAAATATCGTTTCAATTCATTATCAGAGTCATCGTCAATCTGGAATTATTTTTCATTCTATGAAATTTAGAATGAGGCCACTTCGAGGCGTTATTAGTTGTATACCCCTAATAATGGCACAGTACCAAGGGCGGAAGTCTCTGCCCAAAGGTGGGAGGACCAGGGGCTGGAAGATTCGACAAGCAAAAAAAAAAGGTTTTCACCCCAAATGCAAGGTAATTTCGACCCCCCAAAAAACTTGACAAGCAAAAAAAAAGGGTTATCACCAAAAAAAAATCATCTTGTCCAAAATACATGCCTTATTTCGATTTTGAATGATGTTTTTTTTTCCATCATTCCTAAGATACCAAAAATAGTAGGTGGACATTTGATATTATGTCCCCCTTCTATTTTGGGCAGGGGGCACACGTCCCCCTGGGATTTCCGCCCATGCACATTACCATACAACGTCACCATAGGGTATGAAATATGAAACACCCGCATCAAACTCTGCTTTTCACATTTATCCTGTTAAATATTTCTAGAAAACACATTTCTTCAGACTATATGTAATGCTAGAACTCGAGAACATCAAGGAGTGCAATAATGTATAAAGCTGAATAACAGTAAGTATGGTCATGTCACCCGAACAATAAAGAACTTAAAAGCTGGTATTTCCACCCATTTCGACCCAACATTATCCAAAATTGTTTCATTTTATTGTATTTCTGTCGTAGCATGCTTACACATTCCCATTATGCGACCCCTATCGCCTATAGGCATATCCAATTTTATGATTGAGAGTTAATCGTTTTGCTTTGTGGTAATTTCCTTTAAACTTACTCCTTATTTTTTTCAATCAGGGATCGCGTTATGGACAATCGCTTCTCATTTAGAAAATGTTTTCATATCCTCATATTTCAATACTTGTTCATGGAGTGATAGAACTTTACGAAGTAAGAATGCCCTATGAAATTGTACCTGATTTGTATTGCTTTATATTACCTTGTATTATGTTTTGAGTGGAAATGAAACAAAAGAATTGAAATTGAATTGAAACTTCAATTTGGTAGTTTTTAATTTCCATCCCGATTTTGTGACACAGATCCCCAATATTCAAAAAAATCTAGCCAATCTAAACTAAGATATATCAGAATTTTCATATGATGGCGTCTATGTAGGATGTTATAAAGTCGAGTGCAAAGAATGAATTTGATATTTATGCACTGATTTACAGGTCAATCTCTGTCTCAGTGAGCTGATCTAAAACACGATCAATAAAACGGTTCATTGATGCTATTTTAAATATCACGCATATCCGGAGAGCATCGTTTCAGCAGGTGTTCAAACATGCGAAATGGGGGGAAATATTAATCATAAATTTCGACGCTGACATGCATTCTTCATGCAATTAAGGTTTTAATTTTGTTTTTCTCCGCTGTCATGATTTGAGATTAACCGTTGTGTTGTCGACAGCAACGTTTTTATCACTGCGATCTCTAATAAAAAATAGAGCAACTAAAAGCACAAAATTAAAGAGTAGATGTGATTTTGAAAACATTCCGAGGCTGGGTTATTTGATTATTATCGTTTAAATGCCTCCAAGTGATTTTGGACCCAGTATATGTCCTAGTTCTTATTAAAAGAGAGATATTACGTAGATGCAATAATTGCATTTGTTCGTAAAGTTGTTCATTAGTTGGAGACATATTCAGTGAGATGAATTGTGACCAACTCTTTAAAATGGCCAGCTTTGTAACGGAACCAACATGTACTTTTCATGTCACATGTTAGTTGTAAAATCGATAGGCTAAGTCCGCTTAGGGCTAAAGTTGAGGGTTCGACTTTCGCTTGAGCTAGAAATTTTATCTACCGGTACATTGCTATAAAATACCTCTTTTGATGAATAGGATTGACGTAATTATTTCAACCGTCACAGTGTACAAGTCTTGTTTCAGTCTAGAAAAGTGAATAAACAATACCTAGCTTCCGTTACTTTTTAAATTCTTTTACACATTTTTCATCAATGTCGGGTAATGCTTCACTGATCGTTAGGACATTATATTTTACAATAGTTATTTGATAATATAAGGCTACTGAGCACCAGCGGATGTTGTTCAAAGACAAATAGCGTTCATGAACACCTGTAAATTACGAAAATAACCTTCTCTTTATAGTAATGACACTGACCGGTATTAACTCATGGCAAGCATTATACGTCATCAAAAATCGCTTTTTCATAAAATTTAATTAGCACTTAACGCCTGCGATAATAGCAGAATGGTTTGACAGAATTTTCAGTTTCAGTCATAATATATATTATACTGAATATCACAAATGATATTTTATAATTAATTTTGAAAAATACATTTTGTTAAAGAACGGAAGAAACTAAATGTTTATTTCATTAAATGAATGAATGAGTGAACAGACAAACGAACCAACGATTGATAGATAGAATGAATGTATGAATGAAGAATGAGCGAACGATCGAACGAACGAGCGAGCGAACGATTAATAAAAGGAATGAATGGACAAACGAACGAACGAGCGAGCGAACGATTGATAAAATGAATGAATGAATGAATGAATGAATGCGTGTTATTATTCTGACGGGTTGGTGAGTGGGTAGGTGGGTGTGTTTCAGTAAGTTGGTGTCGTTGGTTTAATTGTAATCAACGTTGAGGCAAACTCTTTCATTAACCCGACTATTCATGATAATATTTTGTCTCCTTTATGTCACTGTTTTCCGGATAAAAGGTAATTAAATTCAATTTCCTTGTATTTCAAATTCACTGTGTATTTTATACAGGAGGGAGTTTTACCAATCCATTTTTAGTACGTAATCAACGAAATATCGTCGCTGTCATTCAACTTGTAATATTCAATATACAAGAAACCATTTCTGTGCAGGATAAACCTTCATTCACGTGAAAGGGTCGCCATTGTTGAAAAGCGTGTTTAGGACTTTATTTAATATCCATTTAAACATATTAATACAAAGCAAAAAATCAGATACAACTTATCGAATGTGTATCATTGCTCAGCATGATTAACGCATTCATGTTTTAGTATATATATATATATATATATTTATTTATTCATATATAATTTAAATAGAAATGTTCACACACAACGTCTTAGCTAGCTCTAACAAGTTACAACCACTTTCACAAAGTTCGATGACCTTAAAAGTTTAAAGTTGCGAATATTCAATTTAGTATGATATTAGTATCAAACGCCATGCAATACACATTCTTCCTAATATAACACCATTGTTTCTCGACACTTTTATGACAGATAGTTGTACTGAACCTTAATAAGAAATGAATAATTTTTCAAATAAATTGTCTCTATTACAAGTGATTTTAATTTGCATCAACGGTACAGGACCCATAACCTCCGTTATTTAAATGTAATATACCGGGAGCGACAAAGGGATTAAGAGATGAAACTTTCATCACTTAATTCTAAATATAGCCTGACAGTTAAAATGGAAAATTAATATAAATTGGATTATAAGTGAATATTAATTGCATTTAACCCGCAATGCGCGATATAGCCTTATTTGTAAAGACAACCGAGTGCAAATAGTAATGGATATTTACAATGAAATATGAATCGTGGTCAAGGAATGATTATACGTAAATGGTGGACATGTAAAGCTTTTTTAATAGTAATCAAACTTATTTTGGAACCATCGCGCTCCACTTTGCTTTAATATCGTTTATCGTATTTTTAAACAGCAAATATTAGATCAGTTATTCATCATGACAAATTATGTTATGAACCACAACACCATTGTGGAGTTTGATTGCAACCTAATTAAGTTTGAGGTAATTATTTGATAATGTTTCTATATATAAAGTAGGACGTTTATACCCCGGTTTATACTGACAAAGTAAAAAAAACAATGGGATTGGGTGTAATCATTTGTATTAGGTTGATGTATCTTTAGATTTCTTTCCTATGTAGTTTGATGGATGTGACCTTTATTACAACTGGGAGGAAGTTATAACAAAGTTGGAAATTGCAAATGCGCAATCATCATCCAGGTGTATAAATGGGGCTATATAACAATACAGATACCTAATCTGGCATCTACAAATAAAGATGGAGCTACTGTGTTTGGTGCGAAAATTGTATCCTCATACGAGTCATGCTATATTAGCTAAAACGATGTCCGTAAATTATACGAAGTGAAATGCCAAAAAACCATGGGTTCTCGCGCCTTATCTTCATTTCAAGTTTCGAAATCATTTTCTCTTCATATTGCAAAAGAAATACCACCGACTGTAAACTGGTTTCCAAAAGAAATCGATCAAGCTTTTACAAGGCACTGCAAAAATTCCATTCAGTCAAAATGAACAATATTTGAACACAGGCGATATCTTCAATTATCTTTGCTAAGTACGATTGGTTCAATCACAGAGAGGCTAAAGCCCCTCGTATCAATTGGTTTCATAATCCTAAGTCACAAAATGACAAAAGCCGAGAAATACCAATGAAAATAAGATGGGATTAAACAATTTTTTTTTTACACATTCCTTCACGGGCATGTTCAAGTGATAGGTTCCCTTTTGGTTTAATCACAAAGAAACAACAGGAAGTTATTATCAAAAAAATTAATGACTGAAACAAGTAGTTAACCAAAATATATCAGTCCGAGCCTTTCGGAAGAAACGAAATTATTATTATTGTTTTAATGATACAGTCGATCTAAATAGATTCAATCTAAAAGTAGAGAAACAGGACTGGTTTATGCATACTGTCTTTTTTTTCTTTTTACACATCAATACACAGACAAATTTTTATTCAATCTAGAATGAAGTTCCTTTTTCCTCCTGTTAAATGTTAGATAAACTGAAATTCAAAGTGACATCATTAACTCAGGGGCGGATCCTAGATTTTCCAAAAGGTGGGGCAAATTTTTCGGAGGAAAATTTTGACAAGCAAAAAAAAATTTTCAACCACATATTCAATTTATTTCGCACCCGAAAAAAATGGGCAACCCAAAAAAAAGGTCTTCAATTTCAAAAGAGGGGGTCATACCTCTGTTTAATGACATTTTTACATTATAAACTTTAATTTTTCTTCTGGATCCGCCAGTGATTTACTGGTGAAAAAACACGAGTCTCTGAGGGAAGATAATTACTGCACACGTAGATCAAAATCGTATACTCTCATTGCACACTCTTCTGTGAAACAGAGAGAGAGGGAGAGAGAGAGTGGGAGTTCATGACGTTGCAATATGTTTCATTTTACGTTGTATCGGATATGTGTTATTTCCGCATGTTTAGCTTCTGACAATTTATGCAGGAATACATAGGTCCTAGTTATAGTTATTGTTAAAGTTTTCATGTGCATGTTTTTTTTTCGGTACACAATAGGAGCCACACAGGTACATGCACAGATAGTTTGTGGTGTATTAATTTTGGATATCTGCTCTGTATTCATGGTAATAATTATTGTTCCGCATTTTGCTTTTGACGTATTTGTTCATTCAACCCCCGGGATTCAGCATGTAATGAGACAACCTATTTTTTCCAGAAACATCACGATTGTATAACATTTAGACCCCCTACCAATGTTGTTTTGTACCCCCGCTCAGGGGTATCCGCAAGAAATTACGATAACGACAGCGATTACGTGGTTGGTTGCCTGTGGTGATCATGCTTATCTGCGGGCTTATGTTTCACTCTTGTCTCAGGCCTTCAAATTTCAAGCCGTGACTGAACATTAGCTTTTCAATTGTCCTTGCAGTAGAAAGGAAGAAGGGGAGGAACTTTCTGATTCACGACCTTGCATGATATAGTGCAAACTTTCAAAACATCACATAAGACCAATCTGTCTAGCAATAAATTATGTCTTGCCGTGAGATATCAAAAAATTGTTTGGTTTTGTTTGTTCGTTTTTTGTTGTTGACATTGTTGTTTTGTTCCTGTATCGTTGCAAGAATGTTTAAGAGGGCAAAATAAAATAAGTCTTTTAAATATGTAAAAGTGTCAGGAATTGAAGTTGAAATTACTTTTGAACAAAATTGTTTGATTAAATTAAATTCATTTGAAGTAATTAGTGCTGGCAAAACTAACGCGTCTTTAAAGTAAACGTTCGTATATCAAAACAATTGAAAATTTTGACTTATTAAGAAAATTACACTTTACAGGAAAGAAAAGACCCAGAAATAAAACTGAGGATATGAAACATATGATATTATAAACATGCACTGCAACCAGCCCATATAAAATTTGTATACCGCCATCCTACATCGCAAAATTGTGCTTTTTTAGATTTCCGTCAGATGATATCTGCAAGATTGTCGGTGATCGAAAGTCGTAAACGCATATCAGAGCTTGTCTTAGATGGATTTTTAGAATTAATTGGCGTAATGAGCCAAAAGATATGAGGGTCTAGATATATGGCGTATCGGACAATCTTATTCAAAAATTGCAAGAAAGCCAAGCGAGTGATAAAAATTTCGACATTCTTATTACAAAAATCCAGTATTATGTCACATTTTTTATAATGTTCAGAAAATGATATTTCACCCTTTGCTCTTTCTCTTTCTTTCTCTTCCTTCCCTTTCTCTTTTTTTTCTTGGTCGTGATTATTTTTATGACACTGGTATAATTATGTATTGTCTTTCCAATAAATATACAACGGGACCAGGGCAAGAAGAACGCCTCAAAAATCACATTGTCATCCATACAATCACCGAGGAAGGTCATAGACAACCGGTAGTCATATTTTCTAGGGCGAGAATTTGATATCCACCCCAACACTTCGCCTTCATACGCATGAGGTGGATGACGAAGAGATAAGTGATCATTGATGAAGCAGGAATAGAAATAACTAAGCTGCGATGTCACGAACAGGCTGAGAAAGGGTCAAGAGGACCCAATGGCAGGGATGACAACTGGAATAATGTCCACCTTGGACACCCTTATACTAAACTATTTACAAGGGGTTGGGAGACGAAGACAACTTTTAATGCAAATACAAATTACATGAAGCACGTGGTTATGGTTAGTCGTGACATTTTAACCTGATGACTGTAGGAAGCAGAGGCGTCGATCCTGTGCCGGGGGGGGGGGGGCAGGGGGCGATCGCTCCACCAATGAAAAAAAATTGGGGGGCAAACATATCGTTTTGCCCCCCCCCCCCTAATTCTGGATGTGCAAAAATTAAAATAAGATTGTAATGTTACACTAAAACCAGCAAAGCGAGATTGAGATACACAACTCGTTGTTTATTTAAGATCGTGCTCAAATTGTCCACTTTTCAGATTGGAATATAAACATTAATAGGTGTATAGGATGCCCCGTTTTCAGTTCTAAACCTCAAAACAATTCCCGGTTCGATTTGCATTAATCTTATATATTTTGTTCTTTATTAATAACGTCCATTAAAGTGTCATTTTTTTCAGATCGAAATATCAAAATGTTTAGCTCGTGCGCTTCGCGCTCGCATATATCGTTCTTTTAGATACCCATCTTAATCTCTGGTACAAAAAATGCTTAGAAGATCAAGTTTTCATGTCAGAATATTATGACATTTCAGCTCGTTCTCGGCACTCGCATTATTTATGTAATGAAATATTTTTATACTCCTCATGAGTTCCTACAAACAGTCCTAAACAGGTACTTTTTCCTGTTTTCAGGTAAGTATTCTAAAGATTTCGGCTCGCGCTTCGCGCTCAAATCAATTTGTTGGTGAGATATGTGTCTCTTTCTCATGAGTTATATATCTGAAAAATGGATCGACGCCCTGAAAGCCTCTTCGTAAGTCACCCCTGTTTGGGGTCAATATATACAAAAATACATATATTGCTAGTTTAGCGAGAGGTACGTATCATGATTACAAACAAATTGCTTGTAATGTCCCTTTTTAGGTCTGAATATCAAAAATTTTCGGCTCGAGCTTCGCGCTCGCATTATTTAATCAGTGAGATACATATCCGTTAAATGGCACTGCATGTCCTTAAAATGTCTCTATAAGGTCAATATACCTGGCAACTGAGCGCGCTTCGCGCGCTCCCTAAGTGACTCAAAATTTTTGCTGGTGCCCCCAATGCCGTGACGCACGTTACGCCACTGATGATTTTGTTAGAGTTTTTCACCTTTTCTCTCTGGTCGCAAGAGGCGAACAACCGATGAACGTTCCGCTGATCGTGGTAATAATAATTATTGTAATGTAAATCCAAGGTGGCTTCAGAAAAAGGAGTCAAAGATGGCTGCTAGCTGTTACTTAATAAGTTCATTAAGAATCCACCAGGGAGATATGATTTTGATGTCTAGTGTCTACCGTATGGTTTCAGTGGTGAAATAATACTTTTAGATGCAGTCCATTTTGCCAAAAACCTCAAATATGGATTAAAAAAATACATCGAACATGAGTCCCATTAAGTTTAAAAATAGTGATAGCTATGTGAAAAAAATATTTGGTGTCTGCACTATTGTGGTTTGGAGGCTGAAATAATACGTCGGGCAAGTAACAAGGATGTCTATTTTTCCTTTTTTTCAAATAAAAAATCCAAAGTGACTTCAAGAATTGCATAAAAATGACTATTGTTCCCTACTTATGAAACCATAGTATTGTTCTAAGCACCACTACGTGTCTTGATGTACTTATCAGCTATTTAACGGTAGTTTTTACGTAAAAGTGTACCCAATTTTTAAAGTTTATTTTTTGTCGAGTTTTTACATATTTTTTAACACCGCCTGATTTTGTACCTTCAACACTTATTTTTATTTATATTTATTTTTTACTTTTTTTATAGCAGAGACACAAGAATAATGGTTCTACATCCATATAAATTATGAAGTATTGGCATTTTGTATCAATGGTGGCCAATTTAAATGCGAGCCTTCTTCGATTTTTGGACAACAGCGTATATCCCTGCAATTCGTCTTTACCTACACTATTTAACCCTTGAAATCATGGGAAAGACAAAAATGTCTTTAGGTAGACAGAATGCACTTTGCATCCAATTTTTTTCATAAACAGAAACCCATGTGTTTTTGGACAATCTGCACCACTGACAAATGTAACTTGAAACTTTTCCATCGTGTATATATATATATTTTTTTTTTTTCATTTGGAACCATATTTTTTCCTTTTCTTTTTGGTAGACCCTAAATTTATGTTTAGGTGGATATTACATCAATTTTCACCATTTCAAAGTGTCAATTTCCTTTATTGACGCCATTTTGGAATGTCATCTTGGATTCTCTGGCACACCCACTATCTTGTGAACATGTCCTGATGCATTTTTGCCTTGAAAGCTTTTTAATATAAGCTAATTTGTTGAAGCTGAAGCAAGCAATAGATTATTTACTTTAATGTTTTAGTTGATAGTGCAACGACTGCCGTTTTGGACGCCATATTGGATTTCTAGGTACCCTGGACGACATTTGTAAAACAACAACAAGTCTTACTAGATTTTGTTTAACCTTAAGGTTCATTAAATATATACTTATACCCTAAAAGTTATGGCATTTCAAAAACTTGGCCCCGACTAAAATTTGATGTTAACTTCGCAGCCGCCAAAGTCATTGCCGCCGTCGGAAAGGCGACGTCCATGTTTTGCTTCTGCTATGCAGGCAAGAAAAAAAATCGGCGAACATTGATTCAAAGTTATGATGTGATTTTGCCAGCATCTCCAAAAAATTATCAAACATTTGGCCATATAATTTTCAATCAGCAGCTGTGAATCACGGCAGCCATCTTGAAAATAAAGATGGCTGACGAATCAATCGGATAATAGTTTGCAACCCTGGGTATCAAAAATATATAATATAGACCCAAATTTCTGAAATATAATCACCTATAGAAATTATTTAATAGGGGAAAGCGCATTAAAAATGCCGCCATGTTCTTTTTACCCAATTTGACAATGAAAACGTGGGAATCAAGTTTGGCAAACACCATTTTTGGATTCAGCACCCTGAATTACCTTAAATGATTGATAAATCAACATTTGCACAAAATGCCTGAGAGCTTTTTTTTCTGAGCACATTTTTAAAAAGGCTGGACCTGACTAAAACGAAGTGAGGTCGAGCCCAGAGTAAGGTATAAGCAACATTTAAAAATGAACAAACCGGAAGTCTTAACAATCTTTTATTATTTTTTTTTGGGGGGGTACCTATGGAATTCTTTCCCTAATTTGCACCTTTCAGAGAGGTGCAAAGTTGCAACTTTCCAAAAAGGTACAAAGTTGCACCTTAAAGGTGCGCTATATTGTGACATCTGTGTCTGCACCTTTGAAGGTGCAAAGATGAAACTATTTTTCTTTGTGTGTAGGAGTAAACAGACTATAGGCCTACATACGAATATTTTGTATCATATTTTTATGTTGTCATGATTATTATTAATGTATTGTAAATATTTGTTATAATCTATGAAAATGATTTGTATAAATATTTGTTATTTCTGTTGGAAATAAAATTGAATATGAATCTGAATACGAAATATGCTTTTTATTTCACTCTAACAAGTTGTTTAAACTTTTTTTGATGATGTTTAAAACTTTTCAAACAACTTGTTAAAAAAATTAAACGTGCTTAAACAGCGTGCTTGAAATTTTAAACAGCGTTTTTACAGTGATCATCTTATTTACTGATATGTTTGATAATTGTCCCTGTTTTGGGCACTTCTTAATTTTCTCTCCCCTTTAACATCAATTGCCTCGATTATTGTCAATTTCTTAAGCATGCATCCATCTCCCGCATTTTTATGATATCGTTCAAATCTTTTGATAAGGAAAGCAATAACAAACAATCTTCAGCGCTAATTATGCGATTTATCTTCGATTAGGTCTACTCTTATTATGAAGTTCTCACCCAGATAGCAAAGTATCTGGGGCCCATATGGGAATCATGTGGGCCTACTGGGGCCCATGTGTACCATGTAAAGCCCATATGTGGCTCATATGGTTTGTCCAACCTAGAACCCACATAATAAAACCATATGGGCCCAATGTGGTATCTATATGGGCGAAGTGGCATAATTATGGATCGACTGAGCCCAGATAGAAACATATAAAACCCATAAGGGGCCTATATGGGTTTTCCCCACCTAGAACCCACATAATAAAACCATATGGGCCCCATGTGGTATCTATATGGTCGAAGTGGCATAATTATGGGTCGCCTGAGCCCATATAGGAACATATAAGGCGCGATAGCTCAGTCGGTAGAGCGGGGGATTCGTATGGTGACCCGGGTTCGATTCCAACTAGGTGCGCTAGTGCCCTTTGGTAAGGCATTAATCCTCAGTACCAGGTCCTTCGGAGGGGACTTTAAGCCGTCGGTCCTCTGGTTGCTTGCTTACAAGCATTCATGCTTTCTTAGCAATCAGGTAAAATAAATCACCACATACATACATCCATAAAGCCCATATGGGGCCTATATGGGTTTTCCCACCTAGAACCCAGATAATAAAACCACATGGGCCCCTCGTATAATTATGGATCGGCTGAGCCCAGATAGAAACATATAAAACCCATATGGGGCCTATATGAGTTTTCCCACCTAGAACCCACATAATAAAACCATGTGGTATCTATATGGGCGAAATGGCATAATTACCCAGATAGCAAAATATATGGGTCCAATGTGGGTTATCTGGGACCCATATGGCCCATATGGAAACCATATGGGCTAGAAGTGGGTAGGTTCACATGGGACCCATATATATGGGGCCCATCTGGGTTATATCTGGCCCATAATTATGTACCAAATGAACATCATCTGGGCTGGAGATGGGCATTTCCAAGTGCGACCCAGATGGGCTAAAATATGTGGGACCCATCTGGGTTAAATCTGGGCCCATATGTACCAGATGAATATCAGCTGTGCTGGAGATGGGCATATCACAGGATCGATCTATCTAGACTGCAGTCGTGAATATTCATTACAACAGTAAATGACCAAAATTTTAGCTAAAACAGCTACAACAATTGAAATGTTTATGTTTATGCAAGGATTCCACCGTAAAAAGTTTCAGAAAAGTATGTAATTTATTACTGTAAAATTAAAAATCGAAACATTTAATTTCAGGACAAAATTTTCAAGGTTAAATATTGTTAAATAATAAACCATAATATTAAATATGGTTAAATAGTTATTAACCATTGCCTGCCTGGTATAGCAAACTCGCTGAATATATAGAAGTCAATAACAAGATTCAGTGGTTAGGTGTAAGATAAGATTAGGATATAGGATTAGGATTTGGGGTTAGAATGTAGGATTATAGGATATGATTAGACTATTGGGTTGTAAAGTCACCTTAATGACACAAATTAATATAATTTTTTTTAATCGATTAAACACAGTATTGTTTTCATATGGGGCAACCCATACGGGGCCCATATGGGAGCAATGTGGGCCTGCCCACATTCAACCCACTTGGCCAAAATGGGTCCCACATAGGGTGTACATATGGGTCCCAGATTGGCAAAGTGGGGCCCATATGGGCCCATACATAGCCCAAATGGGCTCCTTATGGTTTACATGGGGACGATGTGGGCCTGCCCATATTTACCCCACGCGAAACCCTGGCCCATGTGGGCCCCAGACGGGGTGTACGGTGCAAAAAACAGAAGAAGGGCCCAGATGGGCCCTTACATAGCCCACATTGGCAACCCATATGGGGCCCACATTTTTAGCCCAGATACGCCCACAAGTAACCCTTTTGGGCCCCATATATTTTGCTCACTGGGCAATGTTTGTTAGCATTACAGTGTGTCAAGAAATGCAAAAATAATGAAATAGAACAGCTTAAAGCAGGTAAAATGGACTAACAATCATGAAACTGAATGAAATGAAATAAGAATTATTCAAAATCAAATAAAAGATAACAAAAATAATGAAATACCATTAATGAAATAAAAATTACAATATAGGGTATTTAAATTGCGCTCATTGTGAGGTGCTCAAGGCGTTCCCATATTACCCGGCTAAGCTAGGCGTTCAGAGCGCACACAGTAAAATAAAATAAATTTGAATAAAAAATAGAAATATAATTGAAATAAAAATATACGAAAAATAAAAAGAATGAATTTGAATGAGATCGATGAAATGAAACGAAATGAAAATATGATATGCGAGAACAAATTCAAGTAAGATGTCAAAATCAAATTTTCGCAAATATGTATTTTAGTTGAAATATTATATTATTTGTATTCAAATTCAATGATTAATTATTCATTTCGAAGAAGGACTCGGAAAAGTTGGTTTTTTTGGGGGGGTGAAGATTAAGAGAGGGAAAAATGACACACCTCTTCCTCCTCCTCTTCTTACTCTTCTTCCTTTTCTTTCTCTTCTTCTTCTCTTCTTCTTCTTCTTATTATTAAAATTGTCATTATTATTATTATTATTATCATTATTATTATTATTACTACTACTATTATCATCATTTTTCTCCTTCTTCTTCTTCCTCATCTTCTTCTGTTTTTAATCGAGTTTCTCATCTAAGTAAGTGCAATGCGCCCTGCTGGTAGAGGTCGCCCTACTATAACACACTGGGGATGAGCCATGCCAGTACAGTGCATATGCGCCGGGGACGGTCGGCGGAACCTTAATAGTTAATTTTTAACTTAGAATCTATCAATTTTCATCGAATTATAATGTAAGTGGTCTTGTATTTTCAATTGAATTTAGCATTAAATTGTTTATCCATTGTTTTGCTATTTCCACACTGTCTTTATGAAATGATGTTCACAAAAATTGAACGAAAACTCGGAACAAGGCAAAGCAACTCTCACGTGCGCAGCCTTACCACCGAGATTCTACCGATCATGTGGCCCGGACCTTCCCGGTGGTCTCTTACTATGCGCCGCTATTCCAAAATAACTCTGGCGCGAGAGCCTAGCCCTAACCTCCTAACAAACGTAATAGAAACTTGGATTATTCTTTTGTTGATTTTTTTTGCCAATCAGTCATATTTTGGCATTATCGTGATATAGGTAACCACCATTCACTTCATACAGCAGCGCTTTATTCAGTCGCACGCACGGTTCCCTAGTATTTCCACCTCCATTCACTGACTTTGTACACAAATGCGCGTACACAAATCTATGAGTGGTTTCCAAAACCACGATTTGGCCCATATTTTAATATCGTTGCTATTGTCTTAACTATCCCATTATGATGATGCAACAAAACATGCAACCTGATACTTAGTAGTTCTAACGTTACACGTGTCGTTGGGCCCAGGCCAGGCACAGATTTTACAAAATGAAATACGGGACAATTGACAAATAAAGATCAACAAAGAAGCCCACGTGCAGTGTTAGACTTGTGAAAAATATAAAGAAATCGAAGGGAGAGTGAACGAAAGATTGAAGGAGAGAAAGAAAAAAGATGAATTGAGAACGAAAGAAAATTAAGGAAATATATAGATCTATAATAACAGAAAGTTAGAAGAACAGAAGAAGGATGAAAGAAAGAATATTATAGAAAAAAGGGTTTCCGTCATTCTTTGAAATGAATAGAAAAGGAAAGGAAGGGAAGATAAATAAAATGTGTGAAGACAAAATAAAGGAGAGAATTAAAGGGAAAAAGTAAGAAAAATGAGGAGGAAAGAAAGAATGAAGGAAAGAAAGAAAGAATATGTTTCCTTCATTCTTTGAAAGAAAGAAGAAAACAGGGAAGGAGGAAGGAAGGAAAAGAAAGAAAAATGGAAAAGAATACGAAGAAAAAATAAAGTAAAGAAAGGAAACAAGAGGGAGTGAAGAATGAAGGGAAGAGAGAATGAAAAAAGAAAATAAGGGAATGAGATAAAGAACGAAAAGAAATAGGAAAGGAAGAAAGAAGTCAAGGTAATTTTAAAGAAAGAAAGAATGAAGGAAATAAAAAAGGGAAATTTAATAAAGAAGGAAAGAAAGAAAAATGAACAGAGAGAAAAAAAAATGTTCAGGAAAGATAGGTAGGAAATAAGGATAGATGGAACGAAACTTGAGGGGCATGCAGGAAGGATAGGGTAGAAAAGAGAGAAAAAGGGGAAAAAAATCAAACTTCAAGTATACAAAAAAAATTTAATCACCTGATAAAAATAATGTTATTTGGTGTTTTTCTTAATGTATTTTAAAAGTTTCAAAAAGTAAAATGTTTTAGAAAGGAATAAAATTCAAAGTGAAACATATTGTCAAACTTAAAAATAGATGAAACATCGCGGAATCATACACACCAAGACTCAAAACGAAAGCTGAAAAAAATAGTTCTATGAAAAGTTAATAAGTTCTTGCGCCGATTACATCTCCAAATCATTAATCTGAGAATAATAAGAATTTCCTGCCGACTTTGTGACTATTTTGGTGGAAAAACTGTTTATCATGTGAGATTGTCTGCACCATGGAGAATTTGCTCCAATCATACATGCCTACATGTAGCTAGTAGCCTGCCATACACACATAGGCAGGAGGCCAGTTTGTTTGCAATGTATTGGGTTACAGAAGCAAGAAAATCACCGCAGAACTTGCAAAGTTTACAGTAATCGATTTAATTGTTGTCTCTGCTTCGTCAACTGTTGGTTATTACTAATTTAATCAAAATTTGTCACTTTTAAATGTATTTATGTTCAATATTCTGAAATACGGAACAATTAGGCGTCCCGGGGAGGGTTGGTCGGGACACCGGGACAAAGGAGAAAAATACGGGACAATCCCGGGAAATACAGGACATCTGGTCACCCTGGTTGGGCCTTTAAAACGTTAGTCTAACCCGGCCCAGGGAGCCCAGCTCACTGTGCATTTACCGTAAGTAACGGTGTATTACCCGCACCCCCAACTTTGGACTAAAAAAAAAAAAAAAATCTCACATTTACATGCATATTTGAGGTACGAAGAAACAAAATCTAAGTTTTTAAGATTTCAAAGTATCCAAAGAGATTACCGGTATGCAGAAATATGCTGTTCTTGATCAATTCATCTACAAATGTTAGAAAGAAAGAACGGTCCCGACAATATTGGCAACTTACACACTCGCTCACCTCGCAGTCAGTGTACACACACAGCACTGCCATTACATAGCAAACTACGATACAGTACAAGTCATGCCAGTACATCTTATCAAATTATGATCTGTGTCTTTCCCAGCATAGGAGGAAGAAACATTCACATTTCTTGCATCACAATCTCACAATCACTTTCAGAAATTTGATGTCTTAGCATGAATTTTGGATACGGGATTATAGGAAGGTTCAAGAAACAAAGAAATTGGCATTTTTTCCAGTTGTTTTTTACGGCTTCGTGCCGTCTCTCTCGTGCGTGGTTTACATGGTATCTTATGAAAAGCAAACAGGAAGGAAAAAAAAACAAGCTGGCGCGAAACGGTACTTTGAATAGCGCCAGCTTTAGTCACACTATAACCACATTACAATGCAATCTCTAAGTTAAGCTCACTCAACTCTCGCTCAGCGGTGACAAAATATTACCGAGTATGCTTGGCGTCTCTTTTAAATTAGCCAGGGAACTTCACTACTTTGAATCGAGAATAAAGTCAAAATTAGTGTCATGAAGGTTGGTGCGTTTGTTATGGACAACATTTAATTAATATTGCAATAATCGCTTCCCATTAACCGCGGCTCATACCCCTCTAAACGACATTGCCTGGGCGGCTACGCCCGGCCACTCGATGTGTTGTGAACTGGCAGACATCGTACATGTACGGGAGGGGTTACGGCGGGCTGGCTCAGACCCGTCACCGTGTATAAACCGCACCCCCTGACTTTTGCTTCTACCCCGCCGAGAAAAAGGTGCGGTTAATACACCGTAACTTACGGTACTCATAGGCCTACTCACGGGACTAGGGTACATTGTAGTCAGAATAACTTTTAAATGAAATTGTGAAAAATGAAATTCTGCACTTACCACGATTATGGATGAAGGTCTATCATGTGACATTGAATAAACTTGAATAAATAAACTTGAATTGAGGCACAGACTGGAACCTCAAAAAATGAAAAGTCTCCTTCCCCAGACTCGATCGGCCATTATGTTAAGAATTTTGAAAGAATTAGGAGAAGTATCATGACAGAACTTTTTGTTATATCATAACCTTGTTCGTTGAATGAGTGGGTAACTGCAAAATTTCTGTTTTCACAATTTTTTTTCCAAGTTATTGTGACCACAACAGTCCTTCACGTTTATAATTTCGTGGAGCTCAATAAATCACTCTCCTTATTTTTTTGAGGAGATCAATTGAGCTCCTCAGAATCTCTCTCCTTGAGGAGCTCAAATCAATACAATACATGTATGATAAATGGTAGATTTTTCTTAACATCGTATGCAATAGCTGTGTAGCTATTACTTAATCTGTGGTGAAACTAGCCAGGCGGCTTTTTGAGAGTAAAAATCATTTACTGACGTAGGCTTACTCTCAATGAAGCCAGGTCTTCCTTCTCATTCACCTACGCAGAGAACGCCAAACAAAACCTGAAACTTTCACCTTCGAGATTCTAATTTCCTTCTAAACGATCTAGCCCCAAATCATGTACGTGGGATAAAACTTCATTTCAGACATTTCTACGTTCAAAATGCAAGACTATTGTTTTTAAAGCATAGTGATGACTTTTCAATACATTCAAACTATTTTGTAGGTATCTCAATGGCCAACCCAACTGAATGAAAACAAACTGAAATAATTTGAATATACTAGGACTAGTTTTAGTCACCACCAACACACTGTAGGGGAAGGCGGGGTAAGTTGTGACACTTTTTGCATTTTGCATGTTAGAAGTGATATGACCAATAATATTGTAGAAATAAGTACCTTGCCTTTAAATTTGATTCTTGGGAAATATTTTTCACCTATATATAACTTTCTACCCCCACACTGAAATTCATTGTGACCTTTGAAAAAAACGATGTCAAATGGCTCAACTTGCCCCATATGTGGGGTAAGTTGTGCCACCTTCTGGGGTAAGTTGAGCCACAAAAACTATGTACAAAATGCATGCAGGAAGAAGCAGTATGTCAATGTTTTATTTCAAGTCTTTGGCTTGCCACTGAGTGAGGAGAGATGTGACGTCACAGCTCATGTCAGCTTGTGTGTCGCAGACCGGTCAGAGACAAGTTGCAAGGAAAATCATAAGGATTTGACATGTCAAATCTATGTGACCTGGATAGCAAGCTCAATCCAAATTCAAACCAATCAGACAGCAGAGTTGCACGATGCGTATATGATAAAAAATGCGCATATGAGTACCGGTAGTAAGCGCACTTTCTTAGTTGCTATGCCAAAAAGCGCATACGTGAGTCGCAGATTGGATCGCAAGGTGTGTGGTGTCAAGGCTTGGGACTACCTTGTCCCCTCAGTCGCAAGCCAGTCGGAGACCAGTCGGGTCGTAAGGTGTGCGGTGGCCTTAAGGCTATGATCAAGTGGTCAGTTGATTCAGAAACAAAAAACGATGCAGAATTGGCTTTAGGTTTTAGGTTTTAGGTTTATCTTGCACCGCGTTCACATGGATGTCACAGCTCACAGCAAGAACCTGAAATGATCCGCGCACCAACAATATACATGTACGTCATGATAAAGACAACGCTGGATCCATGCGCTTACAAGTACATCATAATGGTAAAGTAAATGAAATGCAAGCAAATTGCCGATGCAGATTTGGCTTTCTGTTTACACGTAGAAAAAAACGATTCTGCATAGGCTCACGGTTCTGAACCTTCTACTTTGGTGGTGTAAAATTGCTGATTTTGCACCGAGAGCTGATGCAAGTTAGTCATGTTTACACGCTTCAAAAAGCCAATGCAGCATGTAAACGGTAAATGTTAATCAAGTTGAGACAACTCTGGATATTGCGTCCCCATGCCAGGGGCGCGACTTTCAATTACGTCACATTGGTACATGTAGTAAGTTCAGAGGCCCACTCTGCTCAACATGACAAAAATAGATTCCTGTTCTTAAACTCTAAAAAATCTGAATTTTAACGATTTTTGCTCTAGATGTCTGATTAGGTTAATAATTTAGCAATAATAATTGGCCTGGGGGCAAAAGGACATATCGCCCTCACCAAATTGATATTACCCTCATCTATGTTGTATCGCCCCTATGCCAGTCAATATTGCTTTAATATATATTGCCTAGATCTAATTCAGAAAGTTGATAATACTGTTGGCAAAAATGTTACTCATATTATGCCTGTCGTAAACTTTTTTTTATTTATTAAAGACTTATTTAATTCTAAGAATCAAGAACACTGTGGTTGACCAACTGATATGAAATTTTAAGTGAACAAAGTTTAAGCCATGTTTTAGAAGTGAGAGAATGGGAGTCATAGATATACAGTTCTTACAGAATTAAATTTTTCAAGTCACCATGATTCAAATTTCAAATCTCAAATATTTCAATAGTAATATTTTTTTCAAAGTATATAATAAAGTTCTCTTTTTATATCTCTTCCAGAAAAACTCCTGTTGATAGAGCAGAAGACCTCTTAAAAAGTATGATGTCAGAATTGTCAAGTAGACAGAAGGTGGCCCTGGCCATTGCATTACCAGCATCTATGGTTCTCATCTATCTCTTATTCAAGAAGCGAGATGATTGTAAGCATTTGAAGAAATTAACTGTCTTGCTATTTTTTTAAAGCTATCCATGAATTTGAACTAATTAAATGAAATCCCAAAGTTTTTCTTGTTCTTTTAAGGTGGAACTATTTTGGTACTGTAACACAAATTGTGGAAATGGTATGCTTTGCACAAAAAATGTTGTACATGGATGTAGGGACTTTACACAAGTATAGAAAAGTATAGAAATACATGTACATGTATTCCATAATTTTAGTAACGTTGACAATGACCTTTGGAATCATCTGGCATTCTGGCGCAATAGTTATGATGCATGGATATCTGACTATGCTTTATGTTCAGAAAATACTTTATGTGTAGAAAACACTTTATGTTTTGTAGATTTACATGTATGCATTCCTGGCTATCCATAATTGCAACTCATGAAACTGTTTTCAGTGCACGCATTTTCTGAATTCCAATTCAATTAAGACCATGGTCTAACTCTGTGCTAAAGTTATGGGAAGCCAAATATGTATAATGTAAAAAGTATGTTTCTTATATTTACATGTACTCCATTCTTAGTCCATGCTTTTGTGAAGAAGAAAATTATTTTGATATCATTCATTCCCAGGTAGTTACGAATGATTAGAGTGCCAATTGAGCTTATAAATTTTAATCTGAAATGTTCTAGTGATTTGTATCACAATTAAAGGACAAGTCCAGCCCAACAAAAGATTTATTTAGATAAAAAGAGAAAAATCAAACAAGCAGAACACTGAAACTTTCATCAAAATCAGATGTAGAATAAAACATTTATTACATTTAAAGTTTTGTTTCATTTCACAAAATAGTAATATGCACATCCTGGTCAGAATGCAAATGAGCAGACTCATGACGTCACCCACTCGCTATTTTTGTATTTTCATATGAAATAAAAAAATTCTCATTTTCACCTCATTGTCATGTGAAACCAAATTTTGTTCATCCCTGAACATGTAGAATTAGCATTGTTTTGATACTACGTGGTTCAGTATTGTTGGTGCTTATTGTAAAATCTGAAAGACATGAATATTAAACAATGACACTCGAGGATCTGGCCAAAACTATTTGCATCGAAGGAACATCACATAGCACT
This sequence comes from Lytechinus variegatus, assembly GCF_018143015.1. Taxonomy (NCBI): domain Eukaryota; kingdom Metazoa; phylum Echinodermata; class Echinoidea; order Temnopleuroida; family Toxopneustidae; genus Lytechinus; species Lytechinus variegatus. The sequence goes on from NC_054742.1 coordinate 32,144,134, forward strand.
CCCGAGGGCCATCGGCCCGAGGGAGAATAGTACTATGTGATGTTCCTGAGTGCGAATAGTTTTAGCCTGTTCTGAGAATGGGTTATTATATATCACTTCCACTCAAACCATTTTACAGCGAATCGATTTTTAATAAGTCGATATAGAACAATCGTTGAGAAGTTGAGAAAATAAGTCTTTCTGGATGGATCGTATGTTCAGCGAGCACATTTGGTTAGTGCAGCTCGCCGAAAGTTTCCTGTGTCATGCAGTGGAGAGTACCGTTTTGCTGAGCAGTGCTCTGCTCGTATCGCGCCACACAGTTCGCGAATAGCGAGGTAAAAAAAAGTATAGTTCACTTTTTCCCTAGGGAAAAAATGGACTATGAGTGACGTCAGCAAGGAAAATGAACTATTTCATGGCAAACGTTCGTAGTAAAATTATTCTTTTTCTCCTTGTGTACACTCTCAATACAATCATCTTAAAGGTCAAGTCCACCTCAGAAAAATGTTGATTTGAATCAATAGAGAAAAATCAGACAAGCACAATGCTCAAAATTTCATCAAAATCGGATGTAAAATAAAAAAAGTTATGACATTTCAAAGTTTCGCTTATTTTCAACAAAACAGTTATATGGATGAGCCAGTTACATCTAAATGAGAGAGTCGATGATGTCACTCACTTACTATTTCTTTTGTTTTTTATTGTTTGAATTATACAATATTTCAATTTTTACGAATTTGACAATTAGGACCTCCTTGTCTGAAGCACAAAATGTTAAAATAATGGAATTTCACGTGTTTAGGGAGGAATGAAACTTCATTTTACATGACAATGATGAGAAAATCAAAATATTTCATATTTCATATAATAAAATACAAAAGAAATAGTGAGTGAGTGACGTCATCAACTCTCTCATTTGGATGTAACTGGCTCGTTCATATAACTATTTTGCTGAAAATAAGCGAAACTTTAAAATGCCATAACTTTCTTATTTTACATCCGATTTTGATGAAATTTTCAGTGTTGTGCTTGTTGCATTTTTCTCTTTTTATTCAAATCAAGTTTTTGTTGGGGTGGACTTGTCCTTTAAGTAAGGGATATAATGTACAATTCAAACAATAAAAAACAAAATAAAGAAATATAGAGTGAGGGACATAATCGACTCATTTGCATATCACTGTTTTGTGAAAAATAACAAAACTTTAAAATTTCACAACTTTCTTATTTTACATCTAATTTTAGTAAAATTTTCTGCATTATGCTTTTTTTATTATTCTCTATTGATTCCAATCGACAATTTTCTGGGGTGGATTTGACCTTTAATAATAACCAGACCTGCTGTGTAAGACTCTTCCCTTTCCTTACTTCCCATATATCATTTGAGAGCAAATTTGCCTGAAGTAATGCAATAATGGGTATATCATTTTGTGTGATGATAGATGATGTACCAGCACCATCCAAGCATGTTGCTACTATCCAAAGACAGACAATTGATATGAATATCCCACATAACAAGGTTGGACCTCTTATTGGTCGGGAAGGCACCAATATCAAGAGGGTAAGTATCCCAACAATTTCTACAGTGCGTATCAAAAAAAAGTTTACACTTTGAAAACGCCCTGGGAATTTAGAAATATGCAACATGTGGGTAATTTTTTCACATATAATTATGGGTTTGGGTCTCATCTATCAAATGAAAGTAAAAGTTTTGACAGAATGTTACACTTGAGTGAGCACTGTCCATTTTTGTAAAGCTCGCAGAAATCTGTTTGCGCAGAAATGCTTGTTTTCACGCTGTGTCAAGGGGAAAGGGCGAAATCAAACTTACCCTGCGAAGCATTTCTCATAAATTTCCCTAGCACTTTTAGCCAATTGAAATAAAACAGATACATTCAAGCATTTTGTAACAATTTTGCCGCCCAAATTTGAAATTTTAACACTTAGTAAGCACAACCTCTACCCTTTTTGTGCCAGCTAGATCTGAGGACATACCTGAATCTGAACAAAAGTTTATATCAGCCATCTCCAGCACTTTTCACTAAGTTTTTATCATTTAAAGTGGCTTTACATTTCATTTTTCATTTAATACTTGTTTCTCCACACTTTTCCCAAGCTTGGCAGTGATTAACAATATGAAAATCAAGCCTAAGCCATTTCATGTAAATCACAGCTCAGTGTAAAGCAAATATCGTCACGATGGACTCGGTGTGTGGGGGAGTGTGGTGGGGCGCAATGCACTCTTCGAAGTGTTTTGGGCAAGGAAACAAGTTTAAAAAGGTAAAAGATATCTTCAAATCAATTTTAATAGCTAAATTCCACTTGTTCTTCATGATTAAGGTCTACTTTTATTCGCATAACTATTTCAAAGTTCTGCGCAAATCATTTTTCACCAACTTTTCAAAAGTAAGTGGTGCTCACTCAAGCGGAAATATTTTTCGACAGTTATATCGTCATTTGCTTAACTGGATCTGTACCAATGCTAAAATGTGGAAAAATCATTAGGATATTACAAATATATAATTTTACAGGATTTTTTCTAAGTGTAAACTTTTTTTTGATACGCACTGTAGAGTCGCATTGGCTTGCATTCAAATAGTTCATACTGGTGAAGTTACTTAAAACATGCTTTATAGCTGTAGTTTGTAGCTTTATAGCTACAAATTCATTTGTAGGTAGTGAGTGTGGCAATCATTTAGAACTCTGCTAGAGTGCTAAATCCTGTATTGGATTTTTTTTTCTTACACTCAAATGGTACAATTTATGAGCTCTCGTCTAATTATTTTCTTAAATGTCCCTCATGAGACTTGATTGTTGGAATGTTTTTGTCTTCTTTCAAATTGTTTTTAAACATTTTCTGATTGAATATTTCAAATTAATTTGAAATTAATATTTCATATTAAAGTCATATACAGATGTGAGACATGTTCTTATTGATCTAATTGCAGATCCAGGCTGAAAGTGGAGCTCAGATCAAGTTCTCTGATGAAACCAAAAGAGATGATACAGCTGACAGACACCTCCGTATCCATGGTAACCGAGATAGCATCTTGCTAGCAGAGAGACTCATCAACGAGTTCTTAGCAGAACAACCAGAAATCATCACTAAGACACTTATGCTTCCCCAGCAAGCAGTAGGAAGGATCATTGGTTAGTCAATGATATAAAGCTCTTAAGATATGTGAAAGGATATTTTCCTGGAGTTCTTCGATTTGCTTGAATCAGATTTAACATTGAAAAAGAGCTTGAAGTCACTGCAGGCGAATAAAAAGCAAAGTCCATGCATTCCAAGGGGATGGTGCTACTGACATTGGGTGCATCAGGGGGGGTACACCCATCCCCTATGGCTTTTCAAGTTGAACATAAGAAAAAGAGGTAGACAAATAGAGGTCTCAGTTATGTGATATCCTTAAAGTGTAATTGAGAAGTGATTTCGCATTAAGTTTAACAACTGCAACATTACATTTAATAGATGGAATAACAAAACCTTGCTGATATTTTGAGAACCATGTTTAGTTGATCTCTGAACACATGTTGCATTATTTTCTGTTGACAGGAAGACAGGGTACTAACATTAGGAGGATACAGAACAGCAGTATGGCCAGAGTGAAGATTGACCGAGATGTTGTAGACGGGATAGATACTCTCAGGCGTTGCACAATCAGAGGAACTCTGACACAAGTTGACACTGCTGAGGTGAGTTGCAATCAATGAGTCATTCCTTGTATGAGTTTTGGGTGTTGGGAGTTAAATCTAAAGCATGGAAACGGAAAGGGATGGGATCGATGCTCAAGAAGTTGCATGGTTTCAGTTATTTTCATATTAAAGAGAAATTCCAGTGGTTGCAGTAAACACTGATTTCATGAGAAAGTCTCAAAAAACAAGGTTTAATTGTCAGTATATCATCGAGGATCTAGATCAGTACAGTTACATTAACTGTACTTTGTGAAATCTTGAAATCTACGCTGAAAAATGTTCACACCGAAGATCCCCAACACAGATAAGTGCACGTGGGACAATGTAAAATTATCGCTTAGAGCGTCGGGCCCGACCCTCTACCTGAATCCTGTGCTTATTTGCTTATTTCTCACCAATTACACAATTTCTTCCAGAATCCTTTGGCACATGCGTTTTATTTATACAAACGGACACTTTGTGGTCATTTCATTGGATTCTGTATGAAGTCATTTTGATATCGTTACCAAAACTAGCATTTACCTTTAATAAACACATTGAATCATCGAATGATTGGTGTTGTGATCTTTGTTAGCAGACTGGAAAGGGAAATAGTTGTGAGATTATTAAGGAAACTCTGAAATCAAAAAGTTAGACTCTGCTGATGTTCATTATATTGAGGAGAGCTCCTCATAGAAGAAACCTCTGTGACCCTTCATATTACAATGTGAATGTATCCACAGTACTAGCTATGTTAAGTATGTAAAACATTAACTAATTTGCATAAGTTACCTCTTTTACTGCACAATGTTGTGTTTTGGATATCATAATAAGGGCATCATCTTATAGCTTATCTGGAGCCTACAGTCGTGTTTGTGATTGATTACATTGAACTGTTTCATGGACTGGCCAAGTCATAATCATGTGAAAGCATTATGTATTTTCATAAGGACTCAAAAAAGAAAGGCAAATCGTTGTAAGATTGTGACAGGTCCCACATATAGCTGGTTGGACATGCACGTTTTATGGAGATGCCCTTGTATTATTTGCACTCATGGAACTTATTTCATGTGCTTGAACATGATGTGTTACTATATTTGTCTTTTTTTACACAGTACATGATAAGACAAGAAATTAATGAAATGGAGGATTACAATCAAAGGTTAGCTGATGCAGCTGCTAATAGGAAAGAAAGACCAACAGGGAAATCATCTAATAAAAGTGTTCAACCTAAACCAGTTTTAACTGTCGACACTGCACCTGGTAAGTCACTCTAATCTCTATAAGAGAGCTTAATGTTTTTGTTTGAAAATCTCACAAGGTAACAAAACCATGGACTATTATTGTGCTCCATTCAAGCTAACTTCACGCCCTTTGCATGAAGCATGCATTTATGATTGGACTTGTCTTAGTTTAAATTCTTAATTTACGATATAAAATAATTTTAATTATGAACACAAAATTTATGTAATCCATGGTTTTGTACTCTGGTACTATTGATACTACCTTGTTGAATTTGGGCCTCTGCATCACATCAAATAAACTACGTCATTATTCCCATATAGACACACATTTTCATGTACAGGAAAAGTTAAGCATGTGCACATAACCAAACTAGGCTTACCCTAAAAGGACAGGGCTATTTGAGATGGATTGAGGACTATTGATCTTGGCCGCAGTTTGCACGATTGTGCCAAAATTTGGCATGCATATTTTTTATCACATTTAGCACAAGCCAGAGGTTAAGGCGAGACTTAGGGATCCAAATGTCGTCCGTCGTCCGTCCGTCACAAACCTGTAATGACACGCAACTCCACAACCATTAGTCGCTTTTCAACCAAACTTGGATGGTGGATGGACTTGGGGGACCTGCATGTTATGCTGCAGTCTGAGGTCACATGGTAAGGTTAAAGGTCATTTTCAGGTCAACATTAAAGTTTACATGCAAGACTCTCTTATGACACCTAACTCTGCAAACGTATGTCACTTTTCAACCAAACTTGGATGGTAGATGGACTTGGGGGACGTGCATGCTATGCTGCAGTCGGAGGTCACATGGTAAGGTCAAAGGTCATTTTCAGGTAAACATTAAAGTTTACATGCAAAACTCTCTTATGACACCTAACTCCGCAATAGGCCCGTTTTGAAAGTCCATTTTTGATGCACGTGTACACGGCGTGTTTTTCGGTCGTGTACACGTGTACACGTTGTAAACACTGTGAGAGCGAGTTCTGTTTTCATGTCGACACAGACCCGCATCAACATGTCATAAAAAGGGGGTCTGTATAGCCTAAGTCACGGTTTTAAAGCTTACCTGAGAAGTTTGAAGTATCAATCCACAAAAATTGGTGCAAATTAAAAGTTTACTCGGCTTAGCAGCGCATTAAATTAATAAAGAATGCAAAAGAAAATCAGTGCAGGGCCCTAGCTAGCGCCGACGTTCGTTGGATGCGCATTTTGTACACTGTACCATGCATGCATGCACAGATCGCTGCAGAATAAGTGTAACTGAAGTTATCGATTGATTTTCATTATTATGTTGCCAATTTGAAGAGCGTTTGTTTGTAGGCTTGTAGCACATGTGTGCCAGCGTATAACACGTAAGTTGTAGCGATGATCACTATCGCAATTGGTGATTCTCAAATTGACTCTGAGTGTGATTGAGCAACGCTTTCGAGCTTGCGAGACTGGAGCAGACCCATTTCGTGGTACAAAAACGTGAGTCTCCAGAAAGAATGTGGATTAAATTGGCGATTTTGGAAGTGAACTCACTCTGGATTAATTGAAATATATTTGACATATTAGTAATTAAAACATGTGCAGTGTCTGAGAACTAAGATTTAATGTGTGGCTGTGAGCTTGTTCACTGACTTTGTAGCCCCCTGCAAGCTTTATGCAGATGCTACCGTGTACACGGTGATGGAATTTAGTACACGTGCTCTGACTTGACCGTACGTGTACCCGAAACGGGCCTTCTCCGCAACCATATGTCGTATTTCAACTAGTACTAATTTCAACCAAACTTGGATGGTAGATGACTTGGGGGACGTGCATGTTATGCTACAGTCGGAGGTCACATGGTAAGGTCAAAGGTCATTTTCAGTTCAATGTTAAAGTTTACATGCAAGACTTTAACTCCGCAAACGTAAGTCGCTTTTCAACCAAACTTTGATGGTAGATGGACTTGGGGGACCTGCATGTTATGCTGTAGTCTGAGGTCATATGGTAAGGTTAAAGGTCATTTTCAGGTCAACGATAAGGTTTGCATGCAAGACTCTCTTATGACAATTAAGTCTGCAATCGTATGTCGTTTTTCAACCAAACTTGGATGGTAGATGGACTTGGGGACGTGCATATTATGCTGCAGCCGGAGGTCACATGATAAGGTCAAAGGTCATTTTCAGGTCAATGTTAAGTTTACATGCAAGACTCTTAACTCCGCAACCGTTAGTAGCTTTTCAACCAAACTTGGATGGTATATGTACTTAGGCAACCTGCATGTTATGCTGCAGTCGGAGGTCACATGGTAAGGTCATAAGTCATTTTCAGGTCAACAGTAAAGTTTACGTGCAAGGCTCTTATGACAAGTGTTATTCCATCCCAGTTATTTCACAATGAAGTTTTGATATAATCCTCTTGGTGCCCTCACAAATCATGATATTTCTGGTCATTTTCATAAGTGGGCGAGACACAAAATTGCTTTTGCCTTGTTTATATTAGGAATAAGATATATGCAAGTTTATTTGTGAAAAACATTTGCAAATTTAACACCCAGTTTCACTTCATTTTTTTTCCCCAGATGTCATCTGTGTTATCATGTTTAAAGGTTTCCACAAAGAAAAATTGCGAAAGCAAATTTTTTCCTTTTGATTTTCATGTTTTTTTAAATGTCTTAGGCCAAGTAAAAAAAGAAAGTAGTTGATCGTCCGGGTTTTTTGAGAGCGGTGATGAGGGAGGTCCTTACTATTTGCTATCTTTTTTTTTTTTAAAAACAAGGAGGCATTTTCTCGGCCCGTTTTTGACATTAGTGATGAGGGAGGTCCTTACTATTTACTATTTTTTTTGCTATTTTTTGTTCAAATGGTTGTCAGGCCATGTCAAGCTTGAAATATGTGATCGATGCATGCTCAATATTAATGATAAATGAGTAGAAATGTATATATATATATATATATATATATATATATATATACATATGCATAAATATATATACATACAATTGATTGGAAATCTATGGAAAATGTATTATGCAATAAAAATCTATCGATGTATTTAAAATACTGATGTATACCAGTACTGTATTGTAAAACAAAACGTTCATGTCAATTGAATGATTTAAACCTTATTCTATATTAATGTATATATATATATATATATATTGTAAAGGTAAAAAATGCATTGGGATGGGGTCATTTTTATTACCATGGAGCCATGTTCAGTTTTCCAGAGCCAATCTCTTTTTTAGTTCTGGGCATGGTTTCTCATCGCAGTTTTCCAGCTACTTGTATATTCATTAACATATTGTTTAATACTGTTCAATTTTTATTAATTTTTTAACTGATATCAAATGTTAAATGATGATTGAATAAATTGTTAATTGTTCACATAATATTTATTATTTCATGTCTGTAATTGTGTTAGATATATTTACTAACTAATTTTTACAATTTTCCATCAAATTGAATAGCTCAAGGAAGAATAAAGTTTATCAAATTTGAACAGAATTGGCACTTTTAGGAATCCCATTAATGATTTTCAATCTTCATAAAGAATAACCCACTTGAAATTATGAATATTCAATGCACTGCCTGCTAACGTTAGAAAACTCAATTGATTTCACAAATTCACATGTTGCGCCAGCACAGTCAAACAATAACATCCCAGCACACAAGTCATGCATAACCCAACATAGACCAAAAGCTTCGGTCTCTGTTTTGTTGGTTGTTCAGCTGAACTTCGTTGGCTTCACTCACCAAATACAGAGACCGAAGTTCTAGCGCGATCTGTACAGGGGACTCAATGGCCATATGTTTATGTACTTAAGATCGGATAAAACGGGGAAGTGAATTTGCGCGACAGCCGAGGTAAGTCACTGTTTTTGTTCCTTTTAACTTCATTTTTCTCCGTTTTTTTGGCAATTGATGCCAAGAGGGAATATAAATTTGCACTCTGGTCACTATAATTTTCGAAATTTTTATTCATTAAAGACAAAAATTGAAAAGCCCCGACGGGGGGATTTTGCATTGCAAGTCCCCTAATGGTGGCTGCACGATAGCGAGCCTCTGTGTACGAGGAGAAATGAAAAAAATAATGTTCAAAAACTCCTCGAAACAGACAGCTGCCAGCTGTCTAAACCCAACAGAGTCACAACAAGCACAGTCAATCACCGTTACACACATCGAAGTACAGGTGCTATCACTCACCAAAAAAACCAGCCGAAATACAAATTTACGTCATTAAAATTGATTTTTCTGCGCCATATTTCCAAAGCAGGCGACAGATTAGTTCAGATTCAGGAAGCGGGGTCCCCGAAAATGCACTAAAAATGAAGAAATCTGTGATCTTCCCCGAGTTTGCAAACTTTATTTTCCTGCTAATTTATGATGGTATCTTCAAAATTCCAATAGAAAACCAAATCAGATTTTTTTTCTTTCCTGCAGTTACGGCGATATCGGACTTTGCAATTGTTTTTGAAGTTGCGAGAGAGATCCCAAACCACATGAGAGCAAATCGCTCGCCAATTTTGTGATTTTTTTCGCTATTCAGCAGCCATAAAAATAGTAAATATCAAGAAAATTGATGCTGCAATGAAAAAGGGAACATCAAAAAGGAAATTCCCAATTTTTTTTTTTTTTTAGCCAATTTTTGAAAATAGTAAATATCAAAAATTTCCATGCGGCGGCCAAAATAGATGCGCGAGAGGACGATCAACTACTTTCTTTTTTTACTTGGCCTTATGTATATTTTTGTTTTTTCATCCTCTGCTTTTCATTGTTTTTTTTCAATGGAAATTATTACAGACCATTTAACAACTAAATTAAACCCTAAATTAATTAAGCTGACCAATTGGGACAAAAAAATAATCACCATTTTATGAATTTCATCTTCCATAGACTTTGTACACTAAGTATGAGAATGAGCCCTTTCCGGCATGACATTGTCTCATAAAAAGTCATGTGCCATTGGGATGCTATACCTTCATGTCGGGAATTTGGTCTCATAAGTTGCACGAGACTTCAAAGAAAAAAGTATTAAAACAATTTGCGGCGCTCTCCTTTTGCCTTTTAGAAATATCGCGTGAAGCGTCAAGGTTCTTTTGGGGCTAGCCCTAGAAGTCCTAAGGATATTTTTCTTTTTGTGGAGATGGGGGCCCCTTTGTCAGGAAATGGCGCTACTATTCCAATCATAAAGAACTTGAAATAAATCTATTTTACTCAGTAAAAAAATATTGATATATTTATAAGATTTAGCTAAAAACAGAATGTTCATTGGATCTGTATATGAAATTACATCTTCTATTTTTAATCTGAACTCCACTGACAGACCGTTACAAAACATCAGAGACTAATGCGAATTTCGCTCACAAAATTGGGGAAAAAATCGAAAAAAAAAAAGCAATCGAAAATGGTGAACGGTAGCGAGCGGGGATGATTATTTCTCTCCGCTCCAACAACGCTTGGGCGTTGTGACCAGGCCTTTATGTATGCTGCTACCTTTTGCATTGTTCAGATGAATCAAGGACCAGCTGCCGTATCACCGGTCTAATTTAGCAGTTGGAAAGATGAAAAGTGAGCCGATAAGAGAGGTTGATGATTTATGCACAGTCAAATCATGATTATTGGTAAAGTGGCATCTGACAGGAATTTCTTGAAATAAGAGTGACTAACAGCTACTCTGCTCTGCTAAATCCATCTTTATTATGATGGGTTATTGTAGAATGCTTCTAACACTTAAAGTAATTTTTGCAACATTATAGAGCAAGACTTTTTGTCTATGCATTATTTCAGAACCAGAAGAATGGCATGTAGACACCACTTCCACTGCACAGCCCCCCAAAAACAAAGATTTCTTCACAGTTTACGTCTCAGCCGTGGAACATCCAGGACACTTCTGGTTGCAGATCGTCAGCAGCAAGGCCAAGGATTTGGACCTAATGCTTATGAATATGACAGAGTTCTACAATAATCCAGATAATCAGAAGGTAAAGCTGAAGAAAAGGATTGAAGAATGATACTCCATTACTAAGATGACCACAAAGATTTCATCTAGAGCAACCCTGAATTACCACAATGTATTATTTTAGAATTTTAGTCACTTATTCAGTTTAAGTATGACACTACAGTTGTGGCTTTTTGTGATCAATCACTTTTATAGAATCGGTTCATTAAGAAATGGTAGTGGTCATGATACCTCAGTTCTTAGTAAGTGCATGACACCGGAAGGTCTTAAAAGTTTGAGAGTAAAATCTCAATGTCAAACTGTTGTAGAGTGATTTTAACATATCGCTCATAAATATGATATTGTACAGAAATTATGTTTGCTTGAAAAAAATAGATAATGAGGATCAACTATATCACTGACCAATCATATTTATGATTAGCACACTTCTTTAACAAAGCTGTGTGTAAATGAAAAAAATTAATCTAAAATGAAGTTCTCAGTGATAGTTGATAAAAAAGTGAATTCCACAAGGTTGGCCCATTCCCCCATGATGTCTGTATGCATCAAAGACTTGTAACTGGATGAAATCCATTGACAATATGAAAGACAAAAGGATCTTGACAAATTTGCGTTATCTTGGGGGCAACCAGTGAAGAGACTTTCCAAGATAGGAGGCCATCACCAAAATCTTATTAATATATTATTGAAAGAAAAATGTCAAACAGTTAATATTAACTCCAAACACTCCTTGATTCCCCCACCACTCCTTCCCATCCTCCAGTACAGCTCATGCAGTATATTTTACAACAGTTGCTTGTTCAAAAGCAGTCATGATTAATCATTGATTTCTACTTTATACCAGGCATTTCAACCTGACAGTCTCCAGAAAGGTGAGATTGTCGCTGCTCCATTCTCTCATGATCAGATGTGGTATCGTACTCGTATCCTTGGTTTCCTTGACGATGACATGGTAGACCTTTACTTCGTCGACTATGGGGATTCTGAAGCCGTTCCCAAATCATCTGTTTGCACCTTGAGGTAATAGGCAGCATTACACACAATTTCTCTGCCGGCACAAAATGCTTTTATGCAGTATGCACATGTATGAATTGGCTGCTTTCAATCCTTAATGTTCCTTCATTTCTCACATTTGTTAATTTGAGTAAGTTTAATTGTCTTAATTTTGTTATTTCTACTATTGTAGATATTGTTTTAAAGTCACACAACACAGGGCATGTGCTGTGAGCGGTCAAAATAATGGATATGCTCATTTAATACAATTGATCATCTCCTGTTTCTCTTTGTTCTTGAAGCTAGGATGCTAAAATTCTTCTTATTGCATCTTTACAAATCCCGAAGTGATTCTGCATCAAGACACAAGCTTGTGAAAAGAGCATGAGAGAAGTTGCATTGCAAAGCTGTAACTGTTCAATGTTTATTAGATGAAACCTAAAAAAAATAGTTTTCTTCTTTACCAGAATCACATAAAGTCTAATGAATTATTTTATGAGGTATTTTAAGATAACACTTTGTTGTAAAGAAATGCATCTGATGAGTGTTTATCAAAGTATTTTGTCACAAATTTTTCACTGTCAAATTTTCTGTAGGCTAAGCTGATACAGTATTTAGTGGCTGATGTTTATTCAAATACTCCCATGTTACTTCATAAAATGCCCTTCATGAAATGCAAAAGAAAATTTTCAGAATATTTATTTATTTATTTTTTTTGCCTCTATTAGAGGATTTATTAACATCAAAATCAGGGGTTACACAATAAGTCACATTCAAATCAAAGGTTACACAATCATAAATCATGAAAAATATAAGTATTATTACAATAATTACAAAGTCATATCTACGTTACATAGGTTTTCTTACATGAATCGTAACAAGCTCTTGGGCAGTTCATCTCTTTTTTTGGTCTTTTTACTAGCAATGTTGTACATTTCTATCCGTTTTTTAATTTCTTTTATAAATACATGTTTCAAAACAAAATTTCTTTTTTCAATTCCTGATTTGTTTCTATCCAAAATAACTTTATATATTGACCAAAATGCAATAGTTACAAAGGTATTTGTTTTACTATCACTTTCAACTTTAAGTAACTGCTTGATGTTTACTTCCACTTTTACATTGTAAACTTCTCGCAAAATAATGTTGATATATTTGAAAAAGGATTTATTTACTTCACAGTCAATAAAAGCATGTATAATATCTTCTTTAACCTTGCATGTTGGACACAAATCATCTGTTGCAAAATTCCATTTGAACAGGTTACTTCTTACTGGTAAGAGATTATATAATAACTTAAGATTGAACTCTCGTAATTTATTTTCTCTAACTTGAATAAGATTATTTTTAAATACATTTGCCCAATTTACATTAATATCAAGTTTGTTCTCCTAATGTAAACAGCATTTATTGGTGAAAGTATTTTTTGAGGGAAACAGGTTATATATAGTATTACTACTCAGATCACTGATGCATTTCAAACTTTTTCCAATCATTACCTGGGGAGCAATAAAACCATGAGGTCGGATAGTGATGCCACTATTATCGCTCAAACTTTTTATCCAAATTGCTGGTATTGCCTTTTTTAATTTTGTATAGTCGAAAATAACAGTATTTTTACTTCTTTTTATATCGATCTTTCTCTGAATGTTTTCCATTGGTATGTAACCATTTCTCCCAATAATATCTGTTAAGTAAACTATACCACTTCTATACCAGTCTTTATAAAATAAAGACTGGTTATCAAATATTATATGTTTTTTATGCCAAAGTATTTGATTTCGAATATCATTACAGTTAGGGTTAGACATACACACATCTTTCAATGTGGTAACAGTTCTAAAAATTTCCCAGGCCTCCAATATTTCTTTGTAAAAAGTTGGTATTTTCCTTTCGTTTATAATTTTCAGTGTTTTAATATTGAAATTACAATTTAAAAGGAACGAGATACCTCCTAGGAGGTCAAACCAATATGAACACATTTTTTTCCATATTTCTGTTTTGTCATTCAAAAACCTTCCTAACCATTTTAACCGAAAGCTTAACATTTGATGGTGAACATCAGTCATTTTTATTCCACCATTTATATAATTTTCTGTTAAAGTACATCTTTTAATTTTTTCTACTTTTCTGTTCCAAATGAATCTATACACTATATTATTTAACATTTTCAGGAATTTCGTTGGAATGGAGTCAACAATGCTCAAATGTATTATTTGACTAAGTGCTAAACATTTAAGAATAGTTACCCGACCAAAAATAGTTAAGTTTCGTTTTGACCAGCTGTCAAGAGTCTTTTTCAATTTAGTTAATTTTTCTTCCCACTCTAAGTTTAGCGATTTGTCATTATCAGAATGAATATAATGACCTAAGTATTTTACAGGTTTTACAGTCCAAGATAAATTGTATTTTTTAATATCATATTTCTTACTTGTATCTCCTAACCATATCAATGCTGTTTTTTCTTTATTAATCTTTGGTCCTGCTATTCTACCAAAGGTTTTTAATTCATTTAATATTTTTCTTAACGATTTTTCATCTTGAACAAAAAACAGAGTATCGTCAGCATATTGTAAGAGTTTAAGTTGAACGTCATGTTCTGTAATTTCAATAGGTTTAATCTTTTTGTTTTCTCTTATACTAATTGCTAAAAATTCGGCAGCGATGATAAACAAAAGAGCTGATAATGGACATCCCTGTCTTATACCTCTTCCAATATTAAAACTTGTTGAGATCCAACCGTTTACCAAAACAGAGCTTGAAATGTCTTTATAAAGAACTGAAATCCATTTACGGAATGATTCACCAAAATTGAATTTTTCCAAACACACGTTTAAAAATTCTATATTCAGACATCGAAAGCTTTCGTGAAGTCTGCTAACATAATGGCACCTGTTTTACAATGCTTATTGAAAAAACCGATAACATCTTTTGTTAACCTTACATTACAAGCTGAGAGACGTCCCTTTATATACCCCGTTTGATTTTCATGAATAATTTCGTCAACAACTTTATGGACTCTGGCAGCTAGGACAGCTGCTATTATTTTGTAATCACAGTTCAGCAGTGTAATAGGTCTCCAATTCTTAAGTTCTTTACAGTCACCTTTTTTGAATAATAAAGTGATAAGACCTTTTCGCTGGGTATCTGACATAATTCCTGACATGTAACATTCATTCAGACTTTCTACAAGAAGGTCTTTCAACAAAGGCCAAAACGTTTGATAAAATTCAATCGAAAGTCCGTCTGATCCAGGGGCCTTATTTTTTGCATTGCAAATATAGCACGTTTACATTCTTCATGTGTTAACAATCCTTCGCACATCTGTTTACTTTCATTTGTTAATTGATGCACAGTTTTAGATGATACATAATTTTTCATACAAATAATGTCATTTTCTTCACACGTTTCTTTTCTATATAATTCTGAATAAAAATTTACAACCTCTTCTAAAATATCTTCATTTTTTGTTATAACTTTCTGGTCCTTTTCACGTTTCATTTGTGAAATTTCTTTTTTCTTAGCATTATTTCTTTCTAACCCAAGAAAGTATTTGTTACTTCTTTCTCCTTCTTCCATCCATCTTACTTGAGCCCTAATACCAGCTCCTTTACAATCATGTTTGTACATTTTCTCTAATTTATCTTTTACATCAATATAGTTTTTATGCACATTTTCATCATCAACATTAACATCCATTTGTTTACTTAACTCACACAGGTCATTTTCTAATGATAACTTTATTTTTCTCGACAATATTTATATATATATATATATTGGGGTGGGGTTATGGATTGATGATATTATAAATGGAAAGAATTATTTTAATGAACATATAGCTTTAGCATTTACTGATTTGTGTAAAATTTCACTATTATGCAAATAATGAATGTGTATGAGTGCAATTGACCATGGCTTGAAGTTGAATAGGTCATTTGATCTTTTACCAAATGAAATATGTCCATTACATGTATGATTGATATTTCATTATTTGTTTTATATGACACCTCTAAGTAGATCCTTGTCTTTACAATGGCCGTGTCACAGTTTAGATGCAAGTGAGTGCAGCTGATCTTCAGCAATCATGGTCTGTTGATTGTAGCAATACACGCTACACACACACACACACAAGATTTTTACTTGTAGTGCCGATGCTGTTGGCAGGCGTGCAATGGAGAAATTTGTATGTATCTAAATGCATGATGAATGAATCCAAAATTACATAAATGATGATGTCATTGTAAAATGGGCTGAATGATTGATATCAAACAACCCATCAGATAAAGGATCTATCTGGGTGAAATATAATCAGTGTTATTGTATCATCTTGGTTGTATATTGATTATTATATTTCTGATATGTACAGGGATGATTTCCTAATTCTACCTTTCCAAGCTGTGGAATTCTCACTTGCTAATGTATTTCCATCAGGTAAGTCATTTTTTGTCAAACTTCATATTATTCGCTTTTTTTCACATTTTTTAAACATCAAATATTGATGTCTAAGTTTTCTTTGTTACAGTTTGGTCATCATACTGGAATTCATGTTAGTAATATATATCTGTCTAAACTTTCCATATTGTGTATTTCTAAGCTCAAATTTAAATATGGTTGTGTGACATTGGGTGATTTCAAGTTAAGTGTTGACCTCTTGATGTTGGTGTTAGGTAAATTTTTACCTAAGTGTAACACCAAATATAACATGAAGATGGTCCTGAAAAGTCACCTCACTATGTTTTGAGTTGTCAATATTGTGATCTGGATTATTTGTTTGAACTCAGAATATGTTTTGGAGCTAAGAAACACAATCCAAAATGTGCCTCCAACACAAACACTGAACACTGGAAATCACCTATTATGTTTTGATTGTCAGCTTCTTTACATTGAAATGATTGCAATTATGTTACAATTGATCCGGATTTATCTGCTTGTTCTTTATGATTGATCATGTCTTTTTTTCACTTTATTTCTGCTGTTAGGTAGTGATGAATGGACAGAGGAGGCAATAGAATATTTTGAGCAATTAACTCATGTTGCCAAATGGAAACCACTTCAGGCCAAGATAATAGACTATCAGAGTACAGATATTGGTACTATACCATGCATTGATCTCTATGATACTGCTGATAGCTTTGTAAGTTAATCCCCTAGTCTTAGTTCACATATTTTGATTTTTTTTAAAGTTATTTTGGGAAATAGTGAAGTACCAAGGGCTATGACGTACGAAAATCTTTAAGAACGATATTGGGTGCGTGTATGAAAAATGTCCACTCCTGATGCACGCTTTGTCACAGTTCGCCAAATTGACGCCTGTTGCCGTGGTTATCAACGCTATTTTATTCATGAGTCCAGTTTTTATTCATGAGTCCACTCTTCAAACAGGGGACTCATGAATAAAATAGCGTATCTAACCATGGTAACAGGCGTCAATTTGGCGCACTGTGACAAAAATGCACATCAGCATTGGACATGTTTCATACATGCGCCCGATACGCACTAAATTAAGCGTAATTTATACAGGAAATCTGCATAAACCATGGACTCAACCGTGGGTTTTCAAAACCACCTTTGTGAATTCGGGCCATTTTATTTCTGGGTTAACGTTTTATAGAGGTATTCTGGGAAAAATTGATACTGAGGCTGAATTTGGATTACATGGAAATCTTGTGACATTACTGTGGAGATGTTCCCTAATACTGCATGACCACTGTTGGATTAGTGCAGCCTCTCCAGAGATCATTCGATGTTATCTATAAGTTTATAGGTTTTTGTCAGGGTTTTTTTTTTTATTTGTGGAAAATCACACCAAACAAAATCACGGGTGCTTTGATGATCGTAATGACTTTGCAAAATAATTTTTAAATGTTGGACTCCCTACTGCAGTTTTACATGATTGATGATAGAAAGTTAGCTTTGGTGATGATAATGGACATTCCTATTGAGGATCAGGGGTGGTATTCTGAGGTCATTTTATCTTTAAAATATTTTATCTCATAAAATGAAATTGGTATTCTGAGATGAGATTTTATCTCTCAGATAAAATTTTAGATTTTATCTTGCGTATAAATTTTATCTTGCGTATCTACAGATGATACGCAACAAAACAATGCCTGCGTACACCTACCCATCGCGTATCTGGCCGTTGCATTGCAGATGATGTGCTTGCGCCCATGTTACTTTGAAGAAAAAATAAAATAAACTTAAAAGAGGGTAGAGGCTATTTTATCTCTGCGACGTTTATTTCACCAATATTTCTAGGTGAATTAACACCAAATGGTGACATAAAAATGAAGAAAAATTATATATTTATTGAGAATAACACCTTAACGTTGTTCCTGTACAATCAGAGAGTATTTCATTAAACTTTTCTTGACTAATATTGTCTTTGAAATGATGCTTGAAAAGATGCGATAAAGACTTCGAAAAAAGATGAGAGTATTGTCCTTTTTGTTAAAAAGAAATCTCCGTAAAGACGCGCAAGCGTATAGTGCAAGCGTATTTGAAGTCAATAAATTGACGCAATCTAGCCCCTTTGCCACACCTCCTGGCGGAATGGATTTTAATTGGTTGAGTGATATGAGAGAGCTATAAAAGCGCGTTTCTAATTGGATATTGATTAAAAAATAGGTGTGTCTTACAGAGATAAAATGAAGATAAATGGTTCTCAGAATACCAATTCGGAGAGATTTTAAGGGTATTTTATCTCACTGATTTTAACGGAGATAAAATATTTTATTTTATCTGAGATAAAATGGATCTCAGAATACCACCTCAGGTTTCACTGACTTGTGTTGTACCATTAGCTTTTCCCTCTGTTATGATAATTTCTAAATTATTCATTACACCTTTTCCTCTCTATCCTTTCAAAGGATATAAACATTGGAAAGCAGCTGAGACTTTATGGGTTTGCCAAATCAAAAAGAGACAAAGAGAGAGAAATGACAAGTCCAGAGACATCGTCTACTTTACCCAGTGCTTCAGTACGGTCAGAAGGAGATGGTGCTTATGATACAGAGAACTATGCAAGTTTATGATGCAAATCATATCTCCACCTACCTAACATCTGTGCTCTTTCTATATTGTTATTGCTACCCAGATATAACAACAAACCAAAGATAACATGGGAAATGAATATCAGTAATACCAAACACAAGTGGCAATCATGTGATCTGCTTCATTTTTTTTTTAGTATAAATGGAAACCATGACCCAAGTGATTTGTCAAGTTTGTTGTGTAGATAGGCTGAATTTGGAGTAATAGTTCAGATACGACCGTAAACACATTTTGGGTATTTTTAAAAATGGTACTTACATTAATACGCTATGACAATTGTGAGGGTTTTGAAGAAATATTAACTTCTGTAATTATATTGGTTTAATATGTTTAGCCAAAATTCTCACCAAAGCTATTTTAAAAGCCTCTTATAAGTGAAGAGTTCATATTGCTAACATGTTTGTTCAATTTATGAAAATGTTTTATCACATCTCAATTCATTTTAAATAACTATATGCATACAGATCTCTTTTACCTCTTTAGTTAATCTTGTAATTTACTGTAATTCGTGTGATAGAAATTGGTCAGAATGTTCAATACTTTTCTCTTTTGACAAATTGGAGTGGTTACTATGCTCTAGATCTCTTTTTCACTTTAAAAAGTAAATGTTATTTCTACATTGTTACACTTGACCTGTTTTTCGTCTGCCTATGTCCTTACTCTCTCTTCACCTAAATTGTTAATTGATTGCAGCGATAGTATGTTTTGTAAATGCATTCAATGGAAATTCATATTTTATTATATACACACTCTAAAGTTAAATCATTTAGTACATGGTGTGTGCTGGCCCCAAAGAAAGTTTCTTTCTTTACTTTGTTAACGATTGTTGCTTAATATCGGGTTGCAAAGCCCTATCTACATATACTTTATATTCAAATTAAGTTATTTTTTAGTAAAATTTTTTTTATAGATAGAATTTGTTTGAAGTAAGAATGCCCTGTTTGTTTGTTTTTTATTTAGCCACAAAGGTTTTCTGCTCCAAGTGGTGATACATTGAAGATTATGGAGTTGAAGAATATGAAATCACAAGTGTGTGTGCAAATATGTTCAAATCTCTGTTGTCTTGCTTGGCCCTGTGCTTAAGTGTTGATAGAGTGATATAATTGCACTGATTTAGAATTGAAATCTATAAGCAACAAATCAGAATGATTGTGATTATAAACTCAGTATCATTTATACAGTGCATATTGGGATGTCCCTATTAAAGAAAGAATAAGAATGAAATACAAATAGGGATTAATAAAGGGGAAAGGAGCATGCTCAACATACTACAAATTATCATTGGAAAGTGTTTTTGTAAAGAAATGTTTTGTTTGGTATATTGAAGTTTGATGTGTGGGACAAGAATTCACATTGACTAATCTCTAGTATAACAAGTGTTTCCTGAATTCAGCCTGTTGGAATAGCAGTAACAGTAAGTGCTATATACCAAAGATGAATGCTTTGTTTGATTTGCTGTTATTTTCTTGCTTTCTTTTGATTTTTCAACATGTTTCAACTATTTGAGTTGCAATTCCAATGATTTTTCATTTAGCTGCTGCATGTGAATGAAAGCATTGATATCGTCGGGTTAGTTTTTTGTTGCCTAGAATTTAAAAGGACTTCAGAATGAATATATTAATTTGTGTGATAAATGTATACACTTCTCATTTTAATATATGTATATGTTGTCTTACACAGGGTCTATATGTAAAGATATATAGTTACCTGGGGTGGTATTCTGGAACTCTGTCATAACTTTTGTCATAAATTTTGTCATTTCTCTCCGAGATGTGACACCGCTATGATTGTCACAAATCGGTATTCTGAACATTGTCTTTTCCCTGTCATATCTCTCAAAGTTCCCACCCATCTTTTCGGAAGCAAACCAATCAAAATCATTGTTAGTTCCCAGTTGGAGCCCTTCTAGCCAATAGGAAAGCCCCGTGGCAGGTAGGGCGTATCCCCAAAACAGTTGCTGGCATCGTGCAACTACGCGTATATTGATGCGCTTAATTACAAAGAGAGACAGGGAGCTGTGAAGAATTTTAGAGGAGAATTAGAAAAGTAAGGAAAACAGAAAAAAAGAGGAATAAATATGTAGGGCCTAACTAATTGTAGCATGAAAAAATTATTTTGAAAATTGTCATGGAAGATGAGTGAAACTAATACCACAATCTAATCTAAATAATATAATTATTTGCTTGACATTCAGTCGGCAGGGTATCGGGATATTTGGTACTAAAAGATATGACAAAATTTATGACTGCTACCCCCCTGTCATAACTTTTGTCATATCTTTTGCTTGTATAAAAGGATTACGCGCATTTAAAGCCGCGTATTTTTGCTGCGCGCTAGAGAGAAGTGACAAAATTTATGACAATTTTTGTGACAAAAGTTATGACATCCACCAGAATATCGATATTGTCATATCTCTGAGAGAAGATAAAATATGGAGAAAAGACAAAGTTCAGAATACCGCCCCTGGGTTTTTTCGTCCAACAGCTGCAAACTTAATGGCCTGAATTCACAAAGGAGGTTTAAACCAGGAGGGGGTTTAAACCACCAAAAACCAGGAGCTAGGTTTTTCGTGAATTCGGGCCAATGAATATATATTTTGTTGCATTTGAAGATCCTTAGTCCTGTATGAATATCACAAAGTATAAGCCCTTAAAAATTAGTAAATGTTGTCACAAACAAAGTCAATGCACACCAGTGTTACCAGATTTAACAACTTTTATTGAAAAATAGTTTGACCTATGTAGGTTATCATCAATATCTAAAAAAAAATAAGATAAAATCAGCAAATGAATAATTCATTTTTCCATCAGATGATATAATTTATATTCAAAATCAGGTAATGAAGAAAATGCACCCAAATCTCAAGGTGCTTCACGAGTGAGAATGCAGATTTTTTATGTACCAACACAACAATGTTTTTAAATACGTTTATGACAGCCTCCTGTTTGACTGATTTTGGCAGATTTTGTTTTAGTTTCAGCTCCAGATTCTTGTCCCTCATGTTGATTTTCATACCAATCACAAAATATTTTACTCTAAAAATCGAAAATTTGAGTCTCTTGTGCAAGTTAATTTACATCTTGATCTTAGCAGCACTTTAATATGATTGCACTTCAAGGCTTATATTCATAACAAAGGTTTATGATAAGTAAATGTCAATAGTAAATCAAGATCATTTTCCCTTTTTTTTTGGGGGGTGGGGTTTGGGGATTATAACACACCAGCCAGGAACCAATCAGAATTGCTCTTTCATATTTGTGATCCATCATTAAACTTTGTGTTGCATGTTACCCAGGTCAGTGCAAGTTTGGGATTCCCTTGTTTCTGTTAGCAGGAAAAAGTGTTTGTATATTTTACATCATGTTTGTTTGTTTCCCAAACCCAGTGTGGATTGTATCAAGTTAATAACATGATTAAAATAGAAAAATTCTTAATTTGGTTGGGTAGATATGGGTAGAAAAAATGCACTAATGGTTAAATGTCTACCTCTGGTATCTGGCTTGGAAAAATATTTTTTCAAAAAAGAAAAACAATTGTAATGAATTCCAAAATAAAATACCTAAAGCTAGAATGTAAGAAGTAAAATTATAGACAAAAAAAGATCTTTACAACATGTTCTCTATATTTTAGGGAGCTCTAGAATCGAAATGCATTTTTTGTGAAATGCTTATTGTGCAAGATAACTGCTCTCAATCAAACCTAATATCCCATTTTCAGAAGCAGATTATAAATTATTCTCTCAAAGCTACAGAGTATCCCCTCATAATGGATAGCAGGGGTAGGTCATAAGATAGGGAGCATACTGCATTCAACTAAGAATGTTAAAAAACTATTATGGTTTCCTTCTTTAAACCCAATTTATGGTGCTACTCACTATAGTTGTGTGTTCACAAACTCTGTAACAAACTTGCAAAAGAAATGCAAGTTAAGAGTCTATGGTCACACTGCAGTATTCCAGATAACAAAAGATGCTTCTCAAATCCAAGGCTACCCACCCATGTGGATTGTCAAGGAAAGGAAAGATCCTAGTAATATTGCATTGAACCATGAATTGTTGATGAGAGATGTTATATCAAATTTTATGCATTAGTTTATGCAAATAATACATGTTAATATGGGCATAAGCTGTATTTGGTTTGCTTTATTATTTATCTTTTTTTTTTTAGTTTAAGTACTTATTGAAGAGTGTAGCAAAAGGTACCTACATCAAATAAACATGCTCTAAAACCCTGAACACCCTATGGAAGTTATGTAGTGTTAAGTACTCATAAATTTTAAAAAATGAAGTATTAAGTTCATATACCAAGTCTGCAGTAATTCTTTGCTGATTATATGGCTGTGTAACAAATGTATATTTGCATGAGACAAGTGCAATATGAGCATGTTTACTAGTAATAATACTGGGATTATTACATGTATACAGATGTACTTTTGTTTGTATGGATATGTGTAATTCATTATCTGTCTGAAAAGTTGTCAGAACTATGTACCCAGTTTGAAGAAAAGTCCATATTGAAGCATGTCCATATCATTCAATTAATGGCTGTAATTGTTTGGGGGTAAATAATTGAACATTGTTGAACTCCTGTGAGTATGTTGTAGATATATCTCCTTTTCCACTTGATGCTTTCAAATATATGATTTACGAGTATCTTAATATAATACAAGTATACAATATTTTTTGTCTAGCTTTTATGTTTGTTTTCAGGAGGATAATAATCATAGTCGGAGGCAGAACTTCTAAATGCCTTTGTAAAGTTTTGGTAGTGTGCAAAATTATGTTATCACACAGGCTTAAAACCTACACTTTTGAAATCAAAGACAATGAAGGCAGTCTTGATTCTTAGGAAAAAAATATTAGTCTCTGACGAGATGTAATTTTTTTTCAAATCATGATCATCTTTTATTAGTGTCTTTCAAAACTTTCAACCTCCCTCTCTCTTTCTTACTCTTAGACAAGGAAAGATGTCACACAACTTAAAAAAAATATCAGATCAAGAACTTTGTTTGATGGTGTGGTTTTTTTTCCCAAGTATTAATCGTTCAATTATTAAAACTGCATTTACAGGCTCCTAATCAAGTTGTTTATAGAAAGTATAAGGGAGTTGGACATCCAAGCTTTCATTTTGAAAGAAGTTATTAATCATGTTGTTACCGTGCTTTGCTCTATGTACCTTGCTGAATTACATGTACTGTTTTTGTCCATTAAAATACTATTATTTCATTGCACATGAATACAATAAGTAATGTGTAGTTCATACACATGATTACAAGTAAGTTAATGTAATTTTGTAACTAACTTGCCATGCCTTTTATTTGACAGTATCTTACATTTTCTTACATATATTGTATGGCTTTTGTCATCTCTACCGTATAACATCGTGAAAAAGGGTGGCACCCTGGAGAAAACAGACAAGATAATTAAATCAAGTGATAATAGGAAATGAAGCGTAGTGATTTCAAATGAATATTGGATACATTAATCATGTAGAGAGGATACTGGAAATTGTCAAAATAACAGTACTGAGAAATGTCTCACCTTTGACTTAATGGGAAGAGTATCTATTTGTTTTTTCATACTCGCATATAGAAAAGCTTTATGTTAAAGGCCTCAATCTTGTTTTTATTGAGAGTTGTAAACATATATGTTTGTAGTAACAGGAAAGCAAGAATTGCTGCTGTTGCTGTTATCACTGTATGTATGTCGCCTAAAAGGTTCTAAGTTACCTGTAAGTAATGTATTATGCTATGCACTTGTATGTTTCACTGCTGTCATGGTATTGCTGTCCAGTGTACTCAGCAACATTTTTCATTAATAAACATCAAGCTCATATTTGTCAAAAGAGAATTTTAATTCATTAACAATAGATATTAACTTATTTTCTTCTATTCTCCCACTCTTTCATTGTGTTATCTTTCTTTTTCTTTTATCAACTTTTTTCTCTCCAGCCCTTCCCCATATTCTTCTCCCCTTTCTGTCCCCCTTTTTATTCCTCTTAATTCTCCTTTTTTTATTAGGTGGTCTGTCTTTGACAGATCACCTATTGTTTTCGTCAGAATTTTCTTTCTTTATTTCTTTATTTCTTTCTTTCTTTATTCTTGGCACCTATGTTTGTCGCCAACTTTTCTCGAAATTGGCTGAATCAATTTTGCTGATTTTTTCGTCATATATAGAATCTATCATAGAGACGGCAAACTAAGCTTTTCAAGGTCATATGGTCATGATGACGTCATCTACGCGCCATTTTGTAAAATTCTTCATTTGATCATATCTTCATTATCAATTATCAAAAATTAACAATATTTACATGACATTAACTTCATGTCAAGGGTCAACTGTCAATGTCATCAAAGGTCATGTAAAGGTCATGACGCGCGCGTACGCGCGCGTCAAAGGTAAAAAAATCGTCCAAATGACCTATAAATTTTTTTGGGTACGTTTCAGGTCATTTTAAGCATTTCAAAAATTTGCGCGCGCGCACGTATGCGCGCGCGTTTCCGCGCGTTACACCTTAACACAACGCAGAAAAACCGTTTCTTTTAATATCATTGCATTGCTAATAAAATTCTGAGCAATTTGATACCTTGATCAACCTTCTACAACCATTAATATAGAAATTAACACCCATTAAAGTTTGCAGCACGTGTGCGCGCGAGCTCTCACTATAGGCCATATATGGGCAAAAACATGCCTATTGTAAATTCACTGTAGCTCTTTAAAAAGTCCGTTGACCCCCAATTTTTTTTTCATATATCGATAGAGTATGAGTTGTAGATTTGATTTCATGTCACCATTGTCCCTAAATTATATCGTGACGTCATCAAATAGGCGCCCAAACTAAAAATTTCATTTTTTTCAAAAATGACGTCATCAAATTTATGCAAATTTGGCTGTAACTTCTCGAATATAGATCGTTTTTCGCCCAGATTTTAATATGGTGTAGTTTAGAATGTACTCTTTCTCCTCAGTTAACATGAATATTCGTTTTGAGAAACGCATCATTGCGTAAAACAGCGATGAAAAGAGGCATGTCATTTTTCCTCATTTTGCGTGTAATCTCTATGGGACATGACTTTTTCCCAAAACTAGATTCGACATTCCTCTATTTCGTGAGCCATATCTCCATTTTTTCTTGTCAACTTTCCTTGAGCTTTTAACATGTTGTAGCTGAGATTCTGCGCTATCGGAAGTGTGCCCTTAATTTTTTGATCAGATGCCGGGATCATGCCCGTATTTCACTTGCAAAATTGGAATTGTAATTCTCAAAATTGCTTACGTGTAATCTCTATGGGGAATATCGTGGCTCAATGGATAACGCATTTGACTTGCTTTCTCGAGGGCGGAGGTTCGATTCCTGGGGTAGAAAAGATGATTTTTTTTTTCTTTTTGCCACCTCTTACATGATCCTTTATGATAATTAAAAGGTATGAAAGTTAAAATTTAGCAAGATAAAACAGATTATAATTGTTTTTTTCATATCACATGTATTTTGTGTAATCTCTATGGGACATGACTTTTTCTCAAAACTAGATTCGACATTCCTCTATTTCGTGAGCCATATCTCCATTTCTTCTTGTCAGTTTTGCCGAAGCTTTTAATATGTTATAGCTGAGATTCTGGGCTTTCGGTAATGTGCCCTCCACTTTTTGATCAGATGCCGGGATCATGCCCGTTTTTCACTTGCAATATTGGAATTGTAATTCTCAAAATTGCTTACGTGTAAAGTCTATGGGAAACATTAATAATCACATTGAGCAATGGTCAAAATTTATTCTTAGGATGTCTAGAATCAAGATTATCAATCATATCTAAATTATTCATTTTATACATTAGCCGACTCTGAATGAAAAATCATGACAGACCACCTAATTCGTCCGCATGACGAATTAAATTCTAGTTTCTTTATTTCTTTATTCATGGTACCTATTTTTTGTCGCCAACTTTTCTCGAAATTGGCTGAATCAATTTTGCTGATTTTTTCGTCATATATAGAATCTATCATAGAGACGGCAAAATAAGCTTTTCAAGGTCATATGGTCATGATGACGTCATCTACGCGCCATTTTGTAAAATTCTTCATTTGATCATATCTTCATTATCAATTATCAAAAATTAACAATATTTACATGACATTAACTTCATGTCAAAGGTCAACTGTCAATGTCATCAAAGGTCATGTAGAGGTCATGACGCGCGCGTCAAAGGTAAAAAAATCGTCCAAATGACCTATAAAATTTTTTGGGTACGTTTCAGGTCATTTTAAGCATTTCAAAAATTTGCGCGCGCGCACGTATGCGCGCGCGTTTTCGCGCGTTTCACCTTAACGCAACGCAGAAAAACCGTTTCTTTAATATCATTGGATCGCTAATAAAATTCTGAGCAATTTGATACCTTGATCAACCTTCTACAACCATTAATAACGAAATTAACACCCGTTAAACTTTGCAGCACGTGTGCGCGCGAGCTCTCACTATAGGCCATATATGGGCAAAAACATGCCTATTGTAAATTCACTGTAGCTCTTTAAAAAGTCCATTGACCCCCAATTTTTTTTTCATATATCGATAGAGTATTAATTGTAAATTTGATTTCATGTCACCATTGTCCCTAAATTATATCGTGACGTCATCAAATAGGCGCCCAAACTAAAAATTTCATTTTTTTCAAAAATGACGTCATCAAATTTATGCAAATTTGGCTGTAACTTCTCGAATATAGATCATTTTTCGCCCAGATTTCAATATGTTGTAGTTTATAATGTACTCTTTCTCCTCAGTGAACATGAATATTCGTTTTGAGAAACGCATCATTGCGTAAAACAGCGATGAAAAGAGGCATGTCATTTTTCCTCATTTTGCGTGTAATCTCTATGGGACATGACTTTTTCCCAAAACTAGATTCGACATTCCTCTATTTCGTGAGCCATATCTCCATTTTTTCTTGTCAGCTTTCCTTGAGCTTTTAACATGTTGTAGCTGAGATTCTGGGCTATCGGAACTGTGCCCTTCATTTTTTGATCAGATGCCGGGATCATGCCCGTATTTCACTTGCAAAATTGGAACTGTAATTCTCAAAATTGCTTACGTGTAATCTCTATGGGGAATATCGTGGCTCAATGGATAACGCATTTGACTTGCTTTCTCGAGGGCGGAGGTTCGATTCCTGGGGTAGAAAAGATGATTTTTTTTTTCATTTTTTTTTCTTTTTGCCACCTCTTACATGATCCTTTATGATAATTAAAAGGTATGAAAGTTAAAATTTAGCAAGATAAAACAGATTATAATTGTTTTTTTCATATCACATGTATTTTGTGTGTAATCTCTATGGGACATGACTTTTTCTCAAAACTAGATTCGACATTCCTCTATTTCGTGAGCCATATCTCCATTTCTTCTTGTCAGTTTTGCCGGAGCTTTTAATATGTTATAGCTGAGATTCTGGGCTTTCGGTAATGTGCCCTCCACTTTTTGATCAGATGCCGGGATCATGCCCGTTTTTCACTTGCAATATTGGAATTGTAATTCTCAAAATTGCTTACGTGTAAAGTCTATGGGAAACATTAATAATCACATTGAGCAATGGTCAAAATTTATTCTTAGGATGTCTAGAATCAAGATTATCAATCATATCTAAATTATTAATTTTATACATTAGCCGACTCTGAATGAAAAATCATGACAGACCACCTAATTCGTCCGCATGACGAATTAAATTCTAGTTATTTTCTTCTTTTTGAACAGTTCATTTTCCTCATGTAGGGGATTCCTTGCCCACAAAAAATGATTGCAAATTAATCAAAGGCCCAATGTGAAAGATTTAATGATGTCCCTACACCGTGATAATGATTCAACATGTGAATGAATAGTCGGTGACTAACAGCTCTTCCCAACATGGATTTCTTCCAGTATAATAAATCAACAGACCATATTCATGATCCCTTCATGTACATGTAATGTTGGATCCAGCAAGGACACTTCAACCAATAATGGCCCATGTACATTATATTTTTATATTTGCACCATAATGCAATGAATAATATGATTGCATATAATTGTAAATCTATGGCAACCATATACTTGAACTCCACTGATTTGAAATTAGTTGTATTTCTGAAGACCTGAAACTGGCGGAATTTTTTCCTCTGTATATATATGGTGGTGGGTGATGGTATCCGTTTGTCCATGAAGTACATACAGTATATCCAGCAGACTTCTACAGTGCAACCAAAACCTATAAACAGTTATTTTATAATTAATTTTCGACCTGTATCGACCATCCAGCTCCATAACCAGTAACGACTGCCGTTACTGACCCCTGCAATTCTTTCTGCAACAGGCTTGTTCCAAACAGAATTCAATTTGATTGCAACCCACTAAAATACACACTTTTGATTGGTTGCAAATCAAGAAACATTTGATTGTTGGAGTTGTGTTTGATTGCAACTCTGTGGAACGTGCTCGTTGCAGAAGATCCGTTGGTGATGTAGCATTCAGCAGCAATAACACGGGCACATTTTGATATCCTCTTTGAGTGCAGGAAAGAGACAATTCCTTAACAAGCACCCTGTAACCACAGTAGATGACATTATTAGAATGGTGCAGTAGAATATAGTAGGATCCCAGTATTTGGAGGCTTTCTTCTCGGCGACGGGAGGCTCCGGAATACTCTGAATGAAAATAGATAGAGCATTTTTTTTATCACTTGTTTTTTTCTGTTACTTAAAAAATACTGGATAATGATGACAATAGGAGTGATGATGATAAGGAGGATGTGACGGTGGTGATGATGGGGATGATGATGACGACGACGTCAAATGTGGTGGTGCAGGTGAAGATGATCATGATATGGTAATAATGATTATATAGAGTGAATTATTGTTTCAAAACTGGATGTATTTAGACTCGTACTAAAATGTGTTATTTTGAAATGCTGGTATGTGTTTGCCCAAATTGCAAAAATAAGTTATACGGCCTTAAATCATGGTAAAAATCAATTCGCTCTCTATGGTTGATCAGTTTTATTGGTTTGAGGGTAAATTAGTTCCATTTAACTTTTTTTACTCATCGGAGGCTAATAAAAACATGGAGACACATCCAACAAACAGTAAGTTATTTAATGATAACCATGCGAATCGAACTTCAGACGGCCTTCCTGGTAAATAGAAGAAAAATCATCCTTTACGGTCTGGCCATCTTTTGTTTGGGGGTTGCCCTTAGGCCTACATCATTGGAAAAAATAAAGATGGGGGCTTACAATCGGGATGGTTCCTGGCCGTGATAAGTGTAATAATTGTTGCAATTAAAGGAAAATACTTTGTCTTACATAGACAGCAAGCGATCCTGCCTGATTATGATGGTTTGGAATAGCTGCCACTTCCCTGATGCTGATATGATGTTTCATCCATAACTTGGGAGCAATTAGATGGGCATCCTTGGTTCTATTACTCGATGGGGTAGCTATTAGTTCATCCCATTTCAGTGTAGGAAGAGAGTCGTTGGATGTGAGAGCTGGAGATCTGATGATATGGCCTTCCAGCAGGAAAACTGAAGGTTTGTTTTTTCAAAGAATTAGGAGATGGATGATGATTCTGATTAAAATTGCAATTTGAAGAAACTTCTGAATTTATAGCTTTCGACACACGTGAAAAGAAGACCATACTTTCCGAGCTTATACACATATCTTTTAATAAACAGACAAGACTAGTTTCCTGATGACAAAAACCAAGCTATTTAAAATGCCTACGATTAACCTGACTGCATGGGGCTACTTTAGTCCCCACCCCTCTAATCTAATCTTATTTAGTCTTTTATTTATTTAATCACCAAGCAAATAATTTTTGATCTGCCAAATTCGTGACTTCTTCATATCGCACATAATGATATTGTGAAAACTTTTTTTAATCAGCAGATATATTTGATAATTCAGGTCTTTTCAGGAGTTATTTTAAACTAACAGTGGCGTAACTACGGGGGGGGGGGGCAGGGGGCAAAAAAAGACATTATTGTTCATTATAATGTTATGTTATCATAATTATGTTATATTACATAAGAAACATTTTTTCATAACTTTATGAAAAATAATTTGCTCATTATCAGGGCCCATGTCTTCATTGTTCCTGGTGCTTACATTGTCTGTTTAACAAGATATATAATCATGTTGTACTAAAACGGTTTAATACCTCGCGTTTTCAAGTCAATATACACCAAACTGCCAAATATATTTCCTCGCACTTCGAGTTAATGTTTTATGTACAATAGTATGCTTCTTTTTAATGACTACTTAAAGTGATGTAAAACATTACCCGTCTGTGCTTACGTACTTTCGCAGTATGTCTGCTCTCCATGAATTCCTAGAATAAGTCCTTAAAATGTCCATTTCTCTGATCTGAATATCAAAAATTTTCAGCCCGCACTTCGCATCATTTAGTTAGTGAACTACGTATGGTCCTCGTGAATTCCTACAAACAAGCCTCTTCGGGTCTGAATTTCCTCAATTTTCAGCTCGCGCTTCGCGCTCGCAAGATTTGATTAGTGAGATGGGTATGTTAATCATGATTTCAAGTGCTTTATATGCATATGTTTAGGTGTAATTCTAATGAAATCAGCAAGCGCTTATTGGCAATAAATTACTAAGGTGAGATGTGTATATTCTTAATGGATTCCTAAACTAATGTCCTTAAAATCCTCCTGTTTGGGGGTCAATATTTACAAAAATTTCAGCTCGCGCTTTGCGCTCGCATTATTTAGCGAGACAGGTACGTATCATGATTACAAAAGATTGATTTTAATGTCCCTTTTTAGGTCTAAATATCAAAATTTTAATATTATTTGACCAGTGTGATACATATCCGTTTAATGGCACCGTCCTTAAAATCTCTCTATTAGGTCTTCGCGCGCTCACTAGGTGACTATTTTTGCTGGTGCCCCCATGCCATGACCCACGGTACGCCACTGATAAAGAATTTGTTTCCCCCGGGGTTTCGCCTGTCACGGAGGGGGGGGGGATGTCCACTCCCCATGCACTTTGAATTCATGAAGCCTTCTTTCTTGTCTTTGGATTACACTTAAAATATGAAGTCAATAGTTGTAATCATCTTCTATTTTGTTCTCTTTCCTAACATTTTGCACCAAAAATTTGATGAAACTTCGGTTGTATTTTTTTTTCCGAATTACATTTTTAAAACTGATCGTCCGGACACCCCACAACTGAGTATACATGTACATGTCACGAGGTTGTGTGAGGAATAAATTACAAAACATTTTCCTCATCACAGAATCTATATGTTGGTAAATCATGCTTAATATAAATCTCAATATTCACAAAATAATGTAGAGTTAAAGAATAAAGAAATAGTTTTAAAAATATATAGAAAACATCATATAAACTTTCTATGACATTATCATGATGTAAAGAATGTCGCATGATATGATGTCTTCTTTTGGTGTGTGTTTATAATAATTCAGACCCGTCAAAGGAAAAACAACACTTCTCGATCCTAAGTTAAAAGCGACCCCTTTCAATTCTCTCTCTTGAAAGGGGTCATAAGTCATTCTCGGAGATTAAAAAGAACGATGACAAAATTTCATTCGATCGAGGAATAAAAAAATAGAGATCGGGCGGGGGGGGGTTGCACCCAAACTTCTTATTGGTGAAATATATGACATCAAAGAATAGCATCAACACAAAACACAGAAACATTCCTAATCATCATTATCGTGGTTGTCCCATGTGTCTAGGTTTCTCGAAAACTAAACCATCTCATACCTAGGTCGCAATCAAAGGACCAACGAAAATACATGTGTCTGGAAGAGGAAAAAATGTGAGGTAGGCCTATTTCCCTAGGTTTCGGTAAAGACCTATAGAATAATATCTGGTAATATTAGCAAGTAGTTTTGAATATAACGGAGATGTACAAAAATTTGTCTAAATTAGGGCTATGGGAACCTTTATTCAGATCTATCTGTAGAACCTACCACTTTTCTTTATCTCTTTCCTCCCTCCTACCGTATAGTTGTTGTGTGTCCGGACGGGTTGTGTGTCCGGACGATCAGTTTTAAAAAGTCATTTTAAAAAAATTACAAGCGAAGTTTCATCAACTTTTAGTACAAAATGTAAGGAAATATTATAAAGAACAAATAGAAGATGATTACAAGGAATGAATCCATATTTTAGTGTAATCCACAGACAAAAAGAAGGCTTCAAAAAGATAAAGTGTCCGGACACCCGACCCCCATCCTACCTCTTTTTTTATTATGCCCCTTTATCTCAAACTCCCCTCCCAATCGGATCCAATCCCTACCCCCCCCCCCTACATTCACTTTTGTGAAGTACCATTCAGTACATACCTTCTGACAAAATAAGCAAAAGAAGAAAATAATCTATCTCCATTGCAGACACCAACCCAAAAGTTCCTCCAGTCACCACAACTGCCTGATCTTTGATCCTCCAAAAGAAGCGAGCTCCCACTTCGCGAATGATTATGGATGCGCGATGAGTTGCGCAAATTCCGCTTATCAATAGGTAACGCGCATAATCTTAAAATTTTCATTTTTTTATTGAATTTTTCTAAAATGTAGGATGGGGGGTGGGGTGTCCGGACACTTTATCTTTTTGAAGCCTTCTTTTTTGTCTGTGGATTCCACTAAAAATATGAATTCATTACTTGTAACTTGTAATCATTTTCTATTTTGTTCTTTATAATATTTCCTAATATTTTGTACGAAAAATTGATGAAAATTCGCTGGTAAATTGTTCCAAATGACTTTCTAAAATTGATCGTCCGGACACACAACCCGTCCGGATACACATAACACAACAACTGGGTATACTCTAAATAATTTGTGAATTACTTGATGAAATGCTATTGATGAGTTTATACATTATTTTGTTTCTACAATGGGTGACATGGGAATAAATGTCTTTGTCATTGTCATAAATGCCATTGTCCCATTGAAGAAAAGTTCTCCACGTACACGTACGTGGGGGTATTTTCCAATGATCAATTATTCTTTTCAGAGCAGTTCTGCTTCTTTTGGTCTCAATATAAACACACGCCAAAAGATTATACAGTGCTTATCAAAAAAAGTTTAAACTTGTTTACATCTTGTAAACTTATACATTTGTAAAATCCTGATGATTTTTCCACATATTAACTTTGGTACAGATCCATTTAAGCAAAATAATGACGATATAACTGTCGAAAAATATTTCTGCTTGAGTGAGCACCATTTACTTTTGAAAAGTTAGTGAAAATGATTTGCGCAGAACTTTGAAATAGTTATGCTAATAAATTTATCTTAATCATGAAGAACACGTGTAATTTAGCTAGTAAGATTGATTTGAAGATATCTTTTACCTTTTTTAAACTTGTTTCCTTGCCCAAAACACTTCCAGGAGTGCATTGCGCCCCATCCCACTCCCCCAAACACAGAGGCCATCGTG
The DNA here is from genome assembly GCF_018143015.1 of Lytechinus variegatus. Taxonomy (NCBI): domain Eukaryota; kingdom Metazoa; phylum Echinodermata; class Echinoidea; order Temnopleuroida; family Toxopneustidae; genus Lytechinus; species Lytechinus variegatus. Next base: position 32,178,455 of record NC_054742.1, read on the forward strand.
ACGATATTTGCTTTACACTGAGCTGTGATTTACATGAAATGGCTTAGGCTTGATTTTCAATTTGCTAATCATTGTAAAGTTTGGGAAAAGTGTAGAAAAACAAGTAAGAAATGAAAAATGAAATGTCAACCCACTTTAAATGATAACAAGTGGAATGCCTCTGGCCGTCTCACCTGCATCACGCGGTTCAATATAGCAGCAGTGCTGACTTTGAATACTACTCTAACTCGCACAAGATGTTCAGTGATACATGTTTACTCTTATGTCCACTTTTAATGAACTAGACCAATAAACTTACAGAGATACGATGGTTATTCAACAAAAAACCCCAACATTGCCAAAGTTCATTGAACTTACATGACCTTTGACCTTGATCATGTGACCTGAAACTCAGGATGTTCAGTGATACTTGATTACTCTTATGTACAAGTTTCATGAATCAGATCCATAAACTTTCAAAGTTATGATGGTAATTCAACAGATACACCCAATTCGGCCAAAGTTCATTGACCTTTGACCTTGGTCATGTGACCTGAAACGCACACAGGATGTTCAGTGATACTTGATTACTCTAATGTCCAAGTTTAATGAACTAGACCAATAAACTTTCAAAGTTATGATGGTAATTCAACAGATATCCCCGATTCGGCCAAAGTTCATTGACCCTAAATGACCTTTGACCTTAATCATAAGACCTGAAACTTGCACAAAATTTTCAGTGATGCTTGATTACTATTATGTCCAAGTTTCATGAATCAGATCCATAAACTTTCAAAGTTATGATGGGAATTCAACAGATATCCCCAATTCGGTCAAAGTTCATTGACCCTAAATGACCTTTGACCTTGGTCATGTGACGTGAAACTCATGCAGGATGTTAAGTGATACTTGATTAACCTTATGTCCAAGTTTCATGAACTAGGTCCATATATTTTCTAAGTTATGATGACATTTCAAAAACTTAACCTCAGGTTAAGATTTCGATGTTGATTCCTCCAACATGGTCTAAGTTCATTGACCCTAAATGACCTTTGACCTTGGTCATGTGACATGAAAGTCTAATAGGATATTTAGTAATACTTGATTAACCTTATAGCCAAGTTTTATTAACTAGGTCCATATACTTTCTAAGTTATGACGTCATTTAAAAAACTTAACCTCAGGTTAAGATTTGATGTTGACGCCGCCGCCGCCGTCGGAAAAGCGGCGCCTATAGTCTCACTTTGCTTCGCAGGTGAGACAAAAACTTGGTGAAAAATGCTGGAGATGTCTGATATAAACTTTTGTTCAGATTCAGTTATGTCCTCAGATCCTCCAGCTGGCACAAAAAGGGTAAAGGTTGTGCTTACTAAGTGTTGAAATTTAAATTCGGGTGGCAAAATTGTTACCAAATGCTTGAATGTATCCGTTTTCTTTCAACTGACTAAAAAAGCAAACAGATTTCTGCGAGCTTTACACAAATTGGACAGTGCTCACTGCACTCAAGTGTAACATTCTGTCAAAACTTTTATTTTCATTGGATTGATGAGACCCAAAACCAAGAACATAAGTGAACAAATACCCACATGTTGTATATTTTTTAATTCCCGGGGCTTTTTCAAAGTGTAAACTTTTTTTTGATACACACTCTACATCGGGGTTCTGTTGCAGATGTTTTGAATAAAAAAAATATATCAATTACAAGTCTGTAATACGAGCATGCAATTGATTGAAAATCCAAGTTGCGATTGATTTATTTAGGAGGTTTGATCACGAACCTTTCAGCAACGGCCCTATCCCCTATCACTTTCACCCTCCTTCTCTTCTCGTCTCTCTCTCTCTTGCTCTCTCCCTATCTCATCCCTGTCCAATCCAAAATGTATCTCGTCTGAATCCAGGTCAAACCTACGCTCTTACATGTATGATACAAGGCAAATCTGTTTCTGGTAACGCCCGTTGGAACTCTGCAAGACAGCATCAACAGATCATGATTTACCCCAAATAAATCATTAATAACTTTGCCTTTTTGTTTTGTTTTTATTGTTATTGGTTTGTTCAGAAGGTACGGATTTTGGGTTGTTTACTTATTTATTTTTCTAGTGGAATACGTCATGACAAATTCCTTCATACAATAAAGTAATTTCAGGACGAGGGAGGGGCAGATTATATTAACCTGATAACATTTCACTTTACTTTCACTGCTAAGCACCACCAACAACAAACATCACATAAAGACATTTATAATCTACGGTATTCTACATACATGTACTTTATTTCAATATCTTACAAAATGGGCAATTGGGGTGTCCAACAAATGATAAATGATAAGACTTGTGTCCCTTCTTCAAATAATTTCAGCAACAAACGCAAATAGAAATGAAAATATTAATGCCACATGAGAATGCTCCAGTCCCATGATTTTTATACTGTGATTATTTGTGACTATATAGGATAGCATACCTAGTTGTGTGTTCCGACAATCAATTTTAAACACCATTTGGAAAAGGTAACAGGGAAAGTTTCATCAATTTTTAGTACAAAGTGTTATCATTATAGGAAACAAAATTGAACAAGATTTTAACTTTTGAGTTCATATTTTTGTGTAATTCAAAAACTTGTGTGATTTCGAAACTGTTTCAAATCTCTAAGTATCTGACCCCCCCCCCCCCCCATCCTACAAGAAATGGTTGGATATACATCAGTGTTCCATGACAGTGACTGGTGGAAGAGCACAACTTCCTATGTTACAACCCTCTTGACACAAATAAAAATGATTAGTGAATTTGAAATCACTTTCTAGGAGCTTCATGAAGCAATACCTTGATGATAAACTATCGCTGTCTGCAATCATGAAAATAAATGCATCAGAGACTTGGTAAAATGAAGGCAAAAGAAAATATAGCGGTAACAAGACTGTGTAGCAATGTTTGAATGTTAATTTCACAAGACAAACAAAAAGGGTTTACAACAGATGTACATGTATATCTTCAGTTTGAGCTAGCTTATTTTGCACCATAAATAACATGGAAAGTTTCAATGATATTGATTTTAACACAAACAGTTATATAAGAAACAAGAATATTATTGAACAAGGCTCTTTCTAGTATCAAATAAATAGCTTTCTCTATCTACAAAACATGTTTATTAAAAAAAAAGAAAAAGAATATTCATGTCACATATATCGATTCGATAGTGATGCTGAACCCTGTAACACAAATATTTGTGATGAATTGCAAGATTAAAAGAACAATTCTGACTTGCCATTGTCATATTGTCATTGATTGCGAACCTTTGTGTTACAGGGCCAATTATCTCTGCACTTATTATACAACATTATATTTTCAATAAGTAGAGTTCAGAGCTACATTTTGAATAATCGATTGTGTACAGAACTGTCATCCTCGCTATGACTCTACCATTTTAAAAATCCCATTACCAGAAGAAAATCCTATGCTTGTCTGTTGTGTACTTTCCCACAGTATCTCAAGGATCGCAAATTTTTTTTCTTTTGTGGTAATTATTATCATTATTTCAGTATTAAAATGCTTTTAATACTAGAATTATATAATTCAGGTTAGCTGCAAAGTGCCAGGGGACTTTTTTATGCAATTGCTTCATGGTGGATCTACCTAAAATATGACTGTTTCCATGTATAGATGTCTTTTTAATAGGAAACTATATTTTACTAAGGGAAATTGTGTGGGGGTTTTTTCGCTGAAAATTTGTTACAGTTCAAAAGAACCATAGGAACCAATTCCCTTTACTATTAATCTGTGAAAATAAACTTTATCAACTTACAAAATATTTAAAAGGTGTGACTTCCTTTTCAAATGATTCTACAATTTGAGAATCATTAAAGGTAATAAGAAAAATTTTTTAATTCATTTTCATAAGAGTGTAACCGACCAGCAATCCAAGATACTGGTGACCTTAGATTCTTGCTCAAATTCAAAATGATTTCATTTTATAATCACATGAAGAATTGCCATTTTTTCTATGAACATACAAAGTTGTGCAAATCATCATTAAGCATAGTGCATTTGCAAAACACACAAGACAAACTAAAAACAAGATGTGAATTCAGAATCATATAAATTTCAGTACAAATGCCATATAAACATACACTTAATCATTTACAATATGCTAAGATTCAACAGACAGTTCTGGGAGATTTCATCCCCCCCCCCTCTCTCTCTTTCTCATTTTTAATTGTTTAAGCTTTAGTGTTACTCTATAAAGACTGCCATCACTTACAAGGACCATAACAAATCACTTAACCAGTTAACCATTCATCTGACACTTTTATCCTGATACAGGTTAGAATAATCTGCAACATTCCAAATGACTATCACATGGTTAAGCAAGCATTCATATGAAATGCAAAGAGGACTTGAAGAAGCAGGACTAGCATTTTTATGGACAATAAATCTGAGAACCAGTGGAAAGCCTAGAACGGAAACGACATGTCAGATGTTTAATCCAAAAAAAGTCTTTTTGATCCAACAGCTACCATAGAAGTGCTTCTCAGATGATCAAAATCAAGAAAAGCTGTTAGATCTGACAACTTGTCAGACAACATACTCCCTTGGTATACCTGCCCAACAATAGTTTGCAGTTATACATCCAAATAATCCCTGCAGGCATAATTTAATTTGGGTGAACCACCACATTCTATTCACAGACGTATGGATAGAACCATTGACTGGGTTTCACAAGGGTGGGCTTGAAAACTGTTGGTTGAACTCATGGTCTATGCAGATTTCATGTATGAATTTCATGTCCAATGCTGATGTGCGTTTATCACTGATGCGCCAATTTAACGCATGTTACCATAGTTGAGCATGCTATTTTGTTCATGAGTCCACTGTTCATAACAGTGAAATCAAAATAGCATGCTCAACCTTGGCAACAAGCATCAATAGCACAATGTGATAAAACATCCATCAGAAGTAAATTTTTTTAGGTACGCAGTAAATTAGACAGAATTTATACAAGAAATCTGCATGAACCATGAGTTCAACCTACGGTTTCCATAACTACCTTTGTAAATTCAGGCCAATGTGTCATGAAAATCACCAGCATGGGACACCATAGCATTCCTGCTTGTGCAGGAGGAAAATGTGATCAGGTTGGCATATATCCTTATTTACAATATTCAAGACTTGTTGCCAGTAATTTCACATGCTGCTTCATCAAGTCCTATTTAGGCAGTTTTAGATTTGCAATGCAGCTATTATGACATGGTTATTTGGCAATAACAGTTTATTCCTTGCCTTACAAATGTGCGGTATTTTGGCCAGATAAATATATTGCAGATATAGTGTCCCTAAACAATGTTTTTTTCTTTTTAAGTAGGAAAAAACAATTTTTTAATTTTTGTGACTTTTTCAAGATGCTCCTTATTCAAAATTCCTCTGAAAATGATGGATACTAATAACACTACGAATAATCATATCTGAAAAAACCCTTCATAGATGCCAGTTATTCTATAAGTGATTGTTTTTTTTGTACTGAGAAAACTAGACTAGTAAAATCTGTTTAATTAAACATAATAGGATTGAAGGTTTTAAGTGAAGTATCCCTGTATCATAAAAGAAAACAGCATGTACGACATACATGAAGTAGATCAGAAAGGAAACTTTTTTTCTTTTGAGATGAAATCAAATTTATACACTTGGGTACATGCTTCAGAAGTTACTAAAATTAGACCAAATTTTGTTCATAAATGTGATTTCATGTACAAAATAAATATAAAGCTGAGATACAAAAATGTATGATTTTATTTTTTCTTTCAAAAAGCTCTTGTGGTCTTAATATTGACAAAAATGTTGGTAAAAAACAAAAAAAAAAGGAATTAAGAAACAAAGACAGACATATAAATTGAAAGAATAATAAAATACAAGAAAATATAATAAAAAAATGCAGAACCAATATGATTTATATAGTGATTGAAACAGGGAACATACGTACCAAGTTTTATACCAAACTTGCGGTTAAAAGCCCAAGACCTACAGGAACAGATGAATAAGTCACCTCAGGAACCCCATCCATAGCTAATCCTTTGAAGTGTTTTAATATTTTAAGGTAAAAATATGGCTACATTGATATAGATAGGACTAACAAGTATTTGGTTTGACTGTTGTACCTTCAGATGGGAAAAAAAATTCTATGTAATCTACAGAACTTGTATAAATGTATAACATCGCAACTCGTGAAATGTCAACTTATTGCCTTCAAATTTGCTCTAAAAATCATGGAAGAATGTCACAAGTACATTCTTAAAAGAAATCATATCCAAATTTTTTTTTTTTGTAAATCAAAGACATGAAATGCAATTATGATGAGATCCTTTGTGATATAGGTATACTGTGCAAAATGTAAAGTCCTGTCCTGCCCCCCCCCCCCAACTTCCTAGCCAATTTACAATTGTTTCAGTGTTTGGCATGAAAATGTGATCTTACTTTTTATCTTTTGCTTTCCCACCAGTTTAGGATCAAGGAGAAAAAAATAAGTCCAGTGTCATATCATCTAGGTGCGAGGGGGGGGGTCTGGATCGAATTGTATATTAGGGTAACTTCTACAGAAATTTTGAGTTTAGTTGGCTGTTTAGCACAGCCATAATAAAGGATACTGTACCATTAATCGCAGACTTACCAATAATGTCAGATTTTATGCAACCATAGCCTTAATAGGATAGTGACAGTATAAGAAATAGGAATACTTTGACATTACAATGTCTGCATTTTTTCATGCATTCAAGTATGAATTGAAAATTAAATAGAAATAAATATCATGGATTTGAATCATATCCTTGGCAATGAGTGCTTGAATAGAGTTCATAAAACATTAATGCTATGTTAAAATGCCTATCAACTATGAAAATAAATTCTAAAATGGCTTTTGCTGTTCATTTCATTACACAAAAGTGAATTAAACAATAATTTCCTACAGATAATTAATACTGGGTATTGTCGTTGGGTGTATTGAACTCTCACATTTCCAAAGCCAAAATCTTCATCATAATAATCAACTCATCCATGAAAAAAACTACAATTCAAGTAAAAGAATTTGCATAATCACATTAAACCAGAAATGTCATCTTGTTGATGATTGCCTTGGTTTACATAAGAGATGAAGTTATGATGCTGAATGGTGTAGAATTTGCACCTTGCATTGCCTGAATGATCCTTCAACGTTGCATATTTTCTTCATGTCAACTTGGAATAGAGAAGCACTAAAACCACCTTCGATGATGTGAAGTATGGCAATCTGTTACTGCAGAGTAAGCATTCTTGGATCCTTAAAACGAATGTCATTGGTTATGGATATGTATGTACTCATCTCCTTACACGATCATCAGTTGTACTGCCAGAATACATAGTTTGGTAGTGAACAATACCGCAATCTCAACCATCATTCGGCAGCTTCTTACATTATCTTTCACTTCCATGATCCCACGCAGGCCATGGATTCAATTCAACAGGAAGTCCTTTCCACCGCAAACAAAAGTTCCAGACATACATCCTTCTTTTCATTTATCTACATATCAAAAAAATTCAAGAAGATCCTATTCACAGAGAGAGTAAATACCACAGCGTCACAAAAGTCTATATCACATGGAGTGTCTATTTTGCACAGGTATGCTGTCAGTTCTGCTTAAGTCTCTTCCGTGGCAGGCCCATGAAAGGCGGACTTTGTGAGGTGGCCAGCGCTCGGAAAGCATCAGCAACCAGCCCTGGATGACTGTGCACCATTGTTTTCCATCCATTGGTATCCATTACCTCTGTCGCATGGCTGTTGAAAGGGACAAAGAAATATGCAAGATGAAACAAGTGTGCAAGATCAAAAAATGGGAGGGGAAATAAAAAAAATCAGTAATACAGACAGTAAGCTACATGGACTTTGAAATATGAAATAGTAAGAGTTTGTTACAGAGAGAAACCAACTGAAGAGCATTGCAGATCACACTACGTATGTCCAGGCCAATAAGTTTTCCTTCTCTCAACATCAAATAGCAGATTGTCGATCATTAAAATAATGTTCATTTTATTTTCATAGTGTCATTTGTATTTCTATTTGCAATGCTGCATAAATGTAGAAGAGTTTATATAAGCCAGAGGACTACAGACAAATAATTCCACTGACCTGATTATCTTGTCATAATATGCTAACACCATTGTTATGTAGTTTGCAACATATTGAAAAGAAATGTCTTACACACTTCATAAGACCATTGAGAGTCCCAAATTTATGAGCATAGGTCAAAAACAATGTGCAAGCAATTTTCATCCTAAATATTCCCTCCCCCTGATGTATTACCAAATTATATAGTTCAAAGCTAACATGAAATTCTATAGACCACTTCAAATTTACTTACACAAACATTAATAATACAAACCTATTTGTGTAATCGATGGCTACAGCTTTAAGTTGATCTGCACTATGAAGGTCTGCTAAAACCAGGATATCTGCAACATTGTCTATCGTTAAATTGGTACATAATGCCTCTTCGCACATAACCTTCAGCCGATCTAATGCATACTGCACAAAACAAAAATAAGGTTCATGGTTAATTCCCCTTGATGGTCATAATACACATTTAAATAAATACTGTAAAAAATATTGTTGATTTGTATTTTCCTTTTCAATGTCCTTAATCAGCCATTTCATAGTGCAAATAATATTATACGGAGTACGAGTAACCATGAAATATAACACAATATTACATAGGTTATGTAGATTCGAATCAGTGATAGGTCAATACTAGTACTAGTCAATACGCCATCACGTGACCATAGCTGCGAGGATCGCATTTGTTATATTCCAGGTTTTGACGTCACCTCAGGGAATATACTGCTTGTAATTTCAATTGCGGCGTTATATTCACTAAGGTGACGTCACTCGCTGCATACAAGTTGCGTAACAAGGTAGTTTATTTGATGTACGCGCTAATGTTAATGCGTCGAGTGCATGAAGAACGCGCTTGATGTATTTTTGTTTAAATCTATTATGACGTAGATGATTCAGAGCTGTAGCAAGAATTTCAAGTTTGAGCCAGATGATAAATGCAATTTCTAATGGCGAATCCACATATACTATATAATATAACAGATATTGCCTGGTCTATCGTTTTAATAAATAACATTTCAACTCCCCTCCGAAGCTATATTTTTCCCTCGGGATAATATTTTCCCTCAGCGCTGCGCACTTCGGGCAAAATATAATCCCTTGGGAAAAATATAACTCCGTCGGGGAGAGGAAATGTTATATTCAAACTCTAGGTAGGCAATATCTGTATAATATTGTGACAGAAATTACATTTGCCTCTGCATTGGTTCACATACAATCTTTACTTTTTTTTTTCAGATATACATGTACAATGTATCCATAAAAGCATGGCATGACGGTTTTCATGCAGGCATAGTCTAAAAAATTATAGTCAATAACTTGATTCAGTTCCTGGATAGGAAATGATTTAATATATTTGGTGAGGTGTAGAAATCCAAGCAGCCTCAAGGAAATGGTCTTGATCATGTTTCTTTTGATTTGTGTTATGATCATAACCTTTATTGGTACATCATTGAACCTTCTAAAGTGGTTGAAATTCCCTATGTGAAATAGCAGTAACAGCCATCTGATTTATTTTATGAAAACCCAATTACATTGATAAATGGAGGACCATGTTCCTTACTTGCTCAAGTGGGACATTCAATAACTTTCAATTTGGACAGTTAGTTGCCTTTATGTAGGACATCTTGCCTACCTTGTCTGCTGCTGCTAGTAACTCATCAGCCATTTTCTCAAGGTTGGGAGCCTTGCCTGTGTAGATGAACCTTAAAATTTCCTTCATAACACTGTGTTCAACATCCGTGATTTCCACCCTTCCGTGTCTCTTCTCTTCCATTTCATGCTCAAACATAGCATTGAAGACTGGAGATCTCGCTGCAGTTAGAAAATGGAAAAGGAAATTTAGAATAGAGAGGCACATGTTATAGAAAATCAAAAAGTCTTAGTCTTGGAGAAACAAAATTTGAACATACATGTACATTTCTTTGGCTTCCTGGACAACCTGGAATTCTATAAAATGATCACTCAAGAGTCTGTATGTATCAATGACAAAATATGTGCCAAAGGATTCTGGAAGATATTGTGCAATTGCTGAGAAAAAAAACAAAAAAGGAAATACATTTCCCCAAATTGCCAGGTCTTTTTCCAAGGAATAATAATACACTATCCCACATGTGCTTATCTCTGTTAGCAATCTTCAGTGTGATTGTTTTTCAGCTTAGAGTTCATGCTTTCACAAATTTCAGTTTATTGAAATGTACCAGATCTAGATCTGGGATGATAGAGTAACGATTAATGTTGGTTTTCTAGACTTTCTCATGAAATCAGTCTTTACTGCAACTACTTTGTAGGAATTTCATTCATCTTTTAACAAGTCAAGGTCATACAAATAAAATGTATACATTATCAATGGGGGGCATGTAAACAAATATTTACAGGAGGGCGTTTCATAAAGCTGTTCGTAAGTTAAGAGCGACTTTACAAATGGCTGGTGAACTTCTTTCACGTGCCAAACCATCGCCAATGAATATACCATTTACCACAAGAAAGAATCACCAGTCGTTCTTAAAGTAGCTCTTCCTAAAGAGTTTTATGAAACACCCACCTGGTATTAGTGTAACAATACATATGTTGAGAACACAAGATATATTATTCACTCACATCCCCCAAAATGTGATCCCAGATATGAGAAACAGTTTGAGAGAAAACTATTGATAAATACAACATATCTACGCTATTACAACAGCAACCTTACAAACTATGTAAATTAACACTCACAGTAATCATTTGAAGGAGTTTCAGTATCAATGCCCTTAATGGAAAGGTTGGAAAATGTTAACCTTTTGCAAGTTTTCATCCAAGTGCTTGAAATATAGTCCTGAGCAGAATCTAACATCACTTTCAATGATCACGGCCATAACTTTGCAATTATGGTAACTACCATTGCAACAGGGCTCAGTAACCAATCAAAATCATGGTTTCCAGTGAATCAAAGATCTCTTCCTTTATTCACAATGTACTACGACTCTATTTGGGATCTTAATGAGCAGATCAAAATGAAAGAAGACTAGAAATTTGATGTGTCCAAGGACACAGATGCCCCCGCTTAACGTAATCAGAAATTCATTCAATATGATTGAACTTAATTCGTGCAGAACCCAATATGCATATATATATATATAATGAACAAATTTAGACCTCTGACCTTAAGACTCACCCTTTTCATAATAATCTCTGACAGAATACAGTCAGGTCACATCAAATGACCTGACTGTATTTTGATGTCATCTACCCAGACACCAAACATTTTTAATATCTGGTGAATATTTCCAAAATTATCATGCAGAAACCAACTTGCACATATGAGCTGTGACCTTTGACCTGCGGACTCGGACTCCGAATTTGAACTTGGCCTGTATTTCAGTGTCATCTACCTATACACCACAAAGTTTTTTAATCCGTTGAATAATTCATAAGTTATCATACAGAAACCAACACGCATATTTAATGAGTTGTGACCTTTGACCTGCAGACTCCGAATTCGAATTTAGCCTGCATTTTGATGTCATCTACCTACAAACCAACATTTTTTTAAATCCATGAAATATTGTTTAATATTTTTAGAGTTATCGAGCGGAAACCAAGTGGGGGACGGACGGACACGGGCAACACTTAATGCCCCCTCCGGACTTTGTCTGCAGGGGCATAAAAATCATATAATCAAGTACCAGTTTAACAATCCATAATGAATGTGTTCTTCACCAATAAAGCAACACCATTCCAGTAGCTGGTAACCTTGATTGTAACTTGCAGGAGATTATATGAAACAAGGCAGAGGGGGTATAAACAATAATTACCATACCTGCAAGAATTGCTGTGTGAGCTTTGAACTCTTGACCGTTGACACACAGAGTGACATCACTAAATGCTGCCCTCTCTAGTAACGCACTGAGGTCGTCTGCTAATCTGCATTCCGGTACCTTGAGTTGCGATTGGTTAGACTGTCCATAGACATTTACTGTATCTGCGACAACACTCACCTGAATGGTAAAGAAATAAATTAATCACAAAGATGAATGAAAATGAGACATTAAAATCTATTTCCTATCATCTGTACAAGAAAATTAAATGATATATTAATTAACAGAAAGGTGAGATATAATTTAAGCACTTTCTTAACAGATAAAATGCTAAAATCCTATGGTTTGGAGCTGCATGTACGACTACATATTCATTCGCAGCAGAAAGCCAGGAATGATTTTGTTGCTTGACAATACAAGGGAACTTTCAATAAAATATCATTATTGCTTTTCACTCACCACTATTATGATCTAATTCCTGTAACTGAATTCCTCAGAACAAATATGTCAGAGAAAATGACAGACAAAACACTTCATGAAAAAGTCAAGTAGCATGAGATTTCAATACTATAAATCTACAGAAAGTCTTCCATGCATATTTTATGGTAAATATACTGATATCAATAACAATAGTAGCAGTTAATTTCTGATTTTAATTTTTCTGTAAGTTAGCAAAGGTTGTTAAGATAGAAATATTTGAAGCTACATTGCAGAAATATAAATTATGCCTGTCATCTTGATATGAAAATGTAGACATTTCATTTTTTAAATTAAGTTCACTTTATCAACATCTTATTTTAATGAAAACAATTTACCTCACAGAAGAGGGTAAGTTTATCATCTGGAAGTAAACCGTTGGCCTCATCCATCAAGAAATCTCTCCTTATGAATTTCTTGAATCCCCAATCCTTGCCCTGGACAAATTTGTATGCTCGTTGGCTCTCTGAAAATATAATGATTAATTTCTTATTTAAAAAAGAGCTCATTTTGACATGTATGACTAAATATCCTACATGTACATAGAATGCTTCATACACTGTAGCATCAAATACAAGAATGTTTGATTTGCAAAGTGATGCGAAACTGAATGTTTCCTTTTAACCATGTTTTATTTATATTTTACAAACATATATGGTATTGGTTTAAAGTCTGCAGTTATACACTTTCCAAAATGAAAATTATGTATTCTTTGCTGTTTTGAATATCACATTTTGTTATTTAGTGGTATGTATAATATAAACCACATGATGAAACAAATTTAATTGCGATAATCTGAGACAAGGGGAATGCCTCTGGCCGTCTCACCTGCATCACGCGGTTCAATATAGCAGCAGTACTGACTTTGAACACTACTCTAACTCGCACAAGATGTTCAGTGATACATGGTTACTCTTATGTCCACTTTTTATGAACTAGACCAATAAACTTACAGAGATATGATGGTTATTCAACAAAAAAACCCAACATGGCCAAAGTTCATTGACCTTACATGACCTTTGACCTTGATAATGTGACCTGAAACTCGAACAGGATGTTCAGTGATACTTGATTACTCTTATGTACAAGTTTCATGAATCAGATCCATAAACTTTCAAAGTTATGATGGTAATTCAACAGATATACCCTATTCGGCCAAAGTTCATTGACCTTTGACCTTGGTCATGTGACCTGAAACGCGCACAGGATGTTCAGTGATACTTGATTACTCTAATGTCCAAGTTTAATGAACTAGACCAATAAACTTTCAAAGTTATGATGGTAATTCAACAGAAACCCCCGATTCGGCCAAAGTTCATTGACCCTAAATGACCTTTGACCTTAATCATGAGACCTGAAACTTGCACAAAATTTTCAGTGATGCATGATTACTATTATGTCCAAGTTTCATGAATCAGATCCATAAACTTTCAAAGTTATAATGGGAATTCAACAGATATCCCAATTCGGCCAAAGTTCATTGACCCTAAATGACCTTTGACCTTGGTCATGTGACGTGAAACTCATGCAGGATGTTTAGTGATACTTGATTAAGCTTATGTCCAAGTTTCATGAACTAGGTCCATATATTTTCTAAGTTATGATGACATTTCAAAAACTTAACCTCAGGTTAAGATTTCGATGTTGATTCCTCCAACATGGTCTAAGTTCATTGACCCTAAATGACCTTTGACCTTGGTCATGTGACATGAAACTCTAATAGGATGTTCAGTAATACTTGATTAACCTTATGGCCAAGTTTTATTAACTAGGTCCATATACTTTCTAAGTTATGACGTCATTTCAAAAACTTAACCTCAGGTTAAGATTTGATGTTGACGCCGCCGCCGCCGCCGTCGGAAAAGTGGCGCCTATAGTCTCACTTTGCTTCGCAGGTGAGACAAAAATCAGAAGTTTCCACTAAATACACTTGGCAAAAAAAGTTCTTGGACACTTATAAAAGTTAACATTCCATATAGATATTTGATTAAAGGCAAATTATTGTATGTCAACATGACCAGACAATATTCCTCTTCCAGTATGACATGAAATTTTCATGTGAACAGTCATGCATTGGTGGTTAAATGCTTTTAACAATTGCAATGTCAGTAAAAGAAAATTGCAAGAAAATGATCAGTCATTCTTTCAGTCATGAAAGTTTATGTGGCAAAAATTTCCATTAAAGGATAAAAGCAAACTTAAAGTCAAACACCACTCTAAAAGAGAAGAGAAAGTTATCCACCTTGGATGCATCACTATTCCACTGGAATTTTAAGTCATCGACTAACTCTGACTTAAAATTCCAGTGGAATAGTGATGCATCCAAGGTGGATAACTTTCTCTTATCTTTTAGAGTGATATTTGACTTTAAATTTGCTATTATCGTTTAATGGATATTCACGCCACATAAACTTTCACAACTGAAAGAATGACTGATCATTTTCTTGCAATTTTCTTTTACTGACATTGCTACTGCTTAATGCCTGTAACCAGCCATGCACTGACTGATCCATTTCTTGCAATTTTCTTTTACTGACATTGCTATTGTTTAAAGCATTTAACCAGCCATGCATGACTGTTCACATGAAAATTTCATGTCATACTGGAAGAGGAATATTGTCTGGTCATGTTGACATACAATAATTTGCCTTTAATCAAATATCTAAGTGGAATATTTTAACTTTTATAAGTGTCCAAGAAATTTTGTTGCAGAGTGTATATACACAGAAGTATGCAGACAAAGCTTTGCGAACACATGCTAAACACTGCAAACAAGTTGAAAGGCAGATTTTCCGCTTGTACAGGATTTTGTTCTTGTTGTTTATATTGGGTATTGCCACGATTTTCAATGTATTTTGGGATTTCAAATTGTTTGGTAGAAAAATTTCAAATTTTATATTCTTCATGAATGATGAATGATGTTTTGCAACTTTCTGTATTGCGGAAAACTGGGGACTTTACATTGGGTTAGTGATAGTCCATGGAATTAACAGAAAAGGATTTCTTTTTCATACAAATACCCTAATTTTTTCATATTCCTTCATATCCCAATTCTCAACATACATGTACAAACAGATGAATATCAATGATCATTCAGATTGATCACTCCAATGAACCTCCCTTTCATTATCAATTACATTGAAGTATCATTTTCTTGTTCAAAATCTGATTGACGTCCAATTTGAATTGAACCAATCTGTCTTTACCTGTCATTTTCTGTATTTTTTTAAAAGAAAACATTTTGTCAAAAAGTTGAATATACATGTACCCTACCAGCACATTAAGCTTTACTCACAGTAGAACATTAAAGGGAGCATCTGCCCTGTGGATTAAGGAAGCACAGGCATACCAGTTTGAATTCAGTACAGGTTTTATCAAATTAATGCATGCATAAAACAATGTAATGCAAAATACCTGTGATAACAGAGGATATAATCAGAGAAAGAGAAAATAATCCTGAGATTTTCCACAAATACTATTACAATAATTGTGATGGACTCACCCATGGCTTTTGTTTCTTCCCTCTTTGCATTGAGTATAGAAAACTTAAACTTGGCCCTGACTTCAGCTTTATTACAGGACACGAGGAGGAGATAGAGAGACAGATAATCCTTGCTCTCTTCATCAAGGCCCTTAGGATTCACACGCAAACACCTGCAAACAAGGAAGAGAGAAGCAGAAGTACAAAATGAGAAAACGAGATGGGTAAATGATGAGAAAAAGAGACAGAGAGGAAGAAAAGGGGGGGATCAGTAAGGATGAAGAAAGATGGACAGAGAGGAAATACACAGACACACAAAAATTGAGAAGTCGGATATCTTATTGAATTTTAGATTTAATGGTTAAAATGTACACCGAATATTGACAGTTTTGACTTCTGATTTTATTTTGATTACAAATTCTTTATTTTTCTTTCAATTTCAAATTTATACATGTAACACATGGAAGTTGGATGTGAGAGGGACAATATCATTATTAGGTGGTCTGTCTTTGACAGATCACCTCTTAATTTCGTCAGAATTTTCTTATTTCTTACTTTCTTTATTTTTACGGATTTTCTTGTCGCCAACTTTTCTCCAAATCGGCTGAATCAATTTTGCTGATTTTTTCGTCATACATAGGATCTGTCATGGACACGTCAAAATAAGCTTTTCAAGGTCATTAGGTCATGATGACGTCATCTAGGCGCCATTTTGTAAAATCACATTATCAATCATATTTCCATTATTAATTATCAAAAATCAATCAAATTAACATCACATCAACTTCAGGTCAAGGGTCATCCGGTCATGTCATCAAAGGTCACCTGAAGGTCACGACGCGCGCGTCAAAATTTCAAAATGCTCAAAATCACTTTTTGACCAAACGAGAGTATGTTTCAGGTCATTTTAAGCATTTCAAAATTTTGCGCGCGCGCTTCCTCGCGTAACGCCTTAACGCAACGCAGAAACACCGTTTTTTTTACATCATTGCATTGATAATAAAATTCTGAACAATTTGATACCTTGATCAACCTTCTACGATCATTAATAACGAAATTAACACCCGTTAAAGTTTGCAGCACGTGTGCGCGCGAGCTCTCACTATAGGCCATATATGGGCAAAAACATGCCTATTGCAAATTCACTGTAGCTCTTTAAATAGTCCGTTGACCCCATTTTTTTTTATATATATCGATAGAGTATGAGTTGTAGATTTGATTTCATGTCACCATTGTCCCTCAATTAGATCATGACGTCATCAAAATGGCGCCTAAACTAAAAATTTCATTTTTTCAAAAATGACGTCATCAAATTTATGCAAATTTGGTTGTAACTTCTCGAATATACATCATTTTTCGCCCAGATTTCGATATGTTGTAGTTTAGAATGTACTCTTTCTCCTCAGTAAACATGAATATTCGTTTTGAGAAACGCATCATTGCGTAAAACAGCGATGAAAAGAGGCATGTCATTTTTCCTCATTTTGCGTGTAATCTCTATGGGACATGACTTTTTCTCAAAACCAGATTCGACATTCCTCTATTTCGTGAGCCATATCTCCATTTTTTCTTGTCAGTTTTCTTTAAGCTTTTAGTATGTTGTAGCTGAGATTCTGGGCTATCGCAAGTGTGCCCTTCATTTTTTGATCAGATGCCGGGATCATGCCCGTATTTCACTTGCAAAATTGGACTTGTAATTCTCAAAATTGCTTACGTGTATTCTCTATGGGGAATATCGTGGCTTTGACTGCTTTCTAAAGGGCGCGGGTTCGAGTCCTGGGGTGAACAAGATGAATTTTTTTTTCACTTTTTTTTTTCTTTTTGCCACTTCTTACATGATCCTTTATGATAATTTAAAGGTATAAAAGTTTAAATTTAGCAAGATAAAACAGATTATAATTACTTTTTTTCATATCACATGTATTTTGCGTGTAATCTCTATAGGACATGACCTTTTCTCAAAACTAGATTCGACATTCCTCTATTTCGTGAGCCATATCTCCATTTTTTCTTGTCAGTTTTCCCTGAGCTTTGAGTATGTTGTAGCTGAGATTCTAAGCTTTCGCAAGTGTGCCCACCATTTTTTGATCAGATGCCAGGATCATGCCTGTATTTCGCTTGCAAAATTGGACTTGTAATTCTCAAAATTGCTTACGTGTATTCTCTATGGGGAATATCGTGGCTTTGACTGCTTTCTAAAGGGCGCGGGTTCGAGTCCTGGGGTGAACAAGATGAATTTTTTTTCACTTTTTTTTTCTTTTTGCCGCTTCTTACATGATCCTTTATGATAATTTAAAGGTATAAAAGTTTAAATTTAGCAAGATAAAACAGATTATAATTACTTTTTTCATATCACATGTATTTTGCGTGTAATCTCTATGGGACATGACCTTTTCTCAAAACTAGATTCGACATTCCTCTATTTCGTGAGCTATATCTCCATTGTTTCTTGTCAGTTTTCCCTGAGCTTTTAGTATGTTGTAGCCGAGATTCTAAGCTTTCGAAAATATGCCCTCCATTTTTTGATCAGATGCCGGGATCATGCCCGTATTTCGCTTGCAAAATTGGAATTGTAATTCTCAAATTTGCTTACGTGTAATCTCTATGTGGAATATCCTGGCTCAATGGATTACGCATTTGACTTGCTTTCTCGGGGGCGCAGGTTCGAATCCTGGGGTAAACAAGATGATTTTTTTTCCATTTTTTTTCTTTTTACCATCTCGTACAAGATCCTTTATGATAATTTAAAGGTACGAAAGTTAAAATTTAGCAAGATAAAACAGATTATAATTACTTTTTTTCATATCACATGTATTGTCATACATCAAAGAGACCCTTTTACAGTGCTTTATCATCTCCCGTCTTTCACAAGCATTCTATCCATAATCAACATTCAGTTGTCATCATGAAGATCACATTGATCTGCATGAACATGGTAATAGTGATCATGATGGCAATAATAAAGACAGACCACCTAATTCGTCCGCATGACGAATTAAATTCTAGTATTTTAATTGTAATTGTTAGCATTTCATTGATTTATTTTTCGCACCTATGTTTGTCGCCAACTTTTCTCCGAATCGGCTGAATCAATTTTGCTGAATTTTTCGTCATACATAGGATCTGTCATGGACACGTCAGAATAAGCTTTTCAAGGTCATCAGGTCATGATGACGTCATCTAGGCGCCATTTTGTAAAATCACATTATCAATCATATCTCCATTATCAATTTTCAAAAATCAATCAAATTAACATCATACCAACTTAAGGTCAAGGGTCATCAAGTCATGACATCAAAGGTCACCTGGAGGTCACGACGCGCGCGTACGCGCGCGTCAAAATTTTAAAATGCTCAAAATCACTTTTTGACCAAAGTAGAGTACGTTGTAGGTCATTCTAAGCATTTCAAAAATTTGCGCGCGCACACATGTGCGCGCGCGTTTCCGCGCGTAATGCCTTAACGCAGTGCAAAAACACCGTTTTTTTTACATCATTGCATCGATAATATAATTTTGAACAATTTGATACCCAATTTAGCTCTCTATGACCAATGATAACGAAATTAACACCCGTTAAAGTTTGCAGCACGTGTGCGCGCGAGCTCTCACTATATGCCGTATATGGGCAAAAACATGCCTATTGAAAAATCACTATAGCTCTTTAAATAGTCCATTGACCCCCAATTTTTTTTTCATATATCGATAGAGTATGAGTTGTAGATTTGATTTCATGTCATCAATGTCCCTAAATTATATCGTGACGTCATCAAAATGGCGCCTAAACTAAAAATTTCATTTTTTCAAAAATGACGTCATCAAATTTATGCAAATTTGGTTGTAACTTCTCGAATATAGATCGTTTTTCGCCCAGATTTCGATATGTTGTAGTTTAGAATGTACTCTTTCTCCTTAGTAAACATAAATATTCGTTTTGAGAAACGCATCATTGCGTAAAACAGCGATGAAAAGAGGCATGTCATTTTTCCTCATTTTGCGTGTAATCTCTATGGGACATGACTTTTTCTCAAAACCAGATTCGACATTCCTCTATTTCGTGAGCCATATCTCCATTTTTTCTTGTCAGTTTTCTTTAAGCTTTTAGTATGTTGTAGCTGAGATTCTAAGCTTTCGGAAATGTGCCCTTCATTTTTTTATCAGATGCCGAGATCATGCCCGTATTTCACTTGAAAAATTGGACTTGTAATTCTCAAAATTGCTTACGTGTATTCTCTATGGGGAATATCGTGGCTTTGACTGCTTTCTAAAGGGCGCGGGTTCGAGTCCTGGGGTGAACAAGATGAATTTTTTTTTCACTTTTTTTTTCTTTTTGCCACTTCTTACATGATCCTTTATGATAATTTAAAGGTATAAAAGTTAAAATTTAGCAAGATAAAACAGATTATAATTACTTTTTTCATATCACATGTATTGTCATACATCAAAGAGACCCTTTTACAGTGCTTTATCATCTCCCGTCTTTCACAAGCATTCTATCCATAATCAACATTCAGTTGTCATCATGAAGATCACATTGATCTGCATGAACATGGTAATAGTGATCATGATGGCAATAATAAAGACAGACCACCTAATTCGTCCGCATGACGAATTAAATTCTAGTTAGGTGGTCTGTCATTTATGACAGATCACCTCTTAATTTCGTCAGAATTTTCTTATTAGGTGGTCTGTCATTTATGACAGATCACCTCTTAATTTCGTCAGAATTTTCTTTTTATTTATTTATTTATTTTTACGGATTTTCTTGTCGCCAAGTTATCTCAAAATGGACTCAGTCAATTTCATTGAATTTCATGTCATCTATAGGATCTGTCATGGACACGTCAAAATAAGCTTTTCAAGGTCATCAGGTCATGATGACGTCATCTAGGCGCCATTTTGTAAAATCACATTATCAATCATATCTCCATTATCAATTATCAAAAATCGATCAAATTAACATCACACTAATTTCAGGTCAAGGGTCATCTAATCATGTCATCAAAGGTCACCTGAATGTCACGACGCACGCGTACGCGCGCGTCAAAATTTCAAAATGCTCAAAATCACTTTTTGACCAAACGAGAGTACGTTTCAGGTCATTCTAAGCATTTCAAAATTTTGCGGGCGCGCACGCATGCGCGCGCGTTTCCGCGCGTAACGCCTTAACGCAACGCAGAAACACCGTTTTTTTTACATCATTTCATTGATAATAAAATTCTGAACAATTTGATACCTTGATCAACCTTCTACGACCATTAATAACGAAATTAACACCCGTTAAAGTTTGCAGCACGTGTGCGCGCGAGCTCTCACTACAGGCCATATATGGGCAAAAACATGCCTATTGAAAATTCACTGTAGCTCTTTAAATAGTCCGTTGACCCCCAATTTTTTTTTGATATATCGATAGAGTATGAGTTGTAGATTTGATTTAATGTCACCATTGTCCCTAAATTATATCGTGACGTCATCAAAATGGCGCCTAAACTAAAAATTTCATTTTTTCAAAAATGACGTCATCAAATTTATGCAAATTTGGTTGTAACTTCTCGAATATAGATCATTTTTCGCCCATATTTCGATATGATGTAGTTTAGAATATACTCTTTCTCCTCAGTAAACATAAATTTTCGTTTTGAGAAACGCATCATTGCGTAAAACAGCGATGAAAAGAGGCATGTCATTTTTCCTCATTTTGCGTGTAATCTCTATGGGACATGACTTTTTCTCAAAACTAGATTCGACATTCCTCTATTTCGTGAGCCATATCTCCATTTTTTCTTGTCGGTTTTCCCTGAGCTTTTAGTATGTTGTAGCTGAGATTCTAAGCTTTCGGAAATGTGCCCTTCATTTTTTGATCAGATGCCGGGATCATGCCCGTATTTCACTTGCAAAATTGGACTTGTAATTCTCAAAATTGCTTACGTGTATTCTCTATGGGGAATATCGTGGCTTTGACTGCTTTCTAAAGGGCGCGGGTTCGAGTCCTGGGGTGAACAAGATGATTTTTTTTCAGTTTTTTTTTTCTTTTTGCCACTTCTTACATGATCCTTTATGATATTTAAAAGGTATAAATGTTTAAATTTAGCAAGATAAAACAGATTATAATTGATTTTTTTCATATCACATGTGTTTTGCGTGTAATCTGTATGGGACATGACTTTTTCTCAAAACTAGATTCGACATTCCTCTATTTCGTGAGCCATATCTCCATTGTTTCTTGTCAGTTTTCCCTGAGCTTTTAGTATGTTGTAGCCGAGATTCTAAGCTTTCGAAAATGTGCCCTCCATTTTTTGATCAGATGCCGGGATCATGCTCGTATTTCGCTTGCAAAATTGGAATTCTCAAAATTGCTTACGTGTATTCTCTATGGGGAATATCGTGGCTCAATGGATAACGCATTTGAATCGCTTTCACAGGGGCGCAGGTTCGAGTCCTGGGGTAAACAATATTTTTTTTTCATTTTTTTTCTTTTTACCACCTCGTACATGATCCTTCGTGATAATTTAATGGTATAAAATTTAAAATTTCGCAAGATAAAACAGATTATAATTACTTTGTTTCATATCACATGTATTGTCATACATGAAAGAGACCCTTTTAACAGTGCTTTATCATCTCCCGTCTTTCACAAGTATTCCATCCATAATGAATATTCCGTCGTCATCATGAAGATCATATTGATCTGCATGAATATATGTCTGTCTATCTACCTACTCTGTATATGTATCTGTCTATCTCTCTGTCTAATATAACATATTTATCTGTTTAGATATGTATATCTATCTATCGTTCTATATATCCATCAATCTATCTGCCTGTCTCTATCTATCTTTCCATATGTATGTCTGTCTGGCTATCTATCTATATCAATCTATTTGTCTCTATCTATCTATCTATTTATCTATCTATATGTCTGTCTGTCTATCTATGTTTTATTAATATAACCACCTATCATTTATCTCTCAATCGATCACTTGATCCATCCATCGCTCCATCCACCACTCCATCCACCACTCCATCCATCTATATATATAATCATCTATCTTGTATGTATCTGATTGAAGATGTATGTTTGACGATTGTCATCATCACATCAATAATCACATTTAGCAATGGTCAAAACTTATTCTTAGGATGTCTACGATCAAGATTATCAATGATATCTATATGATTTATTTCATACATCAGCCGACACTGAATGACAAATCATGACAGACCACCTAATTCGTCCGCATGACGAATTAAATTCTAGTTATTTTTATTTATTTATTTATTTTTACGGATTTTCTTGTCGCCAAGTTATCTCAAAATGGATTTATTCAATTTCATTGAATTTCATGTCATCCATAGGATCTATCATGGACACGTCAAAATAAGCTTTTCAAGGTCATCAGGTCATGATGACGTCATCTAGGCGCCATTTTGTAAAATCACATTATCAATCATATCTCCATTATCAATTATCAAAAATCAATTTAATTAACATCACATCAACTTCAGGTCAAAGGTCATCAGGTCATGTCATCAAAGGTCACCTGGAGGTCACGACGCACGCGTACGCGCGCGTCAAAATTTCAAAATGCTCAAAATCACTTTTTGACCAAACGAGAGTACGTTTCAGGTCATTTTAAGCATTTCAAAAATTTGCGCGCGCGCAAATATGCGCGCGCGTTTCCGCGCGTTACACCTTAACGAAAGTCAGAAACACCATTTTTTTTTACATCATTTCATTGATAATAAGATTCTGAACAATTTGATACCTTGATCAACCTTCTACGACCATTAATAACGAAATTAACACCCGTTAAAGTTTGCAGCACGTGTGCGCGCGAGCTCTCACTATAGGCCATATATGGGCAAAAACATGCCTATTGAAAATTCACTGTAGCTCTTTAAATAGTCCGTTGACCCCCAATTTTTTTTTCATATATCGATAGAGTATGAGTTGTAGATTTGATTTCATGTCACCATTGTCCCTAAATTATATCGTGACGTCATCAAAATGGCGCCTAAACTAAAAATTTCATTTTTTCAAAAATGACGTCATCAAATTTATGCAAATTTGGTTGTAACTTCTCGAATATAGATCATTTTTCGCCCAGATTTCGATATGTTGTAGTTTAGAATGTATTCTTTCTATTCAGTATACATGGATTTTCGTTTTGAGAAACGCATCATTGCGTAAAACAGCGATGAAAAGAGGCATGTCATTTTTCCTCATTTTGCGTGTAATCTCTATGGGACATGACTTTTTCTCAAAACTAGATTCGACATTCCTCTATTTCGTGAGCCATATCTCCATTGTTTCTTGTCAGTTTTCCCTGAGCTTTTAGTATGTTGTAGCTGAGATTCTAAGCTTTCGGAATGTGCCCACCATTTTTTGATCAGATGCCGGGATCATGCCTGTATTTCACTTGCAAAATTGGACTTGTAATTCTCAAAATTGCTTACGTGTATTCTCTATGGGGAATATCGTGGCTTTGACTGCTTTCTAAAGGGCGCGGGTTCGAGTCCTGGGGTGAACAAGATGAAAATTTTTTTTCACTTTTTTTTTCTTTTTGCCGCTTCTTACATGATCCTTTATGATAATTTAAAGGTATAAAAGTTTAAATTTAGCAAGATAAAACAGATTATAATTACTTTTTTCATATCACATGTATTTTGCGTGTAATCTCTAGGGGACATGACCTTTTCTCAAAACTAGATTCGACATTCCTCTATTTCGTGAGCTATATCTCCATTGTTTCTTGTCAGTTTTCCCTGAGCTTTTAGTATGTTGTAGCCGAGATTCTAAGCTTTCGAAAATATGCCCTCACTTTTTTGATCAGATGCCGGGATCATGCCCGTATTTCGCTTGTAAAATTGGAATTGTAATTCTCAAATTTGCTTACGTGTAATCTCTATGGGGAATATGCTAGCTCAATGGATAACGCATTTGACGTGTTCGTCCGTATTGCTGACGTGTAGGTCCGTGTTGCTGACGTGGTGGTCCGTGTAGCTGACGTGTAGGTCCGTGTTGCTGACGTATTGGTCCGTGTTGACGACGTGCTCTGCCGGCATGATCCGTGTAGATCCGTGTGAAGCTGCCGTGTTGATGCCGTGTTCACAGTCATCTGGGGCAAAACTATCCCGGACCTCCCCGGATCATGCCGGCATTGCCGTGTTGATCCGTGAGGTATAATCATCTATCTTGTATGTATCTGTTTGAAGATGTATGTCTGACGATTGTCATCACCACATCAATAATCACATTTAGTAATGGTCAAAACTTATTCTTAGGATGTCTACGATCAAGATTATCAATGATATCTAAATGATTTATTTCATACATCAGCCGACACTGAATGACAAATCATGACAGACCACCTAATTCGTCCGCATGACGAATTAAATTCTAGTATTTTAATTATTGTTAGCATTTCATTGATTTATTTTTCGCACCTATGTTGTCGCCAACTTTTCTCCGAATCGGCTGAATCAATTTTGCTGAATTTTTCGTCATTAATAGGATCTGTCATGGACACGTCAAAATAAGCTTTTCAAGGTCATCAGGTCATGATGACGTCATCTAGGCGCCATTTTGTAAAATCACATTATCAATCATATCTCCATTATCAATTATCAAAAATTAACAATATTCACATCACATCAAGTTCAGGTCAAAAGTCATCAGGTCATGTCATCAAAGGTCACCTGGAGGTCACGACGCGCGCGTACGCGCGCGTCAAAATTAAAAAATGCTCAAAATCACTTTTTGACCAAACAAGAGTACGTTTCAGGTCATTCTAAGCATTTCAAAAATTTGCGCGCGCACACGCATGCGCGCGCGTTTCCGCGCGTAATGCCCTAACGCAGTGCAAAAACACTGTTTTTTTTACATCATTGCATTGATAATATAATTTTGAACAATTTGATACCCAATTTAGCTCTCTATGACCAATAATAACGAAATTAACACCCGTTAAAGTTTGAAGCACGTGTGCGCGCGAGCTCTCACTATAGGCCATATATGGGTAAAAACATGCCTATTACAAATTCACTGTAGCTCTTTAAATAGTCCATTGACCCCCATTTTTTTTTTCATATATCAATAGAGTATGAGTTGTAGATATGATTTCATGTCACCATTGTCCCTAAATTATATCATGACGTCATCAAAATGGCGCCTAAACTAAAAATTTCATTTTCTCAAAAATGACGTTATCAAATTTATGCAAATTTGGTTGTAACTTCTCGAATATAGATCGATTTTCGCCCAGATTTTCATATGTAGTAGATTATAATGTACTCTTTCTCCTTAATACACATGAATTTTCGTTTAGAGAAATGCATCATTGCGTAAAACAGCGATGAAAAGAGGCATGTCATTTTTCCTCATTTTGCGTGTAATCTCTATGGGACATGACTTTTTCTCAAAACTAGATTCGACATTCCTCTATTTCGTGAGCCATATCTCCATTTTTTCGTGTCGGTTTTCCCTGAGATTTTAGTATGTTGTAGCTGAGATTCTAAGCTTTCGGAAGTGTGCCCTCCATTTTTTGATCAGATGCCGGGATCATGCCTGTATTTCGCTTGCAAAATTGGACTTGTAATTCTCAAATTTGCTTACGTGTAAAGTCTACGGGAAATATGCTAGCTCAATATCTGTTATAAATCTATCTATCCATATATATGTCTATCTGTCTATCTACCTACTCTGTATATGTATCTGTCTATCTATCTCTCTCTCTGTCTAATATAACATATTTATCTGTTTAGATATGTATATCTATCTATCGTTCTATATATCCATCAATCTATCTGCCTGTCTCTATCTATCTTTCCATATGTATGTCTGTCTGGCTATCTATCTATATCAATCTATTTGTCTCTATCTATCTATCTATTTATCTATCTATATGTCTGTCTGTCTGTCTATCTATGTTTTATTAATATAACCACCTATCATTTATCTCTCAATCGATCACTTGATCCATCCATCGCTCCATCCACCACTCCATCCATCTATATATATAATCATCTATCTTGTATGTATCTGTTTGAAGATGTATGTCTGACGATTGTCATCACCACATCAATAATCACATTTAGCAATGGTCAAAACTTATTCTTAGGATGTCTACGATCAAGATTATCAATGATATCTAAATGATTTATTTCATACATCAGCCGACACTGAATGACAAATCATGACAGACCACCTAATTCGTCCGCATGACGAATTAAATTCTAGTTATTACTTATTATTTGCGCTTTTCCCATTAGGCCCAAAGAGCTTACAATGAATTAATTAAATGTAATATTTCAAAAACTACGAAAAAAAAAGTACGAAAGAGTTTAGTTTTTAATGATTTTTTGAAAATTGCTAATGGAGACTGTCTAATTATTAGTGGCAGGTCGTTCGAGAATTCCACGATATAATAACAAAACAATTAAGTAGGAAATTAATCAATATGACAGGGGAGCATTCCAAGCAATATTGACTGCCACAGAGGTTTTGAACTACATGCAGACAAAATTGTCTTTCACAAAACAGCCTAATCTCTCAAAACCTGAAAAAAGTGATACTGATTAGGGTTGTCACAAGGGTATTTTTTGTAGTGGTTTAAAGGGATGGTCCAGGCTGGAGATATTTCTATCTCAATAAAAAACAGTAAAATTCAGAGCAAAATGCTGAAAATTTGATCAAATTCGGATATAACAAAGTAATTGAATTTTAAAGATTTGCATTATCCCGGTGAAACTGTTCTACATATACATGTAGGCATGTCTTTATGAATATTCTTTAATTGGGCTGATGGTGTCATATCCCCACTTTTTCTGTTGTATTTTACAACATGAAATTTTCCCACCAAGAACTAAAACAATTGGATTGGAAACTGATTATTTGTGCATTAGTTATTTATTGCCACAATTTATTTCATCATAATGGAGACACATCATTAATACACATGTATGAAAAAATGAAACATTTATGATTTCTGAAAAGGAGAGTGGGGATGTGACATCATCAGCCCACCTAATGAATATTCATGACGATGAGCATATAACTGTTTTCACAAAATATTGATGAACTTTAAAATTCAATAACTTTGTCATTTGTAATCGGGTTTTGATGAAATTTTCAGCATTTTGCTCTGCGAATTTTACTCTCTTTTTAGATATTTTCATCCCGGACTATCCCTTTAAAATCTTGATCATCTTGCCATGGGGGTTCATGGTAGTGAAATCTAGTTGTGTTTTTGTAAGGAATATCATTCTGATTCCATTTGAATGTCAATAAGGAAATTAATCAAAACCAGTCAGTTCTGTGCAATAGTCCACTGAACACTGGACAGAATTTTCTAATAGTAGACAGTTCTGACACCGACCACTATGACAAAAAATTTTTACTGTCATGCCTTCATTAAACATGGTTGTTGTTTGGTCGGATTGGTCCTAATTATATTTTTTTCAACATCGGCCTTTTTAATGGATTTTCCGGCATGCAACTAATAATAAAGTTCTTCAAGCTTTGCTTTAATGTATAAATGATAAAATGATAGTACTGCAACACTAGAGAAGATTAATTTGTTTCCTAGCTCACCATTTTAGCTTGTCATTAGCACCTGATGAAAATGTTGAACTCTTGAGCACTTCTCCCATCTCTTCTCTACAGAAGCTAAAGTTGTTAATTGTCCACATGTATGAGAACTTTACAACCTTCACCTACAGGTTAAAAAATACATATTCAAAAGGGGTGTTACATATTAGTTACATATAATGTACATGTACATGTAGTTATTGAAGACTATAAAACTTGAGGTCAGATTGGGAGAAGAGAAATGGAAATGGTGTTTAATATCAGAAACAAAAATTCACATACACCAGGCAAATATATAGCTAAATCTGCCACATCTGTCCAACATGTTGGTACTGAACAAAAGAGGATATATGTTCTATTATGTAATATGTAGGCCTACATGTGCATTTATCACTAGAAATCATAATTTTTCTGCTAAAACCCTGATATTTTGGTAAAATTTAAATGAGATTTACACCAATATTACATGTCTAAACAAGTTTTGCTCATATTTTCACATCATGAGCACAAATATTTAATTTAATGGGGTCATTTAACAAACTGAGAAATAACAAGATTCAAATTATAATATAATTCCTATTCTTTGGCATCACAAGGAAAAATTTTCATTACATCTTGAGACAATTTTGCATAAAATACATACAATTTGTCACGAAAATCACATGCGTGACCAAAAAACATGAATAAAGGACAAGTCGACCCCAACAAAAAGTTGATTTGAATAAAAACAGAAAAATCCAACAGGCATAACACTGAAAATTTCATCAAAATCAGATGTAAAATAAGATGAGTTATGACATTTTAAAGTTTTGGTTAATTTCACAAAACAGTTATATGCACATCCTGGCTGGTATGCAAATGAGGAGACTACGACATCATCCACTCACTATTTCTTTTGTATTTTATTATGTCAAATATGAAATATTCTAATTTTATCCTCATTGGCAAGTGATACAATGATTAATTCCTCCCTGAACATGTGGCATTAGTACTATATGTTTAAGTTAAGTTGCTCCTTTGTCAAATCTATAATAAATGAAATATTGTATAACTCAAACAATAAAAAACAAAATAAATAGTGAGTGATGGACATCATCGACTGACCCACCTAGTTGTGCATATCACTGTTTTGTGAAAAATAAGCTAAACTTTAAAATGTCATAACTTTCTTATTTTACATCCAATTTTGATGAAATTTCAGCACTATGCTAGTTTGATTTTTCTCTATTTATTCAAGTCAGCATTTTTCTGGGGTGTTTTTTCAGTTTTGGACGTGGGCCGCACGTGCACTCATTAAGGGTATCAAAAAACACTGATTTTCAAAAATACTGTATGGGTGGTTTTGAAAGACTGGTCAATGGTCAATCGCGGTGTCAAACATATTTAGGGTATTTTTTTCCCCTAGCTTTTTCCTACTCGTTTCTAAAGTGTTCAGGTTCTTCCCGATTGTGGTATTTTAACCCTAACTGCACTGGGGGTATGCAATACCCATGAATATAGTTTTGTCTATAGAGCAAGAAGACAAAACTTGTTTAGGGGCCAAAAGGAGTTAATGAAGGTCACAAAAACTTCTTTAGGGGGTTATTTTGCACACAGAGAAAAACTCATTTAGGGGGTGTTTGGAAATAATTTGGCAATGCATGTGTACAGTAATGCATTTGACTGCCCCCCCCCCCCCCCGGCGCTTTTACATGTACATGTACATACTAATATTTGAGTCCATTGTGATGCGAGCTAAAGAATGTACCGGTAAATAGCCTTTAAAAGGGGTAGATACATGTTTATATTACATGTATGCAAACTTTGACCTCATAATCATGTCCTCTAGAAGTAAATTCTGAATAAGCATTACAATGACCATAATACAGTAATTAGTTTTAGAATCACTAAAAAACTGTAATAACCATTAAAATCACCAAAATACAGTAGGGGAAGACGGGGTAAGTTGTGACACTTTTTGCATTTTGCATGTTAGAATTGATATGAATAATAATATTGTATAAATAAATAACCTTGCCTTTAAATTTGATTCTTGGGTAATATTTTTCATTTATATTTTCAGTTTAGGCATGTTCTGCTCTAATGAAGTGTAAATGGGAAAACTGTACTATAACCTATAAGATAGATTATCATATACGGGGGGGGGGGGGGGGTACTCAAATTCAAACATGATTCAAACATGTGCTGCGCCAACTGGACAATAGGGGGCTCTGGAACTAAATTTTGGTCTCAAAAAATTTAAGAAAATGAGGGTCTCCGGAGCAACTGTTATATCAACGATTGCTAAAAATTCAATGCTCTGGAACTGACCACATAAAAAACGGGGGTCTCCGGAACTCATTACATGTAGATCGTTGGCCTAATCGATAGCGGCTACATGTATGTAAAAAACGTGCACGCATCTTGCTACATGAAGATTCATATCGGGTCAGCGCAAGCTAGCTGCAGGAGCAGGGGGCTTTGGCGGGCCGACATACATGTAAGGGCTCCTCTCTGATTAAGCTCGCTGCTCTGACTGGCTGAGTTGATTATGAAGGGGTGCCCTCTTGAGTAAGAAATTACAAATTTGAGGGTCTCCACTCTCCAGAACATGAAAAAATGGTCTAAATCTCTGTGGCTGCCTGAATTGGTGATGCTTTGCTCTGGAACAGAAATTTAGGCTGAAAAAGGGGGTCTCCAAACGCATTTATACCGAGTCAACAAGTTATCATCTCTCCACCTCAGAATCAGGGAATACCCTGAACAATATATCTTTCCACATTTCCCTTATAATTATAATGCCTATATCTAATTTTCATGATAAATATAGCACTGAAAAAAACTTATCTGATTTTGGTTATTTTCATATATATTTCACTGCATGCGGGCACATACGTGTATTTCGTCTAGTCATGAATAACAACTCTCTTCACTTGCTTTTATTCAATAGGTAAAAAACATGATCAATGTCCATAAAAGGCAGTGGTCCTTGGGGGTAAGCCACTCTATCACATATAGGCCTTATATATTCTGTAAGCCACTATCACCGATAGGCCTTATACATTCTGCATAATACAAATGTATATAGGCCTAAATGTACATACAGCACGTACAGTACTAAATGGCTAGCCCACTTGTAAACTCAAGCAGGCGACGTCAACGTCCCTTAACATTCCCAGACATTGAGGTCTGGTGTGGTTTATTATCAAATTGCCCCATTCAAGATCAGATTCCGCAATTCCAACCAGACTATAACACCGTTCTCACTACCTTCCTAATACTGGAAACTACATGTAGTTTTAAACTAAACTAGTTTAACGTGTATTAATGAGAATGGTCGAAGCGATCTTCCAAACCGGCTCATAGAACCACCTCGCGATGTAGTTTTCAAGATCGCTTTGCCTCGTTAAACTTGTTTTAAGGTGAGGACACAAACGTTTTTCAGGAAGCGATCTTCACACATTTTAGGTGCGCTACTCTACACACTGTGTGTAGAATACCCAAGATGCCGTTTTGAATTTCACATGAGACGTGTCATCCCACTGAGAGCGTTCCTAAAGCAACAAGATTGCTTTACGTGACGTGATTTTGAAAGACATTTTGGGGTGATCAAATGGGAACACTTACAAAGCGATCTTCCAAACTGGTTTCCTGAACCGGTTTCCAGTAAATGTACACTGTACATGTAGTTTTAGAAAGCGTAATGAGAACAGGGTCTATGTTTTGATTGACTACAATAACCTGTACATACAGACAGGGTACCCACAACTACAGTAATACCCTTTTCATAAACCCATCCTCCAATTAGCCGCCTAAGAGTAATGCGGATAATTCAATAAAAATTGCGTTCACAATCCGCACTATTTTTACGAGCGCCCGTCCTGAAAAAGGTAGATAATCGTCATGACAACTGGACACGCCCCCTCCGATGCGGTGGTGTTGGAAAAGGGTGACCTTGTGCCCGCACCATGGCAATTATCCCCATTATTTGGAAATGCGTTCATAAAGTCAAAATCTGTTCCCGATTCTGCTATTATCCCGATGATGCTATTATGCGGATAATAGCAGCATCAAAATAATGCGGATAACTCTCGTCCTCCTCCGATTTTACGACCAAATTATGCTGCTATTAGCCGCATAATTGAGTTTATGAAAGGGGTATAACTGGTACAGATTTCTAGCCTACATGTACACTAAACAGTAATTACTTTTATTTCATGCAAATCAACATTGATTCATACAATGTATTTAATTAGGCCTACTTGTCAGCCTAGAATTGTACATTGTACGCACAGATTTCACTATCAGGAAGCCCTCCAAATTTAAAACATACATGTTGCCTTTAGAAGTGTTTAGTATTATTGGTAAATTGATCAAATCAGTCCTAAAAAGTAATCAGTACACTGAATTCTGGTACCATTAACGAGATCTCAATGGAGAGAATTCCAGTGATGACCCTGTATGAGTGCCATGAGTGAAAGCTCTTTTTCAACTTCTTGTGACTTTTTTCGTATTTAATTTTTAAACTACATGTACATGTACTATGTAGGTTACATTATGGGTACAATGTTGATCAAAATGACTGGAAGGGTTGAAAATTTTAGCCCAGGGCTACGTACATGTATACCCCCCTCCCCCTTCATGTGAATTTGTTTCATTTTTCTTTTTTGTTAAAGAATAACGTCTAACGTTAGGCCTACATGTACATTGCAGACCTACATACATGTATATGTATGTACAGTTCATGTACATGATTAATCTTCTTTATATTTTACTCCCAAAAGCATCCCAATCATGTACATGCATACATACGTATGTACTGCAGTATACACTACATGTAAGTGTGTATGTATGTATGTATGTATGTACTGTATGTATGTATGATTATTACAATTTTTGACTCCAATCAACACTCTAATCTACACTGATAAATTCCAACAATATACTAGTACTACATGTATCAAGCACAATACTGTCGATGAAAACATTTTTTTGCTCTGAACCCATGACAATATAGCCCTTTAACTGTACAATTTAGGACACATCTGCCAGTGTGTACAGTGTAATCACGTTTCATTCTAAACAACTCAAGCTAAGAATACCACTAGCCTCACATTGACATGAAACGTGCCTCTAAAATTGTATGCTGCACACATGTACATGTAGATGAGACTGGACAAAACTTGAACATTGCCCGAGCCCCTACATGTAAATTACACTGCATTTAATTTAAGGCAGGTCCATCAAAAGATTTGATTAGAAGAATCAAACAAGGATATTAAATGGTGAAGAAAAAAAAATCATCAAATTTGGAAGTAAAAGTTATAAAATTTACACTTTTTTATAAGTTTCACTTATTTCACAAAATAGTTACAGTATACATGTAGTCTACATAAGCACAAGTGATATGGAAATGAGAGGGAGTCTTTGATGTCACATGCTCAATATTTCTGTTGTTATATGAAATGCATGTACATAAAATTGAATTTTTTGCAGAATACCACAATATAGCATCTTCATTAAATCACAATATGTGCATTCCAGCAATGGCAGTCCCACACTGTGGAGAAATCAAACCTTGTTTCACAATATAATGGAGAAAAAACAAAATCTAGTGAGGGGGTGACATCAACCCTCCTTTGCATACTGACCAGGAAGCTTATTAAACACAACTTTAAAAAGTCATATCTTATTTCACATCAAATTTTGATGAAATTTCAGCATTTTTATTTTAATATTCATTCAAATCAACTTTTTGTTAAGTGTGAACTTGCCCTTTAATCTCAATTTTCTGCTCATCTTTGTCTGGCAGAGCATGCAAATGCATAGCAGGCTCAACGTGATTGTCAGACACATGGCAATGCATGCTAATAAGGCTCAATTACTCTATCTAGACCTTCCCACAAGTCCTTCCCACAATAAGCCAATTGAACATAATTGTTCATATAGGTTTTTAAATGGATTTTCCGGCATGCAATAAATAATAAACCGTGCCTGTTAACTGAATAGATTATACTAAACGAGACATTCATCAAATCTCAAAAGCTCATGGAAACTTTGAGTACCCAAATGCATAATATACATTAACAGTAGTACATAAATGTACGTTACTCTAAAACTTAAGTTAAAGTTCAAATTCATCCCAGAAAAAAATTGATTTGAATAAATAGAGAAAAATCAAACAAGCATAAAGCTGAAAATTTCATCAAAATCGGATGTAAGTTTCGCTTATTTTCATAAAACAGCAGTTGAATGCACATCTCAGTACATGTACATGTAGGTATTGCAATTCTTGATTTAAAAAAATAGAGTATGGCCTCAGCCTACTCATGAAAAATTGGGCAAAATGTGACCAATATTTTGAGTTAGAGTCAAATTTGCATGTAGGCCTACACCTAATGATCAAGATGATATGAGTTCCAATGCATTTTGATGACATTATAATACATACAAATTATGAGACATGAAATCATACCTACCATTCATACTTAATCAAAATATGAAAAATAATATTTTTTGTATTTCATGTACTTGAATAATTTATTAAAAAATAGAAGGAAAAAACAAACATAAAGTGCTAAGATTTGTTGACCTAAAATTTAACTTTTTCATAGTGTCCTGAAATTACACTTGTCAATTTGCTGATACCTGATAAAAAGTGAAACAAAAACATAAGAAATGAAGTACAACAACCACTCGGGTTTAGGGCCTAAATCTAAAGGCTTCCTGGGATCCATGCTAGTATCATACACACCAAATTATATGAGCCTGGGTTAAGTCAAACTGAAGTTGTCGCGTTTTCAAGGAAAAGTTAATGGACAGACGGACGGGCGAACACCGAGCCTGATACCATAATACGTCCTGTTAAGAATGGGCATATAAAAATGAGATACAGCAGAGACATCTAGGTACATGATTTTTTTGCTGCAAAAATTACAGATTCAGGAAAAAAATTTCTGTTGAAAAATTCATGAGGGTGGTACCATGGTATTCTGGAAAACTGTCATCAATATTGTCATAATTTTGTCATTTCTCTCAGAGAGGTGACACGGCTGATTGTCACAAATTGGTATTCTGAAGATTGTCTTTTCTTTTTCATATATCTGTAATTTCTTGCCCATCTTTTCACAGACAAACCAATTAAAACCACTGTTAGTTCCGAGTGGAAGCCCTTCTAACCAACAGGAAGACCCGGTCAATCATGGGGGCACAGCCGACACTGGGCTACGGCGCATATACAAATGCTTTAATTATACTAAGAGACAGAAAGTGGACAAAGATTTTTTGAAGATAGAGAGAAAAAGGGAAAAACTGAGAAAAAAAGAAGGAATTAGTATACGACTTAACTACCTGCAGTCATCGATGATGAGTGAAACTTACAAAAATCTAATCCAAACATTATCATTGTGTGCTTGACCAAGGAGGTATAAATGAGATGGAGTAACAGCAAACAAAATCCCTTTGAACAAGCTTCGTAGCCGCCAGCAGAAAGTATGTCAGGCATGCACTTTGCTCAACATCTCTTGCAATAGTGTAGACACGTCCCGCGTG
The DNA here is from genome assembly GCF_018143015.1 of Lytechinus variegatus. NCBI lineage: Eukaryota > Metazoa > Echinodermata > Echinoidea > Temnopleuroida > Toxopneustidae > Lytechinus > Lytechinus variegatus. Next base: position 32,214,435 of record NC_054742.1, read on the forward strand.
ACTCTGCAGCTATAGGTCATATATAAAGGGAAATATGCTATTGTGATGATAATTACTTTTTCGCCGCATCTGGTCTGGTTTATGTGTAGTACATAATTCGGAGGCATGCAAAAATAAACTATGCAAAATGTCCTGAAGTATGACTCAAATTTCCTTGATTGGGCATGTGCGGGCACTCATCTGGCATATACAATAATGAATAGCAATATTCCGTCGACCACATTTGAAATTTTCATTTGCCGCAAACGATCGGAAAAGTGTTAAAATCTGGTTTCAGTAAAGGTCAAATTCTTACTTTTTCCACTAATTAAAGGTAAATTGATATAATCTGGGCAAATATCTCAGCGTAATAGTGCTTGGTTATTGATGTCTTGTCATGCATACAAATTTCTGTTTGTTTTTTAATTCAAAAGATGGAAAATTGATCCAAATGGATATTCGTAAAATTTCACTTTGCATTTCTTCACTGAAACTGGCGGCTTCGATGGCCTTAACTGCTGTTCTTTCTTTTGTGCTTCTTTAGAAATGAACAGCTGCTTGATAAAATTTGTTGCCTGTTGGAACTCCAGTCATAGAAACTTCTTGGCTTGACACACAAGTCGGCATATTGGGATATTATGGTTGAAATTACAAAGTTTATGACTGCTAGGCCCTGTCATAAAAATGTTTTTTGCTCGGAATGGGATTATGCACACTTATGAACTTGCAACTTGTTAGCACCCTGTAGAGAAGAGACAAAGTTTCTGACAATTTTGATGACAAGTTATGATATCCACCAGAATACCAATCCTGTCTTTGAGAAAAACAATTGAGAAAAGAAAACATTCAGAAAACCGCCCCTGCAGTACATGTCAAATAATGTGCCTTACCTGGGTATAACACCAGTTCTCTGCCACGGGACAGGACATGACGTCTGACGGAGGGGGGCTTGGTACCCGTGACGTCGCCAGTTTGGTACACGATTTGCTTTGTGCTGGCAGATCTAAATAAGGTGAGACTGGCCAATTTCACATCAATCTCACGGTCTGAAGAAAATCAAAGAGAAATAATTCATTAAGACATGTCATCTATTTAAAAATCCACACAGTATGTCAGCAAATTCGACAAAAAACTTGAATATTTTGAAAAATTTGAATTTAAATGTGTACAATTACAATATCGTGCCCTACTACATGTACTTACATGTATATAATGAATCACGATTTATCTACAGATTTCTGCACAAGAATACAAGGTAGGTGTGTTGTGTTCATTTTTTATGTCCAATATTCAATAGTTTGTGTTTTCCATTCTTTTTGGGGGTAGGGGTTTTCGCGTTAGTTGTTTATATTTCCTCAAGAAATAAGTCATAACGCATGATAAATATGCTTCAATGATCACAGCAAATCAAGGTATGAAAATATATTGCATATTGTGATTCATAATCATTGCATGCGCGACCGATCACGAGCAACTGGGTGCAAAAAAAAGGATGTACTTCTCTATTTCATATGATACATGTACATCACCTTTTATGTTTCTACAAATTTTCTTTTTTATTACTTTATTATTCATATTTTTCTTTTTCCCCCCTTTTCCTCTTTCTTTTTTTTAACATCAAAATATCAAAAGTCCTTCATCAAATTTCAAAATATTATTAGTTATGCAGACTTATCATATGCAGATTTATCATGCGATGTGTACAAAACAAGTTCAAGGTCAAGGTCATCAAAAATTAAACTTACATCACATCAACTAAATGTCAAGGGTCAACAATACATGTCATAAAATGTCATGTACAGGTAACAAAGTGCACGTTCCCTCGATCGGGGCCAAGAACGATCGGGTCGGCGTGCACTGCCAGGTAAGGGGGTATTGTGCTGTCGGATGGTTCGCATCCAGAAATCGGGCCCCGATCGAGGGACCGCTCAGCTAGTCAACCCCCGCCCACGGAAACTAGCGAGCCCGCCAATTTTGGTCTCATTTGCATATTGCCGACCCACGGCGTATTTGCATATACCCCCGGCTTATTTGCATAACTCCTGACCAATCACACAACGGATCAGTGCCCACCTATTGTTCTCGCGTACGGTCTTGGAGATTAGTATAAATAGAGTACGATATCGGACAATTTTCGTCACTTGATAAAGAGTTGCAGCGGCACTCAAAAGCTCGTGAACTTGTAAGCTAGTGAACACTTTTTGCGAGAGTGATCACGAATTTCCTAGAAAGCCAATGAACACTTTTTGCGAGAGTGATCACGAATTTCCTTGTTGACCATAGTAGATTGCGAGACAAATGAATACCCTCTAGCGATTAAAGTAGAGGTTGTTTTAAGCATATTTATCAGGAATTTACGCGCTCACACGTAATGCAATTACTCAATATAAATTCACTGTTTCTTTTAATCCAATGCATTGATTATGAAATTCTGATTAATTTTATACCTTGATCAACCTTCTACAACCAGTAATAAAGAAATTACCTTCCATCAAAGTTTTCATCATATGTGCAGGCTCACAATAGGCCAAATATGGGCAAAAACATGCCTATACAAATTCATATATCTCCTCAAATGATCCATTGACCCCCAATTTTTCTTTCATATTCAGACTAGAGATGCTCGGCGGGTCGCGCAGCCGAGCACATGTATCCCCTGAACCCACCGCGTCATCCGCCATTGCGATATCTAGAGCTCACACAGAAATTTGACAAAAAAATACAATCATCATGGCGACAATAACCCTAGCATGCAAGTCCCCCAAGTCCATCTACCATCCAAGTGTGGCAGAAAAGTGACTTATGGTTGCGGAGAGAGTCTTGCATGTTAACTTCAACGTTGACCTGAAAATGACCTTTGACCTTACCATGTGACCTCTGACTGCAGCATAACATGCAGGTACCCCAAATCCATCTACCATCCAAGTTTGGTTGAAAAGTGACTTACGGTTGCAGAGTTAGGTATCATAAGAGAGTCTTGCATGTAAACTTTAACATTGACCTGAAAATGACCTTTGACCTTACCATGTGACCTCTGACTGCAGCATGACCATGCAGGTACCCCAAATCCATCCTCCAAGTTTGGTTGAAAAGTGACTTACTGTTGCAGAGTTAGGTGTCATAAGAGAGTCTTGCATGTAAACTTTAACGTTGACCTGAAAATGACCTTTGACCTTACTATGTGACCTCCGACTGCAGCATGACATGCAGGTACCCCAAATCCATCTACCATCCCAGTTTGGTTGAAAAGTGACTTACGGTTGCAGAGTTAGGTGTCATAAGAGAGTCCTCCATTTAAACTTTAATGTTGACCTGAAAATGACCTTTGACCTTACCATGTGACCTCCGACTGCAGCATGACATGCAGGTACCCCAAATCCATCTACCATCCCAGTTTGGTTGAAAAGTGACTTACGGCTGCAGAGTTAGGTGTCATAAGATAGTCCTCCATGTAAACTTTAATGTTGACCTGAAAATGACCTTTGACCTTACCATGTGACCTCCGACTGCAGCATGACATGCAGGTACCCCAAATCCATCTACCATCCCAGTTTGGTTGAAAAGTGACTTACGGCTGCAGAGTTAGGTGTCATAAGATAGTCCTCCATGTAAACTTTAATGTTGACCTGAAAATGACCTTTGACCTTACCATGTGACCTCTGACTGCAGCATAAGATGAAGGTTCCCCAAGTCCATCTATCATCAAAGTTTAGTTGAAAAGTGACTTACGGTTGCGGAGTTAGGTGTCATAAGAGAGTCCTCCATGTAATCTTTAATGTTGACCTGAAAATGACCTTTGACCTTACCATGTGACCTCTGTCCACACCAAAATCGATAGGCTTCTTTGCTATACCATACTCAACCTTCATGCCAAATTTGAAGACGATCGGAGAAGAAATGCAGCTGATAGAGCGCTCACAAGGAAATCTCTGCGGCGGACGAAGCCAAATCCATAGTATCCTCCGAACTCTGTTCGGGGATACAATAAAGTATGAAACATACATGTAGATATGATTTCATGTCTCATTTGACCCTCAATTTTATCATGACATCATCAAAATGGCATTGGAAATAGACATTTCCATTTTTGTTTTATTATGTTTTCATAATTTTGCAAATATGACTATAACTGTATACTGGTCGTTTTTCGCCAGGTTTTTGATATATTGCAGCTACATATACAGTAAGATTGATTGTATCTTTACTTCTCATTTTGAGAAATAGATCTATGAAAATGACAATCTATAGAGGTATATCATTATGTAATTATGCACTTGGAAATTTCAATTCGAGGTTATGTTTAATCTCTGCCTTTTACGAGTATGAAATTATTGTGTTTGAATGGACAGAACGTCTGCCTTGTAAAATGAGGGTCCCTGGTTCGAAACTCACCAGATTCTTTTTCTTTACTTTTGCTAATTACATGTATCATAGATGTACATGTACATGTATTACCATGTATTACCTGTACCTTTCTCACAGAACTTCTTATTTCCGACTTTCAAGAGAATTCAACATTTTCTTTCCATTATAAAAGTTCAGTTTTCCTTATGATGGTCATAACATGGTGATCGTTATCAAAAATGATCACGATCATGATCGTGATCAAGAGAATCAGACAGATCACCTAATTCGTCCTCGTGAAGAATCAAAATTCTAGTTCATTTTATTCTATGATGGCCAAATTAGGAATTTTGGGTTCGGACATAGATCATCTTCTCATTTTGCATTTTGTAATGTATACAAGTGTACAAATACATGTAATTCTTGTAGACACTGTAAATGTACTATGGGTCTACATGTACCTGTACGGGTGAAAATTTTATTTGACATTGGCAACTCTTTCTCATTAATACAGAAGCTAGTTTAAAGGGATGGTCCAGGCTAGAGATATTTCTATCTCAATTAATAGAGTAAAATTCACAAAGCAAAATGCTGAAAATTTAATCAAATTCGGATAACAAATAACAAAGTTATTGAATTTGAAAGATTTACATTATTCCGATGAAACAGTTCTAGGCATGCATGTCTTTATTAATATTAATCAGGTGGGCTGATGATGTCATATCCCCACTTGTTCTTTTGTATCTTATTATGAAATGACGTTTATTCAATTTATTCTACCAAGAACTAAAACAATTGGATTGACAACTGATTAAGTGCATTAGTTATTTATTGCCGCAACCTATTTCATCATAATGGAGACATCATTTTATACACGTGCATGAACAAAATGAAACATTTATGATTTCATGTAATAACATAAGAAAAAGGAAAGTGGGGATGTGACATCATCAGCCCACCTAATGAATATTCATGACAATGTGCATATAACTGTTTTCACAAAATACTGATAAACTTTAAAATTCAATAACTTTGTTATTTGTCATCTGATTTTGATGAAATTTCAGCATTTTGCTCTGTGAATTTTACTTGATTTATTTCAGATATAAAAATATTTTCAACCCGGACCATCCCTTTAAGATCCCTTTTTTAATACTGCCCTCCCACTTTATTTCCCCAAGTGCTGCTGAGAGAGTAATAAGTGAAATGCCTCTGCCACTCTCGCCTGAAAGTATCTTTTGAAAAAAACTATTGATGATTAATAATTTTTCACAAAAAACACAGGTCTTTATTTGATAATGAAATACTAAGTTCATTGACCTTAAGTCCTTAAGTGACCATTGACCATCATCCTGTGACCTAAACCTCATGCAAGATGATAAAGGGATATTTCATTACACATATTAGTTATGTCCAAGTTTCATGAAATAAATCCATTTGAGCAATTCCACGAGATGGGTGCCATGGGGTGGAAATATGAATTTATATTTTTTGGAACTTTTCACCCACCTAATTTTGTTCAGTATAGTTCTGGCCTCTGGGCATACGGAACAGTAATTTTTATCCCAAAATTCCATCAAGAATTGCAAATATTGAACTTTGAACTCAACTTACAACTTTATTGAGAATAAAACAAAAAACCTTTGAGAACAAGTGGAATGCCTCTGGCCGTCTCACCTGCATCACGCAGTTCAATATAGCAGCAGTGCTGACTTTGAATACTACTCTAACTCGCACAAGATGTTCAGTGATACATGGTTACTCTTATGTCCACTTTTTATGAACTAGACCAATAAACTTACAGAGATATGATGGTTATTCAACAAAAAACCCCAACATGGCCAAAGTTCATTGACCTTACATGACCTTTGACCTTGATCATGTGACCTGAAACTCGAACAGGATGTTCAGTGATACTTGATTACTCTTATGTACAAGTTTCATGAATCAGATCCATAAACTTTCAAAGTTTTGATGGTAATTCAACTGATACACCCAATTCGGCCAAAGTTCATTGACCTTTGACCTTGGTCATGTGACCTGAAATGCGCACAGGATGTTCAGTGATATTTGATTACTCATATGTCCAAGTTTAATGAACTAGACCAATAAAGTTTCAAAGTTATGATGGTAATTCAACAGATACCCCCGATTCGGCCAGAGTTCATTGACCCTAAATGACCTTTGACCTTAATCATTAGGCCTGAAACTTGCACAAAATATTCAGTGATGCTTGATTACTATTATGTCCAAGTTTCATGAATCAGATCCATAAACTTTCAAAGTTATGATGGGAATTCAACAGATATCCCCAATTCGGCCAAAGTTCATTGACCCTAAATGACCTTTGACCTTGGTCATGTGACGTGAAACTCATGCAGGATGTTCAGTGATACTTGATTGACCTTATGTCCAAGTTTCATGAACTAGGTCCATATATTTTCTAAGTTATGATGACATTTCAAAAACTTAACCTCAGGTTAAGATTTCAATGTTGATTCCTCCAACATGGTCTAAGTTCATTGACCCTAAATGACCTTTGACCTTGGTCATGTGACATGAAACTTTAATAGGATGTTCAGTTATACTTGATTAACCTTATGGCCAAGTTTCATGAACTAGGTCCATATACTTTCTAAGTTATGATGTCATTTCAAAAACTTAACCTCAGGTTAAGATTTGATGTTGACGCCGCCGCCGCCGTCGGAAAAGCGGCGCCTATAGTCTCACTCAGCTTCGCAGGTGAGACAAAAACAGTAAAAATTTACCAAAAGAATTCATTTGAATTAAAAAATAAAGAATGATCAGCAGTTGTTAAGTTGATTTTTAGAATGTACATACTTTGCCAAAGACTCAAACAAGTCTTTCAATCCAATGAGTGGGTAAAAAGCATGCCACCCCACCACTTAAACCAATGTAACGTGAGTAACAAAAAAACTGAAAAAGTTTGATTTTTCTAATTTTCCCTTCCATTCAAAATTTGCCAATGGAAATTCTCTTCAAAATTTGCCAATGGAAATTGTCTTCATACTCCTTGTACCTGATAAGAAAATAAAGTAGGAGCGGAATACATGTCATGGTATTACATTAAATGAGGCCTAAAAAAATGTAACAATGTACAGTAGACTAAAGTAACGATGGTGTAACATGAGTAACAACATAACGACATCATACGATTCACATTTATCGGCTGATGCAAGTATTTTACGATTCATATTTATTGGCCGATGCAAGTATTTTTAAAATCTAAGTTGGCGCTGCTCATGATATTGACACGTCTCTATGTATATGCGTCTTGTAGCTACATGTAGGCTACGATAACAAAGATGGCAAGAGGGCAATAATAACAGACTGTGAGTAAACGCTCTTGCTCTTAATCATTATTCTTATTTTTTCCGATTTATTTGGACCCTCTCGCGCATGCGATGTTTTGAAATCGGCAGCGAATTGTTTAGACGTGTGAGGAACTCGATTTTGGCTCTAAATCACCAATTTTGAGGCTAACCGGAGGATGGATATGGAGTGAAATTAGGATGAAAAGTAAGAGATTACACGTAAGCTTCTTATGTATGTTAAGCTAGTTTCAGTGTAGGATTTTTACAATTTAGTCAATAGATCTAGGGTCTATGCATTTTTTCCCCACCTTTGGTTTGCCACTCGGAGTATCAGCGAATTCTTCTTCCTATATAAGAATTTTTGGGCTTGATGTACGGGTAGGTGGAGAGTAGTGTAGCGGTAGTGAAAGTTAAATTAAGAAGGGGGTGAGTTTCCATAAATATGGGTTCCACACACAATATATAGTATCAGTTGTTCAAACAGATAGCATGTCACAAAAATCCTCTGCCTTCTCAATATTTTGCTTTGAAAGTCTAGGAAATTAGCCACCTGTCAGAGCCCGAGAGAACAGTGTACAGAAAATTACTGACCTCACGGCCGGGAATTTAGTATAAGAGGTGCCCGGATGTAATACAGAATGCTATGCAGAGAGAGATGATTTTACAATTTTTATCAAAGCAACTCAAATCAAACAAATAGGAATCATATGTACAAATCATTACTTTCCCCGTATAAAAAATATACACAACAAAAAAAGTAAGTCCCCCTTGAACAAACATCAATAATTTCCGAACCAATGCGAGTTTTTGATATATTTTTACATGAGCTTGTAGGTAATTTTATAAGCTACCATCTGAGTGAATGTCATGGACGTATTTTACGTCATGCTTCAGTGAGCACACAATATTCGAAAATCATGCAAATGAGAAGAAAGTTCAAGGCCTTGGCCCCACTCTGTGCCGTATCGAATTGTTATTTTGGTGTACGCACCTTTTGGATAGTGTTAGTATGAAGCCATGTGCGAAGTTTCATGAAATAACTGTTGGCAGAAGTAACAAAAACCGTCCATGAAACAAACCCTTTATTTCATATTTGTTGAAATTTTGACTTCCTCTCTCATAGACTTGTGTACATTATTAAGTTATCCCAAATTCAAGAATTAATTTTCATTGATTAAAATTAATCTCATCAAAAAAAAATTATCATAATGAAAATCAATAAAAATAAATAAATGATTTAGCATGTTTAACATCTTAGTTTTGTATGTTTTTTTTTCTTTGTTTTTTGCTTAACGTTATAAACATGTTTTTTTTTCCTTACATAATTTCTTTTAAAGAAGTTTGTTTTCATATTGTTTAATTAATAATTATCTATAATGAGAAAGCATGAGGGGTCAGAGAGATAGTGCGTTAGTTCAAGTTTATTTTCTTTTATACTATGGAAAAGGGTGGGGATAGGACGGAGTGAGTAAACATATTTTTAAAAAATATTTGGGCCTACATTACCCCGGAGAAGTTAAAATGACATCCGTTTTTTGTTGTCTTGTTGATGTGAAATTGATGACAACTAGCCCCCATATAAAAAATAACTTGGCACCATCCCAGATAAAATGCATCATCAACCCCCTAAAAAATATGTTTAAGGTGATATGTCAGTGTGGCTTGCCATAAACGCATTTTCTCTCAATGCCGACAGTGGCGGACGGTGGGCAAAGAAGATCATGCCTATGTAGGACATGTCTGGATGTGTCTTTCCAAGGACCATTCTTCGTATCGCCCAAATCGGCTCTGTGAAACAGTTGAGCGATATCTCCTTCTTACGTACATTATGTAGAATGGTTCTACGAAAGACCATTTCATGCAACAGGCCCCAGTGCTTTGGATCATTTCCATTCATTCCACAGAACAATCGTGAATCAATCCTACTATTCTTCTCGGCCTTCCGAGTTGTTTTTATTATTTATGCTAGAGATCTGCGAGAGCCGTCACATCTACAAGCACAAGGGAGTTGAAGACAACAAGCAAGTACATAAGGTATACGGTACGGTAGCTCGACAGGTGACAGCTAGCTGCGCCATCACGGGCGGCCGGTCAGTACAGAGCAATTCCGCAACCAACTGTTGCCGTATCACACGTGGATAAATATGTTATAATAACACATCTGCTATGTTATCGACTGGTGAGAATATCTCGATCAAATTTCATTTTATTCGCCTTGAAATTATTCCTTTAGGGTTTATGGTATCATTTTGAAGGAATTTACATATTTGGGATAACAGTACGGCCATAAATATACTTTTAATCATTTCCTCTTTGCAAGTTCTCCGGCTCGCAGATACAACTTCAACTGCAGTTCATTAGATCCATTAAGACTTGTTTCACCACGGACACAGTCCCGAACGAAAACAAGGCATTAAAAATGTCTAAAATCACTACAAAGAACAAAAAGTTTAACAATGTAGGGACATTAATTAATGATTACTTCCTTTCAAAATCGTTCACATAAAATCTATACTCCAATAGCGATAAAATGAAGTTTTGACAAAATATGAAGGCATAGGTGCATAGTACACAAAACGACACTGCCTTGTTTACTACACCGGGACCGAATACCCGTCCATGATGTCACAGTCATAGAACATCTGTCTCGGGGGAAAATGGGACTATGGGTAGGGATAAATCGTTCAAATTCACTATTTTGAAAAAAAAAATTGGGGGGTCGAATCACCTCTTAATGTTTTGGGGGGTTGTAACTTAGGCATGTATGGTTGCTATAGTATTAATGTGGCCAAATCGTGGTTTTGGGAACCACTCGTCGATTTGCATATATGCGCACTTGTGTACAAAGTGAATGGAGGTGGAAATAGGGAACCATGCATGTGACTGAATAAAGCGCTGCTGTATGAAGTGAACGGTGGTTCCCAATATCACAATAACGCCATTAATGTAAATATCTCAACATGAAGTGGAGTGGAGCCTGCACGACCATCGCTTGAGGTACATGTAGTTAATAGGTGGTTTCAAACAGCCTCGATCATAAGAATCCCCGTTGAATTACAAAGACTTTTTTAGGCTAAAAAATACCCACTAATTATTCCTGCATTCACACCGCCCCGAAACATACCCTTCATGATAAGTTCCTGAAGTTACGAGCATGCGCAGTATGGTCTGATAAGCAGGCAAGGCGCGAGATTCAAAATCACTAGCCCAGCAGCCACCCACGGCGCCTGCGCCCAACGACACGCTGGACTAAAACTTAAGTTCCCATAAATTGCTTTCACATTGCTTGCCAAAATACCTGCAACCTTGGAAAAATCCCCGCGAAAGTTCTCGTAATTTTTCCAAGTACGTACTATTTAGCGGGTATTTTCTTTCGGGGAAATTACACGTAGTTTGCTCAGTTTGAGTTTCACATTATTAGGCCTAGGCCCACTTGTTCACTGCTACCATCCTGCCTGTGGGGAATCTACAGGTAGGACTATGGTATGCCAATGTTGTACAGAGCACACACTTTAAAAAATCATTAAAATATCACTTTTGTGACCAAAATTACTCATTTCCATACAGTTGCAATTTATTTTTCATTAGTAACTTGGGAATAATTTTTGTATTCACCAGAGCGCTCAAAAACTTGAATTTTGGGCATATTTTTGTGTACGCCCTCTATTGGTGGAAAGTAATATGGCAAGAAAATTTTCATTTTTTTATCTCTATTTTTAATTAAGAAAAAAATGCTTTTTAAAGAATCAAATTGAAATAAGAGCCAAGTTGTATGAATAATAGGTGTAATGAAAACTGTCAGTGTAAAAAAATCAAGCATTTGCCCCAAAGGAAAAGGGGAAATAAGCCAAACATTGCCACCCTTATTTTGTCACACATGGAGATATAACTGAGAACAAGGTTATATCATAACCTTGTTCATTGAATGAGTGCCTAGGCCTAGATCTAGGCCTACCATTGATTACCAGGTAGGCCTACCGGTATTTTCTGATCGGGGTAAATTTCCAGATCAGAAAATACCTGAAACTGATGAACTTTGAGGCGGTCTGAAAGTTCTGAAACCACCTAGATCTAGTAATGTATGACATTAATCCCAGGAGCCTCCTGTCTAGACCAAAAGCTTCAGTCTCTGTATTTTGGTTGTTCCGCTGAACTACGTTGGCTCCACTCACCATACATGACTAAAGAGTTAGGGGCCCATGGGCTACAGACAACGTATAGTGAACTAGCACTTATAGATCGCGATTTTTAACTGTTTTTTTGAGCAAAATTTCTAGTTTAATTATCAGGGAAATATGAATAACTTAAGTAATTGCATACCTTGGACCGGAGTTATTGAAAAAAAATCCACTGGATGATTGATAAATCTGTCATCTAAGACATTTTCTCCTGACCTGACGGTTTTTCTTGCAAGTTGCCATCTTGAATGACGTCATTATCGTTAATGTCTCGATATATCGCGATTATAACTATTATCGTTTGTCTTCGTGTAGTGTATCGTATCGTATTATTGCCTTGGAGGTCTGTTGGTGGAATGCAATATCGATATCACATTCGTAAATTGTTGACGCCCTCTCCGTTCGTTTGTAAATATTTCATAGTTTGGCTGCCTTAATTTGGATCGATTTACCTGTGCTTTTCCCAACTAAACATCGGTAAAGTATAATTTTCATGCATTTTCAACTATATGGTTAGACAGGAATAACCGTCGTTTCTGGGGATTTATTCAACAATTTCTGACATTTTACTGTAATCCCCATTTACCGACGGTAAAGTGTCCGTGTGGGCTCCCATTCGTTATAACACCAGCACCTTTGTCCGACCAGAGTCCAAACTTTGGTGTAATATTTCACATCGAAGTTACAATCTAAGGATGTGAAAACTACACATGCAAAATATTTGATTCTTCAATTTTCAGATTATTTAAACGATATAGATGAAAATGCATGAAAATGATACTTTACCGATGTTTAGTTGAGTACGACCCAGGAAAACAGGTCAAAATGGCAGCCAAACTATGAAATATTTACAAACGAACGGAGAGGGCGTCAACAATGTACGAATGTGATATCGATATTGCATTCCACCAGCACACCTACAAGGCAATAATACGATACGATACACTCACGAAGACAAACGATAATAGTTATAATCGCGATATATCGAGACATTAACGATAATGACGTCATTCAAGATGGCAACTTGCAAGATAAACCGTCAGGTCAGGAGAAAATGGCTTAGATGACAGATTTCTCAATCATCCAGTGGATTTTTTTTTATATCTCCGGTCCAAGGTATGCAATTACTTAAATTGTTTGTATTTCCCTGATAATGTATGTCATTATATTATAATTTTCACTCAAAAAACAGTTTTAAATCGCGATCTATAAAACGCTAGTTCACTATACGTTGTCTGTAGCCACGGACCCCGCAGCTTTTCAGTCTATGTATGGTGAGTGGAGCCAACGCAGTTCAGCGGAACAACCAAAATACAGAGACTGAAGCTTTTGGTCTAGATATTGTTTAAAGTATTTTAAAATTTAATAATTAAATATTTTTAATTTGAAGTTTACATATCCTTAGATTGTAACCTCGATGTGTTATAGATCTATAACCCCAAACTTTGGACTCTGGTTGGACAAAAGTGCTGGTGTTATAACTAAGGCAGTGTATACAGCCACACGCGTGTGTCTTTACCATCCAGCCACACGCGTGTGGTTATATCCAGAACACCTATCTGTGGATACCGCCACACGCCGCCAGTAATAACAGTAAAACGCGTATGTAGGTCTGACCGTCTATATCACGATCAAAATAACCTCATTTCTTCATTAAATTCTTACATTCTAAACCACTCTGATTTCTTTAAATCGTTTCAATTTCATTCTCACCGTCTTCTCTCCTTGCTTTTCTTGTCTTGTTACAAAAGGCCACCTGTTAAATAGCAAATTCACTTTTTCTACTTGTGTCGATTCTGGCTTCCTTCGCGGTGGCAGACCCATACAGCGTTAGCGCAGCGCAGTAGTTGACATACACAGTTTGGGTTTACGTTTGGTACGAATTATGAATATTCATAACTTAGTAGTACGTCTTGGTAGTGCTTGCATGAATATGCATGATTTCATTTTTACGATCTCCTGCTAACGATATCGATAGCCTCAGGAGATGAAATGAAAACGAATACTTAGTAGATGGATAGACAGATAAAATTTAGATAAACAGGAAACAGATAGAGTGATAGACATATAGATAGATAGATAGAAAGATAGATAGATAGATAGATAGACAGAGACACCGGGGATAGTGGACAGATAGATCTGACAGAAAGACAGAATATATAGGCCTGGCATTAGAATGAAATATGAAGAAAATAAATGAATCTATAAGTATTAGATTTATGGGTACCTACATTACTACTAAAACAAATGATTGGAAAATAAATGAAGAAGTAGACCTAGGTAAACTTAGACTTCTGGTGATGGGAGAGGGTCATAATGTATACATCATAACCACTGGCGTAGCCAGGAATTTTGAATTTACATTCTCCTTGCCCCCCCCCCCTCCTGTTGAAAATTCCTGGCTACGCCAGTGGTTATGATATATACATTATGACCCTCTCCCATCACCAGAAGTCTAAGTTTACCTAGGTCTACTTCTTCATTTATTTATTTATCCAATCATTTGTTTTAGTAGTAATGTAGGTACCCATAAATCTAATACTTATAGATTCATTTATTTTCTTCATATTTCATTCTAATGCCAGGCCTATATTAGGGCAAGTCCAAGAATTTGCGCGCGTTACGTATGGGACATTTCAGAGGCTTTAATAACCTGAAAAATAGTGTTAATTGACTTTGATAAGATTGAATACCCTCATGATGGTAAACAGCTAGGAGAAGAATAATCATGCAAAAAATTGTGACATATGACCTTGATCTTGACCTTTTAGAGCGAAAAGTTGCGCCGTTACGTATGGGACGCAGAGAAAAGACAATTTTTAATACATTTTTTTCAAGTTGAGAATTCTCTGAAAGTATTTCACTTGACAACTTGAAACTTAGTGTGATAGAAGTCTCAATACTATAGTATATTCATGGTAAATTTCATGTCATAAGCCAAATCCCTCTAATTACAGACTCTAATTAAAGTAATTAATAACATGTTACGTATGGGACAGTTACGTATGGGACATTTTGTCCCCATAGAGAACGTACACAATTTTCCCCATAATTCAAAAAATTGAAATAAATTAAAATATGGAAATAACAAAGAGTTTCTTTCTTTTTAAATGTTCTACTGAGACATATTTGATATGACTGAATGGGAAATTATCCATTTCAACCTTTTTATTCCTTGTTTTTCATGGTTTTATGAATTTCTTATGTACCTCTATTGTTTTTATTTTTTCATATTTTTCCATGTTCACATTTTTTTTTGCTTTGATTGTATTCATTAATCAGTATTCATAACAAATCAGTGTTTAAAAACTAAAGAATAGGTAAATAATCACTTTTTAGAGCACTCTTGAAATTTGTTTTTCTCCATTCACTTTGTACACAAATCTCCCCATTGACATTGTGTGTAAATGTCCCATACGTAACATGTTGTCCCATACGTAACAATTTTTTAATTAACTTTTAATTAAAAAGTAAACTCCATTTTTGAAACTTTTTGTGGTATAACATTTTCATACTTAATAAATTAGAACTTCCCAGAGATGCAACAATACAAGTATTGTATTATGAGAAATAACTTAAAAAAACATCCTCAAAATGTTACGTATGGGACATTCCATCCTTGGACAAGACCTAATTTGCATAATTAATTAGATGACACCACTTTTTTCTGCCAAAAGTAATAAGATGTTAGGGGGTCCATGTCCCACCTATGACTAAATCTCAGAAGTTTTGTTTTCATTTTCTATGAGTTTTTATAATTGTCCCATACGTAACGCCCATTTTACTGATTATGCAAATTAGGTGCCCCAAATTAGCATACATATGCACATTATCAAATTTTTCTTAATGAAATTTTAAAATTCAACATTTGGGCTTTCTTACCCCACCAAAGATAACTTCTTAAAATCAAGATGAAATTTTGCCTTCCAGGGTCACTCACACATTGTACGAGGTTAGTATGTACTAACCTCGTACAATAGACCGTGTTTGACCCTGGATTTCGAAGTAGTCGGCAAACATCGCTTCATTGCTGAAGTAATATTTGCCGAAGCTCCTTCTCGCTATGCACCGGGGCTCTTGCCGGTAAGTAGCAATAGTTTCTTGAATATGAAAATAATAATAAAATAATAATCCGATAAAAAAAGCACATTTTGCTTACCTCGGCCTCGAAAGTGACTTCGCTTGTCTCTTCCACGGAAATACAAGGAAGCCCGTTGGTGGCGCTAATGATTTCACAACCTTGATTCAGCTCCTCGGTAATTTTATAACTGTATCTAAATTCTTTGAATGCGCAATCCTCATGATTAATTTACTAATTATGGGCACCAATTAATGAAATGCCTTCAAAAAACATAATTAATGATTATTATTGGTGATGATAACACTCATTTGCATTAATTTAAAAAGATGACTGATAAAAAAAAAATGAAAATAATATACGTGCCTGGAAAGAAACCAGCAGTACAAGCTTTGACGAACGTCAATAATACATATACGGTATACCAAAGTCTATACAATGAAAAGATTGGACACTTCACGGACTTTGCGTAATGCCTTGCGTCGATATGCGTGTAAAATAGTGTAGGTGCCTATTCTTTCCCTTGTCGTGTCTTTGATATGAATATAAATCGCGCGCCCTCTTCAGGAGAAAATTGATATCAACGACAACGCTGACTGATTTCTATCTCCGTAAAATCTTCACTAAAGATCAAGAAAATATACATATTTTTAGAAAGAAACTTCAAGGAGAAGTCACGGAAGGATCTAAATGATTCGGTAAGTGTCATAGCAGGATGTGGAATATTTATTTATACATATTTTATGTGGGCAAAAGCCCACTGTATTTTGGAAGTGTAGTTCAGTTGTGTGTCGCGTGCGTATGACTGATAATCCTTCGCTCGCGAGACGATATGAACCCATGGGTGTTCCAGGGTGACCTTTTCTTGGACTTGCCCATATTCTGTCTTTCTGTCAGATCTATCTGTCCACTATCCCCGGTGTCTCTGTCTATCTATCTATCTATCTATCTTTCTATCTATCTATCTTTCTTTCTATCTATCTATCTATCTATCTATATGTCTATCACTCTATCTGTTTCCTGTTTATCTAAATTTTATCTGTCTATCCATCTACTAAGTATTCGTTTTCATTTCATCTCCTGAGGCTATCGATATCGTTAGCAGGAGATCATAAAAATGAAATCATGCATATTCATGCAAGCACTACCAAGACGTACTACTAAGTTATGAATATTCATAATTCGTACCAAACGTAAACCCAAACTGTGTATGTCTACTACTGTGACTGCGCTGCGCTAACGCTGTATATGGGTCTGCCACCGCGAAAACAAATGGGAGCCCACACGGACACTTTACCGTCGGTGAATGGGGATTACAGTAAAATGTCGGCCAAATCGTGGTTTTGGGAACCACTCGTAGATTTGTGTACGCGCACTTATGTACAAAGTGAATGGAGGTGGAAATAGGGAACCGTCATGACCGTGCGTGTGACTGAATAAAGCGCTGCTGTATGAAGTGAACGGTGGTTCCCTATATCACGATAATGCCAAAATGTCAGAAATTGTTGAATAAATCCCCAGAAACGACGGTTATTCCTGTCTACCTCCTGTCGAGCTGTCTGGACTGAGACGCCAGACGGGCTGGCCGTATTTTCTTTGGTAGGACTTGGCAGTCTACGCGGTCATGGCGGTACGGTCGCCTACGGCTTCGGCCTAAACACACTCACTCACTGACTCAGTCACTTCAGTCTAACAATATTTCCCGCAATATTTTACGTTGAGATTTAATTTTCTATTGACTTACTCGATTTCTCTTGTCTCCTTCGCCATAGGAAAGGTATCAATAAATATTCAGATAATTTTTCTCAGTCCTGAAGAATCTTATTTCCCATTTTAGGCCTAAATTGATAGGAAATTCCTAAGCTTTCACCGGGGTTAGCGAAGATCGGGACGAGCAGCAAAGAGCGTATCATTCGAGAGAGAGCCAATTCTTTGTCAGATGATCCGGCGCGGCGCGGCCGGAGCGTAGCTAGCTATAGCTATAGCCGCGCCGAGATTTTACTGGCCAGAGATGGGGCGCGGCCAGATCGAGGGAAGGAGGGGGGGGGGGCTACCGGGTGGCGGGGAGGTGTTGAGGTATTACTACTACTAGAAGTACTAAATATCCCAAGGACTTTAATAAATTTTACTACTTTGTTTCAAATAATATTTTGAGATAACCAAAATTACAATATGCCAATGCATTTTTTGTCATGAACAGGATAGTGCGCTTATCCTTTTCCTTATATTTCAGTTTAATTTAGTTTCTACTCCAACGATGTTGTAGGACTAAGGCTAAGCCTGTTCATCGATCAAAGTAGAGAATGCAGTGCATCCACTTTTCAAAAAGGAACCATCTGGAATTTACTCTGAAAGTTCTTGGAATTTTACAAAATATCCTGGAATTTTCTGAACGGTTCTCCAGTCTTCCATAAGTTATAATTATCCACACACACAAAAATGAAATATAGGGCCCAGTGCCGGTATTGAGCCCTGAGCCAAAAATTTTGAGGGGGCAAAACATTTAAATTCACTTTATTCACTTCCATTAAAAAAAGGTACAAAACACACAATAATTACATAAACAATGATAAAAATAAATCAATACATAATCAAAAATCACTATGACAAAAGAAAAGGGTAAAACCAATACGCAGTGGATGTAGGGGAACATGATGTAACTGGAAAAGTTTATAAAGAGTCGCGGAGCGAGCGAGCAAAAATTTTGACATTTTAATTAAAATGATCCAACTTTGTGATAGATTTTGACATAATATTCAGATAATTTAATATCATTCTCGAAAATGATATACTTCCTGGAAAACTTCCTGGAATTCCTCACTTCCTGGAAAACTTTTTGGAATAATCCTGGAAAATAGCAAAACTTCCTGGAATTTCCTGGATTCCAGGAAGAGTGGAAGCAGTGATAGAATGTCAACTGCTGCTCTCCTTCAGACAAAATTAGATGTGCTACCTATGTTGGCAGGGAGGGGTGGCAGGGGTTGAGGCAGAGGCGTCTATCCTTGGGCGACAGGGGGGGGGGGCGATCGCCCCACCAATGAAAATATTGGGGGCAAACATATCGTTTTGCCCCCCCCCAATAATTCCACATGTGCAACTAATAAATAAAATAAGATTGTAATGATACACTGATTCTGTACCAAAAACCCATACTTTTCATGATTAAATAGGTAAAGAGAATGTCCCGTTTTCAGTTCTAAACCTCAAAAGAACTCCCGCTGCGATTTGCAATAATCTTTTGTTGGATATATATCTTGTACTTTATTAAAAACGTCCATTAAACTGTCTTTTTTTCAGATCACATCTATTGTTCTAATTCTAGATACCCATCTTAATCATTGGTATTGGTGAGTGTGAGATATGTGTCTCTTTCTCATGAGTATATATATATATATAAGCATACGTGTATGGGGGTGTAGGGGTGTGTGTGGGTGAGTTTGTTCGTTTTGTGTGATCGAGCGCCTTTGGAACGTTGATTCATGATTTTGCCCCCCCCCCCCAATCTGAAAAATGGATCGACGCCCCTGGGTTGAGGGGTATCGTAGACAGCAAAAAATTCTATGAAAACACACGAGAATCGAAAATCACTCAAAGTCATTGGCAATCATCTCCCAATGCTTATCCAGTCTATTCTTAATTGCAATCACTGAACAAGCAGTAACTACATCTTCTCTATCACTCGGTTAGCAACGAAAAACTTACGCACATCCCAGCGCACATCAAGACGCGAATATCTTTTCTCTATAGCTTTAAAGGTCAAGTCCACCTCAGAAAAAAATTGATTTGAATCAATAGAGAAAAATCAGACAAGCACAATGCTGAAAATTTCATCAAAATCGGATGTAAAATAAGAAAGTAGTGACATTTCAAAGTTTCGCTTATTTTTGACAAAATAGTTATATGAACGAGCCAGTTACATCCAAATGAGAGAGTCGATGATGTCACCCACTCACTATTTCTTTTGTTTTTTATTGTTTGAATTATATAATATTTCAATTTTTACGAATTTGACGATTAGGACCTCCTTGCCTGAAGCACAAAATGTTAAAATAATGGAATTCCACGTGTTCAGGGAGGAATGAAACTTCATTTCACATGACAATGACGAGAAAATCAAAATATTTCATATAATAAAATACAAAAGAAATAGTGAGTGATGTCATCAGTTCCCTCTTTTGCATACCGACCGAGATGTGCTTATAACTGTTTTGTGAAATGAAGCAAAACTTTAAAGTGTCATAACTTTCTTATTTTACATCTGATTTTGGTGAAATTTTCAGTGTTATGCTTGTTCAATTTTTCTCTTTTTATTCAAATCAAGTTTTTCTTGGGGTGGACTTGTCCTTTAAGGAATGACCCACGTGTTTTATACCAACATGTCTCAGACAGTTTAGTTCATACTTCAAGATCATGCATGCATTCTTTGCAAAAATAACTGGCCCCCGCCTACACGTGTGATTATGATATGCAGATTAAAAATGATCACAAAATTCTAATCATATCTAAATGGTGGGACAACCGCCCGGACAACCGTCAATCGGAACCAGTTTCCTTTTGGGTATCCCTGGCCATCGGTCAATTTTCTATTTGTATTTTTTTTTCTCCGGCTTGCCAAAAATGAACGGGGGAGGCGAGGGTAGTTATTGCCCGGAGGGGCCACTTACATTGACGAGTGGATACCATGCGCGACCAAAAAAACACGTAAAAAGGATGTCTTTTTCACGATAGGGCACGTTACGTACGTAACGTGATAAGGGTGTCAAAAACACAAAAATAATGAAAAAAGGGTATCTATTTCGCTAGGAACATTACGTGTTTAGGGTCGAATTTGCGGGGATGTTAAAACAAAATTAAAATGTTTTATAAAGGATGTCCTTTTTGCCCCAACACTTCGTGTTTAGAGTCCGATTTGCGCGAGGTGTAGAAGGTGGGGTCTTACCATGGAGCTAACAGAGAAGCTCTATGGTCTTACTAAACCAAATTAGGTAAAGCAGACGACCGAAGGACCCGTTACAATAAAACATTCCTGTACTTGTTTAGGGGTTCATTTTAGGGAATATTTGCCAAGAGTATCGTTTTGTTTCCAATACTTGTTAAGGGTAGGGTTTCACACGCCAATACTTGTTAAGGGGTGCATTTTCAGAATATGGAAATTACGTGTTTGGGGTGCTTTTCGAGACCCCATGGTCGCGCATGGTATCCACTCGTGAATGGAAGTGGCCCCCCCGGGAGTTATTGGAAACTCTGAAACTTTCCACGGCTAAAATGAACGACTTTCCCCCTTCCTTTTTCTTCTCGATCTGTATATTTTTTCCAAAAAATACATTATAATTTCTTTGTTGAATCGATGAGTTAGAAAAAGTAAAGGAAAGAGAGCTGGAAATCGTGCAATTAAAGACCTCTTTACTGCCCCGGCCTGCATAGCACGTTATCCTGACAATGCCGCAAGCCCGCTTGTCAGTGCCGGGGTCAGTGACGGTGTGTGTGTATTTGAGTTTTGTCAGACCAAGGAGCTCCTTGGTCTGCAGACGTGTGTGGGACCAACCCTTAATAATGTCACCATCCGATAGACATGACCAATTAAGGCTCGAACCCCGAACCTGCATGGCTTCCCCACAGCTTGGATTACAGGCGCACGCCACAACGCCCAGGGATACCGGCCCCCGGGCCTCATGATTTCAGGCGGCGGAAGCGGGGGACAGGTCCCCAAAAAAATTTGAGGTGGGGGGACGCCCCCCCTAAATTTTTAGCTGATTACCCTTTTTAACCTTTTTTTTAAATTCATTTTTTTTGCTTGTCAAGACCCACAGTCAGCAAAGTATCTGGGGTCCGTGTGGGTTATATATGGGCTCATCTGGGCTTGGATTAATGGGCCCCATTATTATGGGCAGCTCATATGGGGCCCATAAGTATGCACCATCCAAACCATCAGGGGCCAATATGGGCCATGTGGGTTTCATATGGGAAAAATCTGGTCAAGCCCATATGAAGACGATACTGTGTTTTATATCGGGTCCCATGTGGGCCCCATGTAGGTTCACGATGTTTTAATCAATTAAAAAAAATATATTAATTTGTGTCATTGAGGTGCATGACTTTACATCCCAATATTCTAATCTCTATCATTTTATCATATCCTATAATCGTACGTGTAACCCTAATTCGCAATCCTATCCTAATTCTTTCCTATACACCTTGGCCACTAAATCTTGGTATTGACTTCTATAATTATAGAGCGAGTTTGCTATACTTGGCAGGCTATGGTTAATAACAATTTTCAATATTTAACCTTGAAAATTTTCTCGAGTGTTAATTTTACAGTAATAAATTACATACTTTTCTGAAACTTTTCATGTGGAATCCTTCCATAATCATAAACATATTAATTGTTGTAGCTGTATTAGCTAAAATTTTGGTAATTTACTGTTGTATTAAGTTGAATATTCATGAGTGCAGTCCAGATCGATCGATACTAATGATGCCATGCACATGGCCCATATATATTCCATATGGGGCCCTGATGATTTTAGCCAGCATATGGGTTTCAAGTGGGCCAGCCCATATGGGGATTATATGGGACATTATGGGCCTCATATGGCCCACATGAAATCCATATGGGGCCCATATTGGCCCAGATACTTTGCTGACTGGGAATTTTGT
Source organism: Lytechinus variegatus (assembly GCF_018143015.1). Classification (NCBI taxonomy): domain Eukaryota; kingdom Metazoa; phylum Echinodermata; class Echinoidea; order Temnopleuroida; family Toxopneustidae; genus Lytechinus; species Lytechinus variegatus. The sequence goes on from NC_054742.1 coordinate 32,237,009, forward strand.
TTCCTGCGTCCCCCTAATTAAAATTCTGGTGGACCCCTTTAAAATGTCTCTTGTCCCCCCCTAAAATTTAGGTTGATAACCTTTTTTTTTTTGCTTGTCAAATTTGTTTACATGTGTCCATCACAAAATTTCAGGTAGACCCCCCCCCCTAATTTTTTGGGCTTCCGCCGCCAATGCTCATGATCGAAGGAAGCTAGTGCCTTGTTTTCTTACTGAGTTACTTCATTGTTTGCTGTCATTTATTTTTGTACGACGAGCGAGCCCGGTGAGCGAGGCTTGCCCTTTTATATATGTGAACAATTCAGGAATAAACGACAAATGAATTGCCTTTCTATAATAATTAAAATCATATAGAGTTCTAAGGCGACGATCCAGAGGGCGCGTTTTCCAAAACTTTTGACTTGATAGAAATTATGAAGTTCCGTTTGCCATGGCCCTGCTGGCGGGGCCCTGGGAAGCGGGGCGTAAAGCACATCTCCCACAATGATCCGGAGGGGCCACTTCCATCGACGAGTGGATAGCATGCGCCCATGGGGTCTCAAAAGCACCCTAAACACGTATTTTCCACATTCTGAAAATGCACCACTTAGTGGCGTGTGAAACCCTACCCTTAACAAGTATTGGAAAGAAAACGATCCCGGAAAACGATACTGTATTGGCAAGTATTCCCTAAACAACCCCTAAACACTGTACAGCGATATTTCAATATATTATATGTCACGGACGTCGGTCGTCGGTTTTACCTTAACCTAGATCATTACAGCCCCACTACCTCCCAAACCTCGCGCAAATATGGGGCAAAATCAGGGGAGAGATCAGTGGGCAAAATACGGTAGTCTTAATTTTTTATACCCTCGCAAATTTGACCCTAAACACGTAGCCTTCGTAGCAAAAATGGATACCTTTTTCTTCATTGTTTTAGTGTTTTTGACACCCTTATTACGTTACGTACGTAACGTGTCCTATCTTGAAAAAGACAAATTTTTACTTGTTTTTTTTTAGTCGCGCATATCAATGTAAATGCCCCCCGGGCGGGCCCCATGCAAGATTTACCTAGGCAGTATAGGTGCCGGGTATTCACCATGCATGCATTGGCAGCACGTACCCCTTGAACTCTGGTACGTGTGTATAAATTGAAGAATAAATATTTAACCAAGACTATATAAGATCGTGCACCTTCATCTTGCTGTGAAAACTTTTTATTTATTTTTATTTTTTTGCTTGTCAAATCTAAACCAGCACCCGGGCCCTGTAAAAAAAAATCGTTCCAAGGGCCCTGATCGCCGGGAGATGTTACAGAATTTTCCCCTGTAAATAGCATACCACTATCCAAAAGAAATTATATATCATGCTACGCTTGTGCTTTTGAGATGTCTCTCTGTGAAATATAGGCTCTCTGCATGCAGAATTACGAACAACCATCGAGATCCGGGTTACTGAACAGAGGTCAAGCCCTGAAAAAAGGAATAGATAATGACCCTCAGATGTGAAGGCCTCGCTGACTTTCAACTTCCCGCATTTCTCTTACGCGTGCGCGAAAGCGAAGTGGAAGCTGAATTTATACTGACCTGAATTAGGGACCTGTTGAAGGTTGATTTGCAGTGATTCAAATTGCGGGCGCGAAGCGCAAGATGAACGTTAGTTCTGAACTGAAAGATTGACATTCTAAGAACTTTTTTGCAACCATGCATGCGCCAATATGTTTGTTTGTGTAATGTCGCCATCTGCGACGGATTGTTGTTAAATCGCCCCTTGTTCGGCCGGCGCTGTTCTGTGAGGTAAAGCTCAATGATGTTGGCTTAATAAACTGTATTATTACTGTAACTGGTTACTCATCCTTTGTTTAATTTATTGTCGTGGTGACAGCTGGGATTCGGACCTTTGCCTACCCCACACAACGATGAGTTTCATGCAATCCTTGCAGCCAGTTGGTCGACAAATCCTTTGTCGTGATAGGTATAATAAGTTTGCCCACAGCAAGTCACAGTGTCGTAACTAGTCCCACGTATAGCCGTTCATGGCTGCTTCCCTATTGTTGAGGATCAATTTCCATCCTCGCCCCCAGGCCCGAGAGAGAGGCCACCTTAGACTAAGTACAGAAAAGACATGTTTGTCGTTTTCAGAATCACATGCTACTTGTCCAGCTTAAACTTTTAATTCACATACTAGTAATCATTTGAAATTGAATCACAGTTTGACTGGAATGTTTAGGATATATGAATCAACCAGTGCCAGTCCAGATTGTAGTTATGAGGATGAGAATTTTGATGAATATAGTTGTGATAATGATGACTTTGAGCTGTTAGATATTGATAATGAAGATGCTTATCGATCCCAGGACCAAAATCCAGTTGAAACCAATTAGAGCAAAACCAATTGAAACCAGTTGGCCAACTGGTTTCAATAGGGAAATTGGAACAACTGGTTCCAATTGAAAACCAGTTGCCAACTGGTTCCAGTTAAAACCAATTGGGCAACTGGAACCAGTTGGCTATTGGTTTCAATTGGTTTTCAATTGGTTCCAGTTGTTCCAATTTCCCTATTAAAACCAGTTGAATCCAATTGGAGGCAACTGGTTTCAATTGGTTCCAGTTGAAACCAATTGGAGGCAACTGGTTTTCAACTGGAACCAGTTGAAACCAATTGGTTTCCAACTGGATCCAATTGGAACTTCCAGTTGGAATGAACTTAATTAGTTACAAATTAATTAGCATTTGCACTAACTATTGCTCATGCCAACACAGAAGCAGTGTTATTTGTCTATTAATACCAATGTAAAGGGCATTGATAAAATACAGACTTTCATAGGTATATATTCATATTGGAGTTCTTCAAATATATGTATTATTATTGTAATTTGGTAACAGTTAGTGGTGTACTAATTATCTTTGAATCTGTTTTAATTATAATCTATAATATTTATGAACATGGTTTTCACTGCTAAGTATTGGAAACACTTATCTGAAAAAAGTGTGGAACTTCAAATTGAAAAAAAAATAAATAGATACATTGTAAATTGTGATGAATCTCATAAAACATTAATCTGTGCACACTGGCAGAAAATATGCAAATTAACTGGTTTCAATTGGATCCAGTTGGGTAACTGGAAAATTTCCAATTGGAAACCAATTGGAAATCATTTCCAGTTACCCAACTGGATCCAGTTAGGATTTCCAGTTACCCAACTGGTTCCAATTAGAATTCAGTTACCCATCTTTCCAGTTAGAAGTCATCTCCAGTTACCCAACTGGTTCCAGTTAGAAATCATTTCCAGTTGGAAGTCATTTCCAGTTACCCAACTGGTTCCAGTTAGGAATTCCAGTTACCCAACTGGTTCCAGTTAGAAATCATTTCCAGTTGGAAGTCATTTCCAGTTACCCAACTGGTTCCAGTTAGGATTTCCAGTTGCCCAACTGGTTCCAGTTAGGATTTCCAGTTACCTAACTGGTTCCAGTTAGAAATCATTTCCAGTTGGAAGTCATTTCCAGTTACCCAACTGGTTCCAGTTAGGATTTCCAGTTGCCCAACTGGTTCCAGTTAGGATTTCCAGTTACCCAACTGGTTCCAGTTAGCCAACTGGTTCCAGTTAGAAATCATTTCCAGTTGGAAGTCATATCCATTTACCCAACTGGTTCCAGTTAGGATTTCCAGTTGCCCAACTGGTTCCAGTTAGGATTTCCAGTTGCCCAACTGGTTTCAATTGGTTTCAACTGGAAATTATTAAATTCCAGTTAAAACCAATTGAAACCAGTTGAAACCAATTGAAATCAGTTGGAAATCCAACTGGTTTCAATTGGATTTTGGTCCTGGGATGTCATGTTCTTGGAAGGAATGAAAATGATGAATCAGTCAGTGCTGGTGTTGATTGGAATCATGAAGATGGTTGTGATTTTGACCAATGTGAGTATATGGGAAAGGATATGCCTCACAAAATACATGTCTGTCCCCAGAGTCAGATCCCAAGTAGAATCTTGCATAGATACAGTAGGCCCATCTTACGAGTAGGTAAAGAACATATGCAACATGACAATACAAGTCTTAGATATGATAAATGTGAGGGTTATGTTTCAGAAGACGAGTATGAGTGTTGTAATATTACATCAAAAGTTCATCCAAAGAAAGATGCAGAGCTAGATTCATTTGATCAGTCTCACGACAGGCCTATTCAGGTATTACACGCTACCATAATATCACCTGACCATAAGCATAGATTTATTGATAGTCCCACTGTTTATAGTAGACAGTCTGAACCTCCTTCATTCCAACATAAGAGTTTAGATCGTAAGTGCCCTCTATGTCTTGAGGCTTGTCTCAGTAGTTATCACCATATAGGCGATTGCCCCTTCCTTCCCATACATGAGAAACGCATTATATCCCAAGCTCGAAATGCCGCTAACATTCTTGGCTATTCTAATAATTTCCAGAGTTGCAGTGATTCTTGTGATGATTTTGTCTATCATGACCTTGGTCATGATATGGTTCCCAGCTGTATTCCTGCAGAGTGTGTTGACCATGCATCAAGTGCTGTGGATCGCTCTGAACAGGGATATGCAACAACATATCCCTGCTCTGAAGATCCTAGTGTGAGTTTTGGTTGTTTTGATGACTCAGAGTCAGTTATTCATGAAGATACTCTCTGTTATGAAAGCTCATCAGAGTCAGATGAGACCCAAGATAATACGCCACATTGTGCTGTGGCTAGTGAATTTGTTGTGCCTAATCAGGCCCTAACTCCTTACGTAGATCTTTTTCATGGTGACCACTGTGTCCATGTTGATCTTGACAGTGGGTCTGCAGAGAATTTGATCAGTCATTCATTGGTTAAGTGTCTTAGAGGTGACATTATTGCCTCTTCCCACTCTGCTTACCCAACCGGCCATTCACCGTCACCTTTTGTCATTGTAGGCGAGACTTGTCTCACATTTTCTCGAGATGGCAGGGACTTCCTTTTTAAAGGGTTTGTTGTTGAGTCTTCGAGCCTCGGTGTGCGAGCTGGTATTCCATTCATGGAATTGTACGATGTGTTCGTTCGTCCCGCTAGGCGCGTCGTCACGTTTAGTGAGGGACCATCGTATGTATACGGTCCTTCGCTTCAGATTAGTACTATCATTGTCAACACGCCTGCTGCGTGCTCACCTGCTTCGTCTTACTATGTCTTCAAACAGGAATCTTACACCCCGGCATCCCCAGACTTAGGTACACCTGGCCATCCTTCGACAATCTCGAGCCTGCGATCTGCGGTCGAATGCCCTGGCGACGACACCACACTTGCTACATGCTCGGAGTTGTATCCCTTGGACAATGAGGTGCTTGAGTCTCAACAAACCCAGTTTCTCAGTCTAGAGAGACATCCTGTCGGCCACGTTGAGGACAGCCATCAATCGCTTCATCTTCAGTCTCAGTCACATGAGTCCTTGCATAGGCCACCCGTGTTTGAGAACACCAAGTGCTCTTGTGATGCTCTCCCAGTTGCACCTCCCATGGCTGATGCTGACTGTACCAGTCCCAACAGCTCCACTGAGGATATCCTGTTTTATGATGTGGTTCACCACCCTTACACCCTGGAGATTGAAGACCCCCCTGGTCGACCCCCGGAATCATCTCTCGGGACTCTTACCAGTCATCAGAGCTTGTCACATGATTCCCCTTCGAGGTTGACTGTTTCTTCGCATTTGCAGAGTCACCTCTTCCATCCTAGTGGTGATCGCACTGGACTGCCTCCAGGTCGTCCCCCAGACCGAACTCACTGTATCATCTCTCCTAACAGGATGAAATGCTCACTTGATGACGTCACTTCACTAGCAGATAAAGACTGTGTGACGAAATTGAGAAAAAGGACTCATTTCTAGTATTTCATCGTTCATATGTACTATTGAACTTCCCTATAGCAGATACAGACTGTTTTACTAAGCTGAGAAAAAAGGACCATCATGTGCACTATTGTGACAAGTGATCTGCCTAGTGTGGAATGCATGCACCTTCATGTACAGCTTCTGTGTGACCATATTGGACTTCACTGATTTTTCAATAATCTTTTTAAAATATATTATGCTCTGTTTTGCGATGTCTTTTTGACTTTTCCCTCCACTTTCTTTCTACTTTACCATCATTTTTCCTTTCCTTTCAATGTTTCATACATGGTTTTTATGCTGATATATGACTTATTGCTTTGTATGTCAGATATTTTGTAGTAATATATATATATATGTATTTACCTTTTTACAGCTATTTAAAGTAGTTGATATTTTGTATTTAACAGTATTTTGTGTATACATGACTTTATTATTGAGTATTTCTAAATGTCGATCCATGTAATTGTTTTGGTTATTGATTTTCACTGGTATCTATTGCAGGTTGTCGAAGTCTGTGCACTCCTTTATCAGTCTATGTTTCATACATAGCTTTTTGGTTAGCCTGTTTGCTAATGGTGCGTTTGCAGGTAAGGTGTTAAAGGTTATACCTGAACCTGATTAGCCTTTAGAACAGTGTGGATACATGTGTATTATACAGATATTGGAGCATATTTTGTTTGTTTACCTATTACTGATTTGAGCAAGTTTAGATTTTTACACAATGCAAACCTTTTTATTAATCCAAACTTAGCACCCCTCCCACCTTGATAGCCTATTGGTTTTGTTCTGCAGGTTATTCATGCTTTTAATTTATGATTATCAACTTGTTAACATGAGACTGCTTGATATGTAGTGTAATTTCGTTTCGGTTAATTATTGTAATGCCCTTATACTTTATTTCGATGCTTTACGGTTTTTGGTGTGTTCAGTTAGTTTTCATTTACCTGTTTTTTATGTGCATATTTTTTTTACTGTGTGTGCTACAGCCTCCACTATGTATTTATATAGCGGTACGTTTCCGGTGATTTATGTATTTTGTTATATTTTTAGCCCCCGATTGCAAAATATTTGGTAATGTGCTTTGTGTATGACAGACATTGATTTATATTTTGAATGATACGGTATGGATTGAGCAATTGCGTGGTCTGGTATATTTTCCAGGCTGTTTTCTTTATGGTTTGTTCAATTGCCTTTTAAAGGACTTACGATAGGTTTTTCCTTTCTTTACAGTTGTAAGGGAGGAAAAATAGAAAATACGATTATGTTGATAATTGCTATTTATTAGTTTTATGTACTGATATGTCAATCTCTTGGTAATAGCAGGTTATCATATTTTGTATTGATATGTCGATGTTTGCAGTTTGTTATTTTAATGTTTTGGCTTGGATATGCTAAGGGTGTTTCTGTTTTCGAGTTAGTAATTCATTTTTGCTATTTACACATTTTTGTTACTTTAATACATTGTATGCACTGGTATACAATGTCTATGACAGTGATAGGCTTGTTATGTGAGAGTACAAGTCATGCATTTATATGGCGTTATCTTGGCAAATGTTTTAATTATATGCTTACTAAGGATTTTTATATTGTCAGATATGTTTGTTCTGAGGATATAACTTGAATTGGATATTATTGGTTATTTAGGGTTTTGTTACAAAACAAGAGAAGAAGAAAAGTGGTTGCGCCAATATGTTTGTTTGTGTAATGTCGCCATCTGCGACGGATTGTTGTTAAATCGCCCCTTGTTCGGCCGGCGCTGTTCTGTGAGGTAAAGCTCAATGATGTTGGCTTAATAAACTGTATTATTACTGTAACTGGTTACTCATCCTTTGTTTAATTTATTGTCGATGAGTAGAATGCGTACCAAACTAAACAATAATGATCGGTGATAATAATAATACTCAAGTTTTATATAGCGCAAATTGCAGTGTGCTTAAAGAAAGAGAGTGATAATGCAAAGAAAAAGCAATAATAAATTATTGAACCTAAATACAAGAAAACGCAGGCAAATCTTGAAAACAATTACGAATGAGAAGCGAGAGCTTAAATTGATAGAGCCTATTAGAACTAAAAACGGGATATATATGCACTTTTTGAAATTACGAAAATGATGGGTATATAGGCCTATCCAATGCCGGTCCAGGGGGCGCATCCAGGCCGTGCCCCCTTTAAAAAAATAGCTGAGGAAGAGTAGTACATAGAGGCGCAGAAAAAGAAGTGATAAAATGATAGAGAAATAAGAGAAGAAAAATTAATAAGGAAAAAAATAGAGAGAAGAAAAGGAAGGATAAAGAGAGAAAGAGAAAGTAGAAAAGGGAGGAGGAAAGAAATTTTTAAAGGAGTGCCTCTGTTCTTGGGCGTAGAAGTTGATTGAACATGGCTCACTGAGCTTTTTTTTTAAAGATCCCTTTTTTCCCTCTCTTTTAATTAGTCATATACTATAATTTCCACAAAGGAATCAGAGAAAAAAAAATAGGAATTAAAAGTGTGAATTGGTTTGGCTGCTTATCTAGGGGACCATTTCCCTCAGGCTCTTTCTAGCAACAAAAAGGGAAAGTAAGAATTTAGAAAAACCGCGGGAAATTAAAGGAAAGGGGAAAAAATAACGAGGCGGGGGGGGGGGAACTAAGAAAGAGACCGCCGGGAAAGACCATAAATCTGACTGAGGGCCTTATAATAATTGCACCCCTTCCCCGATGAAAGAAATACATTTAAGGAAGATGGGGGGATGTGTATAGGGAACAGAAAAAAATGCAGTTGTTGATTTTTGTCACGAAATTGTAAATCTAGGGGCCTATATCTTGCTTCCTATAAGAATGAGTGGATAACGATACTGGTGGACCCTGATGGTACGCAGCTGCTATCAGGCCCTCTATTTGTGGTGCATATAGCCCGGCTACAGGGGGACCCGGGAGGAAAAAAGAGAGAGAAAAAGGGGGAGAAGACGAAGAAGAAAGAGGAAAAGGAGCAGAACTATTTTAAGACAGGAAGAATAAACAATATGTAGGAAAAAGTGAAGCAAGTGAGAGGTGAAACAGCATTCATTCCATTCCTATTTGGCAATAAGTCATGATTGACTATTTTTGCCACCGTATGCACACTGTATGAAAAGTATGGTAACAATTTTCTTTAGTAGGCCTATTCAATTTGTTATTTTTTTTAAAAATTCTTTTATTTCCTTTTTCTATGAAAGAAAAAAATAACCCATATTTAAATACATACGAAACAAAATACTGAGGAATAAGTCACTGTTAGCTCATCAACTTTTCTCAAATGACCTTTGTAATTTTTCATTAGGATATATAGGCCTATAAGCACTATCATTTTCAAATGTAGATGTTACGAAAGCTTTACCGGTAGAGTATCAAATTTCTAAGAACAAATGGCATTGTATAGACCAGGTGACTAGAGTACATCAGGGATAAAGTTTGGAAATCTGTTTTATTGTCTGCCTTTGGCACATTAGACTATTGTTTAGGCTACTGTCATATACCAGTGATTACGGAATACAATCATCAAATCACAAATGCCTCGGGAAATGCCTATGAAAGCCACCTTCATGGTTTATCTCAAGTGACCCTTTTTTCTGCTCGTGCGCAGTTTACAATCGGATTTTCCGGAAAACGAAAGGTTGTTGTCATCTCGGATCAAAGTTTCAACCAGTACCAGGGTCTGTGCCTGCAGACTAGTACGGCTCGCGCTCGGTACCTATACCGCGTACGGTATATATAGATATACCGGCCGTATAAAAGATCAAGAGCACGTATCGACGCGAGAAGACGACGGTCGTTGTCGACTGGAATGAGCTTGTTTTTATAAATCTACAATTCCAGTATGAGCATATCAACCAGTAAAAGAATGGATGAAATCAAACGGCAGATGTCAGTCCATCGACAGAATCTACTTTGTGTTTGCCGGTAATATTAATGGAGCCTCGCTAAAAACCCTCTAGTCGTTGCTAGTGCATTTCCGCACCCGTCGTGTCCAACGAAGGAAAGCACAGCTTCCCCGGCTTTCCCCCCGCCAGCTGCGGCGGGAGATAGCTATGAAATTGATTTATTTATTCGGGGGGTGCGAAAGTGCACTAGTAGTACGGTAGTTCTATTTATATGATGGGGGACCTAAAGCTACGCACTTTGTTTTCAAACAATAAAAACTGTCCCAATTTTAATATTTCAACAAATTATATTTCACTAATTTGTGGCAAACATTCTAAAGATCATTAACAAAGTAGAAAATATCACAGAACTCACTAGATATAGCCTCTAGTCTAGGCTCTAGGCCTAATTACGAAAATCCCGCTGTGTTTTCTGAACACCTCTTGATTTCGCCCTGATGTAGAAGGGGTCCTAAACGGCTACGCACTCGATTTATCATGCAAGTAAATTGTATTTCCTGTGCCTTAATTTCTAAAATATATTCAAATTATTGTAGGATAAGATGAAATTAAAGCGAATATTTCTCAAAAATTCCTAACAGTTGTTGGTTTTCTCTGCAATTAGGCCCTAGAGATTTACTGTAGCCTCTGTAGAAAAAAAAACCGAATAGAAATCGTTCATCACTCTGCAGTCACAGTTCCACACACAGAGTGTGCATTTGCCTTAAAAACTGCATGCGCGATGAGTGATGCGTAGCTGGACCTGCGCAGCTTTAGGATCCCCTACCATACCATACAAATAATGAATGTTTATGAGTGCAATTGATTGAATACTTCATGATGTGAAAGATGAAATGATCCAAGGCATAGCCGAGTTGAATGAATCATTCATTTCATCATGTTCATCTTTCACTGAATAGTTATTCTATGATATATTACCAACTTACTGTAGCCTAGGGCCTTACCTGTTCTCTGCATAGTAGTATACCCGGTTGTTGTGTGTCCGGACAGGTCGTGGATCCGGACGATCAATTTTAGAAAGTCATTTGGAAATATTTACAAGCGAAGTTTCATCAATATTTAGTACAAAATGTTAGCAAATATTATAGAAAACAAAATAGAAGATGATTACTTCCATTTAATTCATATTTTTAGTGTAATCCAAAGAAAAAAAAAAGAAGGCTTCAAAAAGATAAAGTGTCCGGACACCCGACCCCCCATCCTACTAGTATGCTACCTCGGGCGAAGTTTGTGTAGGCTCCACTTCACTACCGCAGCACTACTCTCCACCTACCCGAACTTCAGGACGGTGAACTCGATTGGATATTCCGAGTGACAAAGGCGAGGACTCCATGATGATGTCTTAAAAAAAAATTCAAATATACTTCTTCATCATGGAGTCTTGAAATCCCCGCCCATATAGCCTTAAGAGAACCAAATAAATACAGATGGATTCCCCTTGAAAATCCATCTTTTTTATTGAAAATCACGTAATTGGTCGTGATTTTATTTAACTCTACACCTAATGTGTAGGAAGTTTTGAAAAATGGGGAAAAAAGGTGAAAAATAAAGGATTCTTACCAGACCCATGTCACGTAGACCCCTCGATCCACATGTAATACCAATGTAAACAACGCAAATACAATGGCGTCGACCCTTGAACCGCTTATGTATTACGTACTTCCAGTTAGCGATGCCGTTCTGAAGATTAATTTATAGATAAAAATTATTATTTTACAAAAAATAAAATATATTACGTGATTATGAATAATTAGTATTAAATCAATTATTTATAATTACGTAAGAAATTCTAATATTTGTGAAATAATATTTTTATCTATAAATTGTTCTTCAAAAAGGCATTGCGTGTCGGAAGTACATAATACATAAGCTGTTCAAGGGTCGACGCCATTGTATTTGCGTTTGTTTACATCGGTATTACATGTGGATCGAGGGGTCTACGTGACATCGGTCTGGTAAGAATCCTTTATTTTTCACCTTTTTTTATAAACCTTCCTACGCATTAGGTGTAGAGTTAAATAAAATCACGACCAATTACGTGATTTTTAATAAAAAGATAGATTTCCAAGGGGAATCCATCTGTATTTATTTGGTTCTCTTAAGGCTATATGGGCGGGGATTCAAGGCTCCATGATGAAGAAGTATATGTCATATTTTTTTAAGACATCATGGAGTCTAGATATGGTGGGATATAAAAGCGGTTTATTGTAAAAATTAAAGAAAAAAAATAAAACGAGGAAGAAAAATAGCTTAATTTCTTACTCTTCACTCTTATTTCACTCTGTGTCCATCCTCCGGTTATCCTCAAAATTGGTGATTTTGGGCCAGTATGAAAGTTATTCACAGCCGATTTCAAAACATTGCATGTGATTGGTCGCAGGCCAAACAGCATAAATATTTATATTATAATTGGATGTCTCAGAAAATACCAGAAATATTAAAGGGATGGTCCAGGCTGAAAGTTTGTATAGCTTAATAAATAGAGTAGAATTCACTGAGCAAAATGCCGAAAATTTCATCAAAATCAGATAACAAATAACAAAGTTATTGAATTTTAAAGTTTAACAATATTTTGTGAAAACAGTCGTCATGAATATTCATTAGGTGGGCTGATGATGTCACATCTCCACTTCTTTTGTATTTTATTATATGAAATTAGGTTTATTCAAATGTTTTCCTCCAAGAACTAGAAAAATTGGATTGGCAACTGATTTAGTGCATTAGATATTTATTTCTGCAACTTATTTCATTACAAGGAGACATATTATTCCCACAAGTATGAAATAATGAAAAAATTATGTTTTTATGTAATAACAGAAGAAAACGGAAAGTGGAGATGTGACATCAGCCCATCTAATGAATATTCATGACGACTGTTTTCACAAAGTATTGCTAAACTTTAAACTTCAATAACTTTATCATTTGTTATCCGATTTTGATGAAATTTTCGGCATGTTGCTCAGTGAATTCTACTCTATGTATTAAGATATAAATATTTTCAGCCCGGACCATCCCTTTAAGAGTTTGGGAAAATATTCCACTGATTCTTGGTATATTTTCCCAAACTCTTAGAATGTTTCTGGTATTTTCTGAACCATGGAAGTCATTTTTGTTTTCACCAGAGCACTCGAAAATTTGAATTTTAGGCAAATTTTTGCGTACGCCCTCTATTGGTGGAAAGTAATATGGCAAGACAATTGTCATTTTTCAATCTCTATTTTTGATTAAGAAAAAATAATTTAAAGAATCAAATTTACTTAAGAGCCAAGTAATATGATGAATAGCTGTAATGGAAACTGACATTGTCAAAAAATCAAGCATTTGTCCCAAAGAAAAAGGGAAAATAATCAAAACATTGCCAACCTTATTTCACCACACAGGGAGTAGTAACATAGAACAAGGTTATATCATAACCTTGTTCATAGAATGAGTGGGATGGTAATGAATCCTTGAGTGACTAGTTATATACTATTAGTATATAATGAACAAGGTTATGGTATAACCTACATGTAGCCTTGAGGACTCCGTGATGATATTTTAAAATAAGTTAACATATATTTTTTCATCACAGAGCCTTGAGTGGAAAACCTTCCCATAAGCGAGACCTACATGTATACACCCGGATGGATTTCCCTAGGAAATCCATAGTTAAGGGTGAAATCAATTTGTATCTATTTATTTTATTTCTATGAACCTTCATACGCCTACTGCGTAAAAAAGTATGTTAGTAAAAAGATGAAAAATTTGAGGCTTCTTACCAGACCGACCCCTCAATCCATTTGTAAACAAAGCAAATGCAATAGGCTTGAACCGCTTCGTTATGATGTGCCTTCGATTAGTGATGTTACAAAATGCCGTTCGAAGAACAATTTATAGATAAATATTATTTAACAAATGATAAAATTTAATACAGGATTATAAATAATAATTATTATAATAAGTATAATCAAGTTTCAAATTTCCTGGGGAAATCCATCCTGGTGTATAGGTCTCGCTTATGTGTCTATGGGAAGGTTTTTAAGGCTACGTGATGAAAACGTATGGTAGTGGATCGTATAACCGAACACGTTTCATGAATTCAATCATATCAAACACATTATTCTCATAAAATTCACCAAACTCTCACCATAAATACACAATTACCTAAAAATATAAATATGTAAAAAATTTGCTGAAATTGTTTTTCCTTTTTGTCTCACCTGCGAAGCAGAGTGAGACTATAGGCGCCGCTTTTCCGACGGCGGCGACGGCGGCGTCAACATCAAATCTTAACCTGAGGTTAAGTTTTTGAAATGACATCATAACTTAGAAAGTATATGGACCTAGTTCATGAAACTTGGCCATAAGGTTAATCAAGTATTACTGAACATCCTATTAAAGTTTCATGTCACATGACCAAGGTCAAAGGTCATTTAGGGTCAATGAACTTAGACCATGTTGGAGGAATCAACATCGAAATCTTAACCTGAGGTTAAGTTTTTGAAATGTCATCATAACTTGGAAAATATATGGACCTAGTTCATGAAACTTGGACATAAGGTTAATCAAGTATCACTGAATATCCTGCATGAGTTTCACGTCACATGACCAAGGTCAAAGGTCATTTAGGGTCAATGAACTTTGGCCGAATTGGGGATATCTGTTGAATTCCCATCATAACTTTGAATGTTTATGGATATGATTCATGAAACTTGGACATAATAGTAATCAAGCATCACTGAATATTTTGTGCAAGTTTCAGGTCTCATGATTAAGGTCAAAGGTCATTTAGGGTCAATGAACTTTGGCCGAATCGGGGGTATCTGTTGAATTACCATCATAACTTTGAAAGTTTATTAGTCTAGTTCATTAAACTTGGACATATGAGTAATCAAATATCACTGAACATCCTGTGTGCGTTTCAGGTCACATGACCAAGGTCAAAGGTCAATGAACTTTGGCCGAATTGGGTTTATCTGTTGAATTACCATCAAAACTATGAAAGTTAATGGATTTTATTCATGAAACTTGTACATAAGAGTAATCAAGTATCACTGAACATCCTGTGCGAGTTTCAGGTCACATGATCAAGGTCAAAGGTCATGTATGGTCAATGAACTTTGGCCATGTTGGGGTTTTTTGTTGAATAACCATCATATCTCTGTAAGTTTATTGGTCTCGTTCATAAAAAGTGGACATAAGAGTAACCATGTATCACTGAACATCTTGTGCGAATTAGAGTAGTATTCAAAGTCAGCACTGCTGCTATATTGAACCGCGTGATGCAGGTGAGACGGCCAGAGGCATTCCACTTGTTATGATATTAGCTTCCAATCAGACCCCTCTTCGCATGTGAAATATTTTGGTCACTTGAAAAAGGTATTGTATTACCGAACGTGTGTTTTCCATGAGAAAAGTTGAGAAAACAACAAAATCACTGATGAGCTATTTTGACCATATTTTATTATTTTTAGAGTATTAAGACTTTGAAAATTTGTTTTTGACTATTTCTCATCATCTTTCTATTCAAGTTCTCTTTAGAAGGATGTTGCAAAATTTTGAGCATATGAAATTATTTTCTGATGCGTATGATGCGCACGTTCTGTATTGAATACAAGGCCGGTCGGTAATACAATCACTCACTATATATATGTAAAAATATTTTTAAATATCATCACGGAGTCCTCAAGACTAGGTATATCCTTGTTTTCTGTTAGTTACTACTCCATGTGTGGCAAAATAAGGTTGGCATTGCTTGGCTTATTTTTTCTTTTTCTTTGGGGCAAATGCTTGATTTTTTGGCACTGTCAGTTTCCAATACAGCTAATCATCATACTGGGCTCTTAAGTGAATGTGATACTTATAATTTATTTTTTCTCAATTGAAAATAGAGAATGAAAAAAGACAATTTTCTTGCTATATTACTTTCCACCAATAGAGGGTGTACACAAAATATGCCAAAAATTCAAGTTTTTGAGCGCTTTGGTGAAAAAAAAATTATTCCCAAGTTACTAATGAAAAATAGATTGCGACTGTATGAAAATTAGTATTTTAGGTCAAAAATGTGATATTTTAATGATTTTTTTTCAAGTGTATGCTGTGTACTGCATTTGCACACCATAGTCCTACCTGTAGATTCCCCACAGACAGAATGGTTGCAGCTGGCAGCCGTCTGTTTCGAGGAGTTTTTAAATTCATAAATTTTTAAAAATTTCTCGTACACAGACGGCTCGCGATCGTGCAGCTGCCATTAGGGGATTAACATTGAAAAATTCCCCCCCCCCCCCCCGACGCTCAGTGGGCAAAAATTATATTCCGTGTTATATTTTTACTTTCACATGTTGATTATGGGTGATGTTTTGAGCGTAGAATCGACTGAACATAATTCAAAGCCGATATAACGTCACCTTAATACCTAATTTTGATTGGCTACTTTTATTTATTTATTTATGCATGCTCACAATGTACAATGTAAAAGAATACACAGATAATATATAAATATATATGTGAAACACAAGTAAGTAGTGAACATACAAAGGTGTTGCAACATAAGCTAAAAGCTTGAGTGGTTGAAGCACCTTTAAACTGGTTTTTCATCCAAGAAAACAAATAAAAATGTAAGAATAAGGAAGAGAGGAAAGAAAGAGAACAATTATAAAATTGATAGACTGCCGAGATATGACAATTAAGTTTCAAATTGTTATGATGGTATAGTAATGCAACAAAGTTAAATTCTTAATCTTCAGTTATGAAGAAAAGAAAGAAAGAAAACAAAATTACTGGATACTGACATGTATACGTTACTAGCACTTTACAGATTCTGTAATTTTGAAAGGAGATTGTGCTTTACAGCCAATTGAAAAGAATGTGAGGTTTTCAAATTTTGGATATTATGTGGAAGAGAATTCCAAACATCTGAACCATGGTGTCTGATTGATTTATGAGCTAATGCGGTGCAGGGAGAAATGTACACTGTATGTTCCATGACTGTCTTGTGCTATATGAATGGACAGTGCTGTTAGGCTGAAACATTGAAGAAAATTAGTCAGGCAGCATATTGGCATTAAAACGAAACATAAATAAGGCAGTTCGCAAAAAAATTATATCTTCTACCTTCAAGCACTTCAGCTTTACAAATAAGGGATTTGTTTGGTCTCTGTAACCAGACCCAGTACATATGCGAACTGCTTTCTTTTGCAGGAGAAATATATTGGTAGTTGACTCTTTAGATGTAGCCCAAAGAACATTGCAATATGCGGCTCTGAAAATTTGGAAATAGTTCATGGAAATCTGTCAGTTCAAGAAATAACATGAGTTTGTTTTCAAGACAATTTGAATCCTGATGTTGGTGAAACGAAAATGGTACTGTACCCTGGTCAGAAACAGACCATATACCAATGATAATACATGTAGTTGTACATGTCATGAGTAAGGTAGTGGTTGGAATGGATGGCTGTGAGGGGAGGTTACGGAGGCCATCATAATGTGTCTGATTTTGGAAACCGTGCCAGAAAGCAAGTCATGGAAAGCAGCAATTTAGTCATGGAAAAGTCATGGAATTCTGTTTTCAAATTTCTGTGGGAACCATGCACTCAGCACATTTCCCAAAGCTAACATGGAGGGATTGACTCCTCTGACTGACTCCTCTCAGCACACTCAATCCGAAGTGTGCAGAGAGGATTGTCACTGGGTTAGAGAATGGGGGGGGGGTGGGGTTGGAAAGGTAGTTCCCTCTCATTTCAGGCTACATGTAGGTATTTTGATGAAACCACTTTGGGTAATAAGGGAGAATCCTCTACCCAAATCACTTTTTCATCTTCTTCTTCATAATTCTGTTAATACATGTAGGTTGTCAATAAAAGCACTAATTGCTCAGTCGCAATACCAGGCAACGGATGACTCCTGTCCTGAGTTCAAGAATTTTGCTACTATCATGGAGCACATACTTAGTCACAGACTTAAAGGTAATTTCCTTTCTATCTCTACCTATTTTCAATCATAATGGTTGTTATTGAAAATCCAAACCCTCTGTCTTAAACTGTACCAAGTAATCTTTTCTCCCGATGTCTATAAAATCCTGCTCCTTATGTAAAGTTAGCATGAGATTAAAATAAAAAAAATTTTCTTTAATCAATTGTAAAGAGAACTTAATTGTGATACCTCCTCACAATACATAATATGGTTCATTTCAGTTTAACTTTTTGGAATTGCAAAAAGAATTGTACAGAGAATCAAGCACTAGCAAACAAGTTACTCTTGAACACAAAGATATTATTCATTCTTGAAATATTGCATTGTCTATTAAAGGTTCGCAGAGATTGTCAGTTATAGTCTCTTCGTCCGGGGGAGGGGGGGGTACTTGCATATATATCGCATACAGGGATAAGCCGATTCAATGGGTCATTAAATCCTTAGGTATAGGTCTGTTTCTGAAAGAAAAAATACTTATAAGAATCCCCAGCAAAATCCGGGACGCAAAATTATTTTTCCCACCGCAGTTCCATGAATATTCATATCATGTAGTCTTGTGGTTCAGAACTGTGATGGGTAAAATAATTTGCAGCATGGGTCCGTATTTTTAGAAAAATCCCTGGACACTGGTACCTGTTCACAGTCAAATGACCCTTAGCAACTGGTAAGGGTTTCAAGCCCTGAGCCTCACACCCCCGTCCAATCATAATCCAATTGCCCCCCCCCCCCGGCTATGCGTTTTAAATCGGTGCGAATCAGGATTCTATGGCCTGGATTGCTATAGGTGAAATACTAGCTATTTCATTAGAGACTGTGGTTTAGTGCCCTATGCTTTTTAAATCTCTCAACAACTTTCTACTTGTCATAATTGGCATGGTTACAAATTATGACAATGCTGAAGTTTGACACCTTCAGATGAAATCATAATGCGTTTTCATCCCCTTTTGTGGGGCAACTATGAATAGTTACATTATCATCAATAGGTATATCTTGTTCATTGGTGTTGAGTAAACTCATCAATAAATCTAGGGCAAAAGAAAACTGTTTCAAATAAGACAATTTATTATACCACACATGCAATTACTATATCTTATGACCTACATATTATTATTAAAATGATATTTTCATGACATACGTTTATCTCATATTTTTTTGTTATTTACGTATAGGTCAGGTGACATGGTTCGGATTAGAGGAACCCCGTGACTTTTGGCATTTCATCCGAGTTGTCTGCGGTAATACACATGATGGTTGCATTGGTAATGTGGCTCATATGGAGTCGGTGCGGTCACCAAAGGCAAAGGTAATTGTTGTATTGAGTATTTGGAGAACATTGACAATTTTTTTTAAACATTATCTTGAGACACATGAAGTAAGATATTGCACGTATGAGTATATTTCCCCTTTTTAATTTGCATTCATTTCTAGAAATGAATTAAATATTTCTATTGACTTACTGATGATTCAGTTACTCATTCTGCTGATGCAAGAATAATACTCTGTGATATAGCCATTTAGTGAATGATGTGGAACTTTAGTCCCGTTAATTTACTGTAATTGTATGGTAATCACTTCCAGTATTTTGAATGCCATACATGTAGTATTTTTAATAGTTATTTCATAATTACCTTATATAGATTTCACAAATAAACAAAAAGTTTAGATTTATTGAAGATAAAATTTTGTGAAGTTACTGCTGCAGTGCCCAACTGCTGCTTCGACCTAACCATATTGATGCATATTATGATTTCTGTGGCACTGGTGTTGCCACTGGCTCAGATGGCTCTAGTTTAGAAACTGCAAATAATTTTGAGAATTTTAAAGTTTCTACTTGCTCAACACAGCACTAAACACACAAAATTTAATGTACTTCAAATATTTCAATGTTTGCATTATATGAAAGTGTTTTTTTTTTTAGATTATACCTGAAATATGACTTTCACAAAACTTTTTCTTTATTAAACTGTATATACAGGGCAGAGCATGGCTGCGGATGGCACTAATGGAGAAAAAACTTGGAGATCACATTGCAATTGCTTTACAGAATGACAAAGCACTAAGGTATAATAACAAAATATTCTGTTAGTGTAGTCACAATGTGTGTTGGCAATCACAAGACACTGTAAAAAATATTAGAATAGATAAACTGAACATTTTAGCATATTTGTCAGTGGATATCTGTTGATTAATTCTTTTATTTTTTCTTCCATGTATATGTATGATTATTTTTATGTTTTATTTCATTGTGTTTGCTTCAATAACTTATTTCTGAATTCTATTTTTCTGTAATGCTCGAAAACTCATGATGCAATGTAAACGTGTTGTTTTACAAAATAATTGTCCAATAAAGCATGTTTGAGAAATCCATATGGGTACTGTTCAATGATGATGAATGATATTTGTATCAAAACTATTTTGTCACTTTTGGAGGAGGGTGTATTCATTCCATTTTTCCCCTATCATTTTAATGTGCAGAGCTTTTTATAGAGAAGGAGCATTCCTTAGAAGTGAAGAGGCTCAGATATTGGTTCAATCTCTCGAGTCCCTGCACTCATTAGACTTCAGGTAAGTCTTATTACTATCACATGATCAAATTAGAAGTTGTAAAGTAATTTGATGTAATTTTATTTATTGAATTTGTGCATTTCGTAGAACATTCTTCACCATCATTCATTATCATGAGAGGCTCTTTTTCTGAAGACATGGCACGGGCCCTGAGTGAGATTGAAAAATTAAAGAAAGGTTTAACTCCTCCATGAATCCCAAGTGAAGGTACAATGAGGATCAATCAGTAGAACTATAAGTTATATCCTACAAAACCTTCAATGTCAATGGAGTTTTTAATCACTTCGAAGAAGAAATACAGATTAATGCAACATTGAGTACACTTTGGTTAACAAATCTTAGGATTGGCATGGACGAATGCATTAAAAATAATGGCACAATGTGTACGCTTGTATTGTAAAACACAAAAATTTTGATTCATTTAAGAGATAGGTTTTGAGAGAGTGGTTATAGCAAGCAACCAGAGGACCGACGGCTGAAGGTCCTCTCTGAGGGACTTGATAATGAGAATGAATGCTTTACCAATGAGCACTAGCGCACCAAGTGAGAATCGAACCTGGGTCACCGGAATCCGAGACCCCCGCTCTACCGACTGAGCTATCGTGCTTCTCGTATTATGAGAAGCTTTTTTTTTGTATACACAAACATGCTTGAGGACATTCTTCCAGCCAGATAAAAAATGTACAAAAATTAACACATTCCAAGTCAATTGCTGCTTGTGTTTGTGTGTGTGTGCGTGTGTGTGTGTGTTGACTAACTCATTCCAGTAATTGATTATTACTAGCCTTGGAGTTACTGTGCTTGGTGCTCTACCCACTTTATATTATAATACTGTATTGCTTAAAGATCTAAAATATGTTTCCCTCCTCAAAAGATGACTGTTAAAAAGTTGGAAGTATAATTAGCATTGCTAATATCTTTACCCATCATATTCCCTTCTACATGATTATTTCAGTTCTTGGGGGAATGGGTTTGAAAACTGAAAAAGAAGAAATGTAGATATTTGAAAACATTTATGCATCACCTAGTTTTGTTACATTGCCATTCTCAATTTGATATTTCAGCTGCTGTGTGAAGGGAGAGAAGCTGGAAATAGGAGTAGCCAGTGTGATTGACTATGCACAGTTTCTCAAGACCCAGCTAAGGTACAAGTACAGTTTAAAACTCCTTAGTCAGCTCCATTATGGACACTAGAGCAATAATATTACAGCAATTTTATTCTGTTTATTTGTTTTCATTGTGAAGAGGGACGAAAGGTTAACTCAGTGTGGAATTTGAAAGAGGAAGTGACCGTTTACATATTTACATTATCCATTTTACAGTAGGATATAAGGAAGTGGTGTATTTTATATAATGTAGATGATAAGCAGGAAATATTATGGTAACTTTGAGGTAATTTATAGGCTTGGGTCGGAATGGACCTTTCATTTCGGTATTCTGATAAATCAATGTAATACATAACAAATAGTTTTTTTATGACTTTTATGTTGTATTATGTATTTATTATCATCGTGGGGTATATACAGTAATATTTACTACATCTCGAGGCATTGCAATCTATTCGATCTGCAGTTACGTTATCATATCAGCGGCAATATTCCATTGCAAGCTCTTGCTGAGCAGGCAGCCAATGCATAAGGCAGTGCTTGCATAGCTTCAGCTCGGCAGCTGCACTTTGGTTTGTCACATTGTGCCGCGCCAAACTGTAACACATAGTGAGAAATATCAATTTCAAATTTGCAAAACCTTTAAGATTATTGCGGACAGTTTGCTTGGCGCAAACAAATTCTGAGGAAACATTGAGCTAAAAATGTTAATATCCCCATCCGATAACTGCTGTAAATGCTCGCACACAGCTAGCTGTTTGCGGTTGTATTAGGATTACAACTATTAAATATAAACGCCCTCTTTAGCCAAATGCATTATAACATCCAAATGAAAACTCAGATGACGATGAGTTTTTTTAGGTTGTTAAATCCATTCAATCATATCAGCCCTTTGTAGGGCTACCACATATCCAAGAAAGAATCTGCCTCTTTTATTGTAAATTTGTTATTTTTCTATGTTATATTTTTCTTTCCAAATAAAACATTGGGGGGGCCTTAACAAAGCGAAGAATCAGCTGCCTTCTTTTTCTATCTTTCTCTTTTCTTTATCGCTCTCTCATTTCGCTCCTCGTCTATTTACCCCCTCAAAGGAAAGAATCACCCTCTTCTATTCCTCTCACTTTTTCTGTTATCCTTTCATTTTCTCTGAATTATCACGCTCTCTCTCATTTTGCTTGTCTATTCCCCCCAGATGAAGAAAGAATCAACCTCTACTTTTCCTCTCACTCTTTCTTTATTCTCCTCTTATTTTCTCTGAATTATTGTGCTTGCTCTCTCTCTCATTTCGCTTCTCTGCTGTTTCCCCCTCAAATGAAGTTTCTACCAGTACTTGTTTATTAAAAATGTACAATGGTATCTTATATCGACAAATCCTCTTTCTTGTAATCTATCTTCTGATGTCTTTCTTGTCATTGATGCTCCTTTCTATTCCTGTAAGAAAAAAAAGAAGTTTATTGGAATATGAAAACAGTATTATGACTTTCAATTTTAAATAGCCGGGGCGGCATAAAGCTGGTGCTTGCCCGTGCGTGGGAAATTGCACGAGGCTAGCACTGCCAAAAAAGCCACGAGTTGTTCTGCCCGCCTACATTGCGGATCGCCTGTGAGCTGCTAGCAGTGTGTCATTGTCATGTTTGACTCCATGCTCTCAAGAGCAATAATTCCAGGTCAAGGTAGACAAAATTTCATAATTGTTTCTTTGTCTTTATGATCAAATTTCATCATATCATACTAAAATGTTCCACTATGTGAAAGGCAACTGCTTGAGCTTATTTTGGCCATGACGTTTTTTTTTCTGAAGAAAGGCCAAAATGTAAATGTTATTGTCCTATAGTCAATGAATATTTTCTTATATTTGTGTATCTCTTAATTATAATGATGTAATTGATTGTTGAATTTCCAATAGTGATGGTGATAACCAAGAAGCTTTGATGAAGGATCAACAACTCTTCGCTCCCTCTCTTTCATCAAGGGGAGATGAGTCATCTATGAATGAGAAACTTTCACAACTGCAGAATCAATACAGAGTAGCATCAGCTCAAAAGGTAAAGGCTTGCAATATGAACACAAAGTCTGTATTAATTTTGGATAAATTTAAAGATTATTAATCTACAAATAGCAAAATTGTTGGTAGGTAACATAAAGGAGTGTTTTTTTTTCAAATAGTTCATCATCATCATTTGCTGTAATCTTCAAAGGGCTTTGCAGCCTATCTCGAAGATGAGATTAAACTTGGATGCATGTTATGAGGAGGAGTGAGGGATATTTTCAAGGTGATTTTGCAGAAACTTTTGGAAGCTGTCAAGCGAGACTGTATTAAATATTTGAAGAGGGAGTTTATTCCATTCAGGTACAGATCGTTGGGCAAAGGCAAATTTGTCAATATTGCCTCTTGGACGATATGTCTGAAAGCACTTGTTGTGATTATTCCTAGTGACAGTGGTGCTTAAGGAAAAGAATTTGTCTTGGGGAATTGCAGCAATGTCATTCACAATGCTATACACCATGCTGAGTCTGCTTACAGTGTGTCGAGAAGACAGATTAGACCACTTCAGCTTGGTTCTTTCCAAATTCTGTGTATCCATGATAGAGTAAGGATCCCAAACACTGCAGCAGTACTCTAAGTGAGTGCGTATAAGGGACTTGTATGCTGCCTCTCTGAATGATTGGGGCAGAAACCTTGTATTACGCCTAACAAAGCCTTGCTATTGGTTAGCTTTCTTGCAGATCATTGAGACATGGGTTGACCATTTGAAGTCGTTGGATAGGGTAATTACGAGATATTTTCCACTCTTGCAAAATTGAAGAGAAGTGTTGTGGATGTAGTAACTGTAGTTCACTGAAGACCGAGAAGGGCAGAACCTCAAAACAAAGCATTTTCCAGGGTTGAATGACATTAGCCAGGTGTTTTCCCACTTCTGGAGTGCATCAAGATCTTTCTGTAACATCCGAGCATCAGAACTACTTGAGATTTCTCGATACAACATGCAATCGTCGGCAAAGAGCCGGGTTGCAGATGAGACTTGTTGGGGAAGATCATTAACATACAGCAGAAAGAGTGTGGGGCCGAGGACAGTCCCCTGGGGGACGCCCGATGCAACGATATGTGCTTTAGATGTTACGCCTTCAAGAACTACCGACTGCTCACGATCAGTTAAGACGCTCTGTATCCACTTGAGGTTGTGATCTTGGATCCCATAATGTCTCAACTTCAGGATGAAGCGGTTATGTGGACCTTGTCAAAGGCTTTGCTAAAGTCCAGCATAATCATATCAACTTGCTTTTTGCCCCTGTACGATTCAGCAAGGTCATGGGATGTTAGCAACAGTTGCGTCTCACAAGAGTTTACTCAAACATCTCTCTTCATTCTATAATTCTGTTATATAGCTCATTAAATATTCATTTACCTCCTTTATTTTTTTTTTATTGAACTTCATTGCTTTTTTTTATTTGTGAAATGATTTTTGTAATATATTTTAAAAATTGTATTGTATGTATGTTATTGTGTTATGTAATATTGTATGTATGTGATTGTAACAGAGTTTAATTGCTTGTTTGTATTTTCAGTAGCATGAAAAAGAAAGATGAGATGAAAATTGTACTTACATAAAGAGAATATATGAATAAATTATTTTCATGTTTACCACTTAAAATTCATGATTTCAGATTTTCAAAATTCATCGACAAATAGTCCCAGCAATTTGTGGCTAAAATACGTTCAATGATAATAGTTATTTATTATCTATTATTATGATGAATGGTTTAATTTTACTCTTTTATTTCAGGGGAAATGGGTGTTTTAGAATTGTCTTTGTATATTGATGAATTTCACAAAATCTGATTTATTATTTTGGGGTTTGTTTGCAGGATTATATGGAGGAGACAGCCAACCAGAAGGAACAACAGTTGGTTGAGAGTAGAAAGAAAATACAAACACTGGAGAACCTGGTTATTCAGTTACAAGAACAAGTGTGAGTTTTTAGATGACTCACTGTAATTCTAGCTTTGAATGAATGTCAGGACATATGTTTTATAGAAGACAAAGGGAGACAAAGACTGTTTTTTAAACTGTTAATTGGAAACTTGGGGATCTCTAGTGACACATTCTTTACACCAGCAATCCATTCAGCAATAAGAGGTCACAAGTTCAAGCTTTTCACAAGACATACTCGGTTGGAAGTAAATTTTATACCCAGAGTAGTTTCGGGTTGGAGCAGGTTGCCTACAGAAATAGTAGAAGCTAAGTCAGTGGAGAGATTTAAAAATCTTTTGAACAAGTTCTGGTGGAAGGAGGGGAGATTTAAACCAACCATTCCTCAAAGCACGTAAAGATTCATAAAGTTCAAACTGTATAGATCATACGTTGCCAAATACCCAAAGAAAAGACTGGAAAATCTACAGGAGAAGTCCTTACCTGATGTGATTTGTGGTGTTATGTGACAATCGCCATGGGGGAAAAACCTAATCTAAGTTTTACTGTAACTTAAATCTTTGGCATTACATTATTCTGAAACAATAATCATGTAGCAGTGGTATCCTCACCCTTATCCGAAACTGAAAACCAGCCTCATTGTTGAAGGAACCAATAGGGAACCATGGCGGATACAAATGTGTTTACTGTATCCCAGGTGGGTGTTTCATAAAGCTGTTTGTAAGTTAAGAGCGACTTTAAGAACAACTGGTGAACCTTTCTTGTGGTAAATGGTATATTGAATTGGCGATGGTTAAGCGCGTAAGAAGGGTTCACCAGTCGCTTTTAAATTCGCTCTTAACTTATGAACAGCTTTATGAAATGGCCCCCTGATGTGGTATATATTATGATAAATCCTGTAGCAGCAAGTGTTCAAGAGAATAACATGGAAACTATTTTAATTTAGGAGCATTAGAATGAGCATTGACAATGTCATTTGAAATGTCTTATACAGGGCGAGTTTGAAAGAAGCCCAGCTGATATCACGTCGTGAACTAGAAGAACATTTGATTGCTGGTCAGTGGCCATTACAGGATAGAATAAGGACGTGTGCAGTGAGAACAGACCAAGATGAGATTGCGTTAGACAGTATTTCAAGTCAGCTTTCTCCTCTCGATCAGTGAGTTGTTGTTGGGGGGGTTGATATGTTATTTTCTACGGGAAATTGGCAAACATTTTGGGTCAGCAAATTTCACTGAAAATTCATTGAAAGATCAAAAGATGTATTACTATTTTTGTATTTTGAAAAATGGTTTCTTCATTCTTTAACTTTATTTTTCAAAGAATATAAATCTCTCTTTTGTAGAATAAAGAAAAAAGACCATGAAATGGCAGTATTGTATATCAAAGTTAAAGTATGAAAAAGGAAAAAAAAATGTTGAGTGAAAGAGGAGCAAATTAATGATGAATAAAGGACATTATTTATTGCCTTTTTTTATAACAATTACGATTGATTTAATGCATTTAAAAACAAGTTTTCTTCAAACAACAAGCAGGGGGGTGTCTGGAAAAAGAGACCATGCAATGGCATCTATTAATATCAAAATTACGGTGTAAAAAGTGATTTTTTTTTATAAGAGAAAAAAATAATGGAAATTATTTATTGCCTTATTTTATAACCGATTACGATGGATTACAATTACATGCATGTTGTAGAGCAGACTAAGTCAGCTTACTGATGAAACTTTGTTTCTTTGGATAAACTGCACCTGACTTTTCAAGATTATAAAGCAGGGAAAAATATGGTAATCATTAATGTATGAAGAAATGATGAACACATAAAGACAGATTTAGTGAAAGGGAAGGTTGTTAACAAGTGCAAGATTTTTGTTTGTTTATTTCTTTGTTTTGTCAGTTTATTTCTTTGTTTTGGCATGGGGAGTTGGAGGAAGTGCTATTCAAAATTCAAGACAAGTCGGCAGAGATGATTATATCAATGATATGATAATTGATATTAACACTTCAGTTTGTGCCTTAGGCTTACAGAATAACAACATTTCATATGAGGGAACTGCTTTATGTGTTTTATGAAAAATAAAAAATTAATATGGAATATGAATTTTCATGAGATTAATTAGGTAAAATGTAGTCATTTTTATATGTTAATGATATTAATCAGGTAATTTCAACACCAAAAAGATGCAGTATAACATCTTTGATGATTAACTTCAAGTGATTGTGAAATGTCATTTTTTATTACAGGTGTACTTTTGACTGGTACTATATCAGAATGCAGTAAGAAACACATGCTAAATAAATATCAGCTACTTCATAAAGCTAATAGATCAACTGTGAAATCATTGTTACATCATATATTAGAATCAGAACATGCAAAACTAGGGTGTGCACAAATATAACCATGAACTTTCATTAAGTATTCTTTAAAACAATTACTAGCAGGTGTCATGTGTATCATAATAATTAATTATCTCAGTGTGGTGGAAATGGTATGCTGTAGGTGCTATAATGATCGTATATGAGCTCATGCATCCATGTTTGATTATCCCTCTGTATTTTTAAATAACAGATCAAGCATCCAGAGTTTTGGTCCTCCTTCTGTCCATCAGAGATCAATCAGTCCAATATCATCTAGCTCAGGAATATCAGCAACGGAAGGGTCAGGAGACCCAAGGACTGTCCCCTATTCTATTCCAAGGTTTGCTCGTAAGGAGAAGGAAGAGACACCCTCACTAGTAGCATTGGCAGGGTCTTTTACCTCACAGGTGAGTTCATTGTACTTTCAAATCAGTTTTATATCAGGATGCTTAATCAGTAGGGAACAGAAATTATATATATCTGCTCTGAAAACTCTCATTTGGAATTCATCTAAATGCAACAAACAGAACTCAGTAGCATCATTTTCTTGTCTTTTGTCATGTGATATGGTATACAAATAGCAAATAGGCATCTCGCACCATTGCACGAATAAGAATATTCGCTATTTGTGTTGTACAACGCCTCGGAATCTAGCGAAAATATGAAGAAAAAAACAGGTTTTTCCCTCCAGTAATCTATGAAAAGGGAGCAAAAATATTGAAAGCGAAAAGCAAAATCCCACAAGCCGGGCCCATAAGCGCACATGATCTTGGACAGCATTGCGCATTTAGCTAGCGGGCTGTATGCTCATTGTCACCTTATTCAATGAAATCGTATTGTGACATCACCTCCTATAAAAGCCGTGCAATGATACATTTTGGATGGTACGTCTTGCGTGCAACGGTACAAATGTGTGACATTCAGCCTCCCATTTGATCGCGTACAACAAGCTAAGTAGGCGTTGTACAATACTATATAAAATTTGGTAATAGTGGTAGTAGTAGCAGTATTATTTTTATTAGTAGTAGTAGTTGTAGTAGTAGTAGTATTAGTAGTAAGTAGTAGTAGTTGGTGGTAGTAGTAGTAGTAGTGGTAGTGGTAGTAGTAGTAGTACTAGTAGTAGTAGTACTAGTAGTAGTAGTACTAGTAGTGGTAGTGGTAGTAGTAGTAGTAGTAGTAGTAGTAGTAGTGGTGGTAGTAGTAGTTTT
The DNA here is from genome assembly GCF_018143015.1 of Lytechinus variegatus. Taxonomy (NCBI): domain Eukaryota; kingdom Metazoa; phylum Echinodermata; class Echinoidea; order Temnopleuroida; family Toxopneustidae; genus Lytechinus; species Lytechinus variegatus. The sequence continues at coordinate 32,265,874 of NC_054742.1, forward strand.
TTTTTCAAAAGACAAATTTGCTTTCTGGAGAACAGGTGGTTGTTTAACAAAGTTGCATGTGATTCAGTGTCCTGCTTGAAATTACTGTCTATAGGGAGCCATTTTGAAAAAATTGAGTCATTTTTCATTTTACCAGAGCCATTTTCAGTTTTTGAAAGCCATTTTTATTTCTTCATGATTCATTGCATGGTTTAACATCACAGTTTGTCCTGCTTGTTTACAAATTCATTCAATGTTTTTCTTAACATTGTTAATTTAATTGATATTTATTTTTTCTGCATCGCTATCAATTGTTAAATGACTATTTAATCAATTGTTGCTAATGTGTATTGTTTGCATCTCTTGTATTAAATCAACTGGTTCTTTTACAATTTTTCCATCAAATTAAATAGGAAATTTGAACAGAATTTTTACTCAAAGAAATCCTATTCATAATTTTCAATTTCTCATTTAATAAAAACTCACTTGAAAATTGTTTTTAAGAAATATTGAATGCACCACAGCCTGACATCGACAGCTAACGTCAACATATCAACTTATATCACAAGTTGGGTTTGGCTACGCCAGCGAAGCTACTAGCACAGCTCACAGTTAATCATCACTGCCACACAGGCGGATATGAAACTGCATTAACGCCGTATACTCGGGCACTGACTGTTACCAAAAATCAGGGCTGAAAATTCTAATTCGCCCTAAATTGCGGGATCCATGCTATATTTCGAGAGCACCTGATGGCTTAGTTCGGATTTACGAAGTGGGTTGACAAAAAATACGCTAAAATGAAAAAATCTGTGATATTGTTCTAAGTTCACGAACTTTATTGTCTAGCAAAATTTAGAATGATATCTTCAAAAGCAATAAAAAAGCAAATTTTTCACTATTAAAGTTATGGCAAGACAGGTGTCATGCAGCGTTTGGAAAAAAGTAGCCGGGGATATCAGAGTCTCTGGGAATTGGATACACAATTTTCTGAAGCGCTGTGCCTGTGATTCTAAAATGTCCACTCGATTACATGTCAGAAAGTGACAATGGATGGAAGTAAAAATTGCAGCTACGTTGGCCTGGCTGTCTGGCTATTATGCAAGCATGAATGGGCACGGACGGGAGCGATTTTCATGTTGGGAGTTGCTCCATATTCAGCAGTTTAAGCATTTGCGAGATTTTCTTTCAATTCAGTTACATGTATTTTATTTTAGCACTCTACAAAATGGATTTGGCACTTTAAAAGTCATATTTGTATTTTCAGTTCCCTTGTAGATCAGTCATTGCTTAAATTTATGAGACATATATTGATGAGAACTCTATTCTATTTCATGTTTAGTTGTATCACTTGTATCCTTTGGTTTTCTATTCCTTACAGTTAAGTGCCATAAGTGTGAGATCTAATGAAACAAATAGCTCTGGAATGTCAGAAAATCAACCTGTAAATCTAGCAAGGGTAAGTTACACCTCTTTGAATGAAAAAAAATATATATTTCTATATTGTTATTATTATTTCAGACTATAAAGAAAGCAATCTTGAAAGCATTGTTCAGTTCAGCTTTCATTCGTGATGATGGCATTGTTAGGTGCATATGCATATTCATGAAATGTGTTCAGAAAAAGCTATAATGCCAGAATGGCTTCTGAAGAAAATTATGCCCAAAAGCCATGACAAGGAATCTGCTGATTTTAACATTTTTGTGATCATGTCAACTTGTCAGTTTAAATTGTCACAAATAGATGTAATTATTTGCAATAACCTTTTTTTTTTCATTGCAGAACCTGTCTCCAGATTCTCTTAGTGCAGTCTCATTTGCATCAGCATCTGAAGCAAGTCCAATGCTGTCATAGTAATATCCTTCAGATTGAATTTACTACAGTTTCTATATCGGGTCCTAATCGTTATTTTATGCAAATTTGTTCTTAAATGATTATTTATTAACTTTCTGTGCCCATTCAATCAATTCTCAGTATTAAGAAACAAGTTGAAAGTGCATGAAGATAATGTCTTGTCTTTTCAAGATGTAGACTGATTTCCTGTCAAAAAGCATAGAAATAGAATCATTAGTGTACACATTTCAATTCAAAATGAGTTTAGTATTTGTTTAAAAAAATTAAATCTAGAAAACAAAATATCTAATTTGAACAAGGACAGATCACTGGTTGTATAGTTGTGCATTAATTACAAATAGCTTGATGAAACAGCACCCGCATTTCAAAGTTTATCAACATAACATTCTAGAGTTTTTATCCACCGAAACCTCCTAGCAGCTATATCTTTGTGGATTCAACTTGGGTCATCACTGCCTTGCAGATCTGCGAAGTGTAATTAAAATATGTACCGGTAGCCAGGAAACTTCAAGTATAAAGAAACTGTTTTCTTTTGCTAATTAAGGAAGGAAATAACTAAATATCTAACATTCGCAGAATATTATTGGGTAGAAAAACAAATATCGTTTGGTGGCAACCACCCCCTCCCCCCTTCGGCGCACCTGAGTCATTGAAATACTATAAAGTATATTTACCTGGGAGGTTTTTTCTCCTTCACCATCAAAATAGCAAGTAAAGTGTTACTTCACCAAAGTTGCCTCTTCCTGTGTCCATCTAGAGTATTCTCTCTCTGTAATTAAAACAACAACAAACTAGATGGATCTTTGACTGCGTGCAGTAGAGAATATGCCTTAGCCATCACTCAATTTTTATATTAAGCCTAATTTTAATTAACATGTTCTGAATTGATTCTCTATACTCTAAAAAGGTGGTCCACCTGATATTGAAAAATCACAGAGCTATTTTATTATGAGCCAATAACAAGGTCTTAGACATTGTTCTCATTATACTTTCTAAAACTGGTTTACTGGAAATCGGTTCAGGAAACCAGTCTGGAAGATCGCTTTGCTAGCGTTCCCATTTGATCACTTGAAAGTGGTTTTCAAAACCACTTCATGTAAAGCAGTCCTGTTGCTATTGGAAGTCTCTCAATGGGGTAACATGTTTCATGCAAAATTTGAAACCGCAGCGTAGGCATTCCACTTAAAGTGTGTGGAGTAGCGCGCTTGAAATGTGTGAAGATCGCTTCCAAAAGAACGGTTGTGTCCTCACTTATGCTAAAACCAGTTTAACGAGGCAAAGCGATCTTTAAAACTACATCGCGCGGCAGTTTTCTGAACCGGTTTGGAGGATTGCTTCCAAGACCGCTTCGACCGTTCTCATTACGCATTAAACTACTTTCCAGTAAATTAATATGAGGACGGTAATGAGAATAATGTCTTACAGTCTTTTGAGCCCTGTGACCAATGACCTCATGGCCCTAAATCTATTGACTTAATTGGCTCCTCAAGTTACATACATAGACAAAGATTGTTGAGAATCAGTCGGCTCTTAATGCATATTAATCAGTTCATTGGCTCCTCAAGTTACATACACATGCCAAGTTTGGTGAGAATCTGCCAATGGGTTCTTGAGATGATGGGATCACGAGCCATTTTCGCATTTATAATGAGCTCTGTTAAATTTGACCTCACGACCCCCAAATCTTCACAGTTCATTGGTTTCTCAAGATACATACATAAACCAAGATTGGTGAGAATCCGCCAGTGGGTTCTTGAGATGACGCGAACACGTGCCATTTTGCATATATATACACTCAGCAAAAAAAGTTCTTGGACACTTAAAAAAGTTAAAATATTCCATATAGATATTTGATTAAAGGCAAATTATTGTATGTCAACAGGACCAGACATTCCTCTTCCAGTATGACATGACATTTTCATGTGAACAGTCATGCATGAGTGGTTAAATGCTAGATCACTAGCAATGTCAGTAAAAAAAAATTGCAAGAAATGGACCATTCAAATGCTAATGATCATGACCATCCTGTAGGCCTATTTTCAGTAATTTCAACATGCATTATTTATCATTTGAAATGCCTGTAACCAGCCATGCGCTGACTGATCCATTTCTTGCAATTTTCTTTTACTGACATTGCTATTGTTTAAAGCATTTACCGGTAACTACCCATGCAAGACTGTTCATATGAAAATGTTATGTCATACTGGAAAACAAATTTTGTCTGGTCATGTTGACATACAATAATTTGCCTTTAATCAAATATCTATATGGAATATTTTAACTTTTATAAGTGTCCAAGAACTTTTTTTGCTGAGTGTATTTAGCCATATGATCTTTGACATTTGACCTCAAAATCTAATCAGTTCATTGGCTCCTCAAGATACATACACATACCAAGTTAGGTGAGAATCCGCCGATAGGTTCTTGAGATATTGCGATCTTAGGAGCGGGGTGTATGGATGGACGGACAACCAGAAAACATAATGCCTCCAGCGACTTAGTTGTAGAGGCGTAAAAATGGAAAAGGTTGCTTAAAATTCATAAAGCAGCGTTCTGGAAGTGATACCTTACATGCACTGGACCTCAATACCAAATGTCACAGAAAAGGGCCCACACTGGAAGGGAATCACCCCTGATCAGTCAGATGCCATCCCACCTGTCTGACAATTACACCAGGTTTATGCTACTCTACAGATCAAAATTTCCATCTTTAGCCTGCTATGATCACATAATATGCACTCTGTCTCAGCATGTAGCTATGGAAATTAGGGTTAAGTGCATTACTATAAAATATAAACAATGCGCTTCATTATTTTTAAGAAGAGATGCTTCTATTGGTTGGCCTAAGCATATAACAAGCTTAATAATTGGTTGATGACAGAATATTGGGCGTGTCAGAGGTAAAATATGGGACGTCCTTACAGAGATAAGACAATTTTCAGAATACCAATTTAAGAGAATTTTAGCGCGCTGTTATCTTGCTGACTTACAAGAAAAGTTAAGAGAAAACTTAAGACAATTTTCAGATTACCCCCCCTGGAGATCATCTGGGCGACTTTTCACACCTTTGGTCCCCTTTCTCCTGCTGTACCCCTTGCGGTCCATAATAGACCGAGCCCATGCTTTGTCAGGTTGCACATTCCCTCCATGCTCTACTAGAACAGGCGGTTTTTTGTCTCACCTGCGAAGCAAAGTGAGACTATAGGCGCCGCTTTGGCGACGGCGGCGGCGGCGTCAACATCAAATCTTAACCTGAGGTTAAGTTTTTGAAATGACATCATAACTTAGAAAGTATATGGATCTAGTTCATGAAACTTGGCCATAAGGTTAATCAAGTATTACTGAACATCCTATTAGAGTTTCATGTCACATGACCATGGTCAAAGGTCATTTAGGGTCAATGAACTTAGACCATGTTGGAGGAACCAACATTGAAATCTTAACCTGAGGTTAAGTTTTTGAAATGTCATCATAACTTAGAAAATATATGGACCTAGTTCATGAAACTTGGACATAAGGTTAATCAAGTATCAATGAACATCCTGCATGAGTTTCACGTCACATGACCAAGGTCAAAGGTCATTTAGGGTCAATGAACTTTGGACGAATTGGGGATATCTGTTGAATTCCCATCATAACTTTGAAAGTTTATGGATCTGATTCATGAAACTTGGACATAATAGTAATCAAGCATCACTGAACATTTTGTGCAAGTTTCAGGTCACATGATCAAGGTCAAAGGTCATTTAGGGTCAATGAACTTTGGCCGAATTGGGGATATCTGTTGAATTCCCATCATAACTTTGAAAGTTTATGGATCTGATTCATGAAACTTGGACATAATAGTAATCAAGCATCACTGAACATTTTGTGCAAGTTTCAGGTCTCATGATTAAGGTCAAAGGTCATTTAGGGTCAATGAACTTTGGCCGAATCGGGGGTATCTGTTGAATTACCATCATAACTTTGAAAGTTTATTGGTCTAGTTCGTTAAACTTGGACATTAGAGTAACCAAGTATCACTGAACATCCTGTGCGTGTTTCAGGTCACATGTCCAAGGTCAATGAACTTTAGCCGAATTCGGTGTATCTGTTGAATTACCATCATAACTTTGAAAGTTTATGGATCTGATTCATGAAACTTGTACATAAGAGTAATCAAGTATCACTGAACATCCTGTTCCAGTTTCAGGTCACATGATCAAGGTCAAAGGTCATGTAAGGTCAATGAACTTTGGCCATGTTGGGGTTTTTTGTTGAATAACCATCATATCTCTGTAAGTTTATTGGTCTAGTTCATAAAAAGAGGACATAAGAGTAACCATGTATCACTGAACATCTTGTGCGAGTTAGAGTAGTATGCAAAGTCAGCACTGCTGCTATATTGAACCGCGTGATGCAGGTGAGACGGCCAGAGGCATTCCACTTGTTGTTTTTTAGTAGACCACGAGCTCCTGCAAGAACAATTTTTGTGTTCACAATTCCACCACTTAGACGGATGGCCATAATGTAGTTCTTAACATCCTCATCATATTCCCCCAATACTAAAGGCCGTCCTTGGGTAGCCTTAGACAGGTTGTCGATGTCCACATCGGGGTCGCTACTCTCACATTTAAGATAAGCTGGCTTCATCCCACGAATCGTGCTTTCATTAACATTCTTACCAAGCTCCTTCGAGTATTTGCGCCCAGCGGAAGCCACCCCATACTCAGCTGCATAGCGTCCTATTTTAGCCTTAGATCTGGGGGTACACTCCATACGACTCTCGCTTTCTACTAGAATTCGACGTTGATGATGATGCCGAGTTATCTCCCTCCAAGGCATTGACGGCATTATTTGCTGCCCCAACAGACCCATCGCTCTGTATTGTTGTGTGTGCTATTAATAGCGTCGCATACACACTCTGCTCATGGAGTTCAAAACATTTTCTAGCATGGAGAAATTCACGCTATTGTTCAAAACCTTTTTGTGTGATGTTAAATTCGCGGTCGCATCCCGATTCGTGAAAATCGCGAAAATAAAACCCCGCGAAAGAAACCACTTAATACAGTATTCCTATGAACCTTAAAAATCAGGTGTCCTTACCACCAATTGTCTTGTAAGGATGGCTTCTTCCTGATCCTCCTCTGGCTTGTTTGGACAGACTAACAACTGGGAAGATCAAAACACAAAACTGGAAACGGTTAAAGATGTGAAGTGTATATGATTCTTCTTGTTAAATCTGTAATTTGGAAAATGAAAATGGAGGAAAAGAATTAGAGCATACCATCACATGTTCTTTCATCTGTTTTTAGCTTATATCCCCTATTACAGGTACTAGTGGAAGTGCATGATACATCACTATTTGTACACTTTCCGTTTATGGCATCACATGAGTCTGCAACACATTCACCAACATCTAAATTTTTTAAAGAGAAATCAGTAAGAAAGAATTTCTTCAAAAGGGAAACAATGACCATGATGAAAATTATCATAATTAAAGATTTTGTCGATAATTACTATACAAAATTTCAATACTGCACAGGGTTTTACCTAATACTATTATTTTTAATTTCATTTGTATCACGATTGCAGTAAGTGCTGATTTTTTTTCTAATATAATTTCCAACATAAAAAATGCTGAAGTAAAGTACAGATTACATGTGTGATTAAAAAACAAAATAGCTAAAAATGAGCAGGCCAAAAATTTGTTGTCCAATGCATGCATGTCTGTGTGCTGTACATGTCAATTTTGGCAGAACTAAGTAAATTTACTGTACTATCATTCTAGCATTTCCAATACCCTCCAGCAAAAAGCAGATCTTAAAAAATGACTGGTGAATTCTCAAAACTCCCACAGACTTTACAAGGGGCAAACCTGGTTCCCGTAGGCAAAGGGTTAATTACACTATAAACATCCTTTTCCAAGAATGCAAAGAAAACAAACGCCACGAGTCCTGTACATACCGCAAACTACCGAAGGAGGATGTCCAAACTTTTTGAGTCTCCAGCTGAAATGAAAATATAATAAACACGAAAGTTAAATCATGAGCTTGACAATCCACTCAAAAGTCATAACCACATATTTTTTACTAATTTTGCTTATTCAAAAGAGTGTGGTGAGAAGAACACAAAATGCTCTGTTAAAATTTCACTCAATATCACACCTTAAAATGAATAGCTTGGTCCCACCAAAACACTGGAATTTTTTTTTTCACAATATATGAACAAGCTGGCCAGCTGGGTCCCATTAAACAGAGGAATGCAGTATGTCTCGAATTTGCCAATCCACTATGCACTGCAGGGAAAGTATAGATGGGGGCTCTGGGCAAATTTGCCCCCGAAATGCCAAAAAGAGCACTGTAAAACTTAAAATGAGCCCCTGAAATTCTCATAGGGTCCTGTATAAACTGTGATACAGTAGGGTAGGTGGCCTCCAAAAGTAGCCCCCCCCCCAAAAAAAAAATGATTAAATAAATGAATGAACGAACAAACAATCAAATGAATAAATAAATAGATAAAGTTTTTTTTTTTTAATCTAGGTGCATTGAAAGCTGGCCTGATAAGGTTTAACTAATTCATGAAAGATTTAAACAAATTTCACAAATTAATGCTTAGAGGTATGTGTTTAATAGCATCAATGAAAGACTTGTTAACTGCACTAAAAGATTTTTGCAGTCTTCCATGAAGAACATAACCCAATATGGCAAGATCACACTTTTGCAGCTAACTCCACTTGATGAATATTTGAATTTGCATCAATCATTCGTATTTTCATGCCAATTTCACAATTTCAGACAGATGAAAATTCATGTAGTAAATTTTGGTCTCCAAATAACGTCCATAATCATTCTTTATGAATCTTCTTTTAATTGTCAAAACACAAATGCTTTTCCAAATTTGTTTTGAATATTCTGAATTTCAGATTTCAATCAAATGTAACCATGAACAATGAACAGTAGAATACTTAAGAGATATCAATGAGAGCTGAGTCGGAACGGATGGAATACTGGATTCCGTCCAATGCCTGCTGGTTCCAGTTTGGTTTTCTCCATTCTGGTATTCCACCGAAACAATGTTATACATAAAATGTAGTTTATTTTAAGTTTGTCTTCTGAAAATCTTGATATTATTTTGTATCGTTTATTAAATCTTACCCATTGTAGCTCAGGTTTCTTTGTTACATTTCAGGTGTCTACTGACGTCAGAATCCTTTCTTTACTTCAATATACAGATTTGCAAATCTTTGCATATCTGACATAACAGCCTTCCTCACCTCATCTTTCTTGTGTTGCCTTTTCTTTATGCCACATCCTCTGGCCAATTTTCATTGTCGTAGGATCACTTCTACACAATTTGCTGCATGGGATGATTTAGCGAAATCTGGAAGAATTTCTGATGCAAAATCCTTGTTGTTTTGTAATAGATCATATATTTGAGCAGAGATGTGGGGGATGGCAACTCCATGCACAGCTTCTTCTTAATTGGTTATGCATCTCTTTGTGTGGCATTTGCCCACCTTGAATACATACCTTGCACATACTGCACATCACTAGTGCAGAATTATCCTAAATAAGCTTTTCTGTCCCTTCCCTTGTGTATTTGGGTGTCTTCTTTTGCTTGCTCGATGTCCTGCTGCTTGATACCTTCTTTTTTCATCCTGTCAAATTTTAAACCCTGTTCTTTCTTTTGCATCTTTTGCAGTTCTAGTGCTCTTTAAATGCATTCTTCTTTGCTGTGTTTTTCTGTGATATGCTGCAAAAGTTTGGATCTTAGTTGATTGCAGAACATACACATTTTGTATGGCTATTTGTAGGATGTTTTGGTTTCAGATGTTGCTGCTGCATCCTTTTGAAATAAAGGTGCTCAAGATGGTAATGCTTCTGCTTGAAATGTTGATGCTTCTACTACAGGTGATGTTACTACTTTACTGTTTTCTGAATCAGCACTGTCAGACACATCAAAATCATTCCAAGCCGGAAATCTGGATCACTGTTCCGTGCAGACTCTGTTTCGCTATAATCCTCAAAGTCCTCAGACTGATCACTTGTTACTTTATCAAGTAGTTCATGGGTTGTTTAATTAGAAGTTCCAGATACAACATCAAAGCAGTCTGTGTGGCTTCTTCCTGATCCATCACTAGACTTGCAATCCTTGCATATTACTCTCCATGTAAAACTCCATTCTAATAGCATCCTCCTAATGGCCAGATTCGTTATTACTTTGTACTGTGTCCATTCTTTCAGGGTCAGTTGGATGATAAGTTCTAGAAACAATCTTTGACAGGATTTGTTCTGCATTATCCTCAAACTGACCTGACTCTGTATTGCATGTACTTGGTCCATTCTTTTAGGGTTTTTTTGAGGAGAAGTTCCAGAGACAATCTCTGACATTATTTGTTCTGCATTAGAACCTTGACACTCTTTTCAGGCTTCATTCCAACCCATCACTAGATTCACAATCCAAAGTGCTCTCCATTAAAGATTTCATTCCAATAGAATCTTTGGAATCACCAGACTTTGCATTACTTGGTACTTGCACCATTCTTTCAGGTTCTGTTTGATGAGAAACACCAGAGACAATCTTTAACAGAATTTGTTCTGATTTATCCTCCAAATGACAAGAATCTATATTTAATTTTATTTTCATCTTGTACAAGCAACACATTATTTACAATCATCCACTACACCACCCCCCCCCCCCCAAAAAAATAGAATTTTGCAGTAGTTAACCTTGCTACAATAAGATGTCTCATTACATTAACCTCATATCCAGCCATTTCTAAATAGTTCTGATGGCATGAAATGTCATATGGAAGATAAAGACCAATAATTATACTTGCTAGGAACTCTCACTGAAATCTTTGGCCAATTATCAAAGAGGGTATCTGTAGATTTTTCAAAGAGAATTCTGAAGTCTTGATCAATCTGTGATATGAAAACAGATGACCTGATACTATTACTCTTTTTTTTCACAAGAAAATTGTCATGACACTTGTTGAAATGTGTAAGAAAAAAAGGGAAAAAAAGATGACCATCAATGAAAAGGGTCCAAAAGCTTATATCATACAAACAATGGTTCACAGGTTACAAAGCAATCATAAATTGGACCAATACTGAGAAGTCGTCCATGAGAATGGTGTTCAACTGATTGAGCCATTGACGCATTGATTTTGTAAAAGATGCTTACAGTAATGAACATGACAAATATTGCTATAATGATCTCCCCAATTAGCCTGCACCAAAGACTAGGGAAATAAGAATTTCAACCACAGTTAGGGGTCTCATATGATTTAAAACATCATGATATATGATTAATGATAGGTCATTGTAAATTGTATATTCCAAAATTCATAACTTTTTTTCTGAAATTTTACAAATTTCACTAAAGCACTATCAGAACAAGAAATAGAACCAAAAGTAAATGGAAAAGTTGAATTTTGGGGTATTTTTTATGATTTACTTCAAGCAACAAGTGATGAAAAAGTAATAGAGAAAGCACAACAAATAGACATGACATTGTTCCATTTTAATTCTTTTAGATACTTCAACTTTTGAAAGTTATACCCCACTGAACAGTACATTTTGTTAATAACTATGTACATCTTTTTACTCTATCATGAGACAGGTGAATCTTTCTTGCTTTCTTTCTTAATTACTTTTCCACTTTTAGAAAAAATGATACAAAGATATTTTAACAGCTTTGGTATGCTGTGGTTTGTAATGATTTCCCACAACACCTCCTTTTCATTTTACAATCAACTACTATTAGGTCAATGAGCATAGGTTGATCTGTAAAAAGAATGCAAGGGGTCTTGAAATCTGAAATCTATTGATCCTAATGCAAGCATTCTCATTGCACATTAATCTGGTTTCCACAAACTGGTTTAAGATCTGTCACCATGGGATCAAAAATCAGGAAATACAGCCTTTCCAGGTTTGTTTTATACATGCATGCTTCATCATTAAAAGACACTCTATGGTATAAATACTGTCACATGAATTGGTTGTGAATTGTGAACTTTGTGGCATATGTTCTTAGTTTGGACAAAAAAATTGACCAATATTCTTGTCTAAAACTATAAATTTCATAATGCATGTATGGTTTTCTTTTTTTTAAGATAGTGAGAATTGATTGGATATTAGTGAATGAATTTTGAAATAAGGGCATTCTTCAAATTGTAAAGTGTGTAGACTGCAGAGATTATTGACTGCAGTAGAATACAAGAAATCTGTTGATGACTGAATTGGCAAATCAATTACCGGTAAGACTAATGGAGAAGCTCTAACTCGAAGGTCATGATGTATTCCAAATGAATAGATTTGTAAACAAATTGATAAGCAATTTTCTTTTCATTAGATATTTAGACTCCATTTCATGTATACTCAAAGTTTATGTTCTTTTTCATTGCAGTTTCAAATTTTGTTCTCAAGAATCTGTCTGTATTTGCCCATCCAGCATTATTCTCTCTTTCTCTCTCTCATCAAAAGCCTTTTTGCCTGCAAAAGCAATATTTTAGCATGGCAAAGAGGTTGTTCAGGTTATATCAGGGCTGACCTAATTCTAGATTGGAAAGGTAAATGTGTGTTTTGGTCGGCTCAAATTACAAGGACACATGCTTGCATGTGACAAGAGTTTTGGTCAGCCTAGCTTCATGATTTCACATGAATGATAGAAGCTACTGGCCAGCCTTAACCCTATCTAGGCCGGGGTATTTTGGGAGTTCATATGGCCGGGGGGGGGGTGCCTCCCAGGCCCCCCACCCCCTGAGATCTCGACCGTCGATCGCGCAATTGCGCCAAAAATTGGCATGCAGGTTGTCTGGGATATCATCTACAGTCGTCCTCAAAATTATTCATACCCTTGTTGATATTTGTGATTTTTCATGTTTGTGATGAAATGAATGCATTTTATCAAGTTTCTCTATGATATATGTGTGACCTACTAGTGAAAGAATAACAACAATGCACAATTCAAGAAATTTCTTTTTTCAGGGGTATATTCAAACAATGTCATGTTCAAAATTATTCATACCCTAGGTTTTCTGAGTCCAATGTCTTTCATTAATAGTCAATAGCATAGCCTTTGTTCATTACGACTGCTTCTAGACGATTCCTGTAAGTGTCCACAAGCTTCCTGCACGTCTCCTGCGGGATGTTGGCCCATTCTTCTTTGGCGTAGGCCTCAAGCTGGGTCAGGTTAGTCGGGTTCCTAGCCATCACTCTGACTTTCAGGTCTCGCCACAAGTTCTCGATCGGATTCAGGTCAGGACTCTGACTTGGCCATTCTAGGACGTTGACATCATGGTCCTTGAACCATTTCTACACCAGCTTGGCGGTATGCTTTGGGTCATTGTCTTGTTGGTACTTCCAGTTGGGGCCAAGCTGGAGTTTTTCGGCAGATTCCTTCAAGTTCTCCTCAAGGATCTGGATGTAATCCTCCTTTTCCATGATTCCTTTGACTCTAACGAGGTTCCCTGTGCCACTGGAAGAGAAACATCCCCATAGCATTATGTGCCCACCACCATGCTTGACGGTTGGCACAGTGTTCTTTGGATTGTATGCTTCCCCTTTCTTCCTCCAGACGTATTCAACATCCATATGGCCAAATAACTCCAACTTCGTCTCATCAGGCCACAGGATGGTTGACCAAAAGCTTGGATTTTGCTTCAGATGACCTCTAGCAAAGGCCAGTCGATCCTTCAGGTGTTTCTTCCTGAGCAACGGTGTCTTCCGAGGCCTGTGTCCATGGAGACCTCCTTTGTGCAAGACTCGCTCGATGATGGACCGAGACACCTTTGTCCCTGACCGGTCAAGCGTTTCAAGTAGGGTCTTGGTTGTGGTCCGGGGGTTGTTGTTGACCTCTCGGCAGATTTTCCTGGCAAGTTTAGGGGACACCTTGCACTTCCTGCCACGCCCACTAAGGTTCTTCACAGTGTTGTACCTCTTGTGCTTCTTGATTACGCTCTGGACTGTTGCCACAGGGACGTCATACTGCTTGGAAATGGCCTTGTAACCTTTTCCCTCAATGTGGGCATTCACAAGACGTTGCCGTAGGTCCTCACTGAGCTCCTTCTTCTTTGCCATGATTATCAGAGACTGAGAATAACCAGAATGCTTTCCTCTATTTATTCCCTTTTAGAAAGATGCTATTTTCCATCATTGTTTAATGGCTTGTTTAACAAAGAGGATATTTAATTCATTGGAACATCTTGAAATAACTATAGAACAAAGAATAGCACATTCCCAGACAGTGAAAATAATGCGCATTGTCATAAAAGGACATTTTTGCTGAGGTATTGGCAAGGGTATGAATAATTCTGAACAAGTGCAAAAAATAACTTTCGACCCTATCTATTATTATGCTAATGAAGACTTGCCAGCTCATATGTCAAATCATGCATAGCAACAAGCAAACAAAATATACAAAGAAAGTTACATCATAATAGCTTTTACAAGTAAAGAATCTACCAAAGAATGTTTTTCCACAAGGGGTATGAATAATTTTGAGGACAACTGTACATTTATTTCATACGAATCTTTATTACATAATTATGCGTAATTAGTATGCAAAATCTTTCTTTTTCCTCTAACTCCATAAATAAGGCTCCAAATGTTCTAATTTTTGGCATAGAACCTCTTTGTGATGTTCTTAGCAAGTATACATGAAAAAAATTGTGATATCAGATTAATTTCTTATGTATTATATTGTTTTTGCAATTTCTTTTGTATTTCTCTGTTTTTTGGACCTTTTGTTTTTCATTGTTTTTTCAATGAAATTTGTTGGGGACTCTTCTAAGATCATAAACAGCATACATTTAGGCCAGAAAAACTAAAAATAATCATACATTTATGATTTTTGGTTGAAAACACAATTTACAGTGACTTTGTACACGAAATCACGTTTTTGAGTAATTTTTGGTCTGACATGCACTTGCATAATGTTGCGTAATTTCGGAACCGCATACCGGGGTGACGCAAAATTGGTCTCAAAAGTTGCGCAAGACTTGAAAGTAAAAAGTCAGTGAGCAGCGCGGTCAAAAAATTTTGCGTGGCATAAATATTGCGCGACTCGCCCGGGGGGGCCACTTCCATTCACGAGTGGATACCATGCGCGACCATGGGGTCTCGAAAAGCACCCTAAACACGTAATTTCCATATTCTGAAAATGCACCCCTTAACAAGTATTGGCGTGTGAAACCCTACCCTTAACAAGTATTGGTAACAAAACGATACTCTTGGCAAATGTTCCCTGAAATGAACCCCTAAACAAGTACAGGAATGTTTTATTGTTACGGGTCCTTTGGCCGTCGGCTTTACCTTATTGGTTTAGTACGACCCCACCTTCTACACCTCGCGCAAATCGTACTCTAAACACGAAGTGTTGGGGCAAAAAGGACATACTTTATAAAACATTTTAATTTTGTTTTATCATCCCCGCAAATTCGACCCTAAACACGTAATTTTCCTAGCGAAATAGATACCCTTGTTTCATTATTTTTGTGTTTTTGACACCCTTATCACGTAACGTGCCCCATCGTGAAAAAGACATCCTTTTTACGTGTTTTTTTGGTCGCGCATGGTATCCACTCGTCAATGTAAGTGGGCCCCCCCCCCCCGCGACTCGTTGAGGGGGGGGCCTCGGAGGCCTAGATAGGGTTAAACTTAGTGTTATGAAAAACCTGTGAAGAGTAGATTTTGGTCTGCCAAAATGTTTAGGTAGATAAAAGGGGTGTGAAGAAAAATATATGAAGCTGTATATGATCAGTACTTCTTACCCAGAAAATTCTCTAAGATTTGCTGGTACTTTGTTGATCTTGTCTCATATATATTTTTTAAAAATATGGCAATATAATTTTGTGCATCAAAATAACTCAATAATTATTTGTTTGTAATGAATGTCAGTGCAAAGAACGTATTTGTGTTGTATTGTATTTAAAGTTGGTGTAATTTTAATTTGAAGCTCTCCAAACATTGCTCTTTAATTATATTTTCCTTATTTAAACAAGTTGATGATTCATCTTATGAATTGATGTTTTAGCATATGGCATTTATTGATATCCAGTTTTATGATCATGATTGTAACGTGTCTTTCTAATACATTCTAAAATACTTCCTGCCTAATTTAGGACAACTTTCTCTATATATACCCCACTCTCTTTTCTGTGGAAAATGGAAAATTGTATACTTTATAAAGATGTTTGATATGTTCAAAAGCAGAATACATGTAGATCCATTTATTACTTCAGGATTTCTAAACTTTAGGGTTTCAGTTTCCTTGTTTATTTTTCTTTATTGTTTTCCTCTTGAATGATACTCTGCTTTTAGCATGTTATTTCCTTTCAAAATTGTTTTGTTAGTCAATTTCATCTTAGTTTATATACTTGTCATTATATGATGACAAATGGAATACATTTTTTCTCTAGTTTTAAAATTTGACCTAATCTTTGGGTTTTTTTGTAATGTAAATGGCATGGTGAATCATGGTTTGTAGATTGCCTGTATTCATCATTCTGAATGGTGTGTTTGAATGAAGTTTAAAATGTTTTCATTTTTACAGAGTAATTGAAGTTATCTGTGAAAAATATCTGAATTGTTTATAATGATAGTGCAATGAGTGCAATTTACATTTGGTGTCCATCATAGATATTTTGCTATATTCTGGGTCTTTTTACCCAGAAAATTTCAAGATTTTGTTAACTTTTGCTTCTACTTATCCTAAAGAATTGTTTTTGCCTGGCATAAAGTTGCATTGTGTTTTTTTATTTACAAAGATGACTCTAATACCATGGTCACATTTGCTCTACGGCGGCCGTACGGCGAGTCGAGAACAGCCGTTTTATTCATTTTATTCAAACCACCTATATGTAGCTGGTACAAAAATGTTAAAACGGCTGTTTTTGACTCGCCGTAGAACAAATGTGACCATGGTATTAAGGTTTATTATTTTTTAGGATGCAAAAAAAAAATTATTGCAAGTGAATATCCTAGTTATGACCAGTAATACTCACAAACCAAATATTTATATGCTAATAAGCATGTTGTTATTCTTGTGGAAATTTTAGATAATCTTTTATGTCTGTTCTGTGTTAAATTCTTAGTACCCCACCTCATGAAAATGTTGAAACCAATCTTAAAAAACTGAATATTAAGTTACTCTGATTTTATTTGCATTATACATGTATGCAATTTTAGTCTTTGTAACAAATTTTGTTGAAAACAATATATTTTAATGAAATATGCATATTTCCTAATAAATGTTATAGTGTATCTTTACTATTATTCTACAATATGACTAGCTTGTAATAATTTGTGTTTGAGCACAGGTGACTTGCTTATTGATAATCTCTTCGGATCCCAGAAATTTCTGACTTTGACGAAATTTGACTTTATGAGAAGAGAAGAACTTTTTTTCATATTCTGGTCTGAAAACTAGCTCAGATTGATGAAGGTCAACTTATTCAGAGTCAGTCAATAGTTCGAGTTACAATGTTTGTATTGTTACAAAATCTACCTGTACATATATATGCTGTTGGAAAGTTCCTTTTCTGGATTAATTATCCCCATCATGTTCATATCAGCTTGAAAACATAAGTAACAAAGAAAAACTAACAGTTGTATATTCTTTATATCAAATGCAGATGTGATCTGTCCCTCACCTACGTACAGTATAGGCCTCTATGATGCAGGAATTTATTTTTAGATATTGCAAGCTCCTATACTTATAGCTGACATTCTCTATGATTGAGTTATGATTAAGAATTAAAATGGAACATATGATGCATATGATTCCAATTAGTAATAATCTGTGATTCTTTCACAAACTTGTAACTACCCCCACACAAGTCAAGGACTAGATGGCAATGTACACACCACATGTCTTCTCAAGCATTCATTTAAATTAGTTTAGTTTATTTATTATTCTTATTAAAGTACAAAATTATGAATTTCAGTCATTCAGTCTATATATACAAATTGAAAAAAATACATTACTTACAAATTATATGCAAACAGTGCACACACTACAGACTAATTATATTTGCACAGTCATGTTAATGTTACAGATACATTCTACAACTATGTAGTACTGAGGAAAAAAGAAATGGCAAAAAAGCTCTGACATATTTAGAATAAAAAAGAAACGAAATATTGACAAAACAGAGAGCTCTGTGAATAGGAACAAGCCCTGATCTAATGTTAATATGATTTGAGAAATTTAGAGATGATATCTGCATGACCTGGTTTTACAAGCAGATTGACCCCTCCTCCTTCCCAACTGGCTCGCAAGTTCTCTAATGTAATGTAAAGGCTCCCACTCTACTGTACATGAAGCTTGCTTTTCAATTAACACACTTCAAATATGCAGGTTATCAACTATGCACATGTCATGTCATGGACACAGTAAAATCAACCACTCATTTTTTAGATCTAAAGTGGCTACCATTATGTTGTTATCAAGTTTTGACCATGTATGAAAAAATCTGTTTCTCACTATATACAAAAATGCTTCATTAAAAAAAAGGATTTTTTTCTGCATGATCAAACATAGTTGATGGTACTGTATGTTTTGGTCAAGCACTATGTTTCAAGAGTGCACCAACTCTGCTGAGACTGTGCCTTACTTTGGAAGTTGTTCTTTGTTACAACGTTCAATACCGATGATCAATACATGATCAATTACAACATGCAAGTCTTCCAGTAACTTGTAAAATTCTTGCTGAATATAAAATACAGTAGTAGAAAATCTATACTGTCTCTTTTTTCTGAATTGCATGCAAAGTAGAATTTAGTTTTGTAGATGAAATAATAAAAACATGCAGAATTTTACTTCTTGTTGTTTTTTTTTATATGAAATTCTATATAGATATAATGTTTACTCTTTGAAATGAAGACCTTCCATTGCTCAATATTTTGAAATATCAATTTCTTTCAGATTTTTGCCTTATTGCAAGTCTTTGTAAATTTTAAATAGTTTGACACTGATAACATGTACATATGCATGTAAACATCATTACATTCTTGATGAGCAATTTCTCAAAAGAAGTTAACTTTGTTTATTATTCATCACATTGATCACAATGATTTTTTTTAAATGCAAGCGAAAGACTTACTAAAAGCCAGTATAGAACTAGATCATTCATTTTCAAAATGCACATTAATTTTCACATAAAATGAAAGGGTATATAAAAAAATGATTCACTTGTCAAATTTACAATGAAAAAGTCTAAATTAAAAAAATCAGTTCCAAATAAAATTACATGAAAAAAACATTTTCTATTTGATTTCTCAGATATGGAATGGGACAAAAAAAATTGGGATGCAATCTTTGTACAGCTTAATTTATTGATATGAGGATGCTAAATCTTATTTATGGAAAAATCTAATTTTCTTTCAAAGAATCAGTGAATAAGTAGTGTCATAATGGTCACTTCATAGGAATGTAAGTTTAATCGTAACATTATTGAGCATCTGTATACCAAAGGTTCAGATGGGATGAATAACATCCCTAATTGTACTACCTGGTAAATTATTTTTTTTAATGAAAATATTCCATCAATTCCAATGAAAATTAATGAAGAAAGGAGCTTTATCTTTGGTTTATTTTTTACCAAAAATTTAATACACCAAACCACTATCACTGATTGGGATTACTGTTTAATGTAAGTGGTTGTGGTAGTAGAATTGGATCCCATGGGTGGTGCTGTAGGTTGACCGTATCCAGTGCTGTTGTAATTGGGCTGGGCAGGGTAAGAGTTGTACACGTATGTGGTCCTGGTCGTAGAAGTAGGGTAGGCAACTGGAGTCTCGTTAGACACCACAACATAGCGGGAGTGGCGGCGGCGGCTCGCTAGCCAACAACAAGGACAGCAAGCACAGACAATCAGAATAAACACGAATGAGATGAGGAAGCATGTTGTTACAATCACACCAATCGCCCAAGTCCTACAAACAGAAACGGCATGAAGAGGATGATATTATGTCAATTGATACTTAAAAAGAATGAATCAGATGCGCCACTGAAATATGTTGATTGATCTGTAGTGTCTTTCAATTGGAAGTTACAAGAAAAAAGAAGAAAGTAATATGTTAAAATATAACATCTCATTTTCACTTTTTGCAGAGGCCTATTCCAAGTTGGTTTGATAGCTTGATTGACATGATTGATGATGAATGAAGTGGACTAATCAATGGGCGAGGTGCCGTCCTCCCTTAATGTTTCCCATAAACTCTTTTTTTCCATTTAAATTATAAACATCCAAACAAAAGTGTGCATCAGATCCGTCATTTTCAATCCTAAGATGTACCCTTTACATCTGTTCATTCACCAGTATAAAATTATTTTACATATTTTTTTTGCTTCCCCTCCCCCTTTCCCGAGGAAAAAAACTATTATACAGGAAATGGCACAGCTAGGCAATGATTACTAGGTTTTGCAAAGAGTTAATTTTGTAATGGGGCTCATGGCCTTACAGGACTTTTCCTTCATTGGCAAGTCAAGGTAAAAATATCAAAATAAGTTAGAATTTATTCAGTGAGGGAGTAAAATGATTGAACTGTGCCCCCAAAGTGACTCTTACATTTTGAAATTGAAAGATTCGATGTGTTGGATTTTTAAAGTCATTAAAATCAGGGATTGTAGGTTTGTCTAAAGAGACCCTTTCTTAAATCTATGAGCCGAACAGATGTTTAAAATATGCTGTACCACTGGAGGATCCGGGGGTGGGGGCAAAACCGATGCGTGCCCCCCCCCCCCCCTCCTTTGAGAGACACAATTAAAATTTGTAATGTAAAAATGCCAAGTGGCTACTTTGCCAAAAAAAAAGAGATGTACTTGAAAAGAAAAGGAGTAATGGTCCTTACGCAAGAACAGTTGGGTTACAGCATTGTGGAATTCCGTTGATACGACAACATGTTGACCAGTAATATGGGTCATATGGTCTTGGGCAATCAGTAAATCCATAGTCATATGGGCAGAAGTCTCCTTGAGTACCTGATAAAGATATATAAAGGAATTTCCATGATGTTATTCCTATATCAGGCATTTTGTTATGGCTGTTTCGCAAATGAAGAAGTCAGATGCAAAATATCTGGGCATTGCAATTTCAGCTCATTTATTGAATTCCAGGGAAATTGATAAAATATATCTTTTCCCTTTTTTTTCAACTCAAAGCCATAGAAGTCCGTTTCTATTCTCCAAGCCCAAATTATTATGCTATAATAGAAGAGCAGCTATGAGTGAATGCCTATCGCAATATATATTTACTAACATCTTCTTCATCATCCTCTTCTCTATTCTTCATGTTTTTCTTGTTATTGTTGTTTTTATTGTTTTTCCCCCTTTCATTTGTTTTGTCTCCTTTTTTCTTCTTTGTGTGTTCCATTTTTCATTTTGGAATGACCCCTGAACCTAGGTTCAGAGCATGTGAGAAGGATAAGACATCGTTTTGTTTTTTAATTTCTCAATTGAATAACAGGTCAAATATAACGCTATCCGGAGTGCTCATAATTATGATACACAATACTTTTTTATACCTCTTGCCCCCTGGTTTCCCTCATACTACTTGACAATGTAGGCGATCTCCCGTTATAACACTGGCACTGCCTGCACCCCAGCCCCCCCCCCCATCTAGATTCTGCAGTCAAATCTTGTCTAAAATGTGAAATGGAACTTGGGTAATATAAGTGAATCTATACTTTGAGTCACATTATTGTTAATAACAATTTATTGTATATAAAACTTATTATAATCAAGTGAAATCTAGTCAATAAATGGGATATATCCCCGTATACATCCTCAAACAGCATCAC
Source organism: Lytechinus variegatus (assembly GCF_018143015.1). Taxonomy (NCBI): domain Eukaryota; kingdom Metazoa; phylum Echinodermata; class Echinoidea; order Temnopleuroida; family Toxopneustidae; genus Lytechinus; species Lytechinus variegatus. The sequence continues at coordinate 32,287,494 of NC_054742.1, forward strand.
TTGCCATGATGATAAGTATACGTGCATACCCCGGGGAGGGAAGGGGCGCTTGAATTATATTTTGGCCAGGTGTGTTCCTCGATCACGAATCTCTGAAATTGGGGTCTTAAAAAGGAAACCAATAAGACTTTAGTATCTGGATTCGTGAAAAAAAAACATAGGCCTACATAATCTTAATCAATTTTCATATCATGATATTCACTTATCAAACTTTAATAATGGTGAATATTCTACACAATTCAAAATTATCATAGCCGTTCTATATAGCTACAGCATGCAGTAACAGCGAAGGTATTTGCTCAAAATAAAATTACTTATATCTGGAGATATAGAATGAATATGGTGAATTAAAATGATAGTCATTTTCACATTTCCACTTGAATGACTTGGGGAAGAAAAAAGAACGTAAGTGGAAATATTAAAAAAATATATATATATGTATACACACACACACGGTGTGTCACGTGAGAACAATTATACACATTATAGGGCATGTTAATAGGCCCATATTCTAGAATCTAATATTGAAGATTCGTCGACAAAAGTAATTGTATTGAGAAAATTTACCGTCAATGAAGATGAAAACCACGACAGCAATACTCAGTGATATTATTCTTGATGTCCCTGACATCATGAAACCATAAATCTCCTTTGATTCAGGTGATGATATAAAATATGACTGAATAAATCAAGCAGCCATGAATGTATACAGTAAATGAATCTAACTGCAGTGTGTTGCAAATATCCTCTTTTTATTTACTGTACATGCATGCAGTAGCCCTCGTAATACCAGGTGACGTTGAGATCAAAGTACAAGAGTAATTTCTTGTCATGTGATCTTAGTATTGATAGCTTAATGTTCGATTTTTTTTCATGATTGAATACAACTTCCTTGTTTTTTTTTATGAGCGACTGTCTAATCGCTGAACAATGAACAGAGTCCAGCTATATAGGTTCAGAGTGGGAGGAATATCTATTATAATTATAAATCCCTTTGTCCCATTTGTATGTCGGTCTCTTTTCTTGTTCATTCGTATCCGATCAATAACACAGTTCCATTATTTTGGGTAATATTTGTCAACGACTTGCATCTTGTACAGACGCAGAGCGGCCTTCTCTTTTTAAAGACAACATGATTTTTTTTCTTCTTTTGGGGGATGGCTTGTCAAATTTTACCTAGATAAAATATAACCTTCATCAAATTTACTTAGGAGATTCCCCCCCCCCCCCTCTTTGGAAAATCGCGGATCCGCCCCTGTATCTGCCTATTTAGCCTTGGATTCACCCGACTGTCAACGACATCAAAGAAATTGGTAGTCCTGGTGTATGGGGCCGGGGCTCGGCTGGGCATTGTACGGACCCCAAAACGTTCCAAAATCAAGTACCCTAATAAAGAAAGAAAAATATTTATATACCCGTGTCAAAATATATCCCAAAAATGTATTTTCATTATTGGAAAGTTTATTCAAAGTCAAGCAAAATTTTCGCTGGCTTATAACTTTTTAGCAATTTGGTTAATTCCATGCACAAAGTTTGGCTTATTGTGTCACTGATTCTATCAGCCCAAAATGATGAATGAAAAATTGTACGATGTCATCAGCTAATCAATTTTTTTTTGTTTTGTAATAATATTTATTAATCATTCAGTTCAAAATCAAAGTGATGGTACATTGTAAAATATAACAATTCAATATTAACAAAACACTGTTCACATAAGAAAAATAATCATCCATTTTTATAATACAAATAATCGTACAAAATGTCATGGTATTAACATATTCATATACAGTGGATAAATTCAGTAATAAAAATTAACCATTTATAGCCAATATAAATTCGCAAAATCATACAATAGTTATGCAGAAAATTGATTGCTCAACATTGATTGATCTGAATGAAATTTACAATTAAAAAAAAAACGGAAAAGGGTTCGAGAACTCACCCCCCCCCCACACACACACACACAGACAAGACAAAAACAATTAGACAGTACAAAAAAACAATGAACAGCAGAAGGAAGGAAAGAAAGAGAGAGAAAAAGAAAGAAAAACAAAAAGAGAAAGAAAGAAAGGAAAGAAGTATAACATGCAAAGTAAGAATGAATAAAGATAGCTTTGTTGATCGATCGTGCGTGACTTCTTCTTCTTCCTTTTCTTCATTTGCTACTAACGATATTTTGCAAAGCGGGGAATTATTGATAAATAACCATTGTATCATATCTGGTTATTTCAATATTAATGTCTTGACCAGTATTCATTCTTTAACAAATGACTTCCTTGAATTGATGTTATCTTCCACTTAGACCAACCCGTATTACTGATCACTCTGCTACGCCTTTTATATTATGTAACTCTCAGTCTCTTCCGAAAGCTGGCATTGTAACGACAGACATCTCCGAACATTTTCCTATTTTACCCATATCAAAACAATGTAGTCACTCTAAAAAAATGAAAAAAAATATAGGATCTGTCGCAACTTTATAGTGATAAAATTATTATTGAACGCCTCCAAAAATATTTTAGCTCTAGTGATCGGTTTGATGTTTATGACTCGTAAGAGAATGTCGATGACTCATTTGACATATTCTTAAAATCTTTCATTGACTGCAGATTCCTGTGTTTCTTTAAGGAAACATCGAAATTACAAAATATAAACGTGTTACAAAACTCCCATGGGTTTCAAAATTGATCTTAAGTTTTATTAATCGGAAAAATAATCTCTATGTTTCTTATCAAATCCAAATGATATTTCACGCAAAAGATATACATGTCTTATAAAAATCATTAAAAAAAAACTTTCACAACACAATTCTCCGCATAGCAAAAAAAAGACATTTTATGCAGGGCAGGGGCACTAAACAAACAAATAGATTTCATGCTGTCAATAAATAATGTGTCTATATAGTTGGAACTATGGTTGAAGATGCTTAAACTATATAAAGCCAATGAATATGCACTTCTCTCAAATTGGCCCAAAGTTAGCTGGAAATATTATGCCCGTAGAAAATTAATTTAAAGACTTTTTGGATAAACAAAATGATAACTCTTTTTTTCTTTTACTCCAGTTCATAGACAATTATTTGAAATTGTATCTAATTTGAAGGCGGAAAAGACTCCTGGGTACGCCAGTTGTGAAAATATTATACATTCTATATTATCAAATATATCATTGCAGCTTGGCCAGGTCCCAAAGAAGATGAAAAGAGTTTAAGTTGTACCCATTTTTCAAAAAAGGAGGCCAATTGATAAGACTAGTAATTACCGCGCAATATCTTTGTTAACTTCGTTCTCAAAAATTCTTGAAAGGATAATTTATAAAAGGACGGTTGCTTTCCTTAAAAGTCAGTTCACTCCAGAAAAAAAGTTGATTTGAATCAGAAAGAGAAAAATCCAACAAACATAAACTGAAAATTTCATCCAAATCGGATGTGAAATAAGAAAGTTAGGACATTTCAAAGTTTTATTTATTTTTCACAAAATAGTTATATGCACCACTCAGTGACATGCAAATGAGATTTGATGATGTCTCTCACTCAATATTTCTTTTGGTTTTTATTGTTTGAATTGTAAAATATTTCAATTTTTATAAATTTGACAATAAGGACCAACTTGACTGAACCACAAAATGTTAAAACAATAATAGTTCTACATATTAAGGAGGAATAAAACTCCCGCATGAAAGTGAGGAGAATGTGAGAATATTTCATTTAATAAATTACAAGAGAAATAGTGAGTGTATGACGTCATCAGTCTCTTCATTTGCATGGCGAACAGGATGTGCATAACTGTTTCGTGAAATTAAGCGAAATTTTTAAAATGTCATAACTTTCTAATTTTACATCCGATTTTAATGAAATTTTCATTGCTATTCTTGTTAGATTTTTCTCTTCTCATTCAAATAATCTTTTTGTTGAGTTGGACTTTTCCTTTAAGAAATATGGTATTTTACGTGATGATCGATTCGGTTTTTATAGAAAAAAATACAACTCATGCTATTTTGACATTAATAAACAAAATGTCGCTTCTTTTGACAATTCTAATCATACCGTAGGGTTCAGTGGCGTACCGTGGGTCACGGCATTGGGGGGGCACCAGCAAAAATTTCTCACTAAGGGAGCGCGCGGAGCGCGCTCTGTTGCCAGGTAAACGGACCTAATAAAGACATTTTATGGACATGCAGTGCCATTAAACAGATATGTATCTCACTGATTAAATAATGCGAGCGCGAAGCGCGAGCTGAAAATTTTTGATATTCAGACCTAAAAAAGGACATTATAAGCATTCTTTTGTAATTATGATCTGTCTAGATAAAAAAAAACAATGCGAGCGCGAAGCGCGAGCTGAATTTTTTTATTATATTGACCCAAACAGGGACATTTTAAGTCATCCAATGCTAGTGCCATCCTTTGCTGATTTTGTTAGAATTACATCTAAACACATGAAGCACTTTTTTAGTCATTTGTGTAATCATGATTATCAGGCGCGTCTCACTAATCAAATACTGCGAGCGCGAAGCCCGAGCTGAAGATTTGTAAAATTCACACCTGAAGAGGGGCATTCTAAGGCTTGTTTGTAGGAATTTACTAAGACCTTACGTATATCACTAACCAAATGATGCGAGCGCGAAGCGCGAGCTGAAAATTTTTGATATTTAGATCAGAAAACTTGACATTTTAAGGACAGGAAATGTTTTATATTAAGACCTTAAAATAGGGCAATCACTTTAAGTAGTCATGAAAAAGAAGCAAATGTCACTACATAAGACAATAATAACTCAAACTGCGAGGAAATATATTTGAATTGATTTGAATTGGGAGGTTTTAGTACAACAGGATCATAATAAACAGTCTATGCGAGCACCAGGAATAATGAAGACATAGGCCCTGAGCAAATAATGTTTCATAACGTTATGAAAAAAATGCTTATGTAATATAACATAAAATAATATAATTTAACATTTTAATGAACAATGATTTCTTTTTTCCCCACTACGTTTCTCTTCCTTTCTCCCTCTTTTTCTCCTTTTCCCCGTTTTTTTTTGGCCAGCCGATGGGGGGGGGGCACGTGCCCCCATGCCCCCCCCCCTCCGTAGTTACGCCACTGGTAGGGTTGTTCCTCGACTTCTCGAAAGCGTTTTATACAATAGACTATAAAGCTATGAAATTACGGCATCAGAAGAAAACCTTGGCAATGGTAAGAGGTTATACTGATATATATAGAATTCAGTTTGCTACCGTAAATGAATCAGAATCTCCAAAAAGGCCAGTTGCATGTGGAATTCAACAAGGTAATATTCTCGGCCCTCTGCTATTTGTATGTCATCTCATGTTCTCTCATTTATTCTCTTTGCTGATGATTTCAGTATTTTCTACACACATCATGATCCGCATTCGTAGCACTATAAATGCAGAATTCTAAAAATAACAAGTTGAATTAAAGCCAACAAACCGTCATCGAATCTGCAAAAGAAAAAATACATGCTATTTAGTCATTCATTTAAAAATCTGCCGCATCAAATTCATATAATACTGAAATATTATAGAAGTGCTAACAACCATTTCTTCTGTATATAAATGACATTGTTTATTCGTCACCTTTATTACAATATTTTATTTATGCTAATGACACAACGGTTCTTCAAGCTTGTTAAAATGTTGAATAATGTGTTGCCCAAAATATCCAAATAGTTAAAAGTAATGAATTGTTTTTAAACTTGCAAAAAACCCAAAATGTTAGTTTTAAGAATTCTAAAACAATATAGCTGATCATTATACAGAAGAAATAAAGATAAGTGGGATTTCTATTGGACATAAAAAATAATTTGAGATTTTTAGTTGTTATCTTAGATGAGTTTTAACATAGGATGACCATGTATAATTGACGTCTGTATCGAGATGTATAAGTATAATGTTTAAAGTTAAATACTATCCCCCCCCCAGCATTATAACACTCAATTTATAATTCTATGTTACTGCCACCTGTATCTTATTGCAGTATTGTCGGGGCTCATTCAAAGAAAAAAACCCCACCATATCCTTTTACTTCAAAAGAAAACTATTCGTTTGTGTGCCGACGCTGCTGGTTATTATGAAAATATTGATCCCCTCTTTAACCGTACTTAAGACTTTAAAAATTGATGATATACATACATTTCAAATTGCTTTGTTTATGTGTAGGTTTTACTGTCGTCAATTACCAAAAACATCATTTTTGTAATTTGACCATCATGTTCCTTTTTATCCAACGAGAAACTCGACAAATTTACATTTACCCGCTATAAACCGCCTCAGCCCATAGGTCAATTAGACATACTGGTCCAGACACCTGCATGATATACCCTTAAAAATACGTGGTGCTCCTCATTGAATAAATTTAAGTTTGAGTTTGAGCATTCCATTATTAGCACTTATTTGATTTAAGTTTGATAATTCATCATTGACACTGCATGTTATATTATGTAGGCCCACTTGCATAGGTTTTTGTATCTATACGTATATATAAAACAAAGTAATGTTAATCGATACACGGCTGGTGTGTTGATTATCATATCATTCAATTAGTCTTGACCCCGGTTTTTGCCATGCTTGATGTGTTTCCCTTTTGGCCTTGCTTTTATTGTAATTTCAAATATAGACTTATATATTGGTGTATATTCAGGGTCGTAGTCTTTCTTTAGGGGCGTCCTTTTCAAGCCTTCAGTGTGCTCTCCCAAGCAATGATTGTTTATTGTTATTTTACCGTGAAATATTGTCAACATATTTCATATATGATCAATTTTGCAGAATCAATCAATCAATTGCAAAAACTCGCATTTATTTGGTCAATCCAATTCAATGCAATTCAGCATTTATTTCCAATCAATAAAATATGAATAAAAATAAGTTGATGCCATGATCATGTACAGACAAAAAGACAATAAAATGAAGACATATCATTAACTACAGACGAAAGTGATAAAGCATTGTTGTCAGATCATTGAAAGTTTTATAACTTGAAACAAGACGAAAGATAAAAGATGATGGGAAACAGGAATGTAAGCCAGGAGAAGGCTTATTAAAACGCACACACTCAAAGTAAATTGATTCTAAAAATAAATGTGATAAGGGTGCGGCAAGTATCAAGTTTTAAAAAGAATAAAAGCAAAGACAAACAACAAATTAAAATACAGAAACAAACTAACAAAAAAAAGACATCAACAAAGACATAAAGCAAACTTAATGGAAATTTATAGTACGATGCAGTTTATCTTATATTGCTTTTTGAAAATATTATGAAAGCTATTTTGAGACCAGTGTGATTTTGCTGGGGTCTTTTTTTTTTGGGGGGGGGGTATCATCACTATGCTTATGATGATTGAACTGAAGATTTTTATTTCTCGAATGTGAAAAACTAAATATGAAAAACATGTGCCGGTACCGTAACATTGTTTGTAGGGCCTTCAGAAAGAAAGTTAGATCGACTAAATATTTTATCTTATCATATCACGCTCATCTATTGGAGGATACTTCAAATCAAGGAGACTTCAATCTTGAAAATGTGATTTTATTCGTGTTGAGCCAAACTTCAGTTCGAGCTAGCAGGGAATTGCGGTGTGGATCGACCCCAACCCCAATGGGGTAATCAACAGGGGTGCACTCGTGACAAGGCCAGCGCCCAACACCAAACTTGCGGTCGATCCATCCCCCGATGATCCATATCCATGATCCATATCCATCCTGCCGGAGCAGCGCGGCCGAGTCAGTCGTGTAGATCCCTCATATAGCTAGCTACGATACGGGGTAGCTTTCTCTCGAACTGGCCGGAAATGGGTGTAATTTAATGTCTACAATTAGCAGCATTTAATGCAATGGAGAGGCTTTCAGCTTATATTTTCATCGGTCTATTGAGCTGTATGCTGATTGAAAGTCATGTTTGTGTCCACAAACCACCGCAGCAAAACCAGGTAAGAAAACTAAGATCACAAAAAGATAAAGATTGTAGAGTTCGAGATATTCTGAGTTGTACCGGTACGGTACCCATATATTGAGAATTCTGTGAGCGAAAAAATGTAGACGAACATTGTGCAACTTCAAGTTCAGGGGAGTGTTTCATCAACATTTTTGTCTGATATGTTGTCAGATCTGACAAATTTTCTTGATATTGATGGGCTAAGAAGCACTGTTACTATGGCAACTGTCTGATAAAATGGGACTTGTCGGATAAAAGGTCTGAGTGACAAGTCCTTTCATTCATGAAACGCTCCCCTGAAATCTAAATTTAAAAAAAACCTGTCTCTTTGTTTAGGGATTCAAAAATTTTCATGTCCTCCCATTAGCATTGCTGTCAAATTTTATTATCATGGCTAGTTGAAAAAGAAAGATTCAGCCCTAGGCTAAAGTAAGGGGGACGGGACAACTCGGACCACGGGACATCTCGGACCGCGGGCCGAGTTGTCCCACCCAGTACGAGATTTTTTTTCCACAAGTTTGCGTCTATTTTTCCGTAATTTCGAAATTTCTTGTAAAGATTTTCTAGAGATATGGTCTGATGGTAATGTTCTTCACTTTCTATTACTTTTTTTTCGCTGAAATAAAAAAAAAGTGTAATTTTAGGCGTTTTTCGACAGCTCGCGATTCCCATAGGCGCGCGTGTATTAACTGTGTCGGTGCTCGGCTCGGCCCCGCTCAACAACTGACTTGATTTTGTGATCATTTCTCCTCAAAGTACCACTTTTATCGCAAAAGATGGACTTTGTTGTATTCCATTACCTCCATTTTCTCATCACAAGGATAAAATTTTGATCAAGTGTTTCACCTTTTTCTCTCTGGTCGCAAGAACGAACAACCGATGAACGGTCCGCTGCTCTTCATCGTAATTCTCCGTAGCTCGGCCGCCTAAACTGGCGGGGTGGTGCCGGGATTCAGACCGAATCCACAATGGAAGTGGGCGTGCACAGCAAAGAGCTGAGCTTGACTGAGTGAGAGAGAGTGAACTAGAGTTTGAAGCTTGGCAGTGTCGTATAGGCTCTGCCTTTTTTTGTAAATATATATTTTTCAATTCTTTCTATATTGATTTTCCCTGGTTTCGAGCTCTAAGATTGTAATGATATAATTATGCTTCAATTTCTTTGACTGAGTGTGACTATGGTGTGGATGTTTGAGTTGCTCAAAAATATTTTTACGTGGGTGGGGGCTCGGGGCGATTTCACTCTTGCCCCCGAAATGCGAAAAAAATATATTCGGGGTGTAGCTGTGTGGGCATGCCGGGCTGAGGCTAGCCTTCAATAATTTTTTTTTTTTTTTTTTTGGAGAGGGGGGGGGCTTAATTTTTCACTTTAAATTGATCATTTTTAGGCCTTTTTTTCCATTTTATTTTTAATATTGAATTTCCGTGGTGTAGAGTTGAGTTTTAAGTTGCAATAATCAATATGCTTTAATTTCTTTGACTTTGAATGTGACTGTGGTGTGGATGTTTGAGTCGAACAAAAAATACTTTTACGTGGGTGGGGGCTCGGGGCGATTTCACTCCTGCCCCCTAAATGCGAAAACTATTCGGGATGTAGCTGTGTGGGCATGCCGGGCTGAGGGTAGCCCTCAATAAAAAAAAATTTTTTTGGGGGGGCTTAATTTTTCACTTTAAATTTATTATTTTTAGGCCTATTTTTTGTACATTCTATTTTTCATATTGAGTTTCCCTGGTGTAGAAAGTTGAGTTTTAAGTTGCAATAATTAATATGCTTCAGTTTCTTTGATTTTGAGTGTGACTGTGGTGTGGATGTTTGAGCCGAACAAAAAATATGTGGATGGGGGCTCCGAGCATTTTCACTCCTGCCCCCGAAATGTGAAAATGTTCTAGGTGTATCTGTGTGGGCATGCCAATTTCATTTTTAATTTTTATATTGAGTTTCCTTTGTGTAGAGAGCAGAGTTTTGGATATAGGGTAAAAGGGACGACGATGTGAGGGATGGCGATGATAGCATACCGGCGATAACGAGGGGTGGGCAATGATGAGAGGGACAAAGGGAAAGAGATGGAGATGAGGATGTGAGGGATGGCGATGATAAGGGGTGGGCCTTGATGATGAGAGGGAAGAGGAGGTGCATGAAGGATATAAATAAGAGAGATGATGATGATGACTCTTGATAAGAGGGGTGCATGAGATGGTGAGAAGGACGAGGATGTGAGGGATGATTATGGGAGGAAATCGGGGGGGGGGGGGGACGTGTCCCCCTACCAAAAATAGGGGGACACAATACCAAATGTCCACCCTACTATTTTTCTTCATGGAGAACAAAATAATGAATCATTCACAATTGAAATGATACATGTGTTTAGGACTAAATGACCTTTATTATTGAAAACCCCCTCTTTTTTCTTGTCAATTGTTTTGGGGTTAAAAATTACCCTACATTTGGGCGATAACCTTTTTTTAAATGTTTGTCAAATTTTGCAGCCTGTGGTCCCCTCTACCTTTGCGGACAGTTTTGCGCCCAAGGGGATGATGATAGGGACGAGGATGATGGGGAGGGATGGGGATAACGTGATTAGCCGGCAGAGATAGATTTAAGAAGAAAAATCCATCCCACGAATGCCGCCATGTAGATTCCGTCCCACATAACCCAAAAATATGGCTTGATTTTTGTTCAAAATCATGTCATGTGATGAAAAATCATATTAGGCCCTACAAGTATTTTGGTTACATTGAAAGAAAATAGGGGTAATCCTTTTTTCCAATTATAAATAAATTAAATTCTTCATTCAATATAAATGACGAATTTATGATTTTAAATTTAATTTCTTTTACATAGCATGTGGTTTTTCTTTTTGATTAAATTCATTTTATTGCTTTATTTTTCATCACTGTGCATGTCATGATTTTTGTCTCACCTGGATGGCAGAGTGAGACTATAGGCGCCGCTTTTCCGACGGCAGCATCAACATCAAATCTTAATGCTGTCATTTAATAACCGAAGGTTATTAAATGACAGCATAACTTATATCACTGAACATCCTGCAGCGAGTTCCAGGTCACATTATCAAGGTCAAGGGTCATGTAAGGTCAATGAACTTTGGCCACATTGGGGGTATTTGTTGAATTACCATCATATCTCTGTAAGTGTATTGGTATATTTCATAAGACATGGAAATAAGAGTAACCCAGTATCACTGAACATCTTGTGCGAGTTGTATAATAGTAGTTTTCAAAGTCAGCACTATACTGTTATATTGAATCACGTGATGCAGGTGAGACCGCCAGAGGCATTCCACTTGTTTTATTGTAGAGACTATACTCTTTCTCGAGAAAAAGAAATAATAAATAAATCATTTAAAGGGATGCTCCGGGATGAAAATATTTATATATGAATAATGTAGACATAGCAACATTCACATATCAAAGTGCTTATTTCATAAAAATCTGATAACAAATAGCGGGGTTATATTGAATTCAACTTTAAAAAATTAATCTAATTTCACATAATAAAATACAAAGAACAAGTGAGGATATGACATCATGTATGAGGTTGCTGATTAAATATCCATGAAGAAACGCCAGACCTGTTTCACCAGAAAAATACATACATTCTTTAAAATGCAGCGATAGATAATATTGTTTTTCCTTATCCGATTTTGATCAAATTTTTATTGTTTCTTTGCTCAAATCATATCATTATCAGCCTCGGGTTCCCCATTGTCACTTATATATAGCTCATTAATCTTGCCACAATTTGGTCCAGTTGTTCAAATTATCTAGTAAATACAATATATTTTATTAATTGCAGAAGCTTGTCTTAAGAGTCATTGAGAAGGTGATCATACCTGCAACTTGCATGATTAATGTAAATATATACCAAAAGTCAACAATTTTCTAACTGGTACACCTTAAATGATTTCATCCATACATGATACAAGGAACTAGAAAATGTAGATTGGAAAACAACACTAGGGCAACTTAGTGTTAGATACAAAGTTCACTTTCTAGAATGGGTGAAACAAAAACAACATCACTCCAAAGGAACTGCAAAAATTATTTGATAAAAGCAAACCCTCTTCATAGTTGCTATTTGCAATATTGTATTGACGACTCTTCTCCTGTTTTTAAAACCCAGACAAGAATGACTTGTTGTTACCCCCCCCCCCCCCTCCTTGTACCTGTCATTTCTTTGTATTTTCCCTCTTTTTCTTTGTTTTTTTTCTATTGATCGATGTTTCATTGTTGAGTATTGTCTTTTTTTATTCCAGTAATAGAATATGAATTTAATTGAAATGAGAGTGATGAACATAATGAGAAAGGGAGACAATGATAAGATAAGAATGGAGATAAAATATGATTTGAAAATATTACAATTTACAGAATATAACATATTATTTTCTATTTATTCAAAGTTCATAATTCATTTTTTATTCAGGTTTGCATTTTAAATTCAAACAAGTTAATTAGGTGATGCATTTTGGAACAATACTAAATTAAATACATTTTACTTGAATAAACAATAATTGGTAAAAATGCAAAACATAAAACTTATTTAATTTGGTATTCTTTCCTCCTGTAAAAATTAAAACTTAATAATATGGACATAAGTTCTAGTGGCGAATCGAGGGAGGGGGTACATTCGCCCCCCTTAAAAAGTACTGAAAAGGCAACTTACAACATTTTTTTCTTTTTTTTTTTGCTTGTCAAATTTTTCCTGAGAAAAAATTACTGTGATTTGGCAGTAAAGACCTTTTGTCAAAAATTCCTAGACAAAATGCCCCCCGGCCCTGTAGGGAAATTTTGGATCCGGCCCTGATTATATTTCAAACGGGAATAAGACTTAGTGGCCTAAAGTAAATCAGTTTTATTTTAAATCCTGTAAAAAATACAAATAATTAATTTAATTAAAAATCAAGCCCCCAAATAAAACACTTTTTTTAATTGATGGCTACCCTCAGCCTGACATGCCCACACAGATACACTTAGATCATTTTCATATTTCGGAGGCAGAGTGAAATCGCCCTGAGCCACCACCCTAGCTCGTAAAAGTATTTTGTTCGACTCAAAACATCCACACCACGGTCACACTCAAAGTCAAAGAAATTGAAGCATATTAATTATTGCAACTTAAAAGTCAACTCTCTACACCAGGGAAACTCAATATGAAAAATAGAATGTACAAAAAATAGGCCTAAAAATAATGAATTTAAAGTGAAAAAATTAAGCCCCCCCCAAATAAAAAAAAAAATTTTATTGAGGGTTACCCTCAGCCCAGCATGCCCACACAGCTACCGAATATTTTTCGCATTTAAGGGGCAGGAGTGAAATCGCCCCGAGCCCCCACCCACGTAAAGGTATTTTTTGTTCGACTCAAACATCCACACCACAGTCACATTCAAAGTCAAAGAAATTAAAGCATATTGATTATTGCAACTTAAAACTCAACTCTACACCACGGAAATTCAATATTAAAAATAAAATGGAAAAAAAAGGCCTAAAAATGATCAATTTAAAGTGAAAAATTAAGCCCCCCCCCCTCTCCAAAAAAAAAAAAAAAAAATTATTGATGGCTAGCCTCAGCCCGGCATGCCCACACAGCTACACCCCGAATATATTTTTTTCGCATTTCGGGGGCAAGAGTGAAATCGCCCCGAGCCCCCACCCACGTAAAAATATTTTTGAGCAACTCAAACATCCACACCATAGTCACACTCAGTCAAAGAAATTGAAGCATAATTATATCATTACAATCTTAGAGCTCGAAACCAGGGAAAATCAATATAGAAAGAATTGAAAAATATATATTTACAAAAAAAGGCAGAGCCTATACGACACTGCCAAGCTTCAAACTCTAGTTCACTCTCTCTCACTCAGTCAAGCTCAGCTCTTTGCTGTGCACGCCCACTTCCATTGTGGATTCGGTCTGAATCCCGGCACCACCCCGCCAGTTTAGGCGGCCGAGGTACGGAGAATTACGATGAAGAGCAGCGGACCGTTCATCGGTTGTTCGTTCTTGCGACCAGAGAGAAAAAGGTGAAAAACTTGATCAAAATCGTGCAAATACACCAAATTTTATCCTTGTGATGAGAAAATGGAGGTAATGGAATACAACAAAGTCCATCTTTTGCGATAAAAGTGGTACTTTGAGGAGAAATGATCACAAAATCAAGTCAGTTATTGAGCGGGGCCGAGCCGAGCACCGACACAGTTAATACACGCGCGCCTATGGGAATCGCGAGCTGTCGAAAAACGCCTAAAATTACACTTTTTTTTTATTTCAGCGAAAAAAAAGTAATAGAAAGTGAAGAACATTACCATCAGACCATATCTCTAGAAAATCTTTACAAGAAATTTCGAAATTACGGAAAAATAGACGCAAACTTGTGGAAAAAAAATCTCGTACTGGGTGGGACAACTCGGCCCGCGGTCCGAGATGTCCCGTGGTCCGAGTTGTCCCTGATTCAAAGTAAGACACCTATCTTGCAATCAGCATGATTGGCCAATGTCTCATTAATTTAAGATAGTTAAGAAATAAGAGAGTACAATTATAGCTTGCCACCAACAAATGGCAATAAGTTTAGATGCAAATAGATCTGTTTCTTTTTTTCTATGAATAATTGATAGACTGTAGACAAAGATTTGTGCGACTCATCATTTTGGAATTTTACACTGATTTATTAAAGTTCATGATTGTTAGAAGTTTTTTTTTCAGTTCAGCAAGTTAACTTCTTAATCTTGGTGCTACAATGTACATGTACTCACTTATGTTGTTGTTATTCATTGTGGGTCGTTTCCACTTACACTAATGCAGGGTTCGTGCCACTTGCGTAATTGATCGTAGGCCTACTATCAGCTTGAATGTCCACTTTTTCCATTTTCTTTTCTCTTTTTGTAAATGAATCTCAGATCTGAAATTTATATTTGTTTAACTCAACTTCCAATTCAATTCTGTAATCTATTCCACAGATTGAAAAGAAAAATACAAAAGTGGAAGTAGAAACATAAAATAAAGAAAGGAAGAAGGAGGTTGGACATTGTGAGAGCCAGTGGTGTACCGTGGGTCATGGCATGGGGGGGCACCAGCAAAAACGGAGCGCGCAGAGCACGCTCTGTTGTCAGGTATACTGACCTAATAGAGATATTTTAAGGACATGCAGTGCCATTAAAGGGATATGTATCTCACTGATTAAATAATGTGAGCCCGAAGCGCGAGCTGAAAATTTTTATATTCAGAGCTAAAAAGGGACATTATAAGCAATTTTTTTTGTAATCATGATACGTAACTGTCTCGCTAAACAAACAATGCAAGCGCGAAGCGCGAGCTAAAATTTTTTAAGGACAATACTTGAGAATCCATTAAGAGTATAAATATCTCACCAGTCTTTTGTAGTCATTGTAATCATGATTATCATATGCATCTTACTAATCAAATACTGCAAGCGCGATGCGCGAGCTGAAAATTTAGGAAATTCAGACCTGAAGAGGGGCATTCTAAGGCTTGTTTGTAGGAATTCCCTAAGACCGTACGCATTTCACTAACCAAATGATGTGAGCGAGAAACATGAGCTGAAATTTTTGTATATATTGATCCCAAACATGGATAATTTAAGGACTTTTTTTAGGAATCCATTAAGAGTATGTTACATATCTCACCATAGTCATGTAATGCGAGTGCCAAGTGCTTGCTGATTTTGTTAGAACTACATCTAAACATTTGAAGTACTTTTTGAAGTCATTGTAATCATGATTATCTACCCATCTCGCTAATCAAATATTGCGAGCGCGAAGCGCATGCTGAAAATTTATGAAATTCAGACCTGGGCATTCTAAGGCTTGTGAAGAGCAGAAATCTCACCGATCCACTAATGCGAACGTTAGCACGGAAGGAAATGTTTTATATTAAGACCTTAAAGGTCAAGTCCACCTCAGAAAAATAATGATTTGAATCAATAGAGAAAATCAGACAAGCACAATGTTGAAGATTTCATCAAAATCGGATGTAAAATAAGAAAGTTATGACATTTCAAAGTTTTGCTTATTTTTAACAAAATAGTTATATGAACGAGCCAGTTACATCCAAATGAGAGAGTCGATGATGTCACTCACTCACTATTTCTTTTGTTTTTTATTGTTTGAATGATACAATATTTCAATTTTTACGAATTTGACGATTAGGACCTCCTTGCCTCAAGCACAAAATGTTAAAATAATGGAATTCCACCTGTTCAGGGAGGAATGAAACTTCATTTCACATGACAATGACGAGAAATTCAAAATATTTCATAATTCAAACAATAAAAAACAAAAGAAATAGTGAGTGAGTGACATCATCGACTCTCTCATTTGGATGTAACTGGCTCGTTCATATAACCATTTTGTTAAAAATAAGCGAAACTTTGAAATGTCATAACTTTCTTATTTTACATCCGATTTTGATGAAATTTTCAGTGTTATGCTTGTTGAATTTTTCTCTTTTTATTCAAATCAAGTTTTTCTTAGGGTGGACTTGTCCTTTAAAATAGGGCAATCACTTTAAGTAGTCATCACTACATAAAACAATAACAACTCGAATTGCGAGGAAATATATTTGTTGTATATTGATTTGAAAACAGTCTATGCGAGCACCAGGAACAACAGATACAATGAAGCAAATAATGTTTCATAGAGTTATGAAAAAATGCTTCTTATGTAACATAACATATTATAATGAACAATAATTTCTTCTTTCCCCACTCCGTTTCTCTTCCTTTTTCCCTCTTTTTCTCCTTTTCCCTGTTTTTTTTTTTTTTTGCCAGCCGATTAGGGGGTCACGTGCCCCCCATGCCCCCCGGAGTTATGCCACTGGTGAGAGCTATACATGTAGGTCTACATGTATTTGTGTCTTCCTTTATCACTTTGGCACATTTTTCAAGTTTTTATATGGAACTACATTTACTCTGATGTATACTTATTGTTATACTAGACTATCTAGAGTACCTGTATATTTCACTTCTTTGTTTTTGACAGGAAATGAAGCCACGTTCACCTCTGTTCATTCTCTAAATTTCAAATCAATCTGAAATATACAACGTTGCTTGTTAGTTTGTGTCATGTACTTGCAAAGTGAAAATTTAGATCTAATTTTAAGTTGTTAGTACACTCAATATAACTTCATGTAATGAATTAAATCACAATAAAAGATTAAACTGCGGGTCGGGGTGTAAATCTCCAGTATGTTTTTTTTTTTTTAATAGATGAAAAATCGAAAATTGAAACAGTAGACTTTTTTTTTTAATTTATCACTTCGTTTTACATGTATGTTTGAAAATTGAGAAATTGTTAAGTGAAATACACATCAAATTATTTATTATCTTATTTTTCACTTAATTCTGTGTATACATCTTTACATGTAGGTAAAATATGGAGTTCATCTTCCCCGGTCAAGTCATCGAGGTGAAAGGAGTACAACCCATAAACTCAGTGTTCATGTGGAATATGACATTTCAATTGATGCACTTTCAATCAGAGAATCATCATTAATTAAGGTTGGTTCAGTGATTTGGCATGTTCTGACTGATGTCTGAACTCTATAGGAAGCAATTATGTGTAATTACACACACCTTGTTTCTTTTGGTGCATGTACACAGTACATGTATACAGAACAAGTCTCACCTGCATTATGCAGTCAACAGTGCTGACTTTGATAAAATGATAAAGTATTTTGTTCACTGATCCTAAATGACATTTGACCCTGATTGTGTGACCAAATACTTGTGCAAGATGATCAGCGATATTTGATTACCCTTACATGTATGCACACATATACATGTAGATCCATAAACTTCCAAAGTTATGATGGCAATTCAACATATACCCTCAACACAGCCAAAGTTCATTGACCTTGGTCATGTGAGCTGAAACTTGCGCAGAATGTTCATTCATTCATGATTATTAGATCCATATACTTTCAGAGTTATAGTATTTTAAAAACTTAACCTTGGTTAAGATTTCGTTTTGATTCCCCTAACATAACTTAAGTTCATTGGCCCTAAATGACCTTTGACCATGGTCATGTGACCTGAAACTCACAAAGGATGTTCAGTGATACTTGATTACTCTCATGTCCAAGTTTCATGAAACAGATCCATAAACTTTCAAAGTTATGGAAATCAACAAATATCCCCAACATGGCCTAAGTTCATAGACCCTGAATGACCTTTGACCTTGGTCATGTGACCTGAAACTCAGGCGGATGTTCAGTAATACTTGATTACCATTATTTCCAAGTTTCATGAATTAGACCCATATACTGTCTAAGTTGATGATGACATTTCAAAACTTAACCTTTGGTTAAGACTTGGTGTTGATGCCACCGCCACCACCGCCCTCGGACAAGTGGGGCCTATAGTCTCGCTCTGCTATGCAGGCGAGACAAAAATGCACCTTTGAAAACAGTGTGAACAAAAGTTTTTCTTAGCATGTTAAGCAGATGGACAGTTGAATTTTATTATTTTCAATCATTGTGGAAAGATTTTGATTAAGAAATTATTTCATACTTTTGCTTTAGTAGACCAGCCAAAACAAATTTTTATACTTTGGATGGCAAAATTTGTTAATGCTTGCTAATGTTTGGCATCCCAGCTAAAAGTCTTGCAAAAATACCCAGAAATAGCTTACTGCTGGATGCCAATGGCACTTTTGCATGGAAGTGTAATTTTTCGCACAAAATCTGAAAGAATGTCAATAATCACGCATTTTGATATTTTGACAGAATATGTAAACATTTTTATTATGTTTGATATGCGATTCTTTTTATTTGGATTTTCAGTGTCATAAATATACATTTCAAATTTGAATATTACACACACACACATATATGCTGTGAAACATAAAACCATGATTTCCTTAAATAAAAGTTTGTGAAAAGTATCAATAGTTTGAAGTTTTTTTACACTCTTAAATTCTTTGATTTAAATTTTTTTATCCATTGAATGTATAGTAAATGTGATAATGCCACAAATATTAAAATAATTTTCAAGTAAGTTGGAAAATAACTCATTTTATGCCATCCGAAAGGAGACAATGTATTTTACAATGTGCGCATTTTGAATGATAAATTGAACATACCCAAGGCTCGACATTAGCGGTGGCCCGGGGCCACCAAAAATTCATCTCGGGCAACCATTATTGAAAAAATGTTAAGTTTTGGTGGCCCGAATCGGGCAACCAATAATTTTCAAAGTAGCGCAATTTTTCTCCCGATTTTGCATGTGTTTATCAACTTTCTACAGTTCAAATTGCAAGCCAATTCGTCATGCGCCTTTTTTGTTAATCTACACACAAATACACACAAAGATTGCATAGTCATGACAGTACGTAGGCCTACCGCTAGCATACAGTAACTATTATTCAGCCGGCCGCGCCGGCTGTCTGGCTGAGCTTTGTGTGCATGAAACCACTGCAGCTAGCTAGCTGTGCACGAGCAGACTATTCAGACTCAGGGAGCTGCGATACGAAATGTTACTGCTAAGAAACCTTCCCCAGAACTCTGAAAATCTACGTCAAAGTCACATTTTACACCAATGAAATGCCCTTCTACAGTCCGTATTACTGAAACCTGATTATCTGCAAGCATTAAAAGGAGGAATTATGACCTCTCTTTTGACTCAAAAAGACCGATTTCCAAATGCATTAATACACATAAAACACATAGGTGAGTACATCAGAGTCCCATATGTGCATTTGTATGTATGTTGATATTTGGTTTATTTCGAAGCTGTGTCTCTTCTAGCCAAAAATAAACAGGCAGCTTCTTTCTTTCTTGTTTACAAATGACTTCTTCAACCACTCTTAAGGAAGTAAATACTTTGGGAAGGGATTTCATTGATATGAAATGTGAATTTTTCCATCATTTTGTCAAATATAGGGAAGGAATTTTCTCACTTTTTTTTGCCGTTTTCTCATTTTTTTTCTTTCATTTTTTTTACAGTGATTAAACCATTTATACCCCTTCCCATTGAATATGCCTGATTAAAGAACATGTTTCTACTGAATAATAATAATAATTTTCCCCATTTTTTGATAATTTTGTCTTATTCATCTTTCTTACATTTTCTTTTGTTTTTTCTCAAATGTTTTTTTTCCTGTTCTTTGTTTTTTCTTTCTTCATTTTTTCTTTTGTTTTATTTCACTTATTCATTTTTTAAAATTTTTGATTTCTTTTTTCAGTATACTATTCTGAAATGATTTTTGTTTATTTCCCCCTTTTACACATTGTTCTAGTTCTGCAGCATATTTTTCTGTGATTTTCTCCTGCTATAATATGCTGGAAAAGAGAAAATAAACTGGATTTGGGGCCTGCATAATCTAGGTTTTATGATCAAAAAGGAAGAAAGGAAAAATAATTGTTTTGTAAATCTATTTGAGTTTGCTATATGCACTATTTACTTTTCTACCATTATGAGTGTGTGTCGATACGGAGATTAAGAGTCCACAACCTGGGAACAATACAATTCTTTTATTCTCTTTCAATCATTTCATATTTACAATGATAGAACAATTTATACCTGTATATTACCACAAAATAAGCAAAGTAAAATAACAGCAAGCACGATTTACATACAACTATGTACAAAGAATAGTAGTACGTGTTAGTGACTGCAGAATATTTCAATTTGTTTTATTCATTTTAAATTAATGTTTTTCTTTATATCTTTCGGGCCACCAAACTTTACAAATGGGCCACCAAAAAAAAATATTTGAAGGTTTTGGTGGCCCGAATGGGCCACCACCAAGAAAAGTTAATGTGGAGCCTTGACATACCATACATTATATACATGATTACATCCCAGCTTAAATTCTTGCGGATATACTGAGGAATAACATCTGGGCTGATTCTAAGTGCACTTTTACGTGAAAGTACAATTTTTAGCATAAAATCTGAAGCGTTCAAGTTTCAAATCATAACTACATTTCAAATTGGAATATTGCACACACATATATGGCACTATAAAACATAAAATCGTGATTTACTCAAAATAAAAGTTTATGAAAAATATATTAATTCAATTTCTTTTACAACTTGAATTCTTCAATTTAAATGCGTTAATCTATTGAATATATATCAGTCATCCTAATGTCACAAATATTAAAGAAATTGTCAGGTAAGATGTAAGATATATCATTGTATGTTATGCGAAAGGGGACATGCATAATTTATCAGGTGAGCACAATTTTTTTACTGGGGTGCTGATGTAAAAATGACGAGCAGAGGTTATACATGTATCTCTTTTAAAATGCTGTTTAACTATTACCAATGCTTCGAACACACCGATCATACTCCTGGCTGAAAATAGTTAACTTTTTGTAAATCAAAGTAAAAACTAAAATTTCACTGCGCAAAATGCATGTGGCATAATCTGATGATAAAAAAGTTATTGATTTTTTTACTTAGCATTGTGAAAACAATTATATGTACGGGCATCATAATATATAGGTGGGCTCATGATGTCATGTTCCTACATTCTTTTTTTTATGTTGCATGAAATTCAATTTAAATTTTCATACAATCGCCAATAGGGAGGAGCAGAAAAATAAATTTCTCTACTTCCCCTCTGTAATCATGATAAAGGATAAGTATCGACCTAGATAAATTATGCGAGCGTGGCCTGAGAAATTTTGATATTCCGATTGGGGAAATTTAACAGGAAAAAAGATCACACCTTTTCAATGATGTAAGCTCAAAGTGCATGCTATCTGAAACTATTTGATATTCTGATGTAGGACTATTTATAGGAATTCATGAAAAAAAAAATATCTCATTAATGAATTGGCCTAATGAGAGTGCAATCTCTAAGTATATGTTCAGGCCTGAAAATGGACATTTACATGTTCAAAGTACCTCTTGTAATCCTGAACAGAATGTGTGTGTTTATGAATATTTTTAACTATTAATACGCGTGCGAAATGCGAGTCAAAATTTTCTATAAACTATAAAAATGAAAAGGGGATTTTAAGTAGTTTTAAGAATGAACATAGTACATGTTAAATGCGAGCACACAGAGTTATGAGTTTTGACAATTAGACCTGAAAAGAAATTGATCCAATGGTTGACAGAACCTAGCTGCTTCACCAAATAAATTGGCCTAGTCGTGTAAGTAAAATTTTCAACCCACTGCAAGAGAGATCATATAAGTTTAAACACAAAGTGGATTATATAATCGCCTTCACATTTTTTTACAGTCGCTTCCAACTTCCAAAATAGTGAGTCAGAAATAGCCCGTTTCTGGTGTATCATTACACTTTATCCATTAAAATAACCTAAAGTGTCTAGCAAATGAATTTGTACGTTTTCATTGCAGATGGCCATTCAAAATTTGCAATTATGAGGGCCATCTTTGATTTTTTATGGAAAAAATAACTTTTTAACAAAATACCATGTATATTTTTAATATTACTCGATATTGCTCTAAAATGATACCAATATTCCTGTGACAAGAGATTTCTCTTGTCACTGGCACACTACTGAATTGCTTCTTGGACTTTACTTGTTGGAATATCAATGCCTTTGCACTCTACCGTGTCTACTGCAATTACTTAAATAATTGCAATTCTCAATATAAGGAAAACTGAACAATTACAGGACTCTTTGCTCTGATTGTAAGCTCAGACACCAATGATGATAATATTTCGCTATGAACTTATGAATTTTGGGTGCATGGTACCGTTAAAATTTTTTGTAAAATGTGGATTTAACTGAATTGGTTTTCACAATGATCAAGTACTTTGTTTGCAACCACTTTCTGTTCTTCAGATTTTGAGTGTTGTCAATCATGAGCCTACGGCCACAACAGGAATTATTTGTTTGTGTGTTGTTTTCAAAAACAATAACCGCTGGTGTTAAAAGAGGATGGTCATACCAAGCATTATAGTTTATACATTATAGCGTGTCCCACAAAAATGGCGCTTAAATTGAGTATAATGTGAAAGTAGTAAATCCTATTGTATATAATTTATGTAATCGTAGATTAGGATTACTAAGCTCATGTGTAGTGCCCGACAGGATTATGTGTACATGGGGCTGGAAATATTCCGTTTTCAAAACAATCGGTACCAAAGATATTCTGTACTTGATTCGAGTGTTTATTCTATTTTAGTTAAAATGATAGCTCAAGGTGGTGATACAAAATTTCAACACAGAATTTTGAAATTCATTAAATATGCTAATTTATATTTTCAAAACTAACAAAAATTACTTACATGTATTTATTTGTTGATTGATTTTGATTATTTTTGTTCCATCTTAGAGCTACATGTACATGAGGTTCACTAAGGTTATATACGGAGTTAAGTAATTTTGACTAGAAAGTTATTTATGCTTAATTTATATGAAATTTATTCATAGATCACAAAAAATGCTTCTATGTCATTTCTTCATCAATTTCAATTCTATATCCTCAATTTATGTCACCAATATAATTCACTACAATGTCAACTGGACTGAAATTAAAATTTGGTTAAATTTTGTTGCGAGATGCCAGATGAGCTCCACATCATTGATGTGCTAGTTTACATCTTTTCACATTTCACGCTAAAATGACACTTTCTACAGGCCGTACGCTATCCCTGGGTATTTAGCCAGACTTATGGCTGGGATGCCAAGCATTAACAAATTTTGCCGACGAATCCTTATCTAGAGCCCTTTTAGATGTTTGGCCAGTCTACTATATAAAAGCATTAATCAATTTCATGAGTTTTTGTCTGGGGTTGTCATGTTTCAAGCAATCTACTTGGACAATCCCTCTTGCAGATAGATCCAAACCATTGTTTGGTTGTTCATAAACTACTAGTATTGTCATTAAAGGCCACATTAAATATTAATTGATCAATAACAAGTTACCAAACAATGATGGTCATACATTTATTTCTATTTGAAAAAGAAAAGAATTATCATCAAAATGGAATAATGTTGATTTTTATTCTACACATGTTTTCCTTTTCAAAAGATAATTGTATTAATACCATCATGTATTACATTTGATGATATATTCCAGAGACTTTTGCCGGAAGCCCTAGATTTTTTGTCAAACCTGCTAAGTGTAAAACAGAGTCTTTCAACAGTTCTACTCAACAGGTAAATTCTTGTCAGCAAAGATATTTCTTATGAGGTTTTGATTATCCTTTGCTGTAAGAATGTTATCATATTCTCTACTGTAAAAAATAATGCAAGATTTATTTGAAGAGGTTAAAGTAACAATGGTTGTTTATTACCTGAAAATATAACTTTGTTGTGATAATTGAAGAACCATTTGAGTGATCAATTTCAAGCATATTTAATGCATACATATCTGAGTAAGGAAAAATATAGATCTTTGTTTGCTTTAACCTTAACAACCTTCATAAAGATGTGCAGCTTTCATTTTTTCAAGTTCAAATTTAACCCCATAAATTAAAATGTAATGACCAACCTTAATTTTCTTAGTTATCTATATTGATTTGTATATTTTTTTACATAAAAATTATAAAATTTGGCAAATGTTTTGCTAGAACATCAGCTATGATGTAAGCAGAAGACATCTGTGCCTGAACAACGTCAATCTTCTTATAAAATATATCTTTTTTCATATGATGTATAGGAAAAAAATCTGACTGACAGACGATGTCTATTATATTGTGGCTTAAATTGTTTATCAATCTGTTGCAGACAATGTGCTGGAGAACATTATATCAAGAAAGCTGATGGTCATGAATACTGTATCGGAGGATGTGATGATTATACAATGTGTGGACCTGTAACAATACCTCATCAACATTTACAGGTAATTTCTAGGACATCTTTGGCATGCAAAACTGTACGATCAATTACACTTCACAGGTTTGTTGATACAATTCTTCTCTTTCCCCTCTTCTAAATAGAGAGTGAGAAAATGAAGGCTGTGCACAGCCACTTTACATTCTATCACCAACAAATGAATGAGTGAGTAAAAGGCAGACTAACTTGACAGATTGACTGAATGGAGTTATTGAGTGAGCGAGTGGGTAAATGAAAGAAAGAATGAATTAATCAATGAATAAACAAGTAAATGAATAAATAGACAAAGTGATGATTAATTAAGAAAAAAATAATTAGTTCTCCATTATCCTGAAGGCAACAAGAACAAACTTGTAAAAACGTCCACTTCGGGTGGTCCTTTTCAGGACTAACATATGCCTGCGTAAGAATGCATGGTATACATGTACCATGAAACCAATACACTCTTCTTATTTGCCATGAAAACCTTCAAAATTTCAAAAGAATATATTAATTTCAAGAATTAAACTTGAATTGGAGATTATGTATTTTTGTATTTTTTTTAATAGTGATACTCAGTTGATTTGTCTTCACCAGAAAGGATTTTCTGGACCCAGATATATGTTTAAATGTTGTTTTATGGTTTTTTTTATACCATCTTATGGATGGTCAGTTAAGGTAATGGTGTGTTTGGTATGTTGATTTATTTTCCCTAAAATTTTTCTGAAATTTCATTTTTCAACCCACATGTACAATTATTATTTTCAACTTTTTTTCATATTCCATTTTAGATATGTTATGCATGCAATGCAGACCAGACAGACTGTGGTCCAGTTGGTAACACCAGTGCAGCAGGTGTAGGAATCAGTTATACCGATTTCATTCTTTATGTCAGTGCAGTGGCAACTTATGACTGTGCAGGAGCTGATATGAGTGCTCATGCTTCCTACTGCCAGCTAGAGGCTGAAATGGACAGGTGAGATGAGATGAATTGGGTAATAGAAATTAACATTTCTGAGAGTAAGATTACTAACCATATGAATCATATGAAGTAAATACAGAGTGTGTTTATTAGATTGAAATTTCACCACTTTAGTTATAGTATCTAGTGTTTTTTGCTTGAAGTTCAGAGTTAGTCTCCAAACCTGCTAATCGAATTAGCAGATTGGTTCTATCTGGCTGTTTGTACATCACTCCACATTTAATAACTGAGCATTTATCAATAGTATTTTCTGTTTTTTTTTCTTTCTTTAAAAGCATATCTATTTCACGTTATCAATCTATTTCACCCTATCTTTCTATTTTTTGTCAATGTTCAAAGCTTTCTGCATATACAACAATGATTTGCATGTACATGTTTTCATGAAATGTGTATTCTTGTATTCACACACATATTTCAGGTTGTATCAATCTTTCTATACATCACTAGACCACAAGGATGTGTAAATTTAAAAGGCTGAAAGTGATGGAAATGAATGGAGTGAAATTAAGAAAGAAAAAAAAGAAGAAAATTTATCCAATCAAATGAGGAAAAATAACAAAATTCATGCTAATAAAGTTAAATTTTGATTCAATCATTATTCATTTACAATGTTTTCCTGATCTGACAATGAGGGAGCATAAATTTAGACTGCGCTCAATCAAGAATCCATCTCCTAAAGACAGCTATACAAGTGGTTCACCAAAACAATGCAAAACTTAAACATGTATCAAAACTTTGTAATTAATTTGCATCCAATATAGTTCTTATGTATACATTCATTTAAAAATTGTACTATTTTGAGCCTTGTGAATCCATTTACTGATTCTCTTATATTCTATTTCTACAGACCTATTGCTGGTTATATTAATCTTTGTCCTCATCATTTGGCCACAGAGCTGTCTAAACACTATACTCTACTTACTACCATTCAGCATGAAATAATCCATGCACTGGTAAGTTTATATCTCTTCAAATGATTATGTTTCAAAATAAGGAGCAAATCTGTTAAAAATTAAAGGACAAATCCACCCCAACAAAAACTTGATTTGAATAAAAAGAGAAAATTCAACAAGCATAACACTGAAAATTTCATCAAAATCGGATGTAAAATAAGAAAGTTGTGGCATTTTAAGGTTTCGCTTATTTTCAACAAAATAGTTTTATGAACGAGCCAGTTACATCCAAATGAGAGGGTTGATGACATCTCTCACTCACTATTTCTTTTGTATTTTGTTGTATGAAATATTTTTATTTTCTTGTTATTGTCATGTGAAATGAAGTTTCATTCATCCCTGAACACGTGGAATTCCATTATTTCAACATTTTGTGCTTCAGGCAATGAGATCCTAATCATCAAATTCGTAAAAATTGAAATATTGTATAATTCAAACAATAAAAAACAAAAGAAATAGTGAGTGAGTGACATCATCGACTCTCTCATTTGGACGTTACTAGCTCGTTCATATAACTATTTTGTTGAAAATAAGCGAAACTTTGAAATTTCATAGCTTTCTTATTTTACATCCGATTTTGATGAAATTTTCAGCATTGTGCTTGTCTCATTTTTCTCTATTGGTTCAAATCAACATTTTTCTGAGGTGGACTTGAACTTTGATAAATATGGTCTACAAGCCTAAACTTATTAAAGCCTGTATGTTTCAGATTTTGTTACTAATTTTATTTACTTACATTTATGATGCTTTATTATGATGTATTTTAATTGATGCAATCCCATAGTAAAAAGGGAACTTCAAGTGTTTTGGAAATGGCTTTAGGATACTATATAAAGATCTACATGGATAAGCTATTAGGCATTCTACTACATAATGTAATGTGCAGACTCCTTCTCCCTTACCTACTTTATCAATGTTAACCTATGCATGGAAGTGACAGACCCAGGGATTAATTTACACCTTGTCAGAATTTTCAAGTGGAAAACAATGTAATTGAATTTTCTCTACTTACAGTCCAATTAAATTTTCTGTATTATTCGCTATAATGTGTGAATCTGTACTTTTGTTATTTTTCTAGGGTTTCTCTGCTGCTCTCTATGCATTCTATAGAGATGAGAATGGTCGACCTTTGACACCACGCATGCCATCAGGTCTCCCAGAATTCAATGCAACGTGAGTGATCCTGCAGATATGTCACTTTTCCATATTAAAGAAATATGTATAAAGATATTTGTATCCTCTTTCCTTCTTGAATCTTGTGATGTAAAAATCCCCAAGAGTTTGTTGATTGAGAGCAAAGGATATATATACCACCTTTTTGCAATACTTTATATGTATGCTTTAGTAGTATATACTATGATATGCTAGACTTTTGCTTTCCTTTCAATGAAAAATATGTTTGTTAAAATTGTTTGAATTGGTTCTTAAAGCTTCCATTTCACAATATTTTTATTTGACAGAAATTGTTACAAAGCAATTGGAAATTTACATTTGGAAAACAAAAATCAACATACTGTGCAGTGTAAACACTAGTGCTGTTGTCGATAGGCCTCATATCGACATTGATGTCGACATACGAAGGATTTTCAATGTTTCCGACATGTCGACATGCACGCACCCACATCGACATGCAAACATAAAATAAAAAGGGGTCTAGCCTAAAGTCACGAGTATAAAGCTTAGCTGAAAAGTTGGAAGCTTTTATCCACAGTAAGTGGCGCGATTAAAAGGTTTATTCAGCTATAAAGCGGCACATTAAATGAAAAAAGAATACCTGCGAGCTGCGCGGCAGTAGAAATACGTCAGTGCCTGAGTGTGGGCCGGCCTGCCCAATCGAGCTGCCGCGCCCGGCCCCTCGACGATCGCGAGCGTAGCGTAGCCGTAGTAGCATTCACCGTACCCATCCATATGTACCCATCGCT
This sequence comes from Lytechinus variegatus, assembly GCF_018143015.1. Taxonomy (NCBI): domain Eukaryota; kingdom Metazoa; phylum Echinodermata; class Echinoidea; order Temnopleuroida; family Toxopneustidae; genus Lytechinus; species Lytechinus variegatus. Next base: position 32,316,068 of record NC_054742.1, read on the forward strand.
ATTCACCGTGCTTGATAATACGTCGCTCCTCAATGCATTACTTTTCACATAAACGTTTTTGTCAAAGTTGTGACCGCCGCAATTGAGCGCTTAATTCAAATCACAAAGTCACAGAAAACTTCCCTTCCTTCGTTTGGAGATCGTTGCATGGGTCGCCGCGGAAGTGATACTGAAATTATCGGTCGATTTCCATTATTTTTTCCTGTCAATTTGAGGAGCTTGCGTTTGCAGTACATGTGTACCAGCGTATAATACGCAATGATCACTATTGTAATAGGTGATTCTCAAATTGGCTCCGAGTGTTATTGCGCAATTTTTTCGAGACCGGATCGTGGTACAAAACTTGATTCTCCAGAAAGATGTGGATTAAATCGGTGATTTTGAAAGTGAATTCACTCTAGCTTAGTGAAATTATGTTTTCCCGAACTGAGCCTGTATTATATAGATCTAGATCTAGTGTGGGGATATTCTTCGTGTCAAGGTGAATACGTTTGATTGAGAGTGTTATGTTCCACGATCGAATGATTTTTTTGTTAGGGAGCCTAGGCTAGGCTAAATTACGGTCCCTTTTTCATGTCGACATTGTCGATGTCGGGATTAATTTTTAAGCGACATGTCGACATGGATTTTTGTTCCCGACAACAGCACTAGTAAATACATGTGTACATTTAGTGGAATGAAGAATTCACTCTTAAAATTTCCATCGAAAGTTGCACAAGGCACAGATTCAAGCACGTATGCATGCCTAAATACATCTGATGTGTACTGTACGTATGGCCCAAAACTTGTGACATATTTGTTGTGGTACTTTTAATAAAAAGACATTTAGAAAGAAAGCCTTTGCAATGGATATATTCTCACTGGTATTAATTTGAAATGACATTAGAGCGTAGAAGAGGTCGCAATATATATATATATATGTATTAAATGTCTCATTCATAAAATTCAGCCTTTTTTCAAACAACATGATCTTACCTTATTTGAAATTTGTGAGTATTTGATGGAGCATCTTGTCATTGACAGATTTGCTCTCAGGGGATAGTTACATGCAAGGATTACACAAGCTTTTATTTATTGTCCTTTCAATTTCATCAAGTCACTTCATAAAACACTTGCCTGTCCTGAATTCTCTCTTTAATATCATGAATGTTGTTTTCTATCATTCAGACTGGGTTTGTATCAGTGGAGTGAGAATGTGATCCGCTCGGTGACAAGAACAGACTGGGATGTCAGCCAAGGACAGATAGATTATACTGTCAAGATGCTTGTCACCAGGAAAGTTGTGGTGAGTTGAAATGTCAGATTTGATGTCATACCATGTAAGATGAGTGATATTTATTAGCTACACCTTACACCCTTGATGGATAGATACAGGGAGATGGATTACTTCTCTTAAAGGCTGAAGATACTGGGGGGATTTTGCTGTCGATTCTTTTAAGAGATTTTAGAATCTCAGGGGGTTTGCGAGAAATTTATTTACAATCGATTGAAGGTATGAGTTGTAACTGTATTTGAGTTGATTCTGTTGCAAGAAGCATTCCTGCCAAGACAATCCATTATTGCAAATTGTAAATAATTGCAAGAATTCAGCTTTATTATTGACTTGCAGTTGATAACAATTTTCTTTCATTTCCCTGTAAATGGCATTTCAGTAATCTTACATTTTAAAGAGAAAAGTTGATGTGTAAAAAAAATAATAGAATAGCTATTTCATTGATGTTAGATAATTCAGACAGTTATTATTTTTCTATTTTAAGTCAGTGCTGATCAGTCTCTGTGACTTAGTTAACATATACTGCTAACTTAATTTTAATGCTTTAGCTTTGCAACTTTTGTTGGTGTTTTTTTACATGATTATGACAAAATACATAGCTCCACGTTATTTTTCCCCAAACAATGAAAATAAGAGATTACAAACAAGAAAGGTCAATTATAATAATGAAATACTCTCCCGTATAGCCTACTTTGCTCTTAACCTGAGAGAAGAGAGCTATATTCTTGTATGTTTTTAATGTATTTGAAATAAGTTTTGAATCATAATTTTACCTCAATCTTGCCTACAGTAAAATTGTGATTGAAAACATTTATTATTTATGATAATGATGGAACAGTATCCCATGTCCTCCTTATAATAAGTGAAATAAGAGTTCACTTTCAGGTTTCATCATTGAAGGGAATGAAAGTTGGTTCATGGCAGTAGAGAAACATAAATCATACACTTTGATAATATTATTGTTGATAGTAATTTGTAGTAGCAATGATTGACTATTTATTGCTATTTTCAGGAGGAAGCAAGGGCTCACTTTCAGTGTCCGTCATTGGAAGGTATAGAAGTTGAAAATCATGGTGGTACAGGAACAGAGATCACACATTTTGAGAAGAGATTACTAGCAGTAAGTACAGTACCAAATGTTTTCAGGGAATTATTTGTTTTCCAATAATGTATCATTCCTGCATTATGGTGCATGTTATAAGCATGAACTGATGATGAAAATACTTATCAAAACTCTTGGGCCCCAAAACAGACTGCATCTTCAGTATGCCTTCATGCATGGTTGACTCTGTCTTGATAGAACATAATGCACTATCATTGCTGGACAATGGTTGATGAAAGATGTAGATACATAACAAAGGAACAGGAAATACATTGTTCTCACCCAATTTTGAGTTTTATTGAGAGTAGTGTGATAAAGCCCCAATTTCCATTGACATTGTGACCTATTAAGTATCTGCTAGTGAAAATCAATACTTGAGAGTTGCAGCATTATATTTGCAGTACATGTAAAGTGTTAATATACCTATAGGAATGGATGTAACAGACTTGTGTAGTATACTGCTTATGAATCCGAGAAAAATGGTGGCTAATTCTTAAAAATGTCGAAAGCCTTGTTTTATGAGATGATATAAATCCATATATCTGTATGCGAGAATATTCTATGTCTAGTATGTACAGGTACCATCTGTTGTCCAATGTGCTGCAAAAATAGGCAAAATTTGATAACATTCAAATAATGATTGAAAAATAAACATGCTTTGTGTATAAAAAATGCACATTATAGGATTAGAGCTTATTTAGCGTATGTGGAATATATACTCTGGTGAATAGAAGGGTTGTCATGGTCGTAGAGTAGAGTGGGGAAACAGTAAATGGTGGTCTTCAGCCAATATTTCAGCGGGGGGGGGGGGGGCAGTCAAATATATTGCTGTACACATGCGTGACAAAAAAAAGACATGTTTAAAGGGGTGTTTATTCAGTTTTGGACGCAGTCCGCGCGTGTACTCGTTAAATGTATCAAAAACACTGATTTTCAAGAAAAAGGGTGGTTTTGAAAGACTGGTCAATGGGCAATCGCAGGGTCAAACGTAGTTAGGGTACGTTTTTCCCCCAAAGCTTTTTTTTAAAGACTAGCCAAATGTGTGTAGGGTATGTTTTTTCCCCAAGCTTTTTCCCTGAGGTCATATTTTGGCGACAACTTTTTTAGGGGGCAAAATGTGTAAATAAAGTCAGCGAAAAACTTTTTTATGGGGGTTATTTTGCACCCAGAGAAAAACATGTTTAGGAGTGATAGGAGGTGTTTGGAAATTCCTCGGTCATGCGTGTGTACAGCAATAAATTTGACTGCCCCCCCCCCCCCGCAATATTTCATTCATGACAAACAGATCAGGCATCTGTAACGATAGAGAGATGCACACACAATCATGTTTAATTATTGAATAGTGAATTAGTGATTCAAATATGATCTTTGATCACAATACCGTAAACTAATGAGGGCTTACGCTTGCCCAGGACAGCTCATGGTGATACCCCCAGAACAATTCTATTTGTGCATGTATTGTAAAGAACACTTATTTATTACGCAATTATGTAAAGTATATTTATGTCTGATCCTTTATATGTGCTATATTCCTTGCATTGTTTCAATCTGATCTAGTTAATATGAAAAGTTACAATGCCCTCATATTATCACATTTGAGAGTAAGGGTAGACATGCAAACATGTATATATTTTTTTTAAATTGCCCATAATGTTTGTCTTACCAGAATGAAGCTATGACAGGAACCCACACCCATGAGAGGATCTTCTCTAGATTAACTTTAGCAGTAATGGAGGATACAGGATGGTATGTACCAAACTATGATAGAGCAGATCCACTCCATTGGGGTCAAAATCAAGGGTGTGGCTTCGCCAAGAAAAGTTGCAAATACTGGATGGATACAAGAGTAAACAGGTAAAGCAGCTTTCTCTCTCTCTCTCTCTGTTTCTTCACCTTTCCCATCATCAATTTTCCCCATTTTCCCCCTTACAATCTGCATTTTACACCCTATTTTCCCCTTTACAGTAACAATGTTCTGTATATATGTATTCTAAGCAAGAACCAGGGTTTAATCAACACTCTCTTTGAAAATGTAAATTTTCATGCATAGACCCCTTCTCCATATTTAAAACACAATCTCTTGCTATTACTGAAAAATCACTTCCTAATAGAGTTCGATGTGGTTCATGTGTATTACAATTACCTGTATTACAATAATTTGATTAGATTATCAAAGTAGTTAAAAGTTCAAAGCTTGATATACTGGGCATCTTAACAAAACTCTATGGTGTATCTTTTTAAATTTGAATTCTTGTTTCTCTTCATACAGATATTGGAGGATTAGCAAGGAAAAGTGCCAATTAATGTAGTTCCTGCTTAGAGATGTGGCTCAGACTTCATCAATTTGTCTTTTAAGTCTTGACTGCTTGTGCACAGATTTATGAATTTTAATACTACATAGGAAATAGTGCATTAAAATCTTTATCAATTGCTAAAGTTGAAGTTTATATTACTTGTTATCAGTAATCATTTTGTTATATCTTTCAGAGGCGAATCTATCAAGCCATACTGTAATATAATGTCTCAGGAACCTTTTAGTCTAACATGTGATGTAGGGAGAGCTGCTGTAGCACTGTGCAATCTTCATGAATATTCTAGTGATTTACCCATAGAATACCAGGTAAGATATGTATTTTCTGTACTGTATTTGTGTAAGTTTTCATGGTTTGTGGTAGTTAATGTTAAAACTCAGAATGAGAGTTTTAACGAGATGATTAATTCAGTCATACCAGGGGACCGTTTCATGAAGTTGTCAGCACTGGCAACTTGTCTCTTTCCAACAGTTACCATGGTAACAGTCAGAGGTTAGTGCCTTTCAGCCAATCGAAACCAAGGATTTCACTGAAATTAGTCGGCGCTGACAACTTTCATGAAAGAACCCCCTGTTTTCAGAGAGATGAACATTACATCGTCCATATCCAAAAGGTGAACAATTTGTTTTTCTTTTATAAAAATGCTGAAATAGTGATTGATAGTGATGCACATGTACTGATAATATTTAGTAGCTGCCAAATTTCTCTTTTCCACTGAATAATTTTTTTCAGTACTTTACATCTTTACCTGGTGTGAATTCATCTAGTTTAAGTAGATTTGGAGGATCATCAGTTTTTGCAGATTTCTGTCCATTTTACCAGGTAAGTAATCAGTTCATATCACATCATACAATTCAGGTGCCGAAAATTGTCTTGAGAGAAATATTCTCCAGAGTTAAAATAAAATCTCTATTCTGAAAATTCTTGTTGTAACTTTCACTGAGCACGTATGACATCAGAGTAATGATGCGTAAAGTTGATAATGGCCATTATTTGATAACACATCGTGATAGAAGGTATTCTGAAAATCCTCTTATCTTTGCATTCTGTTAACTTCCTTGCAAAATACAAGAAAATTTACAAGTGGTAGGGGCTGTTGTAACTTTTTGGTGCATGTGATATTTGTGGTAAAAAATGATAATTTCTTGCTGCATCCTGCAAAAACATCTTGTTTTACAGAATGAAACATTCCAAAGGCATTATAGAGACAGATTGATAGATGATAGTTTAATGATGGGTTGATGATAAAATAGTGGGCCTGTTAGGGATGAAATAAGGCCTGTTCTTATAGGACAATTTTCAGACAACCAATTTGAGAGAATTGTACCGAGCTGTTATCTTGCTTAGTTACGTCATCATCTTCAAGCAATATCACCAATCGTCGTCGACTCGTCATTATCATCATAATCATCACTGATAATCATAGTATCATATATCATCAAGGAAAGTTAAGACAATTTTCAGAATACCATCCCAGAGCTTTTGTACACTTCCATTTTTATTACAGTTTTGCTCATCTTGTTCATAATTGACTATTTTTTATTCTGATTTGTAAGTACCTGTATTGTAGATTTCTAAAATCTTTGGAGTATCATGTAACTACGTTCTTTTGAATAATTATATGAACAATTATTTCATAGATGACAAAATATGTCAGATACGAGTAGGGCTCTGTTTCATAAGAGATTGTAAATGCATAGCAATTGTTAGAAATCATGGCCAATCTGGTCTCCACCAATCAAGTGTACTGTTATTAGCTTGTTGCAAGTAGCTGACTACAGCAGCTTTATAATTTGCCATTGATAGCAATTTTTTTGTGAAACAAGGTAAAAATATAAAGTATATTTATAAATCATATTTTTCCCCCTTTTTCCTTATCTAGCAATTTACCTATCAGATGGGTGATGGGACAACACTTAAAGGCACAGTCTGTAGAGACCCTTTAAATCATCCAGGTAAGTGTATGATAATACACATTTATAATGATTTGTTTGTGTGAAGTAAAGGCCACTTACACAAATTCAAAATAGTGCAATGAATGACAATTAATATAGTGGTAATTGAAGTCATTTGTTTGAGAGTTAACTTCAGAAATATGCTGAAACATTTTTGATTATGTAACCTTTCAGGTATGACATCTAATCTAGCAGCAGAGAACTATGGTCAAGGATCATTGTGCATAGAATCTGTGTCAGCATGGAAACGGCAACAATGTCGGACCACCCAAACACAAAAGTCTACCGGGGCTGGTTGCTATCAGGTGAATACAGTTGGAAAGAATGGATTAGTAGAAATAGTAGTAGTAGTAATAGTAGTAGTGGTGGTGGTAGTGGTAGTAGAAGTGGTAGTGGTGGTAGTAGTAGTAGTAGTAGTAGTAGTAGTAGTAGAAGTTGTAGTGAAAGTAGTAGAAGTAGCAGTAGTAGTAGTAGTAGTTGTAGTAGTAGTAGTTAGTAGTCGTCGTAGTAGTCGTCATCGTTGTCCTAGTAGTAGTAGTAGTCATATTACTTGTTACTCTTGATTATTCTCAGGTTTGGTTACTTTGATGATGGTTATAGATCAATATTGTTATTATTCTTATTCATTGTAGGTAGTATGTGATAATAGAGGATTAACTATTGTAGTGGAAGGAATGAACTTCATCTGTACCTCTCCGGGACAAATCCTTAATATTGGAGTAGCATCAAATCAATATCTCCACACTGGTCAGTTAATATGTCCAGCGTGTGAAGAAATATGTCCATCGTGTCCCTCGACAGCAGCCATCTTAGAGCCGACACAAGGTAAGATTAAAGGATGCTCTTATAAGGGCTTTGAAGTATGGTAAAAAAAAATTGTGGAGCATACAAGATACTGGCAATTTTCATTCAGGAATTTAAAAAATGATACATTGAATTACTTGTGAGACCTTCATCCCTGTTTTTTAGTTTAAAAAACTAATGATTTAATTCTTGATCATACAATAATTTTATTCTTTTATTTTCTGGTTGGTATGCAAATGAGGATACGTGTGACGTCATCCATCCACTCACTATTTCTTTTGTATTTTATTGTATGAAATATTCTAATTTTCTACTCATTGTCAAGTGAAACAACAATTTCTCCCTGAACATGTTGAATTAGCATTGGTTCAGTCAAGTTGGTCCTTATTGTCAAATCTGTAAAAAATGAAATATTGTATAATTCAAACAATAAAAAACAAAAGAAATAGTGAGTGATGGACATCATCGACTGACTCATTTGCTGTCACTGAATTCTGCATATCGCTGTTTTTTTTTAAATATGTGAAACTTTAAAATGTCATAACTTTCTTATTTCACATCTGATTTTGATGAAATTTTCAGCATTATGCTAGTTTGATTTTTCTCTATTTATTCAAATCAACATTTTTCTGGGGTGGACTTGACCTTTAACCCTAATTGTCAGACCAAAAATTGCTCATAAACGTGATTTCATGTACAAATCCAATGCAAATTGTACATTCAGTCAAAATTCATAAATGTATCATTATTTCTACTTTTACTGATGAAGCTTAATTAATTTTGCCTTGTTTATGATCAGAATTAAGTCTGGAATGATTTTCATCGAAAAAACAATAAAAAACAAAAAGTAAAGAAATACATAAATAAAAAACAATAAATTACATAATAAATCGGTCTTGGTACCAGAATTTTTTTCATTCACAATTGTTAGGAATGATATAAAGAATATTTTCACCCCAAAATAGCATTCTAGGAGCTTTATTTAGTGAATCAGAACAAAAAGTATGATTTCATGAATAAGTTAGCATAATTCATTCATATAAAATAAAATCTATGAATTCAGTTAAATTTACCAATGCAACTGCCTAGATTATGTCATTCTCTACCATCATGCTAATTTTTGTTGCGATCGCTCAATCCGCGGCCGAGATCTTAAAATGCCCCCCCCCCCCCCCCCCGGGAATGACAAGAATCAAAATACCCCGGGAGATTTAGGGTTAAGCAGTTAGTCCTCTAGTTACACATAATGTCCAGTTATGGTAATGATCATGGAAATAGTGTGGATAAGATCCAATTATATAACCAAAATGTTATGTACAAAAATAGAATTATGTCAAATTATTCTGAAAGAAAATTAGTAATTGCTCATTTATAAGCAAAATGATATTATAATGGCATTCTTAGTGTACACTATTTTTTTTTCAAGCAATCATAACATACATGCTTACATGTGTTCATCTATGTTGGAGACCTTTATCCCATTTGGTTCTATTAAGAAACAGTTAACCTTTATTCTCAAGATCTTCATTGCTCATTGAGCAAAGCTGCACAAAATGTACGATATTTGCTGTTTTGTAGCTGTTTTTCAAAAGGGCTACAGAAAGGGTGAGAAAACTACTACAAAAGCTAAAGAGAATGGCAAGTTGCTCAGTGTGATTCCTGTTTTTTTAATAGCCATGCAAAAAACAAACAGTTCTACTATTCATCATGAAGACAAAAATAAACAGGATTGATTTGTTTGTTCTACCTTGATATTACAGGATTGCCAGGTGATGTTGGCGAGTGCCCAAGGTTACCGCCTGATGCAGTAGGCCATTGTGCATTGTACTGTGAATCTGATAGAGATTGTGGGAGAGGGGAAAAATGTTGTTCCAATGGGTGTGGGCGTGTCTGTCAAAAGGTTGTCTTCCAATACCAGAAAGGTCAGTATACCATCGATATGATTCTACTTCAGTTTGCATTTTCTAATGCAGTCAAACTGGTCTATTTACCATTTTCTTCAGTATCTGTTTATAAAGACTACCTGCTCTGCTCCCTTTGATTGTGATTCCTGTATGAATTATAATATAGTACATACGAGAATTTTTTTTTAAAGACTACTTCCTTGTAAAGATCATTTTCTTGTCCCCTTGAGCAGACTTCAATATCTAGTTGAACTTTATGGTTAATTAATATCATGTCTTTGGCTGGGGATGCTTCTTATACTTCATTTTGGTCAGCTAATACTGCTATGCATGAATACAGTTAACTCGTTCCCTCAGAAACTTAAAAAAAAATCTCCAGAGGCTCTACAAATGGTCCATCTGGTTTGTCTTTCTTGCTGTTTGTGGTAACCGTTCTTAGCTCACAACTGTTCATGACACTTTTTTCCTGAATATTGGTTGATAGAATTTTGAAATGATTGTTTGGTTCTTGTAAAGGACACAGGAATACAATTTGTTTTGTAGATTTTGTCTGTTTACAAGTACGGGTAAAATATTTTATTGTCATTGGCAGTATAAATATACATGTACATGCATCACCAAGTAATGGTATACACAATGATATCTGTGTAATGATCCAACCATGTTAAATAGATCATTACAAAGTACATACATGTATCATGTATATATATATATATATATCCTCGAACAAAAGGTAGAATCAGTAGTTATTCTTAAAATTTAATCCTTATGTATAACATTTATACAATCGTTTATCTAATATCACCCGGTCTCATTTCTTTAACCCTTCAGCTCCTGAGATACCATGCAGTTCCAGTGAAACAGTATTGGCTCCTACGTTAGGCTTATATCTTCTACAATGGCTGTTGATGAAGCTGGCCTGTTTATAGCATCTATGTGAGATATCCAAACATTCCCATAGTTAGAAAACACCTTTGCCCACCGCATACTCCCTGAAGCCACAAGTCATATTGAAATATTACAATAAAGACAATTATGATTAAGACAGAATGCTGATTAATAAGATCTATTCAAGATTATGTCACATCTGGCAACCCATAGAAAGCTTAATGCTGGCAATCCATAGTAAGATTACTGCTGTAAACAATGTTTAACATACCAACAATTTGAAATATGACCCTTTATGGCTGATTGCTGCAAACCTTTTTTTGTATTTGATAAATATTATTGTATTCGACATTCTTAATTAAGTAATATGATCTTATGTAATGGACAGGCAATTTTTTTATCATGAATGACCGACAGAATCAAATAGACACATGTTATTGATCATGTTCACTACTTAATGAATGGTGTTTTTATCTATTTAAAAAAAATGTTAATTATTTGCTGACATTTATTCCACATATTTTTGTAGATGTTTTTTGTTAATAATTGTTTCAATATTTCTTATGTTAAAAAACTTTCATATTTTAATGTCACCATGATCACTGTTATGATGTACATACATGTATGAACAATGTTGTTTTTTAACCTTGGACATGAGTTTGAAAAAAACTACTTGAAAATGACTATGACAATGAAGTGATTTTATATTTGACTAACAGGGATAGATTCTGAAAAATATGTACTCAAAATCTCAAAAGACCCATGAAGCATTTCCATTTATTATTTTACAAATGAAGAATGTCTATGAGTGCAATGGACACAATACTTCATGAGGTGAAAGATGAAATGATCCATTCAACGAGGCGTAGCCTAGTTGAATGGATCATTATTTCATCTTTCACTGAACGAAGTATTCTGTCCATTGCACGAATGAAAAAAGAATTCATTATTTGGTATATATGACATCTAAAAATAGATTCTTTTTCATATGAAATTTAAATTTCGATGAAAAATATGCTCATGCAGTGCGAGCTTGGTCTGTTGATTATCGAGTACACACAACATGCATGCTGCAGTGCAAACACAAGTGGTTTTACTTACTTGTGATGCCTGCAGTCTCGCTTCACGTGTGCAATGGACAAAATTGTATGGATCTAAATTTGCACGATAAATGGATAAAAAAATTGCTTGGTTGATGATGTCATTGTAAAATAGGCTGAATGATTGATATCAAACAACCAATCAAATGACGATTACTTACCTAGGTGTCATATAATTTGTTTTATTGATCCAAAATGCTAAATGCACTCCACTGATGATTTCTATTCTAAGTTGCCATATATGGGTCCTTGGATGAATAATGCTTGCAGTGAACAAAACATGTGGGATTGTTTACTTGAATAGTTTATTCAGATTAGACTTCAGTGCCTTCAAACAAAATCATGATGCACTCAAAATGATCATGCTTGTGTACTTTTGAGTGAACATTAAGCCATATCTTCTCCTCACTTGAATCAGTTGTTTCAATTAAACCATGGTTTATTTAATACTACTTTTATAACAAAATTTGTTTATCCTTTTAATTTTTTTTTACAAATTTGTTGGTTTATAAGCTCCAAATGCAAAACTAATTTCAAAGGCAAATTTTGTTGAAATGTGGAATTATTTCATGGCTTGGAATTTATAAAAAGAACCATCAAGGAGGGTGAAAGGATATGAAACTTTATGTCAAAATTAATTTGATCTGATCAACCACATTTTACAAGAAAATATTTCCTTTAACACGGCTAGACCTCTGTATCTGAGAAGAAATCTAAATTAATATTTATTGCATACTTGAGGTAATTTTCTCAGTCACACTTCAGATTCGATGCAAATGTACTGCAATAGGTCATGCAGGGTCATCGGTTGTTCTTGAGGTAAATGAGTGACTAGCCTTTTCTTTCAACAATTATTATTATATTTCCTCTTTATCAACAATCTTGTTACCAGTAGAGCAAATACAAGTAGATTACCATAAGAATGATTTTATTAAGATCATGCGTTTATGTATGATCAAGTGAAATGTTGACATTTTGCTCAAGTAATCTTTCAATGCAAATTTTTTTTAGTGGCTGTACTTTAATAGGAAAGTTTGTAGAAATGAGGTAACATCAGAATGAAGCATTCCCCTTCAAAAGACTTTTGTTTAGATAGTATCTTGTACAATTTGTACTATTTTTGACATGAGAATGTATATGTGCAATATTTTATGCAGAAGGTATTTATGGTATATAATAGAAACGTACTAGACATTAGGGTACATGTAGGATATACATTCACTTTGATATATGATGCAAATTGTGGAATATGTTGAGAATGCATGAGATATGTAGAATTATGTAAAATGTAGCAGGATAAGGAAGATGTAGATAATGTAGAATTCTTGGGATGATACATGATATGAAATGTAGGATAAATCACCAAGAGTGATTATTAAAGAATGGAAAACTTGCCTTAATTTGTGAGTTTATGACATGATATGCAATACTACACATGTAACTCAGAAAAGTTGATATAATTGCTAATCCTGTGATATTGAATCTTCCTTGGCTGATTTTGCTTGTGTCAATTTTGTAAAGATGCAATTTGAGACATGAGCGTACCCTTCACACATCCACAGTCTTTGACTGCATGTAGTATGCTCCTTGAAAACATAACAATACTATCCTGATGGTGCAGTTGAGGGTAGTGGGTCCGTGTCATAGAATCGAAAAGATGCTAATTGGAAATAAAGGGAGTGAGAAAATTTGAGAGCAGTTGTGTAGAACAATTCTTGCCAAATGAACACATTGTAGAAGATGTATTGCATATATCAAACAACTGTTTGCATCAAAGAGATAGCTTGTGTAGAGAAATGTAAAGTTGTCAGTGGAATTGACAGAGGAAGCCATAATGTAATCAACTCACCTGTTCACATACTTCAAATTTTGTATTGCATATAAGCATTATATTGGACCAGCATTATTGGGATGGATACAGGCATAACCTTGTGCAGAGTATATTTCCTTTTGTAAGTAACTCCTAGTATTGCATTTACAGCTCGGAGAGAAAAAATGCAACTCATTATCATTATTAGAGTTACAAAAATATATGATCATGCTTTTTTTGATAGTCTATGCAAAAGTGACATTAATGTATTAATAATTTAAATGTAAATAGCTTTTATATTTATATTTAATACTTAAATACTTAAACATATCTACCCTTAACACATCACTGCCTAACTTGATTTATTTATATGTCAACAATATTTACTCTTGAGTTTTGGAAATAAGTTTATAAATTTTCTTAATTGGTATGGAACAAAAAAAGGTGTATTATAATTTGTTTTCTCTTGTATAAAATGTTGTTGATAACAGGCCAAAATTTTACACCTGTCAATTATGGGGCTTAGTCTGAATATTTCACCCATTTCATTATTTTCAAATCTTATTCCTGAAGTGGACATTGTTTTTGGCTTTGATTCTAGCCTTTTCTCATTGTTGAGATGTCTCTGCAACTTCTCCTCAAGGTTAGATTTGTTTGCATTGAATTGCTCGAAAATCAACGCTTCATTTTCTAAGATGTTAGTCTCCAACAAGGGCTTGATTAATGAAGACTTGTAACTCTAACATTGCCTAACTACCACAAAACCTTGTTTATATTCTCGGCATTGACCTCAGTCACAATTCTAACTAATTTAAACACATAAATGTACTTATAGCTTCTAATTTTTGTACATGAGTGTAGTAATTCTAAAGGGTGAATATTGAATGTTTGTGTATCAAGATATTGTGTAGCACAACTGTATGTACCGGTTTATAGTTTTGTTAATTTATACTGAATCATAATACTTATGACCTCTAATCAAATTTGTAACAAGAAATCTGTCAGCTGTATCCTTATTAGTTATTACATCCACAACTTTGCTCTGTAATACATAATGAAATGCAGACAGTGCAAAGATTGGGTCTGCATACAGAATGGATTTTTCTTCAAAGATTTAGTGATTCTATTTCAAAATCATAAGAAAAAACATCCACGACATATTTATTGACATTGTAGCCACTTACACTGCATTCCAGTATTGGTGAAACCAATTTTTTTATAATCTCTCCATGTATTGAATTAAGTGAGTACCAAATGTTATATTGACCAAAAATATAATGGTAATCATAAAGCATTCATTTCCACCGATGACATAGTAACATGTCCTTGATTTTTGTTTTCTTTATTATTATTATTACTGTATATGACATTCTCTTATTGATTTTTATGTAAATGGGAAGTCCATCGTAAACTCAGTTGAGGCAGAATTTAAAAACAGATTCATTGAAAGGGAGAATGCATAGAATTATTCTTTTATATCTTTGGAGTCAGAGTTCTTGAAATATCATCCGTCTCAGTATTGTCCTTATGCGATTGCCATTGCAATATTGTCAAAATTTAACAATGAAGTATAGCCTATCTTCAGAAAATACTAATGTTTGTACCAAATTTTGTGAGCCTTCTCCCAAACGGGAGGTAAAAAGATGCATGTTATGATAATTCTTCTTACGCTATTCAAATGTATCCGTTATGGCATTCGACATTTGTCCATGGGAAAAAAGTTGAAGATGCATGACTTCTTTCCATGTTGATGCATATAATTAGTTGAATTAAGAAATATTATTAAAGGACAAGTCCACCCCAACAAAAACTTGATTTGAATAAAAAGAGAAAAATTCAACAAGCATAACACTGAAAATTTCATCAAAATCGGATGTAAAATAAGAAAGTTATGGCATTTTAAAGTTTCGCTTATTTTCAACAAAATAGTTATATGAACCAGCCAGTTACATCCAAACGAGAGAATTGATGACATCACTCACTCACTATTTCTTTTGTATTTTATTATATGAAATATTTTGATTTTCTCGTCATTGTCATGTGAAATGAAATTTCATTCCTCCCTGAACACGTGGAATTCCATTATTTTAAAATTTTGTGCTTCAGGCAAGGAGGTCCTAATCGTCAAATTCGTAAAAATTGAAATATTGTATAATTCAAACAATAAAAAACAAAAGAAATAGTGAGTGACATCATCGACTCTCTCATTTGAATGTAACTGGCTCGTTCATATAACTATTTTGTGGAAAATGAGTGAAACTTTGAAATGTCATAACTTTCTTATTTTACATCCGATTTTGATGAAATTTTCAGCATTGTGCTTGTCTGATTTTTCTCTATTGATTCGAATCAACATTTTTCTGAGGTGGACTTGACCTTTAAGGATCCCTCTCCTACCCCACACTTCAAACCACTTCTCATTTCTACCCCCTCCCCCTCTCCCAAACTAATGTTCAGGGTGTGCTTCCTCTTGAAGCAGATTTTTTTTCTTTCAATTTCATTGGTTGTATTGGATTTGATGTCGATTTTGAGCCTCATTTCTGGTAACTTTGCCATTCAATGGTTACTGACATGGTATCCTTGATTTTGATTGGCTGTTGAGTATTGTTAGCATGGTAAATGGCAAGGGTACTAAAGTAGCTTTTATGCAACAGACCCAGGGTTGGTGTTGTGGTTGGAACTAATGCCTCACCATCAACACCAAGCCTTCAACACCAAACTTGTCATCGCCTACCGTATGTACGATACAAAATACTATCACTAACTCTGCTGCTGCATAGACAATGCTCTGTATATCTGCATCAAAGATGCAAGTTCTGTTGTTTATTACTAGATGGTGTACTGTATACAACTTAACAAACCACATTCTATCTCAAGTAAATGCATTCTACATCTCATATATGTCATCTATATTTAATAAACCTTTTGTCAATTACACTCCAATTATGTTTAATTTGATTTGTTCTTCAAGAGATGTATGAGGAAGTGAGAAACCCAGGTAACTGTCTTTTGAAGTCAAATCTCCTGGGACCACAGAACTCTTGCCAATTAAAATAAAGGTTTCCATCAATTCCATGGTAAAGAAATTTAACCATCATTTATTCACACTGCTGCACTCGACCCAGGTGAGGTAAATGGGTACTGGCAGGAAGAAATTTCTCAAAAAGCTGTGCGCGCCAGAATCGGTAGACTAGCTTAGCCGGGAAAATATAGGAGTGCCTTGAGCACCTAGCAAGGTGGATACGTGCACTATACAAATCCTATATTATTTTTTATTACACATAGCGAATAGGCATGAGTGCGATGGTGCGAGATTTCGCATGAGGTGAAAGAAAGTTGCTCTATTCAACGAGGCGTTAGCCGAGTTGAATAGAGCGTTTCTTTCTTTCACCGAATGCAAAATCTCGCACCATTGCACGAATAAGAATATTCGCTATTTGTGTTGTACAACGCCCCGGTAATTTCTAGCGAAAATATGAAAAACAAGAGTTTTTCCCTGCAGTAATCTATGAAAAGGGAGCAAAAATATCGAAAGCGAAAAGCAAAATCCCACAAGCCGGGCCCACAAGCGCGCATGATCTTGGACAGCATTGCGCATTTAGCCAGCGGGCTGTACGCGCATTGTCACCTTATTCAATGAAATCGCATTGTGACGTCACCTCCTAAAGCCGTGCAATGGTACATTTTGGACGGTACATTTAGGATGGTACGTCTTGTGTGCAACGGTACGAATGTGTGACATTCAGCCTCCCATTTGATCGCGTACAACAAGCTAAGTAGGCGTTGTACAATATTTTTTATTACATTATTATTATTTACGAAAAGAGAACCTGGGTGGTGTTTCACAAAGATATTAGTATGACTTAAGAGTTGCTTTTAAATGCCTAGTTGTGAGAGTTATAAAAGGCATGACCACATCGGTCCAGGACGCCAACTACTGTGTAATAATAAGATTGCACATTGCAGATCATAGGCATTTAAGTGCAACTCTTAAGTCTTACGTTTTATAAGAGGTTCCATTCCATTTGAAAAATACAAGTTTTACAGAATTAAAACGGACAACAATCTTCAATGAACTAGTTGATGATAAAAGTTGTATTTCAACATAAAATACATGCAATGTAAGCATCATACAATCATAAAACATCCTTGATTCACAGGTAATATATAATACTTGTAGCACTATGTACCCAATGCTACCATTTTAATACAGGTTGTCAGTAGCTGTATATTATGTAATGTATCAAACCTTTGATACACATCATAAGATGCCAAATAAAAAAAAAATCTTGAGTAAAGCTGAACAAGCTCTCAGAATTTAGAATCTAACCTCAGCTCATAAATGAACAAAAGAAATAATGCTACCCTTATTCAAGGATTTCCTTTGTCAGTGGGCAAAATAAATAGAGCAATCTGATTTACTGGGTCTCCTGAAAGGAACAGAAACACTAACTTCAAAATAGTGTTTTGTTTTTAACTACTTATCAAATAAAAATATTGGAGCTAAAAATATCAACACAACAGTTAAAATTAATAAAAGGCAACAACACTAGTCATAAGAACTTGGGGCTGGACAAATAAATATGAACCATAAAAGAAAATGAAAGCTGATGATTTCAAAACGAAGAATATATTTTCTTTCCTTTGTTAAATGTATGGAGATGATATTTGATATATATTCTTCCCAAATCACTTCTGGGGCCCGTTGCAGAAAGAGTTGCAATCAATCGTAACTCTAAAAATCATGCGCAACTTGATTTTCAACCAATCAACAGCGCGCATTTGGGAATTGCGATTGATTTTTTGACTTGCGTTTAAACGCAACTCTTTCTGCAACGGGCCCCTGAACATACTTTGACCCTATCTAGGCCGGGGGGGCCTCGGAGGCCCCCCCCTCAACGAATCGCGCGATATTTTCGCCGTGCGAAATTTTTTGACCGCGCAGCTCGCTGAGTTTTTACTTTCAAGTCTTGCGCAACTTTTGAGACCAATTTTGCATCACCCGGGTATGTGGTTCTGAAATTACGCAACATTATGTAAGTGCATGTCAGACCGAAAATTGCTCAAATAAGTGATTTCGTGTACAAAGTCAATGCAAATTGTGTTTTCAACCAAATTTCATAAATGTATGATTATTTTTAGTTTTGCTAGTCTAAATGTATTCATTTTATGCTTTTTATGATCACAGAAGAGTTCCCAACAAATTTCATTGAAAAAACAATGAAAAACAAAAGGTAAAAAAAGAAATACTGAAGAAATTGCAAAAAACAATATAATAAATAAGTAAATGATTTGATATCACAATTTTTTTCATGTACTCTTGCTTAGGACACCACAAATAGTTTCTATACCAAAAATTAGTACATTTGGAGCTTTATTAACCCTATCTAGGCTGGGGTATTTTGGGAGTTCCTATGGCCGGGGGGGGGCCTCCCAGGCCCCCCCTAAGATCTCGGCCGTCGAGCGCGCGATCGCGCCGAAAATTGGCACGCGGGTTGTTTGGGGCATAATCTATAAGATTGTATAGAAATTTATTTCATGCAAATCGCTATTAAGTGATTATGCTAATTTATGCGTAATTAGTATGCAAAATCATACTTTTTCCTCTAACTCCCTAAATAAAGCTCCAAATGTACTAATTTTTGGTATAGAAACTTTATGTGGTGTCCTCAGCAAGTTTACATGAAAAAAATTGTGATATCAAATCATTTTCTTATGTATTATATTGTTTTTTGCAATTTCTTATGTATTTCTTTGTTTTTTGGACCTTTTGTTTTTCATTGCTTTTTCAATAAAATTTGTTGGGGACTCTTCTGTGATCATAAAAAGCATAAAATTAATACATATAGACTAGCAAAACTAGAAATAATCATACATTTATGAATTTTGGTTGGAAACACAATTTGCATTGACTTTGTACACGAAATCACGTTTTTGAGCAATTTTCGGTCTGACATGCACTTACATAATGTTGCGTAATTTCGGAACCACGTACCCAGGTGACGGAAAATTGGTCTCAAAAGTTGCGCAAGACTTGAAAGTAAAAAGTCAGCGAGCGGCGCGGTCAAAAAATTTCGCACGGCGAAAATATCGCGCGATTCGTTGAGGGGGGGGCCTCCGAGGCCCCCCCCCGGCCTAGATAGGGTTAAGGGAGTTCGAGGAAAAAGTATGATTTCGCATACTAATTACGCATAAATTAGCATAATCACTTAATAGCAATTCGCATGAAATAAATTACTATACAATCTTGTAGATTATGTCCCAGGCAACCCGTGTGCCAATTTTCGGCGCGATCGCGCGGTCGACGGCCGGGATCTTAGGGGGGGGCCTCCCAGGCCCCCCCCCCCCCCCGGCCATAGGAACTCCCAAAATACCCCGGCCTAGATAGGGTTAAATAATAAAACCTCCATACAATACATTTCATTTTTCTTCAGTAACGAACTGAAATACTATAAGGAAAATTTAATGTCATGATAATACATTCCTCTAAATATCAACAGCATAAAAATTCATATCACCTTTTAAATTCTCCTCCATGAAGAGAAACTTCTATACAAAATGTAAGAAGGTCAAGTAACAGCCACAAGCCGAGGGATAAACCTTTCTTGTGGTACCCATATAAAAGCGAATAAAGACCGGATCACATGACAAAAATGGTAGATTTTGATGCAGTACAAAGCAAAGTGATGACAAAGATCCTGAAGGTTTAATTACATCTTGCAAAAAATTATTTGAAATGTCTTATTAAAATCATGACATACTCTTGTCTTCAAGATGGCACAGGTGTTTAACCAAGCATATAAAGTACACATGACCTACCGTGACATTCAGTTGACTGTTCAAGATGGATGGTATTGATAAAAATCCTTTAAACAAAAATTACACCATACAAAGTTGACAACTTTGAAGCATGTGATCCTAGATGGAAGTGCAGATAAATCTGAGGCTCAGATCTCAAACAGAAGAAAAAGTCAACTGGCAACAAGAAATCTTATTTTTCAAGAGTTATGTTAATACTAAATACCACACAGTAATGCCACTGATGAATCTTTGTTGTTACTGGCTTAATTCTACAGAGGACATGAATGCCAACTATCTCTTATTGACCCTGATGGTCTAATACCCTTCTCTAAATTATTTTTTTGTGTAATGTTTAGGAGCTATTATACATCATGTTGATGTAACCCACTTAGGCTTTGATTATATCATATCTCGGTCTGCATTTGTACCCTGCACTTTCATACATATGGATATGATTTTTTTTTAGGGAGAAAATGTACTTTCTAATGCAATGACACAAGGGAGCACATAATCAACAAAAGTAATACACTTCATTGCATACTCTTTAGAATAGCTTGAATCAGATCTCCATCAGATTAAGAAGCATACAAAGAAGCTTGTTGCCTATCATTTCTACGCAAAAGATGTGTGATTCTTTGAGTCCAGGGCTGAACTTGGAAAAAGAACAAACTTTGATCTTTTATTTTTAAATAAATTTTACAGTGAAAATAAAATTTAATAATTGGTTTATTTCAATTATGCTAAAAGTTCAGTGTTATATCATGCTGATCATAATATATACTATACAACATAAGAAACTAAATAATGTCAATGGAAGAAATATATGATATTCAGGTGAATTCCTGATATGGTTGTTATTCCTCTTATCGCCTGCTTGTGGATCCACCCTTTCGCTTTCCAGCAAACAAGTGTTTAGGCATCTTGGTTGGAATCTTGCGATCTGCTTCACCCTTCTTGGCGTTCATGTTCATCTTGCGTTGGGACACCTTGGATAGGGTACGCACCTTCTTACGCTTCTGTATGAGTGTGTGAGAGAAAGAGAGAGGGGTAAAGAGACAGAGAGTGAAAGATGAAAAGAGCCATGGTAGCAGTAACAAAGTAAAATAAAGAAAAGAAAAAGAAGGACAAAGAAAGTGAATAGAGAGAGAGTAAGAAATGGATAGGGTGAGAAAGAGAAAGGAGAGAGAAGTCATTAATCATTTCCATGTACGTATTGTATACAGTGTAGTCAACTTTAGTATTGATTTATTTCTCAATAAACTACACTATCCTCAGAAAATAAATCCAGTTATTATAATGCATCAATTGAGCATGTACAAAATGTGCACACTTTCCCCCATTAGTTGCATAGAATTATATAGTGTGCATGTGATGTAACAAATTAGTTTGCATTGCAAAAGACAAGTCAGAATACTTTGCAAAAACATAGACTTTAATCTTTTACTAAGAAGAAATTATAGAATGCTAACACTATTTAGCCAAATAAAAACTCCTTACATTAATTTCTCGGCCAAGCAAAATATCCACAAAAATATTAATCAACCAAATATAATAGTACTTCTTTACTTCAAAATGATTCTCTGATATGTCAATGAGAAACTGTTGATTCATACTATGGTAATAACATTTTTTTAAACATAGTTGAAAATAATTAAAATAAAGAATATGATTTTGTACCTCCACATCTCTGATTCCAGATTCATCCCTAGGTGTTCTCATGCTACTGGTTGCACGTCCAGTGGAATCTGTGCGGCGCTTCTTGACCAATGGGGCACGACTGCTACTCCTTCCACGATTCTGGCTAAAGTTATCCTGTGAATAAAACAAGTTTTATTACATCTTGGGCGCTTTCAGATGCCACTCGGGTGATCAGTAAAGAGTCAGTCACATATTATCGTCATTTGGGATAAAATTAAAAATAACAGGTGATCAGTAACATGTCATTCAGACATTATCACCTCTCACAAAAGGTAGCACACTCTATGATTCTCTTCAACAGAACTTGTGATGCATCACAATGCACACTGCGATTGATCATTCCGATGTTATCAATTGCATAAATATGGCCACAAGTGGTAACAGTTTTAGAGTAGTGATCAATTACTTCTGGGTCTTGTAACACAAAGGTTAATGATTGACCGTACGCTTGATTTTCACGATGGATTGTACATTGTAGTCAATGGAATCAATCGCAGAAAAATGTTCTACGATCATTGCTAAGTTTTGTGTTACGGGCCCCTGGTGTTAAAAAGATTATTCCGATGTGATCAGTGATGATTGCTAGTGCTTTCAATTGTGATTGGCAATAACATCTGGAAGGGAGAGGGGGCTCAAAGAATAAATATTCTCTTTTGGCTATGTAATGAAAGCTAACACAAACAAAGCATAAATAGGTTTCACAAGAATTTGGTTTGATCCAGAGGATTCAAAGTATTCACCAACCCCACAACCTATAGCCAGATTTATAGAGCAATGTCCCCCTCCCCAAAGGGCATTACAATTCCAGCACAAGAGTCTACACATCAAAATAAATTGCTTATCAATCAAGGAATTACGCTTAAAGTGCATCAATATTGATATTTTTTCCATGTGGATGTAAAAAGCCTACAAAAAAGAATAAATAGAATAATTCTCCTTACCCCTGCAATTTCCACACCCATCTCAGTCATCTCACTCTCAAACCGTTTTCTTTTAATCTGCAAAGGGGAAAAAAAATAGAGAAATCATTAAGAAAAAGAATATAGTTCACCAACAAAAGCTAAGTTAAAATGAATTATATATTGTGAAAGTTTTAAGAAGTTTCAGCTAATAGCCCTCTAAATCACAATGATCTAAAATACAAAAGGCTATGTAATTTGCAACAACAGCAGGACTGACTGTAACAAGACCTGTGAATGGAAAATCCTAGAAAACATCACAATAGAAAACCAGTTAAAAAGTCAAATGTTTCCACTATTACTCTCAAGGAATGAAAACTCCAATATCCTGGTTTAGAGTATCAATTATCTCAACAATTAAAGAAATCCCTGTTTAGGGTCTGCAAATCTGATCACCCCGACCCCGGCACCTGAAAGTAAGTATACATAAGGTTGCTTTGTTCCATGTGTGTTCTTACCCCTTCAGTCTTCCGAACAATAGAAGGATGTCTGATCCTCTTCTTCTCTCTTGATTCCATCTGCATCAGTATCTTCTTGTCACGGATCCTGAAATTCAAATAGTGGTATTATATCTCAAATGTCAATGAAAACTGTGAATGAAGATGAAAACCTCCCAATATCTTTTCCATAATCTACTGTTTACCTGAGTGGAAATTGAAATGACAATATTGTCATAGTGATTATGGATTGTGTCTCAAATAATTATGACCATTGTGATTGAATTAACCATTCAAGATTTTCTACCAAAATAATAGTGAGGTTAACCACAACAGATTAGAAAAGAACCTGCCTGTAATTCAAAAATCATATCCAATCTTTAAATAAAAAATAAGTCAGCTCTATATTTTTTACAGTCTTTCGTATCTTCATATTCATTGTATGAACAAAATTAAATGTAGAGCTCAATGATTTTACTCACTTCTTTGCAGTAATCCTGATTTCCTTCATCTCTTCATCCTCTGACTGTAATAGAAACAAGCAAACCAAACAATGATGATGATGACAAACAACAACAATAATGATAGGCATTAATAATCAACTCGGCTTTAGCTCAAGCAACCATTCCCAGTGCTGATTTCATTCTAGGTAATGAGTCTACCAATTTACCTTACGTGAATTAGTGATTTTGCCACTTTGGGTCTAGTTTCAATGTACAAGTGAACCTTATCTAATGAGTATCGTTTGTTGGAAAGGAGTGCCCATTGTATTTTAATGATAAAAATTCATAGACTCCAGCTGCCCATAAAGCTCTGTATTGCTTACATTAAAGTTACAATATCACTTTTTTGCATTTGTCAACCGAAAACATGCCTCAAATCAGTATGGTAAATGAATGGCAAAGCAAGATGAGACTCACCGATTCTTCATTGTCATAGACACCAGCAGCCTCTCTCATTGCCTCCTCCTCTTCAAGCTCAGCAAGCTTAGCATCAATATCAGGATCCACAAAGTCAGCAATGTTCTTACCCATCCAGAGCTCTGGGATGATATCAGTCTTCTCTTCTTCATTCTTAAGATCCCATTCTCTATGCAGCTCCAGGACAAAGTCATCTCCTAGTTCAAGCTCTTCATCTCTTAGAGAACGTTTCTTGCGTTCGGTCTCCATAGCATTCTTGCGGGCTACCACAGCAGCGGGAATGCAGGGCGGTCTTGCCTGTAGAGAGCAATGCAGATATATCAGCTATAAAATATACATACATAAAGGGAAATCTATATGTCAAACCCATTCAAGTGAACCCCCCCCCCAAAAAAAAAGAAAAGTAAAGGAAATTTACACTTGTACTTGACCCTAAAAAGACTAGGGGGCTGATTCAGCCCCCATCCTTGACATTTTTTGTGATACATCCACCACACAAATTTTTTTTAACGCACCTCTCAAGCAACTTTTTACTTTCAAGTCTCGTACAACTTTTGAGACCAAAATTGCGACCCCAGGTGAGTGGTTCTGAAATGACATAACATTTTGTAAGCACATGCAGACCAAAAATTGCTTGAAAAGGTGAATCTGTGTACAAATTCAATGCAAATAGTGTTTTTAGCCTAAATTCATAAATGTATCATTACTTTTCCTTTAACTGATTAAATGGTAAAAATGAAGTCCCCAACAATTTCCATTGAAAAAAAACAATAAAAAACAAGAAGTCAAAAACAAAGAAATACGTACAAAATTTAGAAAACAATAAAATACCAAAGAAAATAAATGTGATGTTGAATTTTTTTAAGGTACATTTGATCAGATTCCTATAATAATCTGTGAACCAAATATAAGCATTTTAGGGGCATTATTTAGTTAATTAGAGCAAAGTTTTGATTTTAGGCATACATTAGCATAATAAAGTTACTTGAGATTTTTTGCAGAATTTTATCATATAGTTTTGTAGATTATACCATGGGTAACGCAGGTGCCAATTTTCGTCAAAAATCACAATCAACGGCCGAGATCATATGGGGATAGGGCTGAATCATGACCCCCCCCCTTCTTAGGCATCGAAATAGCCCAGTCTATTTAGGATTAAACTTCTTCATTAATGAGAAATGAAATTATTTACTCTCAAGCAAGAGAAAGAAAGGGGCTAAGGGCAATTTAGCCATAGAATGGTCCAAAATAGAGGTCAGAAGGCTGCAAAATAACCCAATCACCCCTGTGCATTTGGAAAGAATCAAACCAAAATAACTATCCTGAACAAAAAAAAAATAATTTCTTCCTAAAGTACAGCTACCAGTATGTATGACTTAGATGGATGGTTGCAAACTGGTCTCACTAAAAGGAACAGGATTACCAATGTACCTTTTCATCTCTTGGAGTAGGCATCGCAATGTGGAGACGATTGAGGACATCATTGACCTTACGACCTTTCATCTTCATATCAACCCTTTGCAAAAGGAGTCTGTCACAGGCCTGCACAAAAATAAAGAAAAGTAAAAGGATGACTTCAATATGGTTACACAGGATTGCCAATGTCTTTTGATGACAAAACTTAATTACACTCTTGATTATTGACAACACTTGCTACACAGTAAACACTCTAATGGTGTCACTTTCCCTAAAAGCTGATGCTGGGCAGTTGCTAAGCCGGATATCATAACATAGTAAAAACATAATTAGCCGATCAAGACAAATATTTCAACCATTGAGTGTGACAGGTTGATATTACAGTTTAGATTTTGTTTGAAAGTCTTGATGATTAGGATTTTACCTCTGTTTTGACCTGCATGATACCATCCTCTGTGACTGTGCTTGTTTCTATTACATTAACTCCATCAGATTCTACTTTCTTGAAGAATTCCTGTGAGGAAAGGAGAATAAGAAAGACAAAGAAAGACAAGGAGACAGAAAGAGGGAGAGAAAGAGAGGGAGACAGACAGTGATAAATAGAGAGAAAGGGGCATAAAAGGGTATAACTTAAAATTCCTGCGACATTCCTTGTTATCTGCATTTGAATATTGTTACAATTGTATACTTAACAAAGATTTTTGCTTTGCAAATTGATTAACCAATACTAATAATTTTCTATTTCTTCCCCAATTTAATTGGGCACACTAAAATAAAATCCACTGGTGTACTTGAGTAATATCCATACAATAGTTTACCAACATAAAACAGCAGAAAGACTTCATCAAGACAGCAATTGTCAATATTTTCCCACTAAAATTATTGCTACCATGGCTAATCATGAGCAAAATACAGCACTGCAGTGAATAGAGAAGTTGCTCTATGAAGAGTATTGTCATAGCACATGTATGCAAAACGTATTTACTGTTTGCTATCTATGAACTCACCTTCTGATCATCCCTTAGATCTTTGATCTGGATTATATCTGTCTTGTTTGCTACAATAATGAGAGGTTTGTTGGCAAACAAGGGACGTATACTCTCAAATAATTCCACCTGAAGACAAGATAAACAATTCAACATAGACAAAGAGTAAGTTCATCTCTAAATTCATCTCTAAATCTACACCAATTGATTTCCACAAACTTTTCATCTTGCAAGCCATTCTCAAATGCAATACTGAAATATTTTGGATGCTAAATTTTAATAACATTTTCCAAAAAGTACCTTCTGAACTGAAGGTAACTCATCAATAAAATTAAGTTTCTATAACATCTACATCTACTACTTTTTTTTGTTCAGATCCATCTTGAGTTTACATCTCTCTCTCTCTCATTTTTATGTTTTGCACTTAACCATTCACATATTCGAAAGTCACATAGCCATATAGTCCAAGAGTGCAATCTGGTTTCCAAACATACAGGCGAGTACGAGAACCAAAATATACCTGTTCTTCAATTGAATGTCCACACTGTTCTGATACATCCATGACATAGAGAACAGCTGCCCTCAGATGTGCTAGTGCTGTGATAGCTTGCATCTCAATAGTGTTCCTATCCTCAAGGGAATGATCTAGGATACCAGGGGTATCAACCACCTGCCAACGAAGATACCGGTAGTCCATATGACCCACAAAGAGAGACTTGGTGGTGAAGGCATAAGGTTGGACCTCTACATCAGCTCTTGTCACCTGGCATGAGAAAAGTGAAACACCGTATAGGAAGATCATATTTTTCCTTTAAAAATATATTACTCATACTACACTAAAGAGAGGAATGAAGTGCAAACGTGGGGGCGTTGTGGTCTAATGGTTACGACTCACCTCTTTCAATCAGATGGATGTGGGTTTGAATCCCAACCATGGCGTGTTTTCCTTCAGCAAGAAATTTACCAACATTGTGCTGAACTCAACTCAGGTGAGGTGAATGGGTACCCGGTAGGATTTATTCCTTGAATGCTTTAGCGCCTATATGGCAGCTCAGCTACAGCCAGGGTTACAATATGATACCAAGTATCAAGCGCAGTAGTGTATATGCAATTATAGTAGCTGCGCTATATAAATGGAACATATTATGATTGAATAAATTTACTAATTTCTATGCAAGTTACATGTACCTTTGACCTGCTTAACAACAATTTAAATAACTCTTACAATCAAAACATACTATGCATAAATGTAATGTAAGTTTCAATCTATGTAATAGTAGATGTAGTAATCCAAGGTTGAATTGGGTTTTGTCTCCATGGACAAGGGTGTTGTGATTTACCTCACACTAGAAACAACTGCCCAATTACTTTCTTCTTCTGCAATGCATAAATATAATTTTCCACTATCACCCCCACCCCATAGTTATAAAGTACATATGAACACACCTTATTCATGAAGCTTGACTTGCCTACATTTGGAAAACCACAAAGTAGGAGGGTGCGTGTGTTTGGATCTATAGAGGGCAGCCTTGATAAATGCTGCCTGACCTGCTCCAGGTACTCCAGACTCTGTCCTTGTCTCTTCATGATGGTGCACATTCTTCCCATCCCAGCTCTTTTCAACTGCTTGCATCGGTACAAGGAATCACCATACTTCATCAATCTGCAATAATCTCTGGCAACACTGGAGAACAGCACATGGCAGTGTGAAACAAAATACAGTAGTGTGAATCATAAATTATTTTAAAAAGCAACAATAATCGCAAATTCAACAGGGCTAATAACAATTAGAAATATTCATTTAAGCTGACTACAACAAATCAGTCACATGTTTTGAAAAAATATCTTTATGATAGCATTCAGAGCAAAAATTCAGGCCTATAGATTTCAGAATAGATTTGTTCATTCCTATGGAAGAAAAAATAATGCATACAAACTGTTCCTTGTATTACTAGAAATCCATATGGTATTACTGAAATGTGATGATTGGCTTGAGATAGCACAGCAAATAATTTTGGCAAGATTTGGTCAACTCTATATCATTTCTCTTTTATCATTTCATAAGATATATCATATGATAGATTCTCAGTATGATAAGCTCTCCTTACCATTGTGTAAATTATCATATATAGCCATGATTTAGCAACTATTTTTGCATGGCCTTTTGGGTATAAATTTCCATAGGCCAAGATGCGAAAGTAAGGCATTCAAGTGCCATCTGCATTGTATGCTTGGACTGTGCTTCATGTCTGTGATAGATGTACAATCGAAACAGGTTACTAGGTTCAGTTACTTTGTATCCATTATACAGTGCATGCTCTCCATGAATTATACCTCATCTCAGTCAATATCAATTTCAATTTATTTGCTCATAAAAATCCATACAAAAACACTACATATACAAAGCATCATATCAACAAAATAGAAAAACATCAACAAATAGAAATAAACATTGGATTGAATATGAGAGGGACAGCGAGAAAGGAACAAGCCTTGTGATTAGCTGACCCTATAACATAATAATCGTACAAAGACTTCAATAACAAAGATAGAAAAAAAAATCACTAAACTACAACATAAAAAGGGGGGGTGCCTACAGTAATATGCCTAAATGAAATTTATACAAACAAACTATATCCAAGGTCTCGGTAACATACATAATCCACATAAAAGATTATAAATCTAAAACTTAAAGGACAAGTCCACCCCAACAAAAACTTGATTTGAATAAAAAGAGAAAAATTCAACAAGCATAACACTGAAAATTTCATCAAAATCGGATGTAAAATAAGAAAGTTATGGCATTTTAAAGTTTCGCTTACTTTCAACAAAATAGTTATATGAACGAGCCAGTTACATCCAAATGAGAGAGTTGATGACATCACTCACTCACTATTTCTTTTGTATTTTATTATGTGAAATATAAAATTTTTGGATTTTCACTTCTTTGTCATGTGAAATGAAGTTTCATTCCTCCCTGAACAAGTGGAATTCCATTATTTTAACATTTTGTGCTTCAGGCAAGGAGGTCCTAATCATCAAATTCGTAAAAATTGAAATATTGTACAATTCAAACAATAAAAAACAAAAGAAATAGTGAGTGAGTGACATCATCGACTCTCTCATTTGGATGTAACTGGCTAGTTCATATAACTATTTTGTTGAAAATAAGCGAAACTTTGAAATGTCATAACTTTCTTATTTTACATCTGATTTTGATGAAATTTTCAGCATTGTGCTTGTCTGATTTTTCTCTATTGATTCAAATCAACATTTTTCTGAGGTGGACTTGACCTTTAACAATTTGCAATAAATATACAGAATATCAAATTTACTACAATATTTAGTACATTACACATGTTTACTAGAAAGAATCAACATGAGTACTTACTTGTCAATGAGATGCAGGGCTGTATTAATCTGACCCAAGGCAAGCTTGTAATGATCTTTGTCATAGAGAACATTCATCAGATCAGCATAGAATGGATGGACATCCTGTGTGGGGTGGAGGTGGATGGATATTCATAATATGGACCTGTTTTCATTAGAGGTACAATTGATTCAATCATACTAAAATAAGGAAAGCTACAACACCATCACCATCATCATACATTTTAGTTCAAAGTGCTACATCTAAATATGACTATCACTACTGCATACTATGGCAATTCAACTTCCTTTTGTTTTATATATAGTAAATATATAAGATTTCAATAGACAAGTCCATATCAAATTAGAGCAACAGTGTATTTCATAACACTTAAATACATTTCTTCCACTCACTTCTAACTTGGGAAAATCCTGGATAATCTGTTGAAGTTTGTCATGGTAACTCTGCTGTGTAAACTTGATTTTTCTCATGTAAAATTGCCGTATCCTGCTGATCTTATAATGCTTGTGGACAACTGTTGGAGTCTTCCGTTGGGTCTTTGAGAGCACAATATCAATAAAGTCCTAAAATGCAAAAATAAAAATCATCAAAGATAAAAATGTTTAATAAACATTTTCTGATTTACATTTACCATGTGATTCAATGATATAAAATATACACATATTTCTATATCAAAATAGACTACAAATGTACTTTGTTCAGTCCTCAAGAGCTACAGTTAGTAATAAGAAAATAACTACAGTTTTAGATAGCAGAAATTGCATTATGTGAAAGTGTTACAGTGCAGTGGTTCAGACTCCATTTGATTTACCAATATAAAAACAATATAAAATTACAATGTAATATAATACATAACAAGTGGAGCACCTCTGGCAGTCTCACCTGCATCGCACGATTCAATATACATGTAGCAGCAGTGCTGACTTTGAAAACTACTTTAAAATAATTATTCACAAAAACACCATTCACATAATGATAAAATACTATACTACATTCATTGACAATTTGACCTTGATCATACTACCTAAGACTTGCCAGTGATACTTGATATCCCCTATATCCATAGGGACAGTGATTTTCCCCGATCGCGGAAAATGGACGGAATTCACGGAAAAGGCCTTTTGAAACGGAAAGTGGCATTTCAACGGAATATCACGGAAAACGTATTTTCCCTCAAAATACACAGAATAGCAACAAAAATTACTCCAAAATAACAACAAAATGAGAATATTAAATGGCCACAAAACCCCAGAAAACACGATCTCACTTCGCTACAATCATGACAATTCACACATCGTGATTGCTCTCGACATCAGCACACTCGATAGTACCCTGCGATCGTACCCGGCCGGCCGGGTTGAGCTTCACATCGCTTTAGATCACTCAACTGCACGGTCGTGTGTTGCTGCCCTCTACGTTTGAAGATGTAACAGCACGATATCGTGGTCTTAAAATCCAAGATGGCGGATTGGCGAAAGTCGTTGACTGATGATAACGATGTCCAAAAAACCAAAAAATTATCGATGAAATTTAATTTCACCGTAAAATAATGCTAATTATGTGAAAGGTGAGGATGTATGCACGCTAAATCAGTTTGAAAAATCATTAAATCATAAAAACCACGATAGCTCAGTGGAGGCGCGATAGCTCAGTCGGTAGAGCGGGGGATTCCTATTCCGGTGACCCGGGTTCGATTCCCACTTGGTGCGCTAGTGCCCTTTGGTAAGGCATTAATCCTCAGTACCAGGTCCTTCGGAGGGGACCTTAAGCCGTCGGTCCTCTGGTTGCTTGCTTACAAGCATTCATGCTTTCTTAGCAATCAGGTAAAAAATCACCACCACCTAAATACACCAGCATAGATCCGATTAGAACGGATTCTATTGTGTTGTTGGTACAGTAGCAGATACAAATTTTGGCCAGTGCGAGTGTATGCGCTTTGATTTTGCTATTCAATGTGTAAAGGGAATTGTCACTTTTTCTGTGTGTACAACGTCTACGGGGAAACAGAATTTCCGTTTTCTGACGTGCTGAAACGGAATTTGAGATTTTCTGAAACGGAAAAGGCCATTTTTTGAAACGGAAAATCACTGTCCCTATATCCACATTTTATAAACTATATCTATTAACTTTTAAAGTTATAACAATATAATAATTACCTCGAAAATGGCCAAAGCTCATTGACCTTAAATGATCTTTGACTTTGGTCATGTGACCTGAAACTCGCATGAGATGTTCAGTGATACTTGTTTTATGAACTAGATCCATACACTTTCAGAGTTATGATGATTATTCAAAAATTCCCCCTAACAGGGCCAAAGTTCACTGACCTTTGACCTAAGACATGTGACCTAAAACTTGCACAAGATGTTCAGTATTCAAATAATGAATGTTTATGAGTGCAATGGACAGAATACTTCATGAGGTCAAAGATGAAAGAGTTGAACGGATCATTCATTTCATCTATCACCGAATGTATTCTGTCCATTGCACGAATGAAGGAACATTCATTATTTGGTTTATATGACACTTAAAACTAGATTATTTTCATAGGAAATTTATCACTTTCGATGCAAAATATGGCCATGTAGTGCGAGCACGGTCTACTGATTGTCGAGTATGTCACGTACAATGCGTGCATGCAATGGACAAAATCGTATGGATCCTAAATTGCACGGTCGATGATGTCATTGTAAAATGGTCCGAATTATCGATATCAAACAACCAATCAAATTAAGGATCTATCTAAGTGTCACATAATGATTACTTTCATGTCCAAGTTTTATAAATCAGATCCATTAAATTTCAAAGTTATGATGGTAATTCAACAAATACACCCAACATGGCCAAAGTTCATTGACCTTTGACCTTGGTCGTGTGACCTGAAACTCGAACAGGATGTTCAGTGATACTTGATTACTCTTATGTCCAAGTTTTATGAGCTAGACCAATACACTTTCAGAGTTATGATGGATTCAACCAATTGATACCCCCAACATGGCCAAATTTCATTGACCTTAAATGACCTTTGACCTTGGTCATGTGACCTGAAACTCACACAGGATCTTCAGTGATACTTGATTACTCTTATGTCCAAGTTATATGAATCGGATCTATAAACATTTAAAGTTATGATGGTAATTCAACAAATACCCCCAACTTGGTCAAAGTTCATTGACCCTCAATGACCTTTGACTCTAATCATGTGACCTGAAACTCAGGCCGGATGTTCAGTAATACTTGATTAACCTTATGTCCAAGTTTCATGAACTAGGTCCATATACTTTCTAAGTTATGAGCGTCATTTAAAAAACTAAACCTTTGGTTAAGATTAATGTTGACGCCGCCGTCGGAAAAGCGGCGCCTATAGTCTCACTCTGCTATGCAGGTGAGGTGAGAAAAATTATGTTCTGTTTAGGTTTTCAGTCTTTTTTCGAAAAAGTTTTAATGCGAATAAAAACCCACAAAGCTACCTTTCTTCTATTTTCTCCCTTTTCTCCTCTTTTTTCCTTCTTTTTAGGACATTTGGGTGGGGGAGACCAACCCATCTGGTTATGCACTTGTTATAAAAATGGTAAAAGGTGTGATAAAGGCATATGTAGGGACAGTGATTTTCCGTTTCAAAAAATTGCCTTTTCCGTTTCAGAAAATCTCAAATTCCGTTTCAGCATGTCAGAAAACTGAAATTCCGTTTCCCCATAGACTTTGTACACACGGAAAAGTGAAAATTCCATTTACACATTGAATAGCAAAATCACAACACACTCGCACTGGTCAAAATTTGTATCTGCTACTGTACCAACAACACAATAGAATCTGTTCTAATCGGATCTATGCGGGTGCATACAATATTTTTCCTACCCCATTTAGCATGCATACATCCTCACCTTTCTCATTATTTGCATTATTTCACGGTGAAATGATATTTCAATAATTTTGGGGTTTTTTGGACATCGTTATCATCAGTCAACGGCTATTGCAAATCAGCCATCTTGGATTTTAAGACAACGATATCATGCTGTTACATCTTCAAACGTAGAGGGCAGCAACACACGACCGTGTAGTGAATATGTGTGCATGTGAAGCCCAACGTTCAACCCGGCCGGCCGGTACGGGTGCAGGGTACAATCGAGTGTGCTGATGTCGAGTGCAGTCACGATGTGTGAATTGCCATGATAGTAGCGAAGTGAGATCGTGTTTTCTGGGGTTTTGTGGCCATTTAATATTCTCATTTTGATGTGATTTTGGAGTAATTTTTGTTGCTATTCTGTGTATTTTGAGGGAAAATACGTTTTCCGTGATTTTCCGTTTGAAATGCCACTTTCCGTGAATTCCGTCCGTTTTCCGCAATCGCGGAAAATCACTGTCCCTACATATGATAACTTTTATTGGGAAATTATTATCAGGCAAATTTATCATAAAATCTTATTTTCTGTGTCATTACACCAATGGACGTAGTAGTAGTAATAAGTCGTAGAATTATAAGACAAGTTGATTTAGTGTCATCATGATTATTTTAAATTCCTAAGCAAAAACATGTAAGACAAAAGGTGGGATGCCTTTAGAAATGAGCTTCTTGGACACCAGATAAACAAACAAGATTAATGTGACTTCATCCAGGATATGCGTCTTATAGTGAAATAGAGTAAATCGTTTCTTTGTTGTTTGTAATCATGATGGGCCTACTTATCCCGCAGAGATTTACTTACTATATGATTAAATAGCTATGGAAAGCTTAAAAGTGCCAGCAAGATGAAAGGTAACACTAATCTCAGAACAAAAATATGATGATGAATTATTTTACTTCATGATTCAATCCTTTATTTTATTTCCGTTCAAACGTATTAATATAAATACGTATCAACGGATTAACATTATTAGTGATAAATTGGCAATTGCAAGAATTAAGAAGAAAATATTCCACAGCAGTATAAATTAGAGCATGCGGAAATGGAAATTAAAAAAATAATATTTTGATGAAGCTGGTCGTTGGATGCAGTAGCATACGCAGGATTTTTTAAAGGGAGTGGGATTTTCAAGCTGAATGAAATGTTAACAACCCCCCCAAAAAAGTTTTGGAAAGAGTTCCATATGCAACCCCCAACAAAAATAACAAAAGATTTGTTGAGACTTCCAGTTCGTTCACTTCAGATTTTTCTATCATTTTTTTAAAGTTTGCTTACCTTAGTTGGGACTCGAACTCACCTCGTTTTATCTGCAGTCAAGACCTTTTCCGCTATGCTAGCGAGAAGCGCTGATACCGGAAGGGGTATTTTAACAATTATCAGCCAATAGTTTGACTAGTCTTGACTCACAGACCCTTTACTGACTAAATAAACCGATGTCTATGGACAATTACACGCACTAGATCCTGCTCGAAATTAAGCCATATTTTGGTATGTATTTTCACTCCCCCATCATATATGTTCTATATTAGGGCTAGATATATTATTCTGAACCTTCTCCATGTTTTTATTTTCAAATTTAGTGGGGGGGGGTGCAAATGGTACTCGTACCAAAGTCTTCACCAACAATTGTTTCCTACCACAAAAAGAAGTCCTCAAAAAGAATGAAGGAGTGGGGGTTGAACTAGGCCCGTTTTGAAAGTCCATTTTTGATGCACGTGTACACGGCGTGTTTTTCGGTCGTGTACACGTGTACACGTTGTAAACACTGTGAGAGCGAGTTCTGTTTTCATGTCGACACGGACCCGCATCAATATGTCATAAAAAGGGGTCTATATAGCCTAAGTCACGGTTTTAAAGCTTACCTGAGAAGTTTGAAGTATCAATCCACAAAAATTGGTGCAAATTAAAAGTTTACTCGGCTTAGCAGCGCATTAAATTAATAAAGAATGCAAAAGAAAATCAGTGCAGGGCCCTACTCCTAGCTATCGCCGACGCTCGGTGGATGCGCATTTTGTATACTGTACCGTACATGCATGCACAGATCGCTGCAGAATAAGTGTAACTGAAGTTATCGATTAATTTTCATTATCATGTTGCCAATTTGAAGAGCGTTTGTTTGTAGGCTTGTGTGCGAGCGTATAACACGTAAGTTGTAGCGATGATCGCTATCGCAATTGGTGATTCTCAAATTGACTCTGAGTGTGATTGAGCAACGCTTTCGAGCTTTTGAGACCGGAGCAGACCCAAACGTGAGTCTCCAGAAAGAATGTGGATTAAATTGGCGATTTTGGAAGTGAACTCACTCTGGATTAATTGAAATATGTTGACATATTAGTAATTAAAACATGTGCAGTGTCTGAGAACTAAGATTTAATGTGAGGCTGTGAGCTTGTTTATGCAGATGCTACCGTGTACACGGTGATGGAATTTAGTACACGTGCACTGACTTGACCGTGCGTGTACACGTGTACACGTGTACCCGAAACGGGCCTAGGTTGTAACCCCCCCCCCCCACCCTGTGTACGCGACTGGTTGGATGATATATGAGTGGATTAATAAGAAATTTACATTTAATTTTTGTTTCATTTATTTATTTCAAATTCTCATTAAAAACATACAACCTATAATTCAAATTGAAAGAATACATGCATCGTATACAAAATACACAAAATGGAAATTATAAATAACGAGAGAAAAAAAAGAGAATATGAGGGAGCAAGCATGTAGGCCAAGGTCTTTCTAAGGCCAAATTCCTGAAACCATAACTTATAGAAGAGAGAGAGGGTACTGTAGGTGATAAGGTAATTTCTTCATATTTTTTCAGATCATAGGCGTCAATATGTTTTTTTCATTTTAACTTGTTTTAAGCGATTATAGGCTGATCGCTCCATTATTTTTTATCAACGAATATATTCATTTTATTCATGAGTATTCATGTATTTTTTAATTTGTTTATTTACCTATTTTTATCTACATGTATACAGTTTTCAATATAAAAAAAACCTTGTACAACACCAAGATGTCGATAATTTGGAAAAAAAAACCAAGAAAACAAAAGAAGATAAAGAAAACAAGAAAAAATAGAGACAAATGAAGAAAAGGAAAGAAAGAAAAAGGAGAAAAAAACATAGATGAAATAAAAAAAGAAAGGAAAAAAAAGCCAAAAAGAATGAAATAAAAAAGAAAATAAAAAAAGAGAATGAAAAAAAGAAAAGAAAACCGACCCAAAATATGAAAACAGTAGAGGATCAAAAGGACAAAACAAAAGAAGACGAATAAAGAAAATAAAAAAAGCAAAAACAAATAAATAAAAAGAAAAGGGGAAAAAAGAACAAACCAGAAAATAAAATTGAACAGAAAAAAAAAGAATGAGAGAAAATAAAAAAATAAAAATACATTTCTTTAACAAACTGGAAAGAGAAGTCACCGAAGGATCCATATGGTTCAGTAAGTGTCATAGCACAATGTGAAATCCGAACTTTAGTGTTCTAATAATTTATTTGGGCAAAAAGCATATAGAATCTACTACTCTATGAAAAGTTGTAATCCTTCGCACGCGAGATGAAATGAACCCAGGGTGCCGTATATATCAATACGGTACTTTGATTAAAAATTGGACAAACAAGTCTGAAATATACAACTTTCAAGTAATTAACCTTAAAGATAAATTCCAGTATTGGTAACGATCTCAAAATGACTTTTTACAGAATTTAACATAATGACCACCCAAATGTCTGGTAGTATGAATAAAAAATATGTGCCGAAAGATTCTGGAAGAAATTGTGTACTTGCTGAGAAATAAGCAAAATAAGCGCGGATTCAGTCACTTCCGTCGGGTCTTCAAGCTGCCCGAACGACTGATTTAGAGCACCGTGTAGAGCCGCTTGAGCTGAAGGTCAGTACTCTAGAGAAGAAAATCGAGGATCTTCACATCCTAATGCGTAAATCCGAGGTAGCTGAAAACAAGCTAGAAAGGTTCTCTAGAAGGAATAACATACGTATTGTTGGCCTGAAAGAGGAAAGTGATGAAAACCCTGTTGGAAAGGTATCAACCATGTTGTCGCAGCACTTCGGGATGCAGAATCCACGGATTGAGCGTGCCCACCGGGATGGGAATCCTAGCAAAGGAAAACCCAGACATATGCTCGTCAAGTTCCTATCCTACCAGGACAAACGGCATATCATGTCCCTAAAGCGCCAGAAGCTGAAAGATGCCCCTTTCTATATTGTGGATGACCTTACACGGCTGGACAGAGAGGAGAAAAATAAATGGAAGAAAGAGGTCGCTGGAGCATATCTTGCTGGGACGTTTCTTCATTTCTCGGCAGGAAAATGGCGTTTGCATGGAGGTGCCCTTGCTGATTTCTACAAAGCTGAAGTTACTGCCGGCGATGGTCAAGTACAGTCTCCTCCAACTTAAATTGTGACTCAGTTTGTCCTTGACTGTGAGCCCATTCTTCTTTCTTTTTTTCTTCTGCGAAGCTTGATCATTTCCTCTTCTTAGTTTATCAAGATACTTTTTTTACTGTGATACTGCTCTTAATCAGTGACTAGAGATACTTTACATCTGTCTTATTAAGTATTGTGCCTTTACATGTATGTTGATTAGAGAAAGTCGTTATTTACTTTTGGTTGTTTCTGGGCCCCAGAAGTAACCCATGCCTGCTTTATATCATTTTTTTTTACGACAAATCTCTGTGAGTTTGTTTTGTTTTGTTTTTGTCTTTTTTTGTTTCCTGTTTTTTGTTTTTTTTTTTTTTTTTTTAAAACCTGTTTAAGGTTGTCTATGTAATTATGACTATGCATCACATTTTTGTATACGTATCAATGTGCTGCTTGGTCGTGTGGGAAGGATGGCCTATGATATCTTGCCCCATCTGTTTTCCTTTTTCCCTTTTATTTGAGAGTGATTTGTTTTTACCCCAACGCTCCTCTGTTATATCCAGTTATTTGTTTTGTAACTGCAGATCTTTGTGCTGTTTTTTTGTTGTAGATTATGGAACAGATTAATGCTGCTCAAATGAGCTACGCTCAGTCTGATGATAACACTATTGCAGACCTAAATGTGAATGCTTTACAGTTTGAATATGTCTTAAATGATGAAGATGAAACTACAGTAACTGGTTCCGACTATTATACTGAAAAACTTTTTTTGGATCTTCTGGAAAACTGTTCTGCCAATGAGACAACCTTTTTGCACTTTAATGTGCGCAGTATGAATGCAAATTTTGACAGACTTTCTTTGTTTTTGGACAATTTTCAGGACAATTTCCCTGTAATCGGAATCACTGAAACATGGTTTTCTTGTAATCCAACTGCCTTATACAATCTTCCTAGTTATCAATTAGTCTTTAATAATCGACAAAGCAGAACTGGTGGTGGTGTAGCTATGTATATTCCCATGTCATTCGAGTGCCACACAAAAGCTGAATTGTGCGTCATGAATAATTCGTTAGAATCTATTTTTGTTGAGATTATTATTCCTGGAAAAAAAAATTTGCTAGTGGGAGTTGTCTATAGGCCACCTAATGGTGACGTATATGAATTTGTTGAAGAAATGTCTAAAACTCTTTCGAGTGCTTCATTTAATAGCAAAAATATTGTCATCATGGGTGATTTCAATATGAACTTATTTTGTTACGATAGTGATATCTCTGTTAGTCACTTTGTTGATACTTTAAGCACATTCTCCTTGATTCCATTGATTAACAGACCAACTAGAGTAGCAGAGAACTCGCAAACTTTAATCGACAATATTTTCACCAACTTGCACCCTATTCCCTCTGCTGGCATTATTGTAACTGATATTTCAGATCATTTCCCTATTTTTGCTAGAACATCTTTAGTATCAAGGAACTCTGGCGATGCACTCAGTAAAAAGCTAACACGCAATTTTACTCAACATAACATTTCACAATTTAAGAGAGAATTGGAAAAAGCTGAATGGAGTGAAGTCCTTAATGAAACAGATGTTGATAAGTCTTTCAATAAATTCATGGACATGTTTATGTTATGTTATGATAGATGTTTTCCTATAGTGCAGAAATGTAGACAAAAATATAATAAAATACCTCGAATGCCATGGGTTACAAAATCTTTACTAAGGTCAATAAATAAGAAAAATCGTTTGTTTTGTCGGTATAAAGCAAAGCAGACCACTGAATCTAAGTCAAAATATACCCAATACAAAAATGTACTGACCTCTGCTCTGCGCCAAGCAAAGAAAGACTACTATCATTCTCAACTGCAGTCTGCATGTAATGATGTTAAAGGAACATGGAAGGTTATTCGTAATGTTTTGAAATCTAATCCTAGACCACAAACTATTACAAAACTTGTCTGGAAAGATGATTGTATTGAAGATAAGAAACTGATGTGTGAAGCATTTAATGATTATTTTTCTAATATTGGTACTACTCTATCTAGCACTATACCTAATATCCAAGAAACCTTTGATAATTATTTGGACAGTCCAAATGAAAAAAACCTATTTTTTGTTCCTGTTGTCAATACTGAGGTTATAGATGTTGTAAGTGGCTTGAAAAGGAAGAGCCCAGGTTTCGATGGTATAACTAATGACTTGATAAAAGATGTAATTTCATTTGTAGTTATACCTCTCACTCACATTTTCAACTTGTCTTTAGTGCATGGAAGTGTTCCTGCAAAAATGAAAATAGCTAAAGTTGTGCCTATATATAAAAAAGGAAACCCTGTAGAAATGGGTAATTATAGACCCATTTCTCTACTCTCTGTATTCTCTAAAATCTTGGAAAAACTTGTATACATTAGATTGATTAAGTTTTTGAAGTCTTGTCAAGTTTTCTCAAGTTCCCAATTTGGTTTTCGTGAGAAGCACACAACTTCTCATGCCATTCTATGCCTGTTAGATAAAATATCTTCTGCACTAGATAAACATCTTCACACGATTGGAATATACTTGGATTATTCCAAAGCTTTTGATACAGTGAACCATGATATTATGTTGCACAAACTCTCCTATTATGGGGTAAGAGGGACTGCACTGGAATGGTTTAGAAGCTATCTTAATAACAGGCAACAATTTGTGCAGCTTAATGAAACATCTTCATCTATGCGACCCGTCACATGCGGAGTACCTCAAGGCTCCCTTCTGGGTCCCTTGCTTTTTATTTTATATGTAAATGATTTTCCTAAATCTTCAGAGATGTTTTCTTTTTTGTTGTTTGCAGATGAC
The DNA here is from genome assembly GCF_018143015.1 of Lytechinus variegatus. NCBI lineage: Eukaryota > Metazoa > Echinodermata > Echinoidea > Temnopleuroida > Toxopneustidae > Lytechinus > Lytechinus variegatus. The sequence goes on from NC_054742.1 coordinate 32,356,942, forward strand.
ACAAGTGTTTTCTGTTCTCACAGAAACTTAGAAACTCTTTTAGGTGTTGTTAATAGAGAGCTTGGTGTGCTGACGAAATGGATTCACGCAAATAAACTGTCCCTTAATTTATTGAAAAAGAAATATATGTTATTCAGTAACAGTAAAACAGTTATGCCCGCTAATGTAGTCTTTGATCAGGTAAATATTGAAAAGGTATCATCTATTAAATTTCTAGGTCTTTACATTGATGATAAGTTGTCTTGGAAGGCGCATGCATCCCATTTATGTAAAGTACTCTCCAGAAATGTTGGTGTAATTAACAAGCTGAAGTTTATATTCCCTAGGAGTGTACTTCGCACATTGTACTCTTCCTTAATTTTGCCCTACCTAAATTACGGTGTGCTTGCCTGGGGAACCACAGCCAAATCTTACTTAGAAAAAATCCTGCTCATTCAGAAGAGAGCAGTGAGAATTATCTCGGCGGCTGATATGCGCGCTCACACTGATAAGCTTTTTTACGAAAACAAAATGCTGAAGGTCCAAGATATATATCGTCTATATCTCGGATGCCTCATGTATCAGTTGGAGAAAGGTGGTGTACCCATGGCTATAGCATCTATTTTTGTTAAGAATAACCAAATACACAAATACTCTACGAGGCAAGCTGCTTTATACCATGTATCATCAGTAAGAACTCAGCTCAGAATTAATTCACTTGCATATGCTGGACCAAAATATTGGAACTCTCTAGACAATTCTATCAGGCAGTGTGTCAGCTTATCTGTTTTTAAACATAAACTAAAATTTTGTATATTGTACACCTACATTGAAACGTGACATTTCGTGCTACATGTCATGCTGCACTATTGATATTATTTTCTTTTTCTTCTGTTTCTATATCCTACTACAAGTACATGGATTATTTATAGACTGTTTTTTTTCTTTTCTTGGATTTATATATGTAATGTAAATAATGTATAATTTTAGACTTATATATATAACCTCTGTAGGCCTAAACTCCTCTTCAACTCTTGATTTTGAGTGTCTAACTAAAAAAATCCTCATAGCGATATTTAAGTATTAATGCTAGATCTGTTATTTATTCATTTATACTTACTACAGACAACTGGATTAGTACCCCCCCCCCCGCCCCTGTTTTGTCGTGTGTACTTACCTTCCTCTACCCTACTCTAGTTAGTTGTTCTTTTTTATGTTATTACCATATATGTATATATACTTTTTTTTTCTTGCTTATCTGCTTTTTTTTCAATGCAGACGTTTAATTATATTGTATCATACATATTTTGTTGTTGTATCAAAGGTGATCTGTGCTTAACAAGCGTTGCTTCTATACAGACCACCTCTTTCCCATATTTTCGATATCTTTTTTAGCTCATTGTCCATAAGCTTTTATTCCTGTTGTGTTTTTTCTTTAACCTTATTGATATCGTACATGTATGCATTGTATTTTGGTCGTGGAAAGAAATAAATGAACTTGAACTTGAACTTTATTCCAGCAATAATGATACACTGTCCCACGTGTTCCTATCTGTGTTGGAGATCTTCAGTGTGAACATTTTTCAGCGTAGATTTCAAGATTTCACAAAGTTCAGTTTATGTAACTGTACCAAATCTAGATCCTTGATGATATACTGACATTTAAGCCTGGTTTTACAGACTTTCTCATGAAATCAGTGTTTACTGCAACTACTGGAATTTCTCTTTAAGTTAAAATTTTGGGTATATGTCACAGGAGTCACAATGGAATGGCTGAGCCTGAGGATGCTGAATTGAGCTCACACCTGCGGTACGATAACCCATCCAGTATGGTCAGTTCCTCCATGTCTGCGCACCCGCGTATCTGCGCGATTCTAGTAAGATACGCAACGAGCGCGAACTTTACACATGCAATACATCGACAGGTATTCTTTAAAAAATCTGACTCAAAATGGTGGAAAAATATTGAATTCAGGGCATTTCATGTGACAGCCTCAAAATGTAGCCTTTGTCATCAAAATCCCCGAATCGTGTGCAAAGTGAATGAGTGCGCAGACATGGAGTAGGCCTACCATTTTTTTTTCAATCTGAAAATGACTGCCTGAGGTTTTTGCCATTATATTATATTATAACCTTGTTCATTGAATGAGTGGTTTTTGCATTTTGCCAAGAAAATCATATAGGCCCTATTTCTTTTCAAATTTTTAATGAGATATTTGGCACACTAACTCATCATGATGTAAGGAACATTATCAATTGAAAGATTTTGTGAAATAGAAAGAAATTCATGTTAAATCTTAACTCAAATTGTTAGGTGCGCAGACTTGGGGCCCACCATCATATAGACCAAAAGCTTCGGTCTGTGTTATGTTGGTTGTTCAGCTGAACTTCGTTGGCTTCACTCACCAAATACATAGACCGAAGTTTAACCGTCGTCTGTACGGGGGCTCAATGGCCACGGCTAATTTCTTGTTTTTCTCCTCAATACCGTGATATTTTACACAAGCAGTGCATTCATATGCACCTTTAGGTGATAATGTTTAAGTAACGACAGTTTCTTACCCTAAATTCCCGCTTTGAAACTGGCATTCAGAGGATTGTCTCTAAAAGTTGACACTTGCGACTCGAGTGGGCAGCCATCTTGGTAATGAATTATTCATGAAAAAGTGGACGACGAAAGTTAGACTCCGCCCCATGACCTTTACGTCACACATATAGCTTCACCCATGGGTTCATATCGTCTCGCGAGTGAAGGATTATCAGTCATACGCAAGCGACACACCACTACACTTCGAAAATACAGTGGGCTTTTGCCCACATAAAATATTATGTATAAATAAATATTCCACATCCTGCTATGACACTTACCGAATCATTTAGATCCTTCCGTGACTTCTCCTTGAAGTTTCTTTCTAAAAATATGTATATTTTCTTGATCTTTAGTGAAGATTTTACGGAGATAGAAATCAGTCAGCGTTGATATCAATTTTCTCCTGAAGAGGGCGCGCGATTTATATTCATATCAAAGACACGACAAGGGAAAGAATAGGCACCTACACTATTTTACACGCATATCGACGCAAGGCATTACGCAAAGTCCGTGAAGTGTCCAATCTTTTCATTGTATAGACTTTGGTATACCGTATATACGTATTATTGACGTTCGTCAAAGCTTGTACTGCTGGTTTCTTTCCAGGCACGTATATTATTTTCATTTTTTTTTTATCAGTCATCTTTTTAAATTAATGCAAATGAGTGTTATCATCACCAATAATAATCATTAATTATGTTTTTTGAAGGCATTTCATGAATTGGTGCCCATAATTAGTAAATTAATCATGAGGATTGCGCATTCAAAGAATTTAGATACAGTTATAAAATTACCGAGGAGCTGAATCAAGGTTGTGAAATTATTAGCGCCACCAACGGGCTTCCTTGTATTTCCGTGGAAGAGACAAGCGAAGTCACTTTCGAGGCCGAGGTAAGCAAAATGTGCTTTTTTTATCGGATTATTATTTTATTATTATTTTTATATTCAACAAACTCTTGCTACTTACCGGCAAGAGCCCCGGTGCGTAGCGAGAAGGAGCTTCGGCAAATATTACTTCAGCAATGAAGCGATGTTTGCCGACTACTTCGAAATCCAGGGTCAAACACGGTCTATTGTACGAGGTTAGTACATACTAACCTCGTACAATGTGTGAGTGATATAGCTTGGCGAGCGCACGAGGAAACGTTGAAAAGGAAAAGAATATTAATATTCATAAGCCTGACGTAAAAGAGATGATCTGATTGGCCAACGGTTTCGAGAAGCAGTTGACCCGGAAGTTCATCCCACCTCATATGTTTGTGTACAATATCGACTTCGGAGGAACGAGTGAATTGGGAGCTACACGACAGCCGAGGAAAGTCACTGTTTTTGTTCCTTTCGAATTGATGTTTTACCACTTTAATGCCAATTAATGCCAAGAGGAATTAACAAGCTGCATTTTGGTAAGTTTCTTTTTATATATCGTTGTGAAATAAAGAAATAAAGCGATGAGCCCCGCCGGGGGGATTTTGCGTTGTACCTCCCCTAATGGCGGGGACACGCTAGCGAGCCGTCTGTGGACGAGGAGAAATTAAAAAATGTTAAAAAACTCCTCGAAACAGACGGCTGCCAGCTGTCTAACCATCATACAACCCATCCATTATCGGGGACAGTCTGGCGGGACCCTTTCCCCGTGTTCGGCAAATTGATTCCGGTGCGGACGGTATTCGCTTACGGCTCTTTTTTAAGTTTAACTTACGTTTAACGCATGTAATTTCATTCATGCAATTACATTCAAAATGGAAAAAAAGTTAATATATGTCACATACCTTGGATGTTGGCACAACCGTAATCTTCTTGAAGTTGTAAAGAGCCATGTTCTACTTGTTCTTCTAGTTCGACTTGCAACCTTGGCCCTCTCGCAATAATCGTGCAACACAGAAAATATATGCAACTAGCTCGCATGCGCTACATGCGCATGACATGACATACCGGTACCGGTAGTGCATATATGCGCTGGCAGGCTAGGCCACGTGCATGCATGACGACGAGCTTCCGGGGGGGGGGGGGGGGGGGGGGGGGACGTGGTAGTAGAAGGCTCATTGGTGGTCTAAATGTTTGTGGGAAGGTGGAGGGCCCGGGGGGGCCACTTCCATTCACAAGTGGATACCATGCGCGACCAGGAGGTATCGAAAAGCACCCTAAACACGTAATTTCCATATTCTGAAAATACACCCCTTAACAAGTATTGGCATGTGAAACCCTACCCTTAACAAGTATTGGAAACAAAACGATACTCTTGGCAAACTTCCCTGAAATGAACCCCTGCTAAACAAGTACAGGAATGTTTTATTGTTACGGGTTCTTCGGTCGTCGGCTTTACCTTATTTGGTTTAGTACGACCCCACCTTTTACACCTCGCGCAAATCGGACTCTAAACACGTAGTGCTGGGGCAAAAAGGATATCCTTTATAAAACATTTTAATTTTGTTTTATCATCTCCTCAAATTAGACCCTAAACACGTAATTTTCCTAGTGAAATAGATACCCTTTTTTCATTATTATTGTGTTTTTGACACCCTTATCACGTTACGTACGTAACGTGCCCTATCGTGAAAAAGACATCCTTTTTACGTGTTTTTTTGGTCGCGCATGGTATCCACTCGCCAATGTAAGTGGCCCCCCCCCCGGGGTGGAGGGGCAAATATGGCAACAGTGAAATAAGAAGTAGTATACATGATTAATTACATATCCCTTTGGAATTGTTAGGAAGATATTGGGCGTCGGCCTATTGATTGTGTAATATGATGACTATGTAATCATCCCGGTAATCATACGCTAAATCGATCAGAATAATTAGTTGAGCGCCGTATATAAAGCGGATAGAGGAGAGTAGGAAACTAATAAAAAGAATTGATAAGCCCCCAAAAGGAGGGCTTTGGATCCAGTCCAGTCGGATCCAATGATTTATATAGGAGGACCCTATTATTCACATGTTCTGAGATTACAATTAGAGGGAGAAAAGATCGAAGCTCGTATTGACCAAATTATTTTATTTGGCAAAGAAATTTACAAAAAGCAATACATTTCAGTATATACAATTCATAGTCAGAGATAGGAAATATCGACCAAAATTGGAACGCCAGGTAGACCTACTGATGATTTTCATTATACCAAATATTAATTGGAGTTTGGTTATCAGACAAAATGGTGTATTATACACAATGATATTTGACTCTAAACTGCAATGCATGGACGAAATAATAGACATAATGGTTATTGGACAAATTGGTTTTAAACCAGACGATAAATAGACCAAGTATATAAAGTGATAAATAATTTGACAAACTCCATTGGACTAAAATGCATGACCACTACAGATCTGACATGTCTGATAGTTATTAGACCAATAGAATTCCCATGTTGGTATTAGATGAACATTGTAGGGTCAAAAAGACCTCTTGGACAAACAGACCAATGATGTTGGACGATTTGGGCTTTTGACCATAACAACCCCCCCCCCCCCCCACCGGCCCCAATGACTGCGGGCAAGGGAACTGAGCCGTAGATCGAGATTAGATAAAAGATTTGTGTCTGCGGCGATAAAAGCTAACAAAATAATCCGACTGGCGTACAGATGCCCCCCCAAAAAAAAAAAGTTCCACGAGAAAGAAAAGGGATAAAAAGAAAAAAAAGGAAGGGAAATTTGGTGACAGCCTGTATATTATTTTTTGTTTAAATGACTTCCATTAAAAGGGCGACAATTTTCGCTCACACCCTTCTCTCGGGACTTTTCAGAAATGTTGTAGTAGCTCCCCCCTTTTTTGTGGAGGGGATGAGAGTGGATCATTGCGATAATGATGTACATCTCTATTTTAGATCTCTATCGCTGAACTTCATGTTCGACGTCAATAAAACATTAGTCTATTATAGTCGGAAATGGTGGTTCCCGTACTATACACCATCATGATATATATTTTTTAACCAACTTTTTTTTGTATTGCCTGAAGTGTACAGTCAATTGATGTTCCCTTTGCCAAATCGTGTCCCATGCTGGGGTTCAAAATTGGCAATTTTGGCGGCCATCTTGGATTTTTTCATGAAAATCAATTACTGGTATTTCCATATTTTTTCCACAGACAATGTGAAAATCTTAAATGAATACGTTTTTCACAATGATTTAGATAGTACTTTCTTCTGGTCTGAATATATCAGCGCTCACATCATTTGGTCAGTGAAATACGTATAGTGGTCTTAAAGGGACAGTGGCGTAGCTAGGATTTTTTTCCTGGGGGGCACTGGTGGTCCTTGCTTTTTCAGGGGGGCACCGGCCATTTTTTCCGGTGTGTGTATGTGTCACAAGGGCGGACCCGACTTTCGCCAATAGGGGACGGGGCCCGAAATTATCTTTACCTTTATTTTCCCCGATCAGTCACTTCTTAGTTTTATTTACAACATAAACATGAAATAATCTCATCATAAGCCTTATAAAAAGTGCAAGTGCGAAGCGCGAGCGATTTTTTTTTACTTCATGTATTTTGTCCTGAAATTTAGTATTCTGGACAATGTACTTTGTGATCCTGTCATCATCCTGAACAAGATTCGCATGTAACTAGATGGTTACTGCGAACGCCAAGCACGAGCAGAAATTTGTATTAACTGTTCTAGCATTTATCGAAAAGGGACCTGTTAAGGACTGCTTACAGTTACCCATGAAGACGGTATATATTTTAATAATGCGAGCGCGAAGCGCGAGCAAATGTTTTTTCCGACCTAAAAAATTGTCATTCTAAGCACTTTTTGTATTAATAAGTGGGATAGTGTAACTAAATTGATGCGAGCGCGAAGCGCGAGAGGAATAAAATTGAGATTTTATAGACCTAAAAGCAGGACACTCTATTCATATTTTGTAATCATAAAAAGGATATAGTTAATATTGGGTATCATCAATAATGCGATCGTGAAGCGTGAGCAAACAATTATTGTTATTCTGATGTGAAACTGGATAGTTTAAGTACTGACATTTTAAAGAAAGAACATGCAGGCTATCGCGCATGTTTTAGATTTAGACATATAGAATCTGGGCATTCTGAACACATTTGAATGGAACATTATGGAATACACGTAGACAATATGAACTTGGCAAATCAAACAGTGTAACCACGCAGTGTGAGCATAAAAATGCGGACATGTAGACCATAAAACGGACATTTTACAGAGCACTTAAATTTGTAAATGAAGAAAATAATGAAAGCTCGATGTCCGAGCTAAAATTTGTTTTGTATATTGATTTCAAAACTTGCTCCATATCAGCCTATTGAGCAAGATATGAATCTCATCGAACAGGCAATTCTGGCACAAAGCGATAGCAAATAAATTATTTAATAACATGAGATTTTTGTTTTGCAAGTCTTCCCCTAACATTATTTCATTCACTCGTCTTCCTCCTCTTATTTTCCTCTTCTTCTTTCTTCTGTCTTTCTTCTTCTTTTCCTTTTTCTTTTCTTCTTTCTCCTTTTTTTTTCTCTGCCAATTTTTTTTTCTGGGGGGGGGGGGCACACCAAATCTCAGGGGGCACGTGCCCCCCCCCCTCCCGTAGCTACGCCACTGTAAAGGGATGGTCCGGGCTGAAAGTATGTATAGATTAATAATGCAGAAATTCATCAAAATCGGATAACAAATTGAATTATTGAGTTATTGAATTTTAAAGTTAAGCAATATTTTGTGAAAACAGTCGTCATGAATATTCATTAGGTGGGCTGATGATGTCACATCTCCACTTGTTATTTTGTATTTTTTGTATGAAATTAGGTTTATTCAAATTTTTCCTCCAAGAATTAGAAAAATTGGATTGACAACTGATTTAGTGCATTAGATTCACACAAGTATGAAATAATGAAAAATATGATTTTATGTAAACAATAAGAAAACAGAAAGTGGAGATGTGACATCATCAGCCCACCTAATGAATATTCATGACGACTGTTTTCGTAAAATATTATTTGTTCTTCGATTTTGATGAAATTTTCGTCATTTTGCTCAGCGAATTCTACTCTATGTATTAAGATATAAATAAATTAGTTTCAGCCCGGAACATCCCTTTAATGAATTCCTATCGATGATTGTGAAAGAGTGAATCATTTCGTGAGATACGCATCATTTACAGGGACATTCTTTATACACTTTTTTTTATTACTGTGTGTTCTGTTGGTGTTGGAGTTAAGTTGGCGCTCTCAGGGGCGGATCCAGCTTTCGCCAATAGGGGGCCGAAAATATTTTCATCAACATTTTTCTCGATTGACCGCTATAATCAGATTTATTATTTTTTTTGGGGGGGGGGTGGGGGGTTCAGGGGTATAGTCCTAATTAAAGACTTAAGTTTTAAGTGTATGCTGTTTTATTGTTATAAACAAGATAAGGTATCTCACGTAGTCTTAATATATAATGTGAGCGCGAAGCGCGAGCTCAAATTCTTTGATATTTTTTGTCCTTAGACCTGAAGATTCTGAGGAGATTTTATAATCATGAAAAAAGATAAGTATCCAGCTAAACAATGCGAGCGCGAAGCGCGAGCCGAAATTTTACTACAACAACGTGAAAAGGGACTCAATTAGGACTGTTTTTAGTGATTAATGAAGAGGATACAAGTATCACCAATGAAATAATGAGAGTGTGAAGCACGAACTCAATATATTATGACATTCCGACCTGAAAACTGGACAGTCTAAGTGCGTTTTTATTCAAATAAAGAACAAGCTGTATGTCTCAAACTATTAAATGCGAGCGCGAAGCACGAACTTTTTTTTTATATACTGACATGATAAAGGAGCATTTTGACAAATTTTGGTAAGAATTTCCAAAGAGGATAGGTAACTCACAAATCAAACAAAATTTTGGTACATATAAACAATTTGTGTAAATCAAACAAAATAATGAAAGCTTGATGTGCGAGCTAAAATATTATGTGAAAATTGATTTCAGAATTGGATATATAAGTGCCATATAATCCTCTTGAATGGGATTCATTACACAGGCAATGCGAGCGCGAAGCGCGAGCGAAAATTTTGATATAAAGTATTATTTCCAATTCTTCCCCTCACCTTTTTCTTGTTTCCTTTCGGGGTCGGGCCGGCCGTTACGAGGCTGTAAATTACACATCATGGGTATGATACTCTTTCTTACTATTCTTTCTGTTTTTCATAGTTTCTATCAAGTTAAAGAGTACACTTTTTATGCAGGTTGTCAAAAAATATGGGGGGCCGGGGCCGGCTCGGCCCCCTCCTGGATCTGCGCCTGGCTCTTCAATCTGGTAGATTATCTGCGCCAGGTCGTTTCCGAGTTAGTTGCTTCATTCCCGCTTCAATGTCCTCGGCGTTAGACTTACAAGTGTTGAATTCTTTTACTTTATTTTACTTCATATCATTTTAGTTGGGTTTTTGTGTGTGTGTAATGGGTAAGAAGTTTCATTGTGGAATATGTGAGAACTTTTTCAAAGTCAAACAAAAGGGATTACATCAGTGTACTACTTGTCGGAAATAGATACAATTCTGTCATGTACTAGTGTAACTTCAAATTTATATACTTTTGTAGTTAAGAGAGATTTGTTGATTGGGAATGCTCGAGATGTGTCTTTTATACCTTGGTCACATTTGCTCTACGGCGGCCGTACGGCGGGTCGAAAACAGCCGTTTTAACATTTTTTTGTCCAACTACATATGGGTGGTTTGAATTAAAATTAATAGAACGGCCGTTTTCGACTCGCCGTACGGCCGCCGTAGAGCAAATTTGACCAAGGTATAAGCGGTTACCGTTCTACGATAGGCCTATATCAACGTCATCCACTACTACTGAAGATTTATGTGAAAATTTAAATGAATGGGTAAATATGACCAATGTTTTGAAATATAATCAATTGTTAAATGCTAAGGGCATGATAGTTATTCAGTTGAATGTCGTCAGCCTAATACTCAACCACCTGCACGAAGTCAAATACTGTAGCAGTCATGAAATTAATATACTGTAATATTCAGAGGCAGGAATAGGAATAGAGGTGGCGTTGCCACGTATATTTGCAATAATATTGATCATCAGCAACTGTCTCACAACTCCATGGAAAATCTTGAAGCCATTCTGATTTCTATTAATCTGAAACAATTCTAAACCACTGCTATTTCTAAATTGGTATCGACCACCTAACTCGAAGAGTGACATCCTTTCAGCATATATGCCAATTTGCTAACTGTTATGGATGTTTTTAATTACTCTGAAGTCTTGATGGATGATCTTAATTTTGATATTAGCAAACATCTATTAACGGTGAGAGAAAGAAATACTTACAGATAAATAACATACATGGTATGCATCAGATTAATACAGTTCAATGTACAAGGGTAACAAATGAGACATCGACACTTGTCGATCATACACTCTAAAAAAGGATTGGTCAAAATGACCAATCTGTTGGTTAATATGTGTCCGACCGATAAAATTGGTCGAAAGCAACCAAACTATTGGTTCAAATCGACCAAAATTTTGGTTGATATTGACCAATTTTATCGGTCGGACACATATTAACCAACAATGATTGGTCATTTTGACCAATCCTTTTTAAGAGTGTATTATGGTCATAAATTGCCTTAATATAAACTAAATGCCTTTGGTGTAATTGATAATGGTTTAAGTGATCACTCGATGAGCTATTTATCATGGAAATCTTGTAAAAATGTCCAATCGAGTGCAAAATATGTAACATTTAGAAAATCTAATGGAATTGATACGAATTTATCATACACAGATCTCAGAGCTCAAAATTGGAATAATGTTGAAGGTTGTGATAACATTGATATAGCAGTTAACAAATGGGAGGAGCTTCTGTTAGAGGTTGTCAACAAACACATGCCTATGAAAACCAAGCGTGTGAGAAAGAAACATTCCCCTTAATTGGCTAACGATTCAATATTTGAACTTATAAAATCTCGTGATAAAATGAAAGATAAGGCAAGTCACAAAAAACAGGATGTTTACTGGAAAGAATATAGACGCTTAAGAAATGAAGTCACAATAGAGATTAGAAAAATAAAAAAGAAGTAGTATTCTGCGAAATTCGGTGAATGTAAGGACCGAAACAAATGTAGGAAAATTTTGAAATCATTTTGTACCAAATAGAAGCTCCTCTCCACCTCTTATCACTCTAGCAAATTATTTTAACAATCACTTTCCAAGCATTGCATGTTGAAAAATTAACGTCTGGTGCTAAAAACTTTAATGACGTTATATAGAAACTTGTTGAATTGGTAATACCGGTACATTTCGTGAAACTTTTGTTCTATCTTCTCAAGGGCGCCGGAAGCGGGGGGGGGGGCACTTGCCACTTGCCCCCCAAATAAAAATTTTGGGGGGCAAAACGAGATTTTGCCCCCCTCCCATGTGCCCCCTGAAAGAAGAAAAATGATAAATTATTTAAGGACAAAAGTAAACAATGAAGGCACTTTTCTGCTTAAAAATTGTCATTTCCATTGTCAAAAATATTCACGAAAATGTTCCTCTGTGAAACATACCTTTGATAAGCCCCTTTTCCATCTTATTACAGTGTGATAACGTTTAACCTTTTAATGAATACATTTCAGACTAATACCGAACGGCAAATTGATAGTGGTCCACCAATGATTAGGTTTATAACTCTATGATGCTGGCTGCATGTGTCGGCTATCAAACGCGCGGTCGCCCAGAAACGCTCAGACCGGACCCGACATCACTGACGAGTGTGAATACTAGTTACTTGAGCAACATAATGGAATCTATGTCATAACTGTCAAGCCCAGAAACCATAACATCTCGAGATTGTCATTATCTCATATACTTGTTGCCTGAGTAAGTCATCCCTGAAATAGTAAGTATAGTTAAATAAAGATACAGATTTAAATTATGAAAACTTGTCTCAATTATTTCATTTTCAACTAAATATAAATTGAGTTGATACAATGATAACAAATCAATGCCTTAAAGAAAATACCAAGGTCATTTCAACTCAATATAGACATGTTATCAGAAAAATACACATAGAATAATCATATGTAGAGGATTATAATTTATAATTTGTGAAAATTGTGAATCCCACTCGCAATCAACTTAGAGATAATGTTTAGACATGAAAGAAAATAAATTCTGTGAAAGTGTCTACTTGACCCGACTCATATTATCCGAGATATGAATAAAAATGTAATTAAAGAATATAAAAGAAAAAATAAGCGTTACAGTACTGCTCTACTATAAAAAAAAAAATCTTAAGATATTTTCACAGCCCTGTTTTTTCCTCTATTCCTTTTCATTGGCATGATTGGCAGGCGTTTTGTCTGATACTATTTCAGCTCAATATGATATAGCACTTATGTATTTTAGATTCCAAAACCTCTTCCCATTACCTGTTATAGATCGAGATGGCAGCTATGTTCTCTGGTTCATACCAGCTTTTGTTATTCATGGACGTTTGCAAAAAAAAAATCCGGGGGTGGGTGGGACTGCAAGACCTACATTTTCGAAGAAACCTATATAAGAGCGAGGGGGTTTGTGATGGGGGAATTTTTTGCATTTTCTAGAATAAAATTGAAGGATTTCGTGCACACTTTTGGTGAATTTTGCCCTCTCGATCGGCGGCCCCCGGCTGCCTTCGGTCATGTTTGTCATCTTAAAGTCTTTAAAAGGCCTATATTACATTGGTTTGAAACAATTTCGTTTGCAATAAGGCTCGTCATTTGCTGGAACTGCGACCATGATCATGAAGAAACACCAGTCTGGGTCAGAAGGGAGGAAACAGAAGGAGCAAAAAGAACTCCAAGACTGTTTAATTCTAAAGAAATTTATTTTTGAATGCTCTTAGAAACGCAACTTTTATACTACATTTTTACACAAAGTCCTTACCGTGGGGGTCCCACACCCTCTCCCGCTCGATCGCTTCGGTGTCTCACGCTGTCAAAAATATTGTGCCCCCTTAGGGATTTTGCCCCCCCCCCAAAAAAAAAAAATGAAAGTGTTCCGGCGCGCCTGCATCTCCTGTGTCAGTAAACGATGTGTTGAAATTAATTAATACTTTAAAAAGATTTTAAAAAATCTGTTGGCATTGATGGTATTAGTTCATTCATTTTTAAAAGCAGCTGCTCCAGTAGTGCTTAGATCTTTGACATTTCTGATAAATAAATCTGTTACAGAAGTTATAGTCCCTTAACGTTGGAAAATAGCTGAGATAATACCATTGTTTAAAAAAGGTGACAAAACATAATCGGACAAAATAGACCTATACTGCCATGTGTCTCTAAACTTTTGGAAAAGGTAATTCAACAGCAAACAATTATCTTCATGCTAATAGTATATTAACAAAAGAACAATCAGGATTTAGATCTAAGCACTCGACATGAACTGCCCTGATTAAGGTTTATTTATTTATTTTATTTATTAGAACATATTTAATCAGGTACAAAAGATCAGTATAAAACTGTTTTTCATCAATGACCTGATGAAAACATAAAGAATAACATAAATCATCACATCATACATGAAAATATAGTCAAAAATCTAAATCAAAGATAACAATACTTAGTAACATAAATAAACAAATATTGTTACTTAAATGGTATTATTAATCAAACTAGAATATTTTAAATTATTAAAAAGGAACAGTAACTAATTTTAATACTACTAATTGTATAATTTATTCGCTGATAAAAACAATAAACAATGAAATAATTCTGGCACAATAGAAAATCGAGTGAAAAAGAAAAAAAAATTAAAAAATGGCAATCAGTTATAAAGGTATGTCTAATTATAAGATATCAAAGGGTTAGGATCATTACATATAAAAGCAATGTAACATCAATATTAAATAGGAATAGGGGAATTATATGTTACAACAAATGAAATATAAGTAAGGGTTATTATGTCATTGTGGCAGCCATTGTGAGTCGAAAATTGACATGATATCATAGGAAATACATTTTTTAAAGGATGATTTAAAAGAATTTACTGTAACTGCATTCTGAAGTGAGTATGGTAAATTGTTCCAGACCCGTGCGGCGGAGAACATAAAAGATTTTTTGAAGCATTCAATATTTGGTTTAGGGGGAACAACATTTAGTGTATTATAATTACGGGTTCTAACATTATGCCTTTCACAAACCATTTCAATATTATTACATAAACGAGATGGGGCCATTCCATGAATACATTTATACATTAAGTTTGCTAAAAAATAATCCCTTCTTTGTTCAATAGATCTCCATTTCATATCCTTGACAATCTGTTCCCCACTATAATTTATAAAATCGAAATTACTAGTAACGTATCGGGCAGCTCGTTTCTGAAGTCTATGAAGTTTTGAGAGGGCATTATAACCTATTTTATTTCCCCAGACTGATATGGCATAGTCAAAACAGGGTTGTATATTGGATTTATATAATATATTTAATAGGTTTTCATTAAGGATATGACGTAATTTACCAAGTGAAAATATCTTATAAGCTAAACTTTTAGACAACATAGCAATATGTGAATTCCATTTTAGATTTTCGTCTATTTCTACCCCAAGATATCTAATAGTTTTAACTTGTTCTACTGGCTTATCGTCAATGAATAAGTGAAGTTTATCAGTGGATCCATTTTTAAGCAACATGACTTTTGTCTTATCAACATTAATTGTAAGATGATTGGCGTCATACCATTTTTTTATTTTATCTAAGTTATTTTTCATATCAATATTTATTGTTGTTATGTTTGGACCAATATTATATATGACAACATCATCCGCAAATATATTACATGTGCCACTTACACTTTCAGATATATCATTAATCATTATGAGAAATAAAATAGGGCCCAGAACACTTCCTTGTGGGATCCCAACGGTTACATTTTGATAGGATGATAATAGACCGTGGCAATATACAGTTTGTTTTCTGTTGCGAAGATAACATTTAAACCATTCCAAAGCGATATCATAAATTCCATATTTCTCCATTTTAAAAAGAAGTAGATTATGGTCAATTGAATCAAAACATTTTGATATATCCAAAAAGCATGCTCCAACAACTTCATGTTCATTAAATGCTTCATACCAGTCGTCGACGACTCTGTGTAAACAAGAGACTGTAGAATGATTTGGTAAGAAGGCAAACTGATCAACGCTAAAAAGGTCATGATCAAGAAAATAATTAATGAGTTGTTTTTTAACAATCTTTTCAATTAATTTTGCAATATGACAGACAACTGATATTGGCCGATAATTTGTCTTGTCCAATTTGGACCCTTTCCCCTTATATATAGGAGTCGTTTTTGAAATCTTCCAATCGTCGGGGACTGACCCAAGAGAAAGACTGATATTAAATAGTCTACGTAAAGATTTATAGATATAAGGGGCAGCAAGTCGTAAGAGCTTTGAGTCAAAATCAAGGATATCTAAATTACTAGAAGATGAGAGTTGACGGAGTAATTTAAGGACCTCATCAGGTTGAATATCTGTAAACGTAAATTTATACAAGCATTTTGGGTGTTTCCATTCAATAGTATTATCGGTGTAAAGCTTATTCATCTTTTTACCAACATTGGAAAAATAATCATTCATTGTTTCACAATCAATTTCAGAAGGTATATTATCATTATTTTTTTTATTTCCTATTACCATATTAAATTCCTTCCACAATTTCTTTGGATTATTCTTATACTTATCTGACACTTCATTATAATATTCTTTTTTATTTGTTCGTATTAGACTTGTAATCCTATTTCTTATTCTCCGATATTCAATTAGATCTTTGTTAAGCTTTTTCTTATCGTACTTCTTTTTAAGATAATCTCTTTTGTACATTAATCCTATTATGTCCGGTGTTATCCAAGGGGAGTAACGGTCCTTAACTCGAGTAGTTTTTATATAGGGGCATGTTTTTTACAAACATTTAAGAAGAAAGATTTCCATTTATTCCATAATGTATTTACGTCAGTCTTATCATCCAGAGAAATTGTTTCATTTTCAGAGTCATATTCAGAAAAATCAGTAAGAAATTGATTTTCATCAAAGTTTTTATAGTTACGAAAACGAAGTTTTATGTTTGACCTTAGGAACATCGATATTTAGACAAGTATATATAAGATAATGATCACTTAAAGAAATACATGCAACGTCTGATATTAAATGCAAATCGGGAATGGACGTATAAATGTGATCAATACATTTTGACGTTGTCAAACTAAGCCTAGTGGGTTTTCTTATTATCTGCGAGAGCATAAAGAGATTTTCGAGATCATCAATCGAACCCGGACCTATGGATTCAGAGTCAAGATAATCTATATCAATGTCACCTAAAATCATTATTTTTTTTTTATTTTCAATAGATACAAGTTCAAGAATATCAAATAGGTCATGAAAAAAATCACTAGTTGAATTTGGGGGTCTGTATATACAGCATAATACTATACTTTCATGTTTAATATTATTTAGTTCGAGCCATACTGCTTCTAAACTTTCATGATTCAGGTCGGATCTGTGGCTGAAAGATAGATTATTGCGTATATAAATACAAACGCCCCCTCCGCGTTTGATAGACCTATCGCGCCGAATAATGTTATAATTATCAATTTTGACTGTATCATCACTAACAAGGTTACAGATGAATGGCTCAGATCTCTTGATAACAGAATGTACACTGGAACTGTTTATAGACCTGCAAAAAGCATTCGACACTGTGGATCATTTAAGATCCTCTTGAATAAGCTTGAGAATATTGGGATTACT
Organism: Lytechinus variegatus; assembly: GCF_018143015.1. Taxonomy (NCBI): domain Eukaryota; kingdom Metazoa; phylum Echinodermata; class Echinoidea; order Temnopleuroida; family Toxopneustidae; genus Lytechinus; species Lytechinus variegatus. The sequence goes on from NC_054742.1 coordinate 32,374,227, forward strand.
GATATAGCACTTAACTGGTTTTAAAGTTACTTATCAGGTAGAGCGATTATCACATCGGTAAGTGATGCAATGTTAGAGGTACAGCCTCTCAAATTCGGTGTTCCACAATGATCCTTATTAGGTCCACTGTTGTTCCTTATATTTATAAATAATTTGCCCAAATGTTTCAACATTTACATGCAGACGATTCTGTGGTCTACTTTTCACATGAAGAAACACAAGTTTTACAAACAACAATGAATAAGGAATTGAAAGTACTGGAATCGTGGATGAAGAAAAACGAGTTTAGAATAAATTGCAACAAAACTGTTTGTATGTTTATAGGCTCGAAAAAAATGCTTTCTAAGAATGGATCTATATCAAACTTAAAGGACAAGTCCACCGCAACAAAAACTTGATTTGAATAAAAAGAGAAAAATTCAACAAGCATAACACTAAAAATTTCATCAAAATCGGATGTAAAATAAGAAAGTTATGGTATTTTAAAGTTTCGCTTATTTTCAACAAAATAGTTATATGAACGAGCCAGTTACAACCAAATGAGAGAGTTGATGACATCACTCACTCACTATTTCTTTTGTATTTTATTATATGAAATATGAAATTTTGTTATTTTCTCGTCATTGTCATGTGAAATGAAGTTTCATTCCTCCCTGAACACGTGGAATTCCATTATTTTAACATTTTGTGCTTCAGGCAAGGAGGTCCTAATCGTCAAATTCGTGAAAACTGAAATATTGTATAATTCAAACAATAAAAAGCAAAAGAAATAGTGAGTGAGTGACATCATCGACTCTCTCATTTGGATGTAACTGGCTCGTTCATATAAATATTTGGTTAAAAATAAGCGAAACTTTGAAATGTCATAACTTTCTTATTTTACATCCGATTTTTGATGAAATTTTCGGCATTGTGCTTATCTGATTTTTCTCTATTGATTCAAATCAACATTTTTCTGAGGTGGACTTGACCTTTAAATGGTGTTCGCTTAAATCAAGTTAAAAGTTTGAAAAAATCTCGGTGTTCATGTTGACTCAGCAGAATTAAAGTGGAATCTGCAGGTAGATAACATGTGTAAGAAGACTGGAAAAAAATGATAAATTTCTTATGCAGACTTAAACACTTTATGAGTACTTCAAGCTTGAATGTAATATATAAAACAGTTTTTTTTACCTCATTTTGACTATGCTGATAATAATAATATAAGGAATTTATATTGCGCACATTATTATCCACATTGTTAGGTGCTCCTATATACCCGGCTAAGCTATAGGCGTTCATAGCGCACACAGCTTTTTAAGGAATTACTTCATATACCGGTATCCATTTACCTCACCTGGGTTAAGTGCAGCACATTGTGGATCAGTTTCTTGCTGAAGGAAATTACGCCATGGTTGGGATTCGAACCCACGACCCTCTGTTTCAATGTCCGAAGACTTATTCACTGGGCCACAACGCTCCATATTATAGTCTGGCAATCCACCAGTATAATGACAAAAACTCCAAAAAACCCATATATAAACCTATATGAACATAAAACAATGTCCGAACTTCATAGTCTGCTGGACTGGGAAAAACTATGCAAGCGAAGAAAGAGACACATGTTATAATTTATGTATACAATAATGCGTGATTTGGCTCCTGGGTATAAGAAGGAGAACTTTATACTGAAAACAAATATAATTTCAGAAAATGTGACTAGAATTTATAGCACACCAATCAACACGTTATTGAGGTATCTGTTGCATTTTTTTGGTGGACTATGGCTCATAAGCTATACTTCTTAGTAGTTCACCACGTTTCATTTCCATCTTGTCTCATGGGTGTTACTAAATTTCATAAAAAGTAGTGCATGTATTATGTATATTACTCTATAATTATTCACTTTTGTTCTTTGCTATTTACTTGTATCGCAGTGATTTACAGTTGTTGTTCGGTGTAGAAACGAAATAAAGATTCATTCATTCATTTCTACTTTGAATGCATTTGATTTGATTTATCGTTTTCTTCTTCATCCATAACATTCGTATAATACATTTTTTCATAACAGAATAAACATAATATGTTAGCATTATTGGCATGAATCATAAATAAAGAGTACTAAAAAAATCATTTCAGACAAAAATGATTAAGTATGTGATATTCACAATTTGCATGAGAAGGATTGTCATCATAAGCAGATTGCTTAAAAAATTGACAATATTGTAGCATGCTGAACACTGTAGGCCTACTTGGCAAATACCAGTCATTCGTGGACGCTTTTTTGTGGATGTAAATGAGACACAATTCAAAAGAATATATGAATAATCAAGACATCGAAGTTGGTGCTTATCTCATTAATGTTAAACCACCATGTCACTTTAGTACCAATGACCTTCCTCTGATCATGGGCAGAAGTCTGATCATGCGCAGAGTGGAACTATATGAACTGGCTACATGCTGGGTGCTCATACCTGCTTTTAGACCTATGAACTTCTATGAGTAAATACAATGCAAAAAATACAACATGAGGATACACAATTCAGACAATATCAAGAAATATTTGCTGCTCTACCCAACATTGGTTTTTAAAAACGAAAAACTGGGGGAAATGTTTCAGAACTCATGTTCCCAATTATTTCATATATTGATTAAGCCAAAAGAATAATAAAACTTCATTGGCAATCAAAGCAGTTTCATCAGCATTATTAAGCCATAAGTGTATATTTTTACATCTCTATGGTATCATCCCAGCTAACAAAGTCCACCAGTGATACGATATTTGCTCCTGCGACAATAATGCTCCAGGCTGATTATATAGGGTTGTAATATTGTTCAGGTTTTAGGATAGATTTAGGGGAGGATATAGTGATAGACCACGGGTTAAAAATGGTCATTCGATTAGTGTGTGGAATTTAGAGTGGAGCAATGGTCGCCGGAGCAAATGTCATGGAACAATCCCACATGCACCTTATTGGAATTACTCCCCGACAAACTATGTCAATATCCCGCTGAAAGTTTTTTGGGGGCTTCTCGGAGCTTGAGAATTTTTCGAAGTTGCTCAATGAAAACTGCCTGTCGTGCCAGTGGATATAGCCTTATACTGACAAAGCAGTTAGCCTCCCCCTTATAAGAAACTCTTTCTAATATCATGCGAGAGAGCGTAGCGACCGATCAAAAAAAAAATCATATTTTTGAAATGCTTGAGAATTTTTCATCTATATATTGCATCAGGGCCTGCTGTGTTATAGATAGAGATATGGGGAGTATGACTGGTGGCGAAGAATATCCCTTTCATACCTTAAACAAATTTCTATATTTTATTCTACATTCTTCTTCATAATATTGAATATTGTTCATGTTTTGTTCGATTTTTCTTTCATTTGTAAATGCTTGATAATTTGTTGATTTAGTTGTCTTCATGGCATGACAGTCATACATTAAATAAAACAATGAGAAATCATTCATGTAATCTGTAACACATCACATTTAATCACCAAAGAGATCATTCTTAAACTTTTGACAGGTTGTGAGTTCTTTTGACACATTCGTTCACCGTATTATATACCACTGATCAAATCGATACCAAAACTCGATATAAATTCTCCCTATTCCCCTTCACTGGTAACTTAAAGTCATTGCATTTTGATTACTCGAATACTCACGTGCAAATGATTTCTAATAGGCCTAATATCATGACCCCCCCCCCCAGTGGCGTACCGTGGGTCACCAGCAAAAATTTTGAGTCACTTAGTGATCGAGCGCGCGAAGCGCGCTCAGTTGTCAGGTATACTGACCTAATATAGACATTTTTAAGGAAGCACTTGTAGTCATTGTAATCATAAATAAAAATACGCATCTCAGCAATCAAATAATGCGAGCGCGAAGCGCGAGCTGAAAATTTTTGATATTCAGACCTAAGAAGGGACATTATAATCGATTTTGTAATCATGATACGTACCTGTCTCGCTAAACAATGCGAGCGCGAAGCGCGAGCCGAAATTTTTGTATATATTGACCCCAAACATGGAGATCTTAATGACTATATATTAATAGTATACATATCTCACCATAGTCATCTAATGCGAGTGCCAAGCGCTTGCTAATTTTGTTAGAATTACATCTGAACACATGAAGCACTTTGTGTAGTCATTGTAATCATGATTACCATACGCATCTCACTAATCAAATATTGTGAGCGCGAGCTGAAAATTTAGACAATTCAGACCTGAAGCGGGGCATTCTAAGTCTTGCTTGTAGGAATTCACTAAGACCATACGTATTTCACTAACCAAATGATGCGAGCGCGAAGCGCGAGCTGAAAATTTTTGATATTCAGATCAGAAAAAGGGACATTTTAAGGAATGATTTTAGGAATTCACGGAGAGCAGACTTATCTCACCAATCCACTGATACGAAGGTAATCGCGGACAGGAAATGTTTTATATTAATACTTTAACATGGGGCAATCATTTTAAGTAATCATTAAAAAAGAACCATATGTCACTACATAAAACAATAATGTATTTGGTGTATGTTGACTTGAAACGGGAGTTTTTCGTACAACAGGTTTATATATCTCTCTAAACAGACAATGCGAGCACCAGGAACAATGATAACATAGGACCTGAGCAAATTATGTTTCATAGACTTATGATAATGTTTCCTATGTAATATAGCATAACATGATTATAATGTAATATACCATTAGATTGAATAATAATTTCTTTCCCACTACGTTACTCTTCCTTTCTCCCTCTTTTTCTCCTTTTCCCCGTTTTTTTTTTTTGGTCAGCCGATGGGGGGGGGGGCACGTGCCCCCCATGCCCCCCCCCGTAGTTACGCCACTGACCCCCCCCTCTCCTGTGAAGGTGGATTATAACCCTGATCTGCATAGAACCATAGTCTCATAAAGCTGAGTGATAACCCTGATCTGCATGGAACCATAGTCTCATAAAGCTGAGTGATAACCCTGATCTGCATGGAACCATAGTCTCATAAAGCTGAGTGATAACCCTGATCTGCATGGAACCATAGTCTCATAAAGCTGAGTGATAACCCTGATCTGCATGGAACCATAGTCTCATAAAGCTGAGTGATAACCCTGATCTGCATGGAACCATAGTCTCATAAAGCTGAGTGATAACCCCGATCTGCATGGAACCATAGTTTCATAAAGCTGAGTGATAACCCCTATTCTGCATAGAACCATAGTCTCATAAAGCTGAGTGATAACCCTGATCTGCATAGAACCATAGTCTCATAAAACTGAGTGATAACCCTGATCTGCATAGAACCATAGTCTCATAAAACTGAGTGATAACCCTGATCTGCATGGAACCATAGTCTCATAAAGCTGAGTGAGTAGGCTCTAGAGTCTTGAATGAATAAATACATGATTACTAAAAATTGCAAACCATCCAATTTGAATGCATTTTAGCACCTAACAAGATTATTAACCCCAAAACGAATACCCAAGGTTGACGACGTGCGTTTCATTCTTTCTACATGATAGGGTGATATTGATCCGTTTTATCCTGGTGTTGGTATCCATTAAATATCAAACTGCTTCTTATATACAAATATTTGTTTTTCGTCACACAAAACAAGCTTTCCAGACGGAGTCACCAAGCATGCACTTCGATAAAAAGATGTGCTCGGGTCGTTAAAACCTACTTCCCCTTTCACCTTGATTTCACCGTCCAGAGACATCTGACCAACGGTACACCTTCCACTGGTCTTATTCCAGTTGGTCACAAATATAGTGTCCGTTAGAGTCTCTGATCGAAACAAGGAAAAGTCCCCTTCGTCGTAGACATGAGACTTTGTTTCCCCATTTCTTGTGATGACGGTGACTTCGCAATCACCACTACGTGCGATGATGCTCCCTGATGACAATGCGTGGATCCGACCGCGGATTTCCTTTCCCGAGAAGTTAATCGTGTCCTCAATCTCTCCATTGTCAGGGTTGATGATATGGATGCTTGACTGTCCATAAATCGCGGCAAGGATCTTACCATCTGATCCAACATCCACATACGCATAATTGTAATCGATTCTTGGTATAGGAATGTTCCGAATCTGATTCCAGTTGTCGTCGTGTACAGTTACACATTTGTCCAAAATGTCCCCAGTACATCCTTTGCGGAACTTTCCGCATGCTATCCTGCTCCGGTCAATAGAGGAACAGGCAACAAAGTATGTATCGGGATTGCCCTCGACTGCTCTGATAGATGTGCCTTGACTGAGATTAATTACATATAGTCCGAGATCAGTTTGTTCATGATTTGTCACAGCAATGCTATCGTATCCCACCAAGCCCACAAATTTTGGCACCTTCACTGGATTTTCAATGCCTTGTACATCGATAGTCTTTATGTGTTTCCACCGCATATAATTGGAGCATTCTAGTCGCCCACAGAATGAGCTATTGATGTAGCCTTTGACGAACCTGACGTTGCGCAGAATGTGTTCCAGCTTTCTAACTGCTTGGCAACCTTCTTTATCACGTAATGAGCGAATCAATTTCAAGACTTGATAGGTATTTTTCATCAAATCACAGTCGTCTTGTTTTAATTCTTTGACCTTGTCACACATTCCGTGAATGATGGTGACCTTCTTTTTGAAGTCCATCTCTAAGTTTTCGATCTTTTCTTTAAGGAGCGAGATTTCCTTAAGAATTTCATTCTTCTGCTGCTCCAAAGGCTCTATTTGTTTATCAGCATACTTGTAACAGAACCTTAACTTTGTCGCCCTCTCCTCATTGATTCGGCCTATTTTTTCCTCTGCTTCTGCATTTATTTCTCTTTCCTTTTCCCGCTTTATTGTTTTTTCATTTTCAATTTTAGCATCGTAAGCATTTTGAACAGCTGTTTGAACCAATGTCAAATCGAAAGCTGCAACTGCTTTGCAAGATTTTATACCTTCTTGAACATTGAGTAAATACTCATTCCTTTGTCCAGTATCTGTTTCTGTTTTCATTTCCCTTATAAGATCCTCTATGTTCTCATTGTTGCAAGTTATATGGTTCTCAGTGACACATATATTGCATATAGCTATCACGTGATGTTCGCAGTAGAATTTGATTGGCGTGTTGTGTTTCGCACATGACCATGTTGCGTGTCGCCTTTCTCTGTTCAGTCGATCTTGTTCAAACGGCCCTGAGAAATCAGACGCCATGATGTATTACGTCACCTGTTCATAGATGAAAAGAAAGTGTCTTACATGAATTCAATGGCATTAAGAAACGACTTCGGCTGTTATAAAGTTTCACTTTCTACTATTTTCTTCAGACGACTTGCAGGCTGGATGTGTAAACCTTTTTTGTATATAACTCTTTCACTGGCCTTTTATGCATTCATTTATGCCTGCATGCATTAGGTTGAATTAAATACCAAATGAATAGCTAGAAAATATATTTTTATGACGACGAGATAAATAAAAGTAATTACAGGGCATAAAATATTATATGATACCGAGAGATATGACAATATAGTGGTTCCAAGGGAAAACCGATAACCGGCCGGTGTATCCACTGATCTGTTAACAGTCATTTTAGTGCATGGTCCTAGTAGGTCCATGGTGAGTGCAATAAATCCGATCGCTTCTCAGCATCGGGGGCGGGGGGATCGTCTTCAGATTAAAATAAAAACATCTTTAGGAAATGATTGATTTACAATTAACAAACTGAAAATACAATTTGATGTTCGATATACCATCCCCTCCCATTTCATTTGCATGGCTCTGAGTCCATGTGAAGCTTGATTTATCCTGCAGAAAATATAATCACAAAAAAGCAAACTAGAGAGCAACAGATGCGTCTGTGCTGGGAGGTAGTTTTCGCAACCGCGAGGCACAACGCTTTCGGGAACATAGAGACTGTATTGCTAAATGTCCTTCATGATAATGAAGTCTTTGTCGATCAGGGTTAATGAATCGAAACAATGGTTTCGTCCTGGACTCTGGGAAAAAGCTCCGAAACGTAGGACGAAACTGCTGTTCCGATTACTTTTAACAAAGCCCATGGCCAGCCGCCCAGCTTTTAATTGTAATTTGCATTTTCAATGTATTTGCTGCATGTGTTCTATGATTCGTTGTGCGCGTCAGAACGAAAACTCCTTAATGTACCGAAAATATAACATCGGTGTACGTATAGCAAGGCCTATAATATAAAACATATTGCGTCAGACGAAGTGGGAAGTGTTTCAAATAATAAAAACTTGGGGGATTAAAATTCCGCACCAGAATGAACAAAGGCCAAATTAACTTTGTCCTAGCTACCTTTTATATTTCAGCTACCATGCATGTTCAGACTAACTTCATAAGACGTGCAACAGTCAGGTTTCTAAAGTGAATCGCCATTTTAAACCCACACACAGCCATGCAGGCAACTACTGTTTGGTTAAAATCATTCACCCTTTTCGTGTGTATAATAAGTCATCATACATGTTTTAACAATTATTGCCGCCTATTGTCATGATCGTGAATGCATAAGCGATGATTAATATGTGATCACAGATGCACCAACCAAACTGTTACTTTAGACGAGATAGCCACCGGGAGTAGCCATAGTATACTCGTTATCATCGATATACTTTATTCCAATGAAAAGTTTATATGCTTATCGGATGCTTACATACTAAATTTCTTACCAAAATAAGATCAAATTCCGTGCAGATAAGGTTCGCTGCTGTAAAGAAGGCTCATGCATCATTCAGCTCGGTAGCACCAAATATTATTCAGTCGCTCAACAATCTATAGGGATATTCGGGTTCATTGGAGCAATAAGGAGTCGATATAAAACGATGCCCGCCCCGACGCGATTTTGAACAATACGAAGGGAATACCCCTTATATGCCTGTACTGGAACTGGCATGGGGTTGGATAGGGCCTATGCTGGCCTTAAAAGGGGTAGTCCGGGCCCGAGTCCGGGCTAGAAATAGAATTCAGCAAAATTCTAGAAATTTCATCAAAATTCGATAAGGAATAATGAAGTTAATCATTGAATTTTAAAGTTAAGCAATATTTTGAGAAAACAGTTATAATTTTATGTACCGTATGTCATTATGAATATTCACTCAACATCTATTTCTTAATCAATTTATATTGAACAATACTCTGTGACCAGTCATCCTTCATTTTCCTGTTAAATCATAATCACTTAGCGGTTTCCAGTTGCCTTAACTTTTCATTTTGTCTTAACTTTACAGTAACATTTTCTGCAATGCAATTTTGATCTTTTATTTGATTGTATTTTATTGTTAACAATCATCTGTTTTTTTTAAAGAATAATGTAGAACCTGTAGATGCCATTTTGAGTGATATATTCTTTGTGAATATATTGTACATATTGATTTTTATCTCAGGGCCCTCAAGGACAACATTTTGTGTAACTGATGAGGTCACCCTGATTAAACAAAACTATTTAGGTCCTAAGATAAAAATAATAGCAGAGACAAAATATGCATCATCCATACTTAAGTCACGCGTATTTTTTTTTATAAGATAGTTCAATTGCTGAGAAAATGAAACATGAATAATTAATTTCATGACTAAGAAATCAAGTGTGGACATTAAGATAGGTACCCCACGGGTTATCAACTTTTCATAGTTCACGGAAGTAAATCGTAAATGTTTCCTTGTTAAAGTGCCATGAGCCTAATTACATCAGGAGGGCTCAAGATATTCGTTCGACCCAACCCATTCGAATTTTTTTCAATTTGATGTTGCTGATTGACAAAACTGTATGAATATGATTCAAAATCTAACACTGATTCTAGAAATGGTAACTACTGAACTTCCTTCGCCCAAATTGGAAAGATAAAAAAGTGACTTGGAACTATTTTTTTGACTGGCGGACTAATGAGGGCTATTTTACTGTTTGAATCGATGAATTTGATCGATTCATAGTTATCTTCATAAATGGCAATTTATTTTTAAAATGAGCTGGCTACGCTACCCATTCCTGGTCAGATATGGAATGCCAGATATATATATACTATCCAATGGTAGTAAACATTCCACCCTCTAATTTCACATTTATTTTTTATGAATTTTTCAAAAGTGCCATTTTAACACACAAGTCTATGGGGAATGTTTTACGCGCGTGACACCTGTAATAACGATTTATACGTTTTTTTTAATGATTCCAAACATCATCAAAATAGTGTTACATAAATTTTAAATCTTTGGATTCAAAATTGTACCTCACCAATAAAAAATGCGATCGCGAAGCGCGAGCTGATTTTTTAATATCCTGAGATGATAATTGGACGTTATATAAACATTGTAACCATGAACAGGATGTGTATTTAATCATAAGATATATGCGAGCGCGTAGCGCGAGCTGAACATATTTTAGCATTTTAAAATATGAAGATGCATAATGCGTATCTCGCTAAAACAAAAAATGGAAAATCGAATCACGAGAAGAATAATTTTTGCTTATTGACTTCAACACTAAATTTGTTAGCTTTATCCTATTGAACGGATCAACAACCACTGGGGGCGCGAAGTGCGAACAACATTTTGAATGTAATAATGACCGGAAATATTTGTGTTTAGTTGTTGGGGACTAACAGTGACTGGATGAGAAAGTTTTCGAAATTTGAAGAGTGAATAATATTCACTCAAAAACAGCACATCAATATGCTGTTTTGAAGGACTTAACAAAAAATGAAAATCCATATTTTATTGTTCGAAATAGACATGAAATGAAATACTCCGAAAAATTTGCTTTGCCCAATTGATCGTGGGCCCGGCAGCCGCTGTGCAGCGCCAGATCGACGAGGCTCTATCCCTTTACTCGTTGAACGCCAAACAGCTAGGGTAGCAGCAACTCCCATCTTCTAACGTCTTTTGTCTTGTCTGTCTTGTCTTGGGTTAAGTCGGCATATGCAGACTTGCTGTACTCCGCCAACTTTATTGATGTGTGTGAGATCACCAAGTAAGCAGGTCACTTGCTAGTTTTTTGAGTGAGTTTGGATTTGAAAGAGACCAATGAGTTTATCAATCTTTGGTAGTTCGAGGGAAGAAACTGTATTTATGAGCATCCCTTTTGACTAGCAGACGTTGGAGCTTGATACTATTTCCTCTAGTCTGCCGGGTGGTTTGCTGGATGAAGTTTTTTGGGTTGATGACAACAAGACCTTTGATTATTTGGAACATTAGGCTCAGTCTACTATATTTCCGTCTGTCTTCCAATGAGTCCCATTCTAAGGCCCGTAGCATGGTTGTGACACTACTGGTTCGTCTGTAGTTCCCCATACAGAAATGAGCTGCCTTTCTCTGAATGGCTTCTATCTTCTGGGTATCCTTCTTGTAATGGGGATCCCATGCAGGGGATGCGTATTCCAGGATTGGTCTCACCAACGTTTAGTTGTTTTATTTCCTTGGGAGCAGACCAGAAGTTCCTTCTCAGGAAACCCAGTACTCTGGAAGCTTTGGAGCAGACTTGATCTGGGCGTCCCAGCGCATCCTGTTATCCATTTCAACACCAAGGTAAGAGCGTGTAGACACTTCTTGTAGTTTTTGGCCACAGAAGGTGTAATCTCTTTCTGTAGGAGTCTGTACTGCCTTAGATGGTATTTCATGATGACGCATTTGGCTGGATTGAAGGACATGGCCCATTTATTCTGCCACTCTTCTAGTTTTGACAGATCGTTTTGGAGGATTTGAAAGTCATTAGAATTTGTGCCAAAAGTGTAAATGACACAATCATCGGCGAACAGCCTTGTCGTTGACAGGAGGCCATCAGGTAGATCATTGATGTACATAAGAAAATCTAGTGGGCCGGTTACTGTGCCCTGGGGCACTCCTGAGAGCACTGGCAACTCCTCGGAGGGAGATCCATTGACCAAGACTGTTTGGGAGCGTCCTGTGAGGAAGTGTCTTTCCCACTTAAAGGACAAGTCCACCCCAACAAAAACTTGATTTGAATAAAAAGAGAAAAATTCAACAAGCATAACACTGAAAATTTCATCAAAATCGGATGTAAAATAAGAAAGTTATGGCATTTTAAAGTTTCGCTTATTTTCAACAAAATAGTTATATGAACGAGCCAGTTACATCCAAATGAGAGAGTTGATGACATCACTCACTCACTATTTCTTTTGTATTTTATTATTTGAAATATGAAATATTCTAATTTTCTCCTCATTGCCCTGTGAAACAAAGTTCTATTTTGCCCTGAACACGTGGAATTCCATTAGTTTAACATTTTGTGCTTCAGGCAACGAGGTCCTCATCGTCAAATTCGTAAAAATTGAAATATTGTATAATTCAAACAATAAAAAACAAAAGAAATAGTGAGTGAGTGACATCATCGACTCTCTCATTTGGATGTAACTGGCTCGTTCATATAACTATTTTGTTGAAAATAAGCGAAACTTTGAAATGTCATAACTTTCTTATTTTACATCCGATTTTGATGAAATTTTCAGCATTGTGCTTGTCTGATTTTTCTCTATTGATTCAAATCAACATTTTTCTGAGCTGGACTTGACCTTTAAGGAGCGATCCAGTAATGCCGTATGATTGGAGTTTTCTCAGTAGTCGTTCGTGTGGAACCTTATCGAACGCTTTGGCGTTCGATAAGGTTCTTTGCTTTGGCAAAATCTAGGAAAGCTACATGTACAGACTTTCCTTTCTCAAGAGCATTTGTTATGTCATGGATAGTAAATACTTATTGGGTGGTAGTAGAACGTTTTGCTCTAAAACCATGTTGGTTATCAACCAAAATTTCTTGCATTTCCAAATGCTTCATAATATGGGAATGTACAACGTGTTCGAGGATCTTACAAGCAATACAAGTCAATGATACTCCTCTATAATTATTTGGATCTGACTGATCCCCTTTTTAAAGATTAGCCCTTTTCCACTGTAAAGGTCCATAACCCTCATTTATTGAGGACTGATAAATATCAGTTAAAATTGGGGTTATTTCATTTGCTACCATTTTAAAGAGCCATGGAGGAAGGTCATCTGGTCCAGATGCCTTGTTAGGACTAACAAGTCTTTTGGTCTGACGCGGCCGGGGTTTAAAACCAACCGCGTAGCCAGGATTTCATTTTGGAGGGGGCGGTAAATGCACGCAAAGCGTGCCAACACCTACAGAGCGCGCGAAGCGCACTCCCTAGGGGGTGGGTGCAGGGAGGGGGAGTTTCCCCTCCCGCGCGAAGCTTTTAGTGTTTCATAAATTAAAATGAAAAGGAGCCGTTTCTCTTGTCTATAGTACCTCCAATTCGGTTGACTATATTGCGATTTTGAACCTTGTTTTCAAAAGTGATTGTGACCGCACAAAAGAGGTATACAATGGAGGAAATTAAAATGATAAAAGAGGTATACAATGGAGGAAATTAAAATGATAATAACTCCGCGCGAAGCGCGGAAGCTAAAGTGTTTTATCAATTTTTCTTGCCATAAAAAGGGTCCCGAGAAAAGAGTATTCTCAAAGATATATTGAAACTTTCTTTGGAAAGATCAGATTTAATTACAAACAATTTAGCATCAGTGCATATTTTTAACTCGCAAAACAGAGGAGAAGATTCCTCCCCGCGCAGAGCAATGAAACTCTGAAATTTCAAAGGGCGGACGTTTCATCAAATGTAGATATCTCTAATACCCAATCGGCTCTAATTCAATTGATTTTCTAAGATTATTGAACTTCATTACAAGGAAAACAGTGCGCAAAAAGTTGAAATTTCTGTGATTTATTGAAATTATCTATCTATATAAAAAAGGATGCCTAATTCTTTTGATTTATCCTGAAGCGCTTCATTTTGAATATAAAGAAACTTAAGTGCCATTCAAAATTTCAAACTGAGGGCGCAAAACAGGACACGAGATGAATGTATGCAGGGAAATGACATGAAGTTTAATACAATTTGATAAAAGATATTGTACTTTTTTTTATTTAATACGACACGAATTCCATACCTTCCTCTTTTTAGATTAGGAACCTGTTTGCCCCCAAATTATGGTTGTTTAGTAATGAGCTGAAAAGCAGGAGAAGTTGACTTTATGGAGGTGACGGCAGAAACTGATATAAAGATTTTACCCGCTCGGAGCCGACCAGACCAGAAGTTACGCGATCAATTGAAAAAAAAGATAACTTCATATATTTACCTCGGCCTATAACCTTACTCAAAGTCATGCCCTAATGTATACAATTTTAACTTTAACTGGCAAGAAGCACATAGCTGAGGTGGAAAAACAGGGTTAGAGCTAAAGGTGGGGGAACAATGGAGAACTTCAATATTGTCATTTAACCGCGAGCAGCGCGGAAGCAAAATTCATATATGAATTTAGAGCAAGAAGAGTGAAGGAGTTTCTCTTTTGAGAAAAAGTAAAGACTAAAAAGAAAAAAATCACAAAGCTACCTTTCTTCCCTTTTCTCCTCTCCTTTTTTCCCCTTTTTTTTTTCTTTTTGGGGACGTTTTGGGGGGGGGCGACCGCCCCCACCGCCCCCCTGGCTACGCGCCGGGGTTTAAAACCCCAATCTTCCGGTTGTGAGACGAACGCTCTACCAACTGAGCCAACACGCCGGTTTACAGCTTGAGTAGGATGCTTATGATTATAAACATCATGTATGAAAGGGGCAAGTGGTGGCACGGCCATCCATCCTGACTGGGAGAGGGGAATGCCCCCCCCCCTTGGTGCCACCACTGCTTAGAGATGTAGGTCTACATCTCTATATGGGAGCTCATCTCCCATTTAGTCAAGAAGTTAGACGTACATGCATGATGACGGTGTTGAGAAACGGGCCACCTAGGTTTTATGATCCCACGCACGCTTATTTACGACGGTAGTTGATTTTGGATGAGATTTTTGGGCCCGTCATCATAAAACTCTGTCCTGCAATGCAAATTGTGTGACATGAGATTTTTTTTTTCGTTTCGCATCTGCGACGGAAACATTCAATATGCGCTTCGTGTGCAAAATTCTGGTTGCTACTATGGTAACAGCGATATACATGTATTTGATTGAGGACGACTTTCCAAAGCCACATTTGACACCTCCTAGAGCTCGAGAGGCCGCCTGGGGGTAGCGACCACGCGTAAAAGGGGACAGAGTGGGCAAGTACGGTACGTATAGGCCTATGTAACGTTATAAGGGTGTCAAAACGATGCCATTAAAATGTGGATATAATATTATATCCAATACTTGTAGGGTTTCACAAGCCAAATACTTAAGAGATGCATTTTCATAATCTGGAAAAGAATTGCTTCCCTTGTTTAGGGTACTTTTCGAAACACCATGGTGCCTGGTACTCATCAATGGAAGTGGTCCCCCGGAATTTGAATCTAATCTTCCATTTCTATGGAAAGTAAAACATAATGCCCATTACATCGTGTGCTAGGGGCATATCGTTTGTGTAGAAGGAGTAAACAAAAGAAACCCGCGAGTTCAAACGTATTACATAATTTATGCTGTGTACCGCATACATTCGTAATTCCGAAGCTTCGTAATTCCGAAGGTTCGGTTATTCCGAAGGTTCGTATTTCCGAAGGTTCGTAATTCCGAAGGTTCGTCAATCCGAAAACGAAATAAGGTTCGTAATTCCGAAGGTTCGTTAATCCGAAAACGAAATAAGGTTCGTAATTCCGAAGGTTCGTTAATCCGAAAACAAAATGAGGTTCGTAATTCCGAAGGTTCGTCAATCCGAAAACGAAATAAGGTTCGTTAATCCGAAAACGAAATAAGGTGCGTTAATCCGAAAACGAAATAAGGTTCGTAATTCCGAAGGTTTGTTAATCCGAAAACAAAATGAGGTTCGTAATTCAATTTCAATTTTTTCAATTTCAATTTCAATTTATTTTCTCATAAAAATCCATACAAAAACACAACATATACAAAGCATCGTATTAACAAAATAGAAGAACAACAACAACAAATAGAAATAAACATTGGATTGAATATGAGAGGGACAGCAAGAAAGGAACGAGCCTTGTGATTAGCTGACCCTATAACATAATAATCATACAAAGACTTTAATAACAAAGAAAAAAAAATCACTAAACTACAACATAAGGGGGGGGGTTGCCTAATATGCCTAAATTAGATTTATACAAACAAACTTTATGAATAACTATTTAAAATAATTTGCCTTGATTTTGACTTAAAAACATTTAATGAAACTGATTGCCTGATATCTACAGAAACAGAATTCCAGAGTTGTGGTCCTTGAAATAAAATTGAGTTTTTAAAAGATGAGAGTCTTGGCTTAGGTAGATGAAAATCCTTTGCATTTCTTGTGTTGTATCCATGGAAATCACTATTGAACTTAAAAAATGTTTTGATATAATCTGGCAAGAGGTTATTGTTACATAAATACATAAATATAAGAATTTGAAATGCATGAATATCACAAAATTTTAATACATTCAATTCGACAAATAGAGGATTCGTATGGGCAAGATAAGGAGCATGAGACATAATTCTTATTGCACGTTTTTGTAAAATATATAATCTATAAATGTGAATGCTACTTGCACTTCCCCAGGCTAGAATACCATTATTAAGGTATGGATATATAATAGCATAATACATCAGTTTTAAAATCTCCTTGGGAAATGATCTTAATCTATACATAATCCCTATATTTTTGGCAAGCTTATTGCACAGATTATCAATATGATTTTTCCATGTAAACTTATTATCTATTGTTATTCCTAAAAATTTTACTGACGATACACACTTAATATCTGTATTGCACATTCTAATTGAAAGACTATCTGGTAAACATAAATTACTAAATATCATATAATTGGTTTTGGCAAGATTAATTATCATTCTGTTTGCATAAAACCACTCAGATATTAATTCAAGTTCAGAATTGAATAAATTGTGTAAAACATGATAGTTTGTGTGAGATAAAAACAGACTAGTGTCGTCAGCAAACATAATACAATGTAACAAGTTGGATACTTTACTAAGATCATTAATAAAGAGGAGAAACAACAGCGGTCCTAAAATAGAAGATTCCGAAGATTCGTTAATCCGAAAACGAAATAAGGTTCGTTAATCCGAAAAATAAATAAGGTTCGTAATTCCGAAGGTTCGTTAATCCGAAAACGAAATAAGGTTCGTTAATCCGAAAATTAAATAAGGTTCGTATTTCCGAAAATGAAAAAATATTCATTTTGGTAACAAGATTGCACGATATTATGCAATGATGATCGATGATACATGCATGTGTTGTGGCCAAAAGCATGTATTTCATTAAGAATAGGCGCCCTGATCAAGCATAGGCTAATGTCGATTTTATCTGAGCAATTGCTGCCTAAGCAAATGGTTTAAAGATGCAGGGGATCAAGTGTGTTGGTCGCGTGCGAGTAACCTCTAGATAATAGGATTTGTATTGGAGGGGATGCCATTTTTAATAACAGCTTCTGCTGGTAATAAAAATAAAAATAATACTATGATAATTATCCTTGTGAGATGTTGAAAGCGCGAATCGCAAGCTCAAACTAGTAGACATTTTATGTAACAAGACGTGAACTTAATCATTCTGAGCAGTTTTTTTAATCATGAGAAAGATGTGTATCTTTCTAAATAATTAACTCGAGGGCGAGCTGTAATTTGTTTATATACCGACCTGGGGCCCGTTGCATAAAACTTTTTACCTAATAGAATATATATCTCACGAACTAAATAATGAGAGCGCGATCCGCAAGCTTAAAATTTGTGATATTCCACCTGTGAAAACTGGACATTTAATATTTTTTTGTAACCAGGAATAGAATGAGTTCCTAAATAAACAATACTTGATGCGAGCGAGAAACGTGAGCCAAAATTTTCCGATTTTCCAACCTGAAAACTGGACATTCTAAGCATTCTTGTAAAAAAAAATAATAGCTGGGAGAACAGTTTTCAGAACTGAAGTTGCTTCCCTGGGTAAATAATATCTATATCATTATTATCATCATTCTAGGCCTACATGAAATTTCCAAAAGTTTGAGCACGTGATTCGCTCGCAACATCTCACAAGGATGCCCTTTTAACAGTAATTGACCAAAAAGGCGAATTTTACATCTTCAGATTTGATTTCTTCCCCCCAAACCGCTTGCTCGCTACGCTCGCAGAAATGAAACGTAAACATATAATTTATCAATCAGTGATCACTTAATTTTTTTTGCTCAATTCAATTACTACAAAACACACAACCTCTTTACACAGATGATAATCTCATGGTGAAAATATACGTTTGCACCAAATTGCCCCTATTGGCCCCTTTTTTTGGCTTTGCCCCCCCCCCCCCCCCCCCAGGAAAATATATTCCGCCGACACTGGTTCAAACACGCATCGTCTTCATGGCTAACTGCAAAAAGTTCTTTAAATGTCCCCTTTAGATCAGGTCAGAGCTTATATACTTAAAATTTCTGTTTGCGATCTTGCTCGCAGTTATTATCTTAATTTAGTTACATAGGCATCTCGTTTTGAAGATCACAAACATATTGCCCATCATATTAGAAAAAAAATATATAGCTCGCGCTCGCATTATTTTAAAAGGGTTTATTATGTTATTACATAGGCATAAAGCTAATTATTGACTGTTAGGACTACCCTTTCAAAGAAACAATCCAAAATCAACTTTAAACTGCCGATCGAGGAAAATGTGGCTGAAAAAAATATTGCCCCCCCCCCTATCTGACGAAAGTTGGATCCGCCGGGAGGGAGGCAGGGGGCACTTGCACCCCAAAAATGAAATAAAAACAGGGAAGTGAATATTTTCCAAAATGGGAAAGTTCCTTTTTCAAAAATAAATATGCCGTTTTTCGTGTTTTTCGAAATAAAATACTCTTTTTAAAGTATACAAGTTAAGTTTTCAGGCTGGAATATTGCAAATTTTCAGCTTGCGCTTCGCACTCTCATTCGATTGGTGAAATATGCATCCTAAAGAGGTCACTAAATGCTTTCTTTAACAGGTTCCTTTTCTGGTCACTAGGTTTAAGCTCGCGTTTTAAGT
This sequence comes from Lytechinus variegatus, assembly GCF_018143015.1. NCBI lineage: Eukaryota > Metazoa > Echinodermata > Echinoidea > Temnopleuroida > Toxopneustidae > Lytechinus > Lytechinus variegatus. The sequence continues at coordinate 32,393,173 of NC_054742.1, forward strand.
TTTTAGTTAGATGCACATCTTTTAAATGACAGCAGAAATCTGCTAGGATTTTTAAAAACTTATTTTCATTTTTTATTGAAATACCCTAAAGTTTTAGCTTGTGATTCACGCTCGCAACACCTCGCATTTATGCCATTTTAAGAATAATTGACCCCAAAAAACGTTTTACAACTTCACCTTTGAATTTGTCTTACCAAGCCGCTCGCTCATTACACTCTCTCCCGGAAAATAAAGCCTAAATATACGTTTTGCCATAATAAGAAATCACTTTAAAAAAGGTTTTTCTCTACTTAATCACTATCAAACACACAATGACTTCAAGCAGATGATAATCTTAAGGGGAAAATATCACCAAAGTGTCCATTTTGACGTTTGAGTTTCATTTTTTGGCTTTACCCCCCAAACGAAAATTCGTTCGGCCGCCCTTTAGTCCAGTCAATATAGGGTTTGACCCACCACTAATTGCAACACTTGATATTCCACTGCAATGCTTTCCAGGAAGGTCCCCTGAACAACATATTAAAAGTCCCCAAAAATCCAAGGTGTGGAAATTTTTGAAATTAGCCATAAAAAGTTAGAAAAATAAGGAAAATAGTCCAAAAATTACAAATTAAGTGTCCAAAACAAATTTATTTGAGCGGAAATTTATGATAAATAACTTTAATGAATGTTTTTAATCAAAAATGCAAACAAATCTACCTCATTTGCATAATATGCAAATAAGCATCCATATATAAAAAAAAATGTCAAGATATTGTGATTTTTCTCTCATTGACTGCTTGAAAATTTGAATAATGTTGAAATTACTATGCTGCTATCACTAAGGACGTTGAAAACATTAATATTAAGCTCAGTGTCTGTAGTGTCATTTGCATATTATGCAAATAAGTATCTAACATGTAATAAATATTCAAGAAAACACACTGGTGACATATTCCTCAAAAATTGCAAGTAGATTATCTATTGAAATTGGAATATGGAAATGCCTTACAGGAAAGTAATACCATATTAGAAGTCATTAAATAGACAATCAGGAAAATCACAAAATTTGCATATTATGCAAATTAGCCATAATAATTTGCAAGTGAGGAAAATAATCAAAAATTTGGAAATCAAGGGCGGAAAACAATATAAATTAAACGGAGGCTCATGGTAATCTTTACAAATTTTATAATTCTTCAAATAAAAAAATTGTAAATAAATCTACATCATTTGCATATATAATTATGAGCATCCTTATATGATAAAACCCCCAGAAATTTTGATTTTTCTCACACAAACAGTTAAACCCCCATTCAACAGAGAACAAGACCTCTGAAAGACTGCTATAAGACGATAAAACTTGCTTGATCTTTCAAGGGTCTTTCAATGAACTTTCAAAGATCTCCGATGTCTTTCACGATTCCTGATAGATCTTTCAATGGTCTTTATGTTCCTCGTGAGTCCCAAAACTTTTGAAACGGTTCAAAACAGTCTTTCAGTGGTCTTACAGTAAAATTATTTTTTGATGATTTTTCAATGGTCTTTCAATGAACTTTCAAAGTTCTTATTAGTCTTTCTATGATCTTTCGGCAGTCTCTCAAGCTTTTTACGGAGATTACTGTAAGACTCATGAGAGATCATTGAAATATCATCGAAAGATAAATGAAAGATCAGGCAAAGTCTATGGAAAGAATTTTGAAAGATCACTTAAAGCATAAACATCTCTGAAAGACCATTGAAAGATCTCTATATGACAGGTGTCTTTCAGAGTTCTTTGAGGGGTCTTTCTGAGTCATTCCACAACAGAGATGACAAATTTCAGTGATATTGGAGACTGCTGTATAAATTAAGACCTTGCCAATTTTTGGTCTTTGAAAGGTCCTTCAAAGGTCTCCCCTCTGTGGATCTATATCTGAAGTGGAATGTACATGTTATGCAAATAAGCATCCGGCATGTTATAAATAATAATGGAAACTTGTGATATTTTCCTCTAAAATTCCACGTAGATTATGTGTAACCTTGATGACCTTGCTTGGTTGATATTGACTTTGATGAGCAGTTACCACCGGAGCAGATACCCCACTCATGTTGTGCAATGATGAGTCAGTTCTACATGGGTCCCACTGTTTGAATGCTTGAATGCTTCATCCAAGTCTTGCTCTCTCCTTGACTTAACGAACCTTCGGAATTACGAACCTTATTTCGTTTTCGGATTAACGAACCTTCGGAACAACGAACCTTATTTCGTTTTCGGATTAACGAACCTTCGGAACAACGAACCTTATTTCGTTTTCGGATTATCGAACCTTCAGAATAACGCCACAAATGTTCGGATTAACGAACCCTTTTTCGTTTTCGGATTAACGAACATCGAGGTATAGGCAATTTACGTGTTTCGGAATTGCGAACCTTCGGAATTACGAAGTGAAACCGCTGTGTACATATCAACGCATGCGAAATGTTCGGCTGGAGAGGTTGATCTGACCCATGAAATCAATTGCCAGTGATCCACCAATAATCCACATTAAATGCAATATCGATTCGATGGACTGTAATGATCTTCATTCAGTAAGTTTTTCCTCACTCAATATGTACTCGATTTGTTTGAAAAACCACTTTCTTTTCCATGTCATAATCTATTTTACGTCCTGCACTGATTTCGAATATCTCCAGCCATCAGTCGTAATATACATGCATGTATTGTGCGGGTGTCGCCGGAAAGGATTTTGCACACGAAAAGCAGATCTGTAGGGCCTGTAACCCCCCTGTAACACAAAGCTTAGCATTGATTGTAGAGCAGTTTTCTACGTTTGATTCTATTGACTATAATGTACAATCAATCTTAAAAATCAAGTGTATGATTAAGCGTTAAATTTTGTGTTAGGGGACCCTAATATTAGCGTCCGTGAGGATTGCGAAATGTTCCAGATGGCAGGTGAGCGTAGCCCTTCCCGTTCAGTGTGAGTGCCCCATCACTGGTCAGTGGTAAGCCCTCTGTCAATGACAACGACAGTAATCCCTCATGTCACCCGAAGTGACTATCGGAGAAAACCATAAGTTTAAATAAGAACAACAATTTGAATATTTATATATTCATATACAGATTTCGCTCCAGTGCTTATCCACGACACAAAGGATATTTAAAACTAGAGGCCAATTAGCTTACTTTCAAATACCTACAATTTATTTACAAAACTTCTAACAAACAAAATCACTGGAACACTATAGTCCAGTCAATCTAGCCAGAATAGGGGGGTGACCCGCCACTAATTGCAACACTTGATTTTGCACTGCAATGCTTTCCATGAAGGTCCCCTTAACAACATACTAAAAGTCCCAAAAAATCCAAGCAGTGGAAATTTATGAAATTTGCATATTATGCAAATTAGCCATAAAAATTTTAGAAAAATAAGGAAAATAATCCAAAAATTACAAATTAAGTGTCCAAAACAATTTAATTTGAGCGAAAAGTAATGATAAATAACTGTATTCAATGTTTTTATTCAAAAGCGCCAGCGAATCTACCTAATTTGCATATTATGCAAATAAACATCCTTATATGGAAAAAATGTCAAGATATTGTGCTTGTTCTCATATAGACTGCTTGAAAACATTTCATTTATGTAGACATTTTTTGTTTTTGGTTTTGGACACTTGCTACTATCACTACAATTCATCACAATGCCTGAAAATTAATTTGCATATTATGCAAATTAGCCATTAAAAATAGCAAACAGGGAAAATAACACAAATATTATAAATTAAATGTCAAAAGCAAGCAATTTGAACAAACTTTCACGATGAATAAATAAGTACAATGTTTTTATTTTAAAAAGCTAGCCAATCTGCCTCATTTGCATATTATGCAAGTAAGTATCCATATATGGAAAATGTCAAGAAAATTTGATTTTCTCACATTGACTGTTGTTCAAATCAATATGCTGCTATCACTAAGCATGCATATTTATCCTAATATAATTTGCATTTAAGGTAAAATACTGCAAATGTGTTCTTCACGTCCTAAAGCCATGTTGTTAGTCTGACAAGATGATGGGATTGGCAAGAACAAAGCACAGTATTTGAAATTGGTGAGTAGTTTGTTAGAGCTGACGTCCGTTTCTTATATGGATGGGAACGACAGAAGGAAGGCCAAGAAAAGCAAACTTATGGCAGGTGAGATCTGATGAGTAGTCTCATTAAGAAGTGTAGCAGAGATTCCATCTGGCCTAGTAGTTTCATGCAGGTTGGTTTCTTTAACAATTTCTTCAGTAGTTTGGCTACACCCGCTTGACTAAAAAATATGTTTTCTGGCCATGTCTGGGTCAGAACAGGGTTCCAGGACTTGCAGAGCAGCGTCATCATCATCATGATCAGTGGTAAATACTAAGACTAATAATCAGTTGTCTTCCAATGTAGTCATAGCATGATAACATGATATTAAGGGCTTTCAACATGCTAGTTGTTACAGCCTGGATCATTGCCAATCCGGTCAACAAATGGTGTATTATAGGCTTGTCTAAAACCATTCTATGGTCCTAGTGTAGCAATTCTGAGCTTCACCAGATGCTTTAGGAGCTCAACATGCGCAAGCCTTCCTATAAAACTCTTCTTCCGACACAACTTATGTCCAGCGTCTATTAAATTGAGGCATCGTGTCGGAAGAAGACATGGGTAATGGTTTGGTTCTTGCCAAAGTCCTCTTGATTAACATTCAATCTCCTATGCTCGACTTGTCGGATTTCAGTACAGAGAGTTGTATGATTGTCCAAAGTACATGTGCATGACACTATGAAAGTCAGCATTCCTCCAGACTAACATCCTCAGTCGTACCATAATTTCTGACAGGTTTATTCCTCTGTATACTCACAGTATACCAATGAGTAACACAAAGTGGCAAACAAATCCTGGAATGGGTACACACTGTTTAATCATTGTTGGATGGTATTTGATGGGGATGTTAAGGGTGTTTCGTTATGTTATGCCCTCTTGTTGGAAGGGCAATCATCTGGTTTAGTCCTTCATCTGTTAACGTCTACTTGGTTGTTCATTGTCTCACTGAGGAATTTCCATTTGCCATAAATATCAGGAAATTGATATTATTTGCATACGATTTGCTTAGAAACTATAGCTACAATATTTGGAGATAGTTGCCATTCTTAGGACATTCATCAAAGAGGAAAGAACAGAAAATGGATGCTTCATCCTGAAGCAGCAACTGGATTCAGCAAGAACGTCTAATCATGATTCCTGTATCTGGGAAAGATGTCTATATACACTTTAAGCCTTTATCATGACTTTATGAATGGCTTTCATGTTGCTCGTATGGACAAATGCTCATTGGTACTCTTATAAACCATGCCCAGAGATCTCGTGATTCGAGCAAGTACTCATATTCACCACCACAAGTGGTGTGCTACAAGGATCAAATATTCGAAGCTAACAAGCTTTTATTTGTACTGGGTGTGACATCTTGTGCTGATCACTTGACAATCAAGGAGAATGCTAGCGTGGACTATACTAGCAAGAAATGCAAAGACTCTACCAAGTCAAGGAGAGAGCAAGACTTGGATGAAGCATGGAGCTAACAGCTCTATGGATAAAGCATTCAAGCATTCAAACAGTGGGACCCATGTAGAACTGACTCATCATTGCACAACATGAGTGGGGGTATCTGCTCCGGTGGTAACTGCTCATCAAAGTCAATATCAACCAAGCAAGGTCATCAAGGTTACACATAATCTACGTGGAATTTTAGAGGAAAATATCACAAGTTTCCTTTATTATTTATAACATGCCGGATGCTTATTTGCATAACATGTACATTCCACTTCAGATATAGATCCACAGAGGGGAGACCTTTGAAGGACCTTTCAAAGACCAAAAATTGGCAAGGTCTTAATTTATACAGCAGTCTCCAATATCACTGAAATTTGTCATCTCTGTTGTGGAATGACTCAGAAAGACCCCTCAAAGAACTCTGAAAGACACCTGTCATATAGAGATCTTTCAATGGTCTTTCAGAGATGTTTATGCTTTAAGTGATCTTTCAAAATTCTTTCCATAGACTTTGCCTGATCTTTCATTTATCTTTCGATGATATTTCAATGATCTCTCATGAGTCTTACAGTAATCTCCGTAAAAAGCTTGAGAGACTGCCGAAAGATCATAGAAAGACTAATAAGAACTTTGAAAGTTCATTGAAAGACCATTGAAAAATCATCAAAAAATAATTTTACTGTAAGACCACTGAAAGACTGTTTTGAACCGTTTCAAAAGTTTTGGGACTCACGAGGAACATAAAGACCATTGAAAGATCTATCAGGAATCGTGAAAGACATCGGAGATCTTTGAAAGTTCATTGAAAGACCCTTGAAAGATCAAGCAAGTTTTATCGTCTTATAGCAGTCTTTCAGAGGTCTTGTTCTCTGTTGAATGGGGGTTTAACTGTTTGTGTGAGAAAAATCAAAATTTCTGGGGGGTTTTCATATAAGGATGCTCATAATTATATATGCAAATGATGTAGATTTATTTACAATTTTTTTATTTGAAGAATTATAAAATTTGTAAAGATTACCATGAGCTTCCGTTTAATTTATATTGTTTTTCGCACTTGATTTCCAAATTTTTGATTATTTTCCTCACTTGCAAATTATTATGGCTAATTTGCATAATATGCAAATTTTGTGATTTTCCTGATTGTCTATTTAATGACTTCTAATATGGTATTACTTTCCTGTAAGGCATTTCCATATTCCAATTTCAATAGATAATCTACTTGCAATTTTTGAGGAATATGTCACCAGTGTGTTTTCTTGAATATTTATTACATGTTAGATACTTATTTGCATAATATGCAAATGACACTACAGACACTGAGCTTAATATTAATGTTTTCAACGTCCTTAGTGATAGCAGCATAGTAATTTCAACATTATTCAAATTTTCAAGCAGTCAATGAGAGAAAAATCACAATATCTTGACATTTTTTTTATATATGGATGCTTATTTGCATATTATGCAAATGAGGTAGATTTGTTTGCATTTTTGATTAAAAACATTCATTAAAGTTATTTATCATAAATTTCCGCTCAAATAAATTTGTTTTGGACACTTAATTTGTAATTTTTGGACTATTTTCCTTATTTTTCTAACTTTTTATGGCTAATTTCAAAAATTTCCACACCTTGGATTTTTGGGGACTTTTAATATGTTGTTCAGGGGACCTTCCTGGAAAGCATTGCAGTGGAATATCAAGTGTTGCAATTAGTGGTGGGTCAAACCCTATATTGACTGGACTACTCGGGCAATACGTCAGCATGGATCATGAACAACTGAAGTTAAAAGGACAAGAGCTGGATGGGTCGCTTTGGGGAATTTCAATGACATTAAGAGCAAAATGCCAATTTGCTGTAAGTCAAAAGTCTTTGACCAGTGCTATATACCGGTTACAGCCCGATAGACCGCGGGTCCGTTAGACTGCGGGTCCGATAGACCGCGGGTCCGATAGACATCGGGCCCGATAGACCGCGGGTCCGATAGTCCGCGGTGTGTGTAAAATTATGATCAGGATATAGTGAAATCCAATGTCAGCAAGAGGTCAAAAGGTCAATGATACGAGTCCATGGGGTTCTATAATGATGACCCGGACAATCGCCCCTGACATCTACTTCAAGGAAAACATTATCCCCATATTTTTATCGTCGGGGACTGTTAACCCCCCCCCCCTCAAATTTACCCTCTAGACGCCATACGGGGCCTCGAAAATGCCATCGACTTGACGACATGGCGAGATACTTTATCTTGCCATGTCGACTTGAATAAGTTACATGTCAACATGGCGATATATCGGAATTCTTGCCCGGGACTTGTACATTTCATATCTCTCCATGCGGACATATCGACTTGACAAGATATCGCTATGTCGAAATAATAAGCTTATTAATTACTTAGGCGGCGGAAGCGGGGGGGGGGCCTTTCCCCCCTAAATTTGAGGTGGGGGGACGGTCCCCCCCTAAATTTTTAGTTGAGAACCTTTTTTTTGCTCGTCAATTTGTTTTCTACGTCCCCCCTAAATTGAGGTAGACCCCCCTAAAATATTTTTGTCCCCCCCCCCTAATTTTGGTTGATAACCTTTTTTTTTCCTTGTCAAAAAATTTTGGTGGTCCCTCCTAACATTTTGGTTGATTTGCTCGTCAAATTTTTACCTGTGTCCATCCCAAAATTTCAGGTGGATCCCCCTAAATGTTTTGCCTTCCGCCGCCAATGATTAATTAAGACATGGTAAGATAAAATACCACGCCATGTCGTCACGTTGATGGCATTTTCACAGCTCCTTACGAGGGGTAAATATCTGGGGTAATTGTCTGGAGGGTAAATTTCGGGGGGGGGGGTATCAGTCCCCGGCGGTAAAAATATGGAGATAATATTTTCCTTGAAGTAGTTGTCAGGGGGTGATTGCCCTAATTGGGTTATTGTTATAGAACAATGAAATGTCATGAAATGTACTGTATATCGATTCTGCTGTATTAATGTATTGTCATTTTTTCAAGCAATCTGCTGATGATGACAATCCTTCTCCTGCAAATTGTAAATGTTAACTAATTTGGTATGAGATCAGTTTTGTTTGTAATGATAATTTTAGTACACTTAGTTATGATTCATGCCAAAAAAGTTCTCAATATACTATGTTTGTTATGTTATGGAAAATGTATTATATACGAATGATGTAATTGCAGAAGTAAACAATAAAATAAAATCAAATCAAATCAAACCCAGGCGCGGATCCAGGATTTCGTGGGGAGGGAGGGGAGGGGGGGGGTAAATTTGACCTGATGTTTGGCGCCCATGTGTACTTTTCGAAAAATGGCGCCCACTCCCTCCCGGCCAGGCTAACTTAAGTGCCTTAAAGGGATTTTGAATTATCTTATAATCACATTTAAAAAAAAAATAAAGACCACTTTCTAATGTGTTCTTGCAAAAGAAAATCCATGAATATATAATGTAATATCAATGGGAGCGCGAAGCACGAGCGATTTTGGGGGTTTCAATTTGTTTTAACTTCTCACCAGAGTAGGCCCTACTACTCGCATAAAATTAATAAGAAGTTGGCAGTTGGGGAAGCGAGCAAGCAAATATGTTGACATTTTTATTACAAAAATACAAGGTTGTGATAGATTTTGACATAATATTTGGAAAATGATATTATATTTCATTCTAATCCCTTTCCTTTTCTCTCTATTTTCTCCTAGTCTCGATTCTCTCTTTTTTTTTGGGGGGGGGGGCAAAACGCCCATGTCCTAACAGTCATTTCGTAGATTTACTTTTTAAGCAACATAAATGTGTAATGATCTCATAAGCCCTATGCAAGCCAAAATTCATGTATTTTGTCCTGAAAATTTAACATCATGGGCAATGTTTGTGAACCTCAACAGGACGCGTATGTAACTAGATAGTTGCCACGAGCGCGAAGCGCGAGCAGAAATGTAAAATATTAGTTCCGACCTGGTCGAAAGGGACCTTTTAAGGATGTTTTGCAGTTAGCCATTAAGACGATGCATATTTCAACGATTAAATAATGCGAGCGCGAAGCGCGAGCTGAACATTTTTGATATTCCAACCTAAAAGATGAGATTTCAAATCCCCCAATGGGACATTCGATTCATGTTTGTCAATCATGAAAAAAGATGGGTAATTTTTGGAATCTTCCTACAATAATAATGCGAGCGCAAAGTTCGAGCAGAAAACTTTTGATATTATGATCTGAAACTGGATAATTTTAGCACGTTTTGAATCAAGCTTTGTATCTCAAAAAACATGCGTGCGCGTGTTTTAGAGTTAGACAGAATCCTGGCATTCTGAATATACATTTCATTTTTCATCATAAAAGTCAATAATGCGAGCGCAGAGCCCGAGCTGAAAATAATATTAGAAATTCCGATATGAAAAGGATCAAATTAAGCACTGTTTACAGCATTGCGTATATCGGGAAATTTAATAGCACTATATAAATGATGCGAGCGCGAAGCGCGAGATGACATTTTGTAATTATTTTAACCTAGGATCGAGACATTTTAGGCCTAAAGACATTTTGTCATCATATAAGAATGATCACAATCTTCTATTTATTTTCCTAAAACTTGTCGATATTTATTTCTGAAAAAGGGACAATTTAGTTATTATGAATTCATACAAATTTTATGTCATATTTATTAACCTATTAAGCCTAATGAGTGTGTGAAATTTGTTGACAATGCACGAGGCCTGAAAACTGGATATTTTAAGTATATTTGTAATCATAAATAGGATTCATTGGTTGATATTATTTTAGCAAATAATGCGAGCGCAAAACGCAATCCGGAATTTTTAATGGGGGAATTTAAGTAGTTTGTTAGAGAATTAGGTATACATAACTCACCAATCAAATGCGAGCGCACAGTGCTGCGCTCATAGGCCTTTATTTTTTTTTTTACAATCGAGACACCTGAAAAAGGATATTTATATAATCTGAAATATAAAAAGACAATAGGTAGGCCTACTTGGCTAATAGTGCTAGCGCACAAAATGTTGCAAATGTTGATTCACACCACAACACGGACATTTTCCAGAGCACTTAAAAAACATAAATTAGTAAATCAAACACAATAATGAAAGATCGATGTCCGAGCTGAATGATGTTTTGTATATTGATGTAAAAACTTGATATTTTAAATTAAATATCAGCCTATTTACCAAGATATGTATCTCATCGAACAGGCAATGCGAGCGCGATGCGCGAGCGAAACTTTAATATAGTGACATTAATTATTTTCAAAAATAGTTTTCCAAGTCTTCTCCTGACCTTATTTTATTCACTCGTCTTCCTCCTTTTATGTTTCGTCTTCTTTTTCCCCCTTTTCTACCCCCCCCCCCCGTTTTTCCCAATTTATATGCTCCGCCTATGTTAGTAGTTGTTATGATGAACACGATGCATATCTATTGAGAAATGAATGCGAGCACGAAGCGCTAGCTGAAAACTTTTATAATGATGAAATGAAAAATAATTTTTCAGTTGTCAGGTTAGAATATCAAATATTTTCAGCTTGTGCTTCTCGTTCGCATAAAAAAATGTGAGGTCGGGATGCAAATATAACTAAACAATTCATTGATGCCAGCGCAATTCGCGAGCTCATTTTTTTTTATATATATATACTGACTTAAGAAATACTATTTTAAGGTATAATTCCTATTCTAATTGCTTGTCCTTTTTCTCTTCCCTTTTTCTGTTTCTTATCCTTTTTTTGCGCCACCATGGGGGGAGGGCAAAATCTTTGCCCCTTGGATTAGCCTATGTATGTTGACTTGAAAAACACTTACATGTGGGATTGATGCAGAGGATGCATACCTCATTAATCAAATATTGCGAGCGCGTAGCGCGAGCTGAATTTGTAAATAACCATTTCTGTGACCCTGAACAGGATATCTATCTCGCTATAAACAGACTTGAAACTCGAAAACATTGTGTTTGTCTATTATCGTAAAAACGGGATATTTCAATTCAGCCGCATTAATTTAAGCTTTTGGGCAGGACATATATTTCACTATAAACAGGCCATACGAGCAATGTTGCGCCTCCTGTCGAAAATGATTTTGCATGAAGCCCCCTAAGTTCAAGATCAATTTGGCGCCCTCGGTTGAACATAAACGTGGCGCCCCTATGTGAAATATAACTTTGCCCCCCCCCCCTCTGAAACATGAATTTGTCGCATTATGGTCAAAATTCAAATTAGCGCTCCCCTAGTTCGAACATCAATTTGGCGCTCCCATAGTTCGAACATCAATTTGGCGCCCCTTCCAGTTCAAACATCAATTCGGCGCCCCATAGTTCGAACGTCATTTTTGCGCCGCCTAATTCGAACATCACATCGACGTCCGGGTCTAATTCCCCTTCCTTTCTCTTTCTTTCTCTCCTTCTTTCCCCCTCTTCCTCTTTCCTTTTCTTCTTCTCTTCTTTTCTTTCCTCCTCTCTCTCTCTTTTTCTTCTCTCTATTTTTACACTTTCTTCTCTATTTTTCTTGTCTTCCTTTCACCCTTTTCTTTTTTTCCCATCTTTTCTTTCCCCTTTTCTTCTCTTTTTTCCCCCGTCTTTTCTTTCTCTCTTTTCCTCTCTATAATTTCTCGTTTTTCTTCTCTTCCTTTCCCTCCTTACTCTCTCTTTTTTCTCCTCTTTTTCCCTCTCTCTTTTCTTATCTTTCTTCCCATCTTCCTCTCTTTTTAAATATTATTCTCTTCCTTCCTCTTTTTCTTCTTTTCCTTTTTCTTTTCTTTCTTTTCCCTCTTTCTCTTTCCCACTTTTCTTTTCCCTTTTTCTTTTTCTCTCCTTCCCCTTTTTTCTCTTTTAATCTTTTTCTTTTCTCCCCCTTCCACTCCCTCTCTTTTTCTTCTCTTCTTTTCGCCTCTCTATCTCTCTTTTTTCTTATCTTTCTTCCCATCTTCCTCTCTATTTAAATATTCTTCTCTTCCTTCCTTGTTCTCTTCTTCCTTTTCCTCCTTTTCCTTTCTTCTTTCTTTTCTTCTCTTCCTTGGCCTCCTCTCTTTTTTCTCTTCTTTCCCCCTTTTCTTATCCCTTTTTCTTTTTCTTCCCTTTCCCTTTTTTTCTTTTTTTTTTTCTTCTCTTCCTTTCTCCCTCTTACTCCCTTTTCTATTCTCTTCTTGTCCCATCTTCCTCTCTCTCCTTGTTCTCTCCCTTTTCCCCTCCCCCCCGCTTTTTTTGAGCTGGGGTGCATGGGGGGATGAGGGCAGTTCCCCCTCGCCCCCCCCCCCCCCAGGATGTGCACCTGATAGAACCCCATGGTCTCACATCATTTGACCTTTGGACCTCTCGATGACATTTGAAATATCTGATCATAATTTTACACACACTGCGGTCTATCGGACCCGCGGTCTATCGGACCCGCGGACTATCGGACCCGCGGTCTATCGGACCCGCGGTCTATCGGGCCCGCGGTCTATCGGACCCGCGGTCTATCGGCCCCGCGGTCTATCGGGCCCGCGGTCTATCGGACCCGCGGTCTATCGGGATGTCCCCTATATACCGGCAGTGTTATACCTGACCTATGGTTCTGAAAAACAGTATGGAAATTATAATGCTACGGATATCAAAACGTGACATGTAAACCCGGAGCCAGACTAGCTAGAGTATATCAAAGCAATTAAATCAATAAAATGGAGATAGGCTGCCCCCCCGGGGGGGGGGGCACTTCCATTGACGAGTGGATACCATGCGCGAACATGGGGTCTCGAAAAGCACCCTAAACACGTATTTTCCATATTCTGAAAATACACGTACCCTAAACAAGTGGCGTCTCAAACCCTACCCTTAACAAGTATTGAAATCAAAACGATACTCTTGGCAAATATTCCCTGAAATGAACCCCTAAAGTATAATGATGATGATGATGATACAGATTTCACACCTCACACTAAATTAAAATAAGATCAAAATCATGAAAAGGTAGATCACTTTAATTTTAACAATTAAGATCCGAGAATTTTAGTATGACAAAAGGTATCCAACTGGACAACAACACAACTATGTACATTGAATCCAAAACAATAAAAAAGTAAACAAATTTAGAAACCTTTGAATGTGATATTATCACATTATATAGAGATATGTTACTAGTTATTATTAGTACCGGTATATCTCTACCAACGAACGTAGAGGGCAGCAACACACAAGCGTGTTGCTCTAAGGAAGGTCAACTCGATACGCGCATGCAAGTGAGCTGCGCGCATATTTTATTGTTCATGACAACGAAATCAAATGCCGATCAAATACAACAACAAATTAGTAGTGATCAAGAAACGAATATGAAAGAATATGACTACAACGATATCAAAGATAACATTAAAAAATATGTTGAGGGATATACATAAATATGAAAACATACTTTGATATTTAAAACTTTACAAATTTGTATGCAAGTTTCAGGAAACTAAAATCAGTACCAAATCGGTGATTGTTGTTATCAGCGATTTCACCAGACGGCTGAATTAGGTGATTTGCGCCGAGACGATTTTGTGACCACTCGCAAAGCATTTCGGGATTGAATATGTCCCCCTTATCTTCTCTGGGCTCTTCGCTGAACCCATCATCATTCTATCCTTAAGCTACATTATGCTCCGTCGTCTGCTGAGATTTCAACCCCTAGTCTAGCACTGGTACTTGTTCTGCTAGGCGTCGATCAGCATTTATCTGCAGTCCATATAGGCCGTGACTCATTTATTTATTTATTTATTAGAGCAGGCAGCAATGCCAATGGGTATTAAAAAAATAATTCACGTATCTATCAGTAGTATGTTATCATTTCTTTTCACCATTGTCCCCAAAACTTATAAATTTAGAAATACATTCCAATCAGTAATAAGTGAAGTCCACATCTAACCTAGATCTTGATCATGTTGATCGATAGACCAAAAGCTTCAGTCTCTGTATTTTGGTTGCTCTGCTGAACTGCGCTGGCTCACTCACCGATAGAGATTATAGTAAAATGTCAGAAATTGTTGAATAAATCCCCAGAAACGACGGTTATTCCTGTCTAGTTGATCGATAGACCCAAGTCTAAAGATCTAACTTTATTTGTCTAACTAGACAAATGCTCTGACCAGTCTCGATCTGTTTGTTGAAGATGTTGTTCCACACTGGATATCTAAGTAGATCTAGAATATATATAGATCTAGCACGACTAGTCTATGCAACAATAAAAAAATACTAAAATAATAATAAACTCAAAACAGATGAATTCCACATTGTCTTTTATAGTATAGGACGCCTAAATCATTTGAGGGTTGGTCCATGCAAGCTAAGTTTGGTTCAATTAAGGCCAGCCTGCATGGGCTAGCCGCTAGGAGGTTATGATTTTTTTAGTCCGTACGTTAAATGCCTACAGGGTAAAATCTAGATCTAGAACTAGAAGATTTAATGGTTGACAAGTTACCGTTAGGCCTTACCGTTAGGCATGAGAATTAAAATTCAGTTAGATAATGCATAAAAATAAAATCACGACGGGCTTAGTCACTTTGCTCTTTCACTTTCGAAATTTCTCCAAAAAAAATACGCGTTCTGCCAGCCAAGCCCAGGCCATGCAGGCCCAGGAAAATTTACCAATTCTTGCAATATGGCAAACAAATTATGTAAAAGTCTTTGATTGCACAGAATCAATGGTCAAATTAAGATATGGATGCTGTCTATCAAATCTACTTTCTGCCCAAAATCATAAATTAAGATGGTGTATAATATCCAGCTCCCATTTCTTCTAGTCTAGGCCTAGATCTAAGTATAACTAAGGTTAAGTCTAACGCAAAACGATGATGGCACTCTGCAAACGATGTAACATTGCAATCAATTTCCCAGAATTGGCTGATTTTTCTTAGAAATTATTGAAGAAAACCAGGGAAAATGTGAATAGGTTTAATTTTATTCAAGCTTTGATTTGGCTTTGGAAGTTTGGTTGCTCAATGATTATCGACCTTCGACGCGACGCAGCTCAGCTGCAGCGCAGCCAATGCAATGCATCCGATGCATGGGGGTTTTTTCGCCGTCCATAGTCTCGGACTCGAAGGTGAAATTTATACCCGGATTTCGGGGTTTAGGCGCCTTGTATTAAGATTTATAGACTTAAAAGTCAAATGCAAATTAAAATTTGAAATCTGACCTTGAACAATCATCGTTGATAAACTTCAGCCCTGAAGCGATTGCACTTCAAATCAGACCAGGCAAATTAGACGTCATTGTGTATGTTGCTAGAAGATCTATGACGAGTCGACTGAAGCCCCAGCGCATCATTAACGTTACTAGTAGCTACGCGACCGGCCCAGACTCGGCGCACCCAGGCCTGAAAAATGACCTCGATTATTACGATGGTTGTCTATGCATTCATTAGTGGTGCAGCGAAATTCAGCAGAGGAAAATAAGAGATAAGAGGTATCCTCGTCATAGACTTAATATTCCAAAATGAGAAAAAATGTCAATATCATGATTATTTAAGCTAAATAATTTCTTTAAAAATAAAAGTAATATTTTTAATATTTCTAGCTAGAATAACCGACGTGATAATTGTTCATTAAAAATATTTAAAATTAAGAAATAAAAAAAAATCAACTCGACAAATTTCCGAAAAGTCCCCCTTATTTTTTAGACTGGTCACAAAATTCGAGCGGAGTTGACCCACTGAGATCAGTGAGTTGACCTTCCTTAGAGCAACACGCTTGTGTGTTGCTGCCCTCTACGTTCGTTGATCTCTACCACAGCGTCTTTGGATATTACAGTGAGTGCGAGGTGGATCGCCTAATTATCCATGGGCCTTGGCAAATGCTTTTGGGCTCGCGCTCGTGCGTGCCCGGCCCGCGCGCGAGCGCAGCCGCGCAATTAACATGTGTGATCATCCCGCGAAACTAGATTTATCGACGACGACCTCAACAAAAAACACTGAATTTCTTTGAAAATTTACAGTCGTTCTGTCAGATCAAAGTTCAGCGAAGTCAGCAGCAGCACAAGACAAGTGAATTCGCATTATAGGTTACAAGTACGGGCCCAATTATCTTTCTCGTGGTACCACGGTAGGCTCTGAAACCAAGGTAAACCCAGTGTGGTATGAAGTTGAAAAACTAGGGAGGCCAATAACTGTATTACCGGCATGTTCAAATTCTTATGCATGCAAGTGAATGGGTGATATCACGTTTTATTGAAATATGCATTCATTTACTACACAAGCTAAATCACAATCCTCAACACAGGATAGGACTTATGTAAGTCTAGGCCTAATCCCTATGTCCAAACTAAATTCGAGAAGCATGTCAGCGTCAGCATGTGTGGATTCTTTGACAGCCAGTTAATTCTATTGCCACAAGGATTATTTTGGTTGTTTTCTTTTAATCTTGTGTGTGAATGTGAGAGTAAAGAGTGCCCAAATAATTGACACTAATTTGAAAATAAAAGCAAAAAGAAATGAATCAGTAAGTAGAGTAACTGTGTGTCTGTGCAGGGGTTGGTGTGCGGCCGTTCAGCAGACCACAGTGGCAAATTGTGTAGAACGGATAGCGGAGCGTTCAACGCTAGAGGGCGTGCACTCACACGTATTGCCAGCTCAAGGTTTAGTTCTAGTATATGGCCTGGCACCATGACCATGAACAGCGTTTGGCAGTGGATTTCTAACTACAGTGGGTCGCACCTGCTGTAATCTCACTTCTGATGTCCAAAACACATGACTTCTATGGCTTGATTTTTCTGTGCGAGGCATCATGCATGTAATGAACCCTTGAGTGGCGGGCGTGTACATTTTGCTTATTACACCTGACTTCATCTAGACAGGATTAGCCAGGAGGCTCCTATTAAGTTTGCTCAATCTCGAGATTTTAGCCCGATCGGCCCTCTTCGCGATTAATCTCGAGATTCTAGAAACCCGTCTCCACCATCGCAAGAAGAGCGATTCCTGCTCGAGCGAGGCAACAAGCCCGATATTCTGAGCATGCGCACTTTCAATCTTGGAGTTTCAACGGCCCGCGCTTTTGAATAACTTCCCGCGATATGCAATCAAAATAATACATGTACTCCTTTCACTAGCACTTTCGCCGAATTCTACCGGTGTTATGCAATAATCCTCTCAGCTCAGCCGCGCTAAGCGAGTGAAGAAGTGATGTATTCTTCGTTAAATATGATGGCGGAAAAGGAGGCAACAACAGAGAGGGAGGGAAAAAATGCTATTTGCTCACATTTTGCGAAGGAATAAGACGACACTGCTGACAGTGTTGTTGTTGACTTTGACCATCGTCGATAATGAGCGCCTCCCCCATCGGTCTGGTCTCTCCCAAAATCCATTCACTGGTGTGACACCATCGTTGCTGATTGGGGAATCGATGAACGCTATTCGCGATAATGTCTATTCGCGTTTATAAAGTTGACTTTCGCATGCGTTCGGTACGATCGCGATGTGTTTATGTTTTGACCAAGGCGGAAATGGAACGCGAATTGCATTATGGACTGACGTCATGAATAAATTACCCTGAGTCCAATGCACCTACGAATTAGTGGGATAATTCGTAAAATAGCACGCTATTTTGCAAATGAACCCAAGTTGACTTGGGATTGCAATCTCGAGATTAATCCTACGAACTAGCACGATAATTGCGTCTCCATTGCAAACAATCTCGAGATTTTTCAGATCGGGATAATTTGCCGGATCAGAAATAGCGCGCTAATTTGAAAACTCGGGATGGTGCAGACGGCCCTCTAGAGAGTAAAAATCATTTACTAACATATGCTTACTCTCAACGAAGCCAGGAATTGCTTCCCATACATCTGCACGAACCGCCAATATTAATGTTGTAAATCGGATAAAAAATCAGATCAGCAGTTGAGCTTTTAAAATCAAATCGGCGTTGTTTAAAAACAAAGGAAAACATCATAATTTTATTCGCGGTCGCGGGCATCTTCCTGACAAAGTCACAAAGACGAATGCATTGGAGGGCAGGTCCAAGCTATTTGACTTGTGACGTACGGGACATTTAGAGACTTTAAAGTTGTGTAACGTAAAAAATAAATGCACAACAGAGAATCTTTCATGGATTTTGAAAGGCCAGTTGTGCCCTCTTTATTCAGTAAAAAAATTGGTGATCTACAATTCCATTAACGATGTAATATTTTAATTAATATGCACTGACGTACGGGACCAGACAAAAGCTGATTTAAAAAAAAATTCATTAAAACTCTGTGAATTGGAATGAGCTGGAAATCTCTCATCATGTTTTGGTCTTGTATCTTATCAAGTTTCAGTAGCCATGAATGAAATGATAGAACTCATTGTTGTTATTATGTAGTAGCTCAAAATATATACATCCGCGCTGTGACGTACGGGACATTTGTCCATGTGTAAAACCATGGTAGGTCCATGGTAAAACGAATGGAGAAAGTGAAATTTCATCAATAGCATACACTGAAACAAAACATACCAAACACTTTATGACCTTATATTATGAAAGATGTCTTGCAAATAATTCCATGTGAATGGGAAAAGTGACATTTCATCAAAATTTATAATCAAAGGACAAGTCCACCCCAACAAAAACTTGATTTGAATAAAAAGAGAAAAATTTGACAAGCATAACACTGAAAATTTCATAAAAATCGGATGTAAAATAAGAAAGTTATGACATTTCAAAGTTTCGCTTCATTTCACAAAAACAGTTATATGAACAAGCCAGCTACATCCAAATGAGAGATTCGATGATGTCATTCACTCACTATTTTTTTTGTTTTTTATTGTTTGAAAAATGAAATATTTTGATTTTCTCGTCATTGTCATGTGAAATTAAGATTCATTCCTTCCTGAACACGTGGAATTCCATTATTTTAACATTTTGTGCTTCAGGCAAGGAGGTCCTAATCCTCAAATTCGTAAAAATTGAAATATTGTAATTCAAACGATAAAAAAAAAGAAATAGTGAGTGAGTGACATCATCGACTCTCTCCTTTGGATGTAACTGGCTCGTTCATATAATTATTTTGTTGAAAATAAGCAAAACTTTGAAATGTCATAACTTTCTTATTTTACATCCGATTTTGATGAAATTTTCACCATTGTGCTTGTCTGATTTTTCTCTATTGATTCAAATCAACATTTTTCTGAGGTGGACTTGACCTTTAACTGGATAATAGATAATTATGATTGATATATATTTCTACCGGTATATGAACAAACAAAACATAAAAAAAATTTATGACCTTATATTTTATGAAAGATTTAATTAATAACATATATCAGGGCTCCACACTAACCCATTTTTTCTACTGGTCCAACCTATTCATGTCGGACCAGTAGATACCCAGTTTTTGTCTCACCTGCGAAGCAGAGTGAGACTATAGGTGCCGCTTTTCCGACGGCGGGGGCGGCGTCAACATCAAATCTTAACCTGAGGTTAAGTTTTTGAAATGACGTCATAACTTAGAAAGCATATGGACCTAGTTAATAAAACTTGGCCATAAGGTTAATCAAGTATTACTGAACATCCTATTAGAGTTTCATGTCACATGACCAAGGTCAAAGGTCATTTAGGGTCAATGAACTTAGACCATGTTGGAGGAATCAACATCGAAATCTTAACCTGAGGTTAAGTTTTTGAAATGTCATCATAACTTAGAAAATATATGGACCTAGTTCATGAAACTTGGACATAAGGTTAATCAAGTATCACTGAACATCCTGCATGAGTTTCACGTCACATGACCAAGGTCAAAGGTCATTTAGGGTCAATGAACTTTGGCCGAATTGGGGATATCTGTTGAATTCCCATCATAACTTTGAAAGTTTATGGATCTGATTCATGAAACTTGGACATAATAGTAATCAAGCATCACTGAACATTTTGTGCAAGTTTCAGGTCTAATGATTAAGGTCAAAGGTCATTTAGGGTCAATGAACTTTGGCCGAATCGGGGGTGTCTGTTGAATTACCATCATAACTTTGAAAGTTTATTGGTCTAGTTCATTAAACTTGGACATAAGAGTAATCAAGTATCACTGAACATCCTGTGCGCGTATCAGGTCACATGACCAAGGTCAAAGGTCTATGAACTTTCTCCGAATTGGATGTATCTGTTGCAGGCCTGCCAACTTCTCCGGGTTTTCCGGAGTTTCTCCGTTTTTCAGAATTTATAGCGGCCCAAAAGCGGAGAACTCCGTTTTCTTTGTATTTCAGATGATTTTCTTTTTTCTTTGGGAAATGACGCACTTTCCGTCTGCATCTGCCTACGGCTCTCTTTCTCTCTCTCTGAGTCCTCTCAATGTTACATGTACGTACGCACGGTAGTATATACCGTGCGTAACGTTAATTAAACGCATGCACTACGCGCGCGTACGTGGAGTTCAGAGTTCAATGGATAAGAACGCGTGATGGGCCTGTGCTCCGTGTGTGCATATACGAAGCGCAACAAGCCACGGCCAGCGCGCTATTTATCCGACAGCGATCGTGTGTATTGACATTGGACAGTTCGCCCGCGATCGCGAGGATTCATAGCGCGTGTAGTGCGAATGTAACTCTATGCATACGGTACGATGCAGCGCAGCGCTTGCGTGCCTCCGCTACTATACTACTACCGTTCTGGAATACCGTGTGGGAAATGGATTGTTTCGCCAGCTGAGGGTTTAGAAACGGTAACATTTTAAACTAATATCTTCTCATGATATTTTTATATGTGCTTTGTGCTTAGTGAGCTAAATGCTTTGGATTTTACAAGTCTGCCGTTTCAGTGCCGATTCTTGCAAACTTTTAGACCCCTGCTGTATTTTTTTTTAGTCTGTGAACTGTCATGACTGTGTGAATGATCCATGATGCCAAAAGCAAAAGGGCACACTCAAAAGTTTCGCGACGTTTACAAAGATATGGACAAACTTGAACAAGAATTTAATCTTTATCAAATAGATCAAGATATTGATGAAATTGTTGCAAGTTCAAATAATACAGACAGAATCGATGAGAAATGGCACAAGATAGGAGCTATTAAGGATATCACAAATTCACAAGGCACACAGAGAAGTACTCCCTCCTATGCAAAACAATGAAAGCAGTTCTGCTAATTTTTCATAGCAACAGTGACTGTGAAAGAGTATTTTCCATCGTGGTAAAGAACAAAACTAAGCAGAGAGCAAGCCTGAGCACAAGAACATTAAGTTCTCTGATGGTACATGAATTGGCTATGGAGAGTAGAAAGAAACTATGCCATACTTGTACTTACTCAAGAGAGGTAATACATGGTGCCAAAAAAGCCACTTATGAAAGGCTCCAGAGAAAGGACAAGGCATAAAAAGCTCAAGAAGGGCTCCAGAAGGCTTGTTTTTAAGGTGAAATTTCCTAAATGTCTTCCAGCTTCATGGGGGCTCCGCCCCCTTGCACCCCCGCTGGGGCCTTGCCCCTGGACCCAACAAGGGGCCCTAAGGCGGGCCCCTTGACCCCCGCCGTTGGGAGTTCCGCTTTCCGCGTGATTCGTGGACTCCTTTTTTCCATTTTCAAATGTTGGCAGGTCTGCTGTTGAATTACCATCATAACTTTGAAAGTTTATGGATCTGATTCATGAAACTTGTACATAAGAGTAATCAAGTATCACTGAACATCCTTTGCGAGTTTCAGGTCACATGATCAAGGTCAAAGGTCATGTAAGGTCAGTGAACTTTGGCCATGTTGGGTTTTTTTGTTGAATAACCATCATATCTCTGTAAGTTTATTGGTCTAGTTCATAAAAAGTGGACATAAGAGTAACCATGTATCACTGAACATCTTGTGCGAGTTAGAGTAGTTTTCAATGTCAGCACTGCTGCTATATTGAACCGCGTGATGCAGGTGAGACGGCCAGAGGCATTCCACTTGTTCAAATTTTTAATGGTCCGAACCTAAAATCTACTGGTCCCAAAAATAAAGAAAACATTAAAAAAAGGCGCAAGTTTATTTTTCTAGCCTTTCGTTACCCCCCCAAAAAAAAAAAAATGAAGGAAATGAAGGCCAAAAAAAGCAAGACAGAAACAAAGAAAGAAAGGAAGGAAGGAAGAAAGAAAGAAAGAATAAAAGAAAGGAAGGAAGAAAAAAGGTAAAGAAAGGATAGATGTGAAGGAAAAAAAAAGAACTAAAGAAGGAAAGGAAGGAATAAAGAAGGAACAAATATAAGAAAGAAAGAAAAGAAAAAAAGAAATGAAGGAAAAAATGAAGCAAGCAATACAGAAAGAAAGAACAAATCCAGAAAGTAGTAAAGGAAAGAAAGAAGAAGCAATAGAAAGAAAGGGTAAAAGGAGATGGAAAGACAGACAAAAGAAAGAAAGAGAGGAAGGAAGGATTGAAAAAAGGAAGAAAGAATTAAGGAAGAAATAAAGAAAAGGTAAAAGAATAGTTGAAAGGAAGAAAAAAAGACAGAAGAAAGGAAGGAATGAATGAAAGAAAGAGAGAAAGGGCTGAGAAAAAAAACAAGAAAGGGTAGATAAAAAAAATGGATGGAAGAAAGAAACAAAGAAAGTAACAAAGAATGAAGGGAAGAAAGGGGTAAAAAGAAGGAAAGAAAGGAAGAAGAGAAGAGATGAATGTTGGATGGATGGACTCAAGAACTAAAGAAAGAAAGAAAGAGAAAAAAGAAATAGAGAAAATATTTTATAAAAGGATAGGAAGAAAGAACGAATTAAAGAAAAAAAAGGAAATTAAAAAAGAAAGACAGTAACAAAAAAATCGAGGGAAGAAACAAAGAAAGATTAAGAAGGAAAGAAAGATAGGAAGAAAGCTAAAACTATCATCATAAATAATTTATCAGTTTCTTTTTGGCTCAATTAAAATAACTACGAAAGAAAGTCAGATACCAGGTGTATCAACACACACATAAATGCATGTGTGGGGCTATTATGTATTCAGACGATGTCACCCGTAACCCGATCTGTTTGAACCAAAACAGAAGTGAAAATTTCTCCTTTTACTGCTTACAAATGACAGAGTTACTCCAATTTTTAGGAAATATGGACATTATAAGAGCCTTTCATGAGTATGACCTGTGAATTTTGACAGTTCTGTGAGAGATTTCTACCAGAGTTTAGCCAGGCTTCATTTGTGCGGCCAGTAGAGAATTTACCATGTTGGTTGTATGGCTGACTACATGTACACTGTAAGCATGCTGTATGGTACTCTAGTAACACGTGCGATTCATTCTGTGTTTATTCTGTGTGTGAATGGCAAAATCTAACGGGGGGAAATGGTTTGCTGTGAATTTGACCATTTCTGGAAAAGTTATTGGCCCTATAATGGTTTTTATTGTCTCACCTGCGAAGCAGAGTGAGACTATAGGTGCCGCTTTTCCGACGGCGGCGGCGGCGGCGTCAACATCAAATCTTAACCTGAGGTTAAGTTTTTGAAATGATGTCATAACTTAGAAAGTATATGGACCTAGTTAATAAAACTTGGCCATAAGGTTAATCAGGTATTACTGAACATCCTATTAGAGTTTCATGTCACATGACCAAGGTCAAAGGTCATTTAGGGTCAATGAACTTAGACCATGTTGGAGGAATCAGCATCGAAATCTTAACCTGAGGTTAAGTTTTTGAAATGTCATCATAACTTAGAAAATATATGGACCTAGTTCATGAAACTTGGACATAAGGTTAATCAAGTATCACTGAACATCCTGCATGAGTTTCACGTCACATGACCAAGGTCAAAGGTCATTTAGGGTCAATGAACTTTGGCCGAATTGGGGATATCTGTTGAATTCCCATCATAACTTTGAAAGTTTATGGATCTGATTCATGAAACTTGGACATAATAGTAATCAAGCATCACTGAAAATTTTGTGCAAGTTTCAGGTCTCATGATTAAGGTCAAAGATCATTTAGGGTCAATGAACTTTGGCCGAATCGGGGGTATCTGTTGAATTACCATCATAACTTTGAAAGTTTATTGGTCTAGTTCATTAAACTTGGACATTAGAGTAATCAAGTATCACTGAGCATCCTGTGCGCGTTTCAGGTCACATGACCAAGGTCAAAGGTCAATGAACTTTGGCCGAATTGGGTGTATCTGTTGAATTACCATCATAACTTTGAAAGTTTATGGATCTGATTCATGAAACTTGTACATAAGAGTAATCAAGTATCACTGAACATCCTGTTCGAGCTTCAGGTCACATGATCAAGGTCAAAGGTCATGTAAGGTCAATGAACTTTGGCCATGTTAGGTTTTTTGTTGAATAACCATCATATCTCTGTAAGTTTATTGGTCTAGTTCATAAAAAGTGGACATAAGAGTAACCATGTATCACTGAACATCTTGTGGGAGTTAGAGTAGTATTCAAAGTCAGCACTGCTGCTATATTGAACCGCGTGATGCAGGTGAGACGGCCAGAGGCATTCCACTTGTTACTGGTCATTTCGGACCCTTAAATCTTGCTATTTTTGGAAAAATTACTGGCCCGACAGTGATATTTTTTACTGGTCATGTCGGACCAGTAAATCTTCCTATTTCTTGAAATCTACTGGCCCGACAGCGATTTTTACCGGTCTGGGACCGTTGGACCGCCGCTAGTGTCGAGCCCTGCATATATGTTAACAAGTATGCTAATATATGCACCCTTGTTATTTATTACAAATCATAACTTTATTATCAGCCTTTTACCAATATTCAACCACTCATAATATTATTTATCTCAATTTACTTTATCTTTGCTCCTAATTGAAAAAATAACCCCAAATAGAATTACATAGAAATCCTATGGTCAAGCCTTGAAATAAGCGGGCGCTGAGTGCAAATTCGCGCTCATAAAGCCATGCAATTGCGCCCATAAAGCCCCAAAATCATCGAAATTTTGACGACCGGGCACAAATATTTTCCAGGTAATTGCGCCCGCCGTGAGTGAGCAGTGAAGCCATATCATACATGTAATTTGAATAGCTCCAAAATCAAGTAAAGTTCAATTTACGATAAGCACAGTTTCAAATTGCCAAGTGCGTCTTTTTTTCAGTACCATAAAAAGTGAGCTACGTCCCGTCTTTTTTTCCCTGTAATACATGTACGCGCGTGCTTCCAGTAGCGGTAACTGTTTTTCCCTACTTCACCATGTGCAATTTCTAATGCACACATTTCCAGTTGGGATATCACAATTATGTGATATAGTAATTCGAATTGCACAGGAGATAAATCCCTGTTCACAGCACATACGATGTGCAAGTCTTTTATCCTCACAGTCGCCGATTTCGCTTGTCAAAACGGAGCCTTAATAATCCAAAATCACTTAACTTATAGTTGTGAATTATAGCTTCTTAATTTCTTTCTTGGTGAGGGGTAAATATCAGACAATAAATCACCTAACAAGGCTCCATCTAAAAAAAAAAATAGGACGCCGTGCACTTGAGTGTGGTACTTGTATGCTGTTAGCTAGCCAGTTTGAGCTCTTTTTCTCTGCCAGAGCTCTTGGTGAGAATTCTATCAGTAATGGCCTAAGTGCTGGATATTTTCTGTTTCAGATAGTTTAGATTTCATGTTAATTTTTGAAAACTGTCAAAAAACTTCTTGATTTTTTCATTGTGATGAATATTTAAGTTATTAATGAATACATTTTCACAGAATTTAGACTCTCCCCGAATGAAAGGCATTTTCTGTGGAGATCTGTGTTTTTAAATAACTTATGAAAAACTTAAAACCTACAATACATGTACATACATGTAGCCTGTGGCTATGTACTGGAATTTGAATAGACTGAGTTAGATATTGATTTTATTTCTTCATTTCTTCAACATAATTTATATGCTATCCAAGTGCACCTCACAGTCACACACAAACACCCACACCCATGATTCTAACCATGAAAAAACCTTTTAAAAAAATTCTAAATTTAGTGTTATTTGATCTGAATTTTCTCTTTATCTCTCTTTTTTTATTTGTTTATTTTATTCATTTATTTATATTATAAATATATTTTTTTTTGGGGGGGTCATTTTTTGTGGTTCATTAAAGATGAAAAAAAAATAAGCCCATGTGTGTGTGGTTGTAAAGGGGATGTGGTGTGAGGGTGTCAAAACACACTTAAATATTTAAATCTGATTTCTTAGATGTTTGAATAAGCCTATTACTTAGCATGCTATTCATGTACTAATTGACAAATTGCAGGAGCTGCGCTTACTATAAACAAATTTGGAGTGTGGTTCACCGTTATATTCTTTTTTTTAATTGCCCCTGGCTCCAGAAAATTGCCCCCGGTTCCTGTAAAAAGCCCGTGAGCCGGGGGCAATTTTTTTTTCAAAAATTGCCCCAGGTCTGCAGCTGCTTATTTCAAAGCTTGCCTATGGTGTGTCATGTAAGTCACACTTTTGTCCCGTATGTCACAAAGCTTAATTAGCTGATATAATTAGACATGAAATTAATTCAGTATATTCATTTTAATTTTTGTATGTATAGCAAGGCTCGACATTAGCGGTGGCCCGGGGCCACCAAAAAATCATCTCGGGCAACCATTATTGAAAAAATGTTAAGTTTTGGTGGCCCGAATCGGGCAACCAATAATTTTCAAAGTAGCGCAATTTTTCTCCCGATTTTGCATGCATTTATCAACTTTCTACAGATCAAATTGCAAGAAAATTCGTCATGCGCCTTTTTTGTTAATCTACACACAAATACACACACACAAAGATTGCATAGTCATGAGCTTTGCATGCGCAATGCATGAAACCACTGCAGCTAGCCGTGCGCTTGCAGACTATTCAGACTCAGGGAGCTGCGATACTAAATGTTACTGCTAAGAAATCTTCCCCAGAACTTTGAAAATCTACGTCAAAGTCACATGAAATGCCCTTCTACAGTCCATATTACTGAAACCTGATTATTTGCAAGCATTAAAAGGAGGAATTATGACCTCTCTTTTGACTCAAAAAGACCGATTTCCAAATGCATTAATACACATAGGTGAGTACATCACAGTCCCACATGTGCATTTGTATGTATGTTGATATTTGGTTTATTTCGACGCTGAGTCTCTTCTAGCCAAAAATGAATAGACAGCTTCTTTCTTTCTTGTTTATAAATGACTTCTTAAACAACTCTTAAGGAAGTAAATACTTTGGGAAGGCATTTCATTGATATGAAATGTGAATTTTTTTCCATCATTTTGTCAAATGTAGGGAAAGAATTTTCTCACTGTTTTTTTCCAGATAACTTTTGCCGTTTTCTTATTTTTTCTTTCATTTTTTTTTACAGTGATTAAACCATTTATACCCCTTCCCATTGAATATGCCTGATTAAAGAACATGTTTCTACTGAATAATAATAATTTTCCCCATTTTTTGATAATTTTGTCTTCATTTTTCTTACATTTTCTTTGTTTTTTTTCTAAAAATTTTTTTTCTCTTTGTTTTTTCTTTCCACATTTTTTCTTTTGTTTTATTTCACTTATTCATTTAAAAAAAAATTTTTTTTTCAATATACTATTCTAAATTTTTTTTTATTTCCCCCTTTTACACATCGTTCTAATTCTGCAGCATATTTTTCTGTGATTTTCTCCTGCTATAATATGCTGGAAAAGAGAAAATAAACTGAATTTGGGGCCTGCATAATCTAGGTTTTATGAATTACCACAAAATAAGCAAAGTAGTATAACAGCAAGCACGATTTACATACAAGATGTACAAAGAATAGTGGTACGTAGTAGTGACTGCATAATATTTTAGTTTGTTTTAAATTTAGGCCCTATTCATTTTAAATTAATGTTTTTCTTTATATTTTTCGGGCCACCAAACTTTACTAATGGGCCACCAAAAAAAATTATTTGAAGGTTTTGGTGGCCCGTTCGGGCCACCACCAAAAAAAGTTAATGTGGAGCCTTGTGTATAGTAATATAAATTAGAACTCTCCAAAGTGTGAAGAAAACTGTTCAACTTTTATTCATACTAAGTCCCTGCATTCTGAGTTCAATCACTCGTTTTCTCTCATTTTCTGATGCATTTTGATCTTTATTCCTTGCCATTGTTGTTATTCTCCTGTCCTTTAAAACGGAGGATGCACCCGGAAGTTATCAAGTAGACTTCACAAAAATGTAGTAGCAACTTTTTTCATACTAAGTCCCTGCATTCTGAGTTCAATCACTTGTTTTTTCTCATTTTCTGATGCATTTTGATCTTTATTCCTTGCCATTGTTGTTATTCTCCTGTCCATTTAAACGGAGGATGCACCCGGAAGTTATCAAGTAGACTTCACAAAATGTCTCCAAAAAAAAAGCTTAAATTTCACGCTGGAAGTTTCTACACGGAGGCTGCCATCTCTTGTCAGTGCAGGTGCATTGACATTGGCTATTTCTATTCAGTCCAACCACCAGAGGGCAGCATACATGATTATTTAGCTAGTGTATACTTCTTCTCTTGTTTCAGTTGCTCAAAATATCTTTAAAGAAATTGAAAAGATTTCTTTTAATTTCATTTGGGGTGGAAATGACAGAATAAAACGGAAAATTCTACATCAAGATTATTGTGCAGGGGGACTCAAAGTAACTAATTTTGAAGTTTTCATTAAAACTCAGAGAATTATGTGGATTAAAAGGCTGCTGTACGGTGAGAAATATTTAGGTTGGAAAGTAATGTTTGACTACTTTTTAGATCATTGGGAGGCCGGAGTATATTTATTTGTAATTATGATGCAAATAAAATGGACTTACAAGGTATACCAATATTTTATAAAGATATGTTGAAAGCATGGCAAGATTTGGATCAATGTATAAACTTTGAGGAAAACAAGATCAATCCTGTGATTTTTAATAACAAATTTATATGTCTTCATGATAAACCGTTTTTGTCTCACCTGCGAAGCAAAGTGAGACTATAGGCGCCGCTTTTCCGACGGCGGCGGCGGCGTCAACATCAAATCTTAACCTGAGGTTAAGTTTTTGAAATGACATCATAACTTAGAAAGTATATGGACCTAGTTAATAAAACTTGGCCATAAGGTTAATCAAGTATTACTGAACATCCTATTAGAGTTTCATGTCACATGACCAAGGTCAAAGGTCATTTAGGGTCAATGAACTTAGACCATGTTGGAGGAATCAGCATCGAAATCTTAACCTGAGGTTAAGTTTTTGAAATGTCATCATAACTTAGAAAATATATGGACCTAGTTCATGAAACTTGGACATAAGGTTAATCAAGTATCAATGAACATCCTGCATGAGTTTCACGTCACATGACCAAGGTCAAAGGTCATTTAGGGTCAATGAACTTAGACCATGTTGGAGGAATCAGCATCGAAATCTTAACCTGAGGTTAAGTTTTTGAAATGTCATCATAACTTAGAAAATATATGGACCTAGTTCATGAAACTTGGACATAAGGTTAATCAAGTATCAATGAACATCCTGCATGAGTTTCACGTCACATGACCAAGGTCAAAGGTCATTTAGGGTCAATGAACTTTGGACGAATTGGGGATATCTGTTGAATTCCCATCATAACTTTGAAAGTTTATGGATCTGATTCATGAAACTTGGACATAATAGTAATCAAGCATCACTGAACATTTTGTGCAAGTTTCAGGTCTCATGATTAAGGTCAAAGGTCATTTAGGGTCAATGAACTTTGGCCGAATCGGGGGTATCTGTTGAATTACCATCATAACTTTGAAAGTTTATTGGTCTAGTTCGTTAAACTTGGACATTAGAGTAACCAAGTATCACTGAACATCCTGTGCGTGTTTCAGGTCACATGTCCAAGGTCAAAGGTCAATGAACTTTAGCCGAATTGGGTGTATCTGTTGAATTACCATCATAACTTTGAAAGTTTATGGATCTGATTCATGAAACTTGTACATAAGAGTAATCAAGTATCACTGAACATCCTGTTCCAGTTTCAGGTCACATGATCAAGGTCAAAGGTCATGTAAGGTCAATGAACTTTGGCCATGTTGGGGTTTTTTGTTGAATAACCATCATATCTCTGTAAGTTTATTGGTCTAATTCATAAAAAGAGGACATAAGAGTAACCATGTATCACTGAACATCTTGTGCGAGTTAGAGTAGTATGCAAAGTCAGCACTGCTGCTATATTGAACCGCGTGATGCAGGTGAGACGGCCAGAGGCATTCCACTTGTTTTATGTTGAACTCATCAGAAAGGCATATTTCAAGCATCAGATATTATTGTAGGAGGTCAACTAAGACCAGTCTCATACTTCCATAACCAGGGTTACACTGCTGATAATCTGCTGATGATTCAACAAATTTTGTCTGTGATTTAAAAAGAATGGATACAAAGTGATTTTATAGTTATAGATAGTGAAAATTTTCAAATAGAACTGAAGATCTTTGGTTACCTATATAAATTTATGGATTTAAAAGCCAGATATGTATATAATTACCTTATCGAGCAATTGCAAAAAGAGTACATTTTAAAGGTTTATGATGGACATTGTGAATATGATCTTGGAATAGGGGAGTTGAAAGAAACCTTTACAAGATTGAACAATTTTATATGTAGTAAACAAAGGGAGTTTCAGTACAAACTATTACATGGGGCAGTGTATACAAAAGAGAAGCTCTTCCAATTTGGTTTTGAGTCAGACAATTTTTGTTCTTTTTGTAAACAACAGGTAGAAACATACCAACATTTATTTTTAGATTGTTTAAAGGTTAAACAGTTATGGAAGGAGGTCATCAAAAAGCTTCATTTAAAGGAAGTTAGGATTGATGATTGTAAAACAATTTTCATCGGTTTATCTGGTAAATGTGTGAGAATACATGCAATAAACTGTTTAATCTTTCTGTTAAAACATATAATTTTTATTTCCCACAAAAAAAAGGTTACAGAAACGAAGAATATGATATAGCCAAGAAAACAGGGAATTTGGGAGTACACTTAAGAAAATGGGAACAAATTGGTGCATTTCTTTGACTTATCATTTATCATATTCTACTTTAGTTTATTGTTTTTTTCAATGATACAAAGTTACAGATCGACAGACCGGAACGGATGTGATACCTGTTGTATGATGTGTGTGCGTGAGGGTTTTTTGTGTGCGTATGTGTTTGTGAGGTCATGTGTGCGTGTGTGTTTTGGGGGTGGTATGATTGTGTGGTAGGGAGTGTGGGGTGCGTGGGTTAGTGAAAGATTATATATATGTAATCTTCCTCATAAAGGCTTGTAGAGTTTCATGAAAAAAAAGTAGTTTATTTGATTTGACATAATTTTGATATTAACATGATATAAAAATTGAGGTTAATTTTTTTTTCACAAAAAAAAAATGTTTCACATTGTTATAGAAGAGAAATTTGGCAGTTTGATTTCATTTGTAATCTCATTGATATTGATATATTTATTTGTTTGATTGTTTATTGATTGTATACATGCAAAGAATCTTCATTTATATGAATTGTGATTGTCAACTTATTGTTTTGAAAGAGGAAGAAAATAAAAATATTATTAAAAAAAAAAAGTATACTTAACCGCATCACCCTTTATTTTTACTTTTTGTTTTGCTTGAAGTTTTTGGCAGGGTGCATGAAGGCTTGTGGGCTGCAGTTTCAGAACCCATAGTTTATTATGACATTCTTCATCAAAACCATCATTTACAAAGAATTCCTTGCTGCAGACCTTTGATTGTTGATAAAAGATTAACATGTTAAGGAAAGTGTAAGAACTAATTGTGTTTGTTGTACCTGGCTTTGCCTACATGAAGAATGTGGCCCCATTTTAAAAAAACTTTTGATATACAGTAATGACTATGAGTGATAACGAGAGAGTAATCATGAACAAAGAACAAGAAAATTGTATGTTTTGATCATCACCTCATATGAGAGTGGTTCTCAATTTATTTTGATTTTCTTTTCACCCCCCTCCAACCATACCCCTCAACCTCAATCGTACTATAAATCTATAATTTTCTCTTTTCCGTAATAGATGGGAAAGAAGCAGAGGAAACCTGAAGATGGTCCTGAACCAGCAGATGATGCTGCAGATAAACAGAATGAAGGAGATAGTGATGAAGGGGAAGAGGAAGAGGAAGTTTACCAAGTAGAGAAGGTGGTTGACAAGAGGACTCACAAAGGAAAAGTAGAGTATCTCCTCAAGTGGAAAGGCTATGGAGAGTAAGTAAATTAATAGGATTATTTCTTTTATGCAAGATAATCATTCTGAGGTCATTCACATAAAGCACAATTTGTATGTACATGTATAATTTTGAAATAGAAAGTTAGTAGCAAATGATCAATGTACAAATGAAATTAAAACAAATATTTTGAAAAGTTGTCAAAAGAAAGGATGAGAGGAGTAACTTAGGTTTTAGTAGATGTCTATAAGATTAGATTGATATATAAATGGACATTTAGTTAGATTAAGAAAGAAACATTTTTATCTGTATATTATCTCAAGTATGACATGACAGTATGTTGGGTTTTTCCAGTGTGTACAAAGGCATATGATGCTTGTTTTACCCCCCCCCCCTCCATTGGCCATATTGCTATGATAATGTAAAGCTCAGGTAAAGATTTGATGAAGGTTTAATGATATGAATAAGAGTGCTTTAGCTATGCTTTTATAACTACATGTTGCACCAATTGCCTGTTCAATATGAGAGTGTTTTCCTGAAAGGACTGAAAACTGACAAATATCCTATAGGCTCCTGTACAAAACCTGCTGTTCAATACTAGACTGTATTTTACAGTCTAGTGCGTATGCATGAATGTATGAAATATAAAACACGTACAACATTGAAAGCAATGATATGCACAGCATAGAACACTGATATTCCATGAAGTCATGATGAACTACATGTATGTAAGTTGCATATCGATCAGATTTGATCATATGAAGTGTGGTATAAAGTGACATGACTTGCTCAGTGAGATTTCTCCCTCTTTTTGTCACTGGGGGGGGGGGGGGAGTTGATAATAATTATATTAGATGGCTTTATTTCATGGAATACCAGAAATATTGTACTAGTTATTCTACTCATCTGCAGTTCGTGGAATATTTGCCCAAACTCTTGGAATATTTCTGGTATTCCATTCTGAGCCATCCAATATAATATACATGTAAGTATCATCTCACATTCCAAAGGTACAAAAGTATAGTGGCCATTGAATGTTTTTTCCATGGTTATTTCTATACAAAAATTGGATTTTGAATTTTGCTTTCCAGCGCCCTCTCGTGGTAATTCAAGGTAGCTTACAGGGTTGGGCGGTAAATACCGGTAGTAAATACTGATAAATACCGTCCGGGTAAATAAGATGGGCGTCCGGTAAATATGATTTATAATTCTTTTTTTTTCAATAATTTTAGTTGTTTTTAACCTCAACAAATGAAAATAGTGTTCTGAAATAATTAGAATCACATAACTCATAGTAGAAACACACAAACAGATAAAATCCATACTGCATACATGTACATATGGTCAATTCCAGCGTAACGGACATGACGTTCAGACAAAATTTTGTAATTCAAAGGTTTATACAATAGAATTAGCAGAATTAGTCTTTTGATAATTGTTACTAAGCTTATCAGACACATTTAAGTATCAGTTACATACACATAAAATTTCAAATCGTTTTGTTGAACAGTTGCGGAGAAATTGCACTCTTTGTGAGCATAACGGACATGACACGAAATGGACGAAGCATTTTTACCTCCTATTGCTTATTAAAATTCCTGTGAATTCTTAGAGTGCATGCACCTGACGTTGGTGTTAATTTAACCTTCAGATCATGCTCTATCCATAAAATGGTGTTTAACAACAGTTTTGCAGTGCATTCTGTATTCCTAGCTCAAAATGTAGCGTAACGGACATGACACACGAAGCGTAACGGACATGACAGTTTCGTCCACTTTTTGTAAGCGAATATAATTATTTTATTACAACATATGGTACAAGTCTAATTGTTTACATGTTAAGGCTAGAGGTTAGAGACACATATCATAACTGGTAATCTGTAATATCTCCTATTATTTTGCAATTTGAGAGGGGGTCTTTTTGTACAATATTTATAAAACAAAGAAATATTTAGAAAAATTTATTTTACACCGGTTAACAACAGTTAATGAGTATTTTCCAGTTACTACCATCCACCACACCTAATTTAAGGAGAAAAAGTTGATAGAAAAGATTATTTTTTATTCATGCCCTAATATTTGATAATGTACTAGCGTAACGGACATGACACCCTTACCAGGTGAACTTCATCAGCACTTCTTAGTTTGAAAATGAAAGAAATATGAATAATGAATGTAATTATGTAAAAGCAAAGTACCTTTACTATTAAACACTCTAAAGAAAAATATGTAGATATTATTAGCAGGTATCATAGCTATAGCCTAAGTGATAATTTTATATTGAATACAATGGTTATCATACCACTACGGCACACTGAGAAGACTAAATCTCATTTTTGTGAGAAAACAATGTACCAGACCTGTATAAATCCAAGAAGAACATATTATGGAATGTATTGTATGATAAAGAACAAGTACTAGTATTAATGTCAGTTTTAAGATTACAAAAAATGATATTAAAAAGTATTTTAATAAAAATTTAATAGCAGTACCTGGAAACCAGTCTTTCATTATCAATTATGTATGAGTTGAAAGGTAATTAGAATGTTTGTAAATAGCTTCTGATATTCTGTTTTCATTCAATATAACTATCATCCTGAGTATAATCATCCTTTCATCAAATCTTGGATGTTCTAAATCTTACAATCTTGCTTGCTGACAAATGTGGCTGTATCTAATTTTGTTGTATTGTCCGCGCTGCTTGTGCACAATTGAAGATACTTCATTCAAATTGTGATTATGGCTGACCAAATTACTATGATGACATAATTTATTGATCGCGCCACATTCTTTCCACGGCCCCTTTGCTTTGTGATACTGCAAAGAAGTGCCACTGTAGATTCATGGATTCATAGAGCTACATCGTGTAACACAGATATCCGAATACAAACTTGCTTTTAAATGTGAGCTCTTGACACACTGAAGAAGTACACATGTAGAGGTTGGTGAAAGTCAGATACTTTTAAGTAATATCATCAATGATCATGAATTCACAAGTTGGAGTTTTATCATGCTCCAAACTGTCAGTGCAAAAACCTAAGATAATCAAATGTTTGTTCAAACACAAATGATGCAGATTGTGATCTGAGTATGTTGCCAGATCTAGCTGCATCTTATCCTAATATCATGTGGCATACCGTTAATTCTCAGAAAAATCTACCAGAACAAGAGCTGAACTTTCATCATTCACCTACTTCTAAAATAGCTTGAATGACATGCAGATTCTAGGAAATGTTACATTCAGCTATCCTCAAACAATTGAGACTGACCGCAGTCTGTGACAGTGAGCCAAATATTTTGTTTTTGTGAATGCTGCCATTTGCCATATATAAAATTAAAAATTTGCCATATATAAAATGATTGCTACACATGGTAGGGGGTTTAATTCTAACATAGAATCTGAATCTGCAGTACCTTTAGACAAATTTCCTGTAAGCTGTGAAAACTTTAAGTGAAAAACGTAACGGACATGACACTGATAATGGTAAAGAAATCACACAAATCTGAAGACAGATTTCTCTAAAATTGATGAATGGCATAAAATTTAATGATTATTTTCTGTTGATTTAAACATTAATCAACTATTCAAAAGTTAAAAGAGACCTCTGGGACCTTGTTTGCTTTTAGTAGACACATGAAAGATGAATTGATTGAAAATAGCCACATTTTTTACATTTTGCAATTTACTATTCTATTATTTTGATGATGGAAAAAAAACTACAAAATTTTATCAATATTGTGATATTTCTATTGGAAATTGAGACTTTACAGATTACTTTTTCAGAAAATTTGACTGCTTAAGTGAAATCTGAAACTTCATTTTTTCTCTAAAGTGAACATTTTTCATGGAATTGCCCATATATCCAAACACACATAGGATCTAAGTCCACACATACATACACAAACTCAAATTATGTTCCTGGAAATTGAATAATCATATTAAAACATAAACAAATATTTCTCCCGGGGTTTAACTTTTTACATGCCATTGTATCTCATTACAATATGATTTTTGTTTTTTTTAAGTGTGAATAAAGCTCATTATCACCCGTATCAGACATCTGAGCTGGTCATTTACAAAACCGTATTGCCCTACATTTTCTCAATATCGGGAAGGGTAGGTATATTGTTTGTATTTTCCTCGGTCTCAATGCGCGTATTTACTTTGCATGCAGAGACGAAGCAAAATATACCTTTGTATTTTCCCTGGTCTCACATCCGGGCATTTGTGGATGCGTATAAAGAGATACGCTTCAGAAGGATCCGCCCACCAACAATATACGTCATAATAAAGACAACGCTGAATCCGAGCGCTTGCAAGTACGTCATAATGGTTAAGTGCAGAGCCTAGACCGATATTAACATGACACAATAGAACTCTATTTTTAAAAGAAATATCCCCATTATCATGATTTTTGCTCTAGATATCTGATTTGGATGATAATAAAAATATTGACTGGCTCTTCTTTCGGGGAACATCAAATATATTGCCCTTAAAAGACCCATATTGCCCTCGTCTAAAGACTCGGGCCAATATGATTCTTTTGCTGGCAATATATTTGATGTTCCCCTCAAGGCCAGTCAATATTATATAAGTATTCTATTGTATGTAAGGAATTTTTAGTGTGTACATGTATCAGTGTGTACTAGTGGTTGCTGGTTTTGAATTTTTATATTGCTTACAGAAAAAGATCTTATTGTAGCCTAGAAAATTACACAACTCAATTACACAAGCCATTTTTAATGTTGCAATTCTTTTAATATAACTTTTAAAAGAAGTTTAACAAACAAAGCAAACACAAAAATTAAAAAGCATAACTTATACAAATGTACACAAAAGTGGAAAGAGGTGTCAAAAGTTGTTTCCTTTAAGAAATATAAAATGAATACAATAACAACATAATTGAAATAACTGTTGCCCCCAAAATGATAATTTGGTATTGATTATTATGAAATGAACTATGATTGTTCACTCTGTTTTTTTTTTTTTACAGCAATGAAAATACTTGGGAACCTGAAGACAATCTGGAGTGTCCTGATTTAATTGAGGCATATGAAAAGAAAATAAAAGAAAAGGAGGCCCAAAAAAGAAAATCAACATCCGTCAATGGGGCAGCAGGAGATGTTGCAGCAAAGAAAAAGAGAAAAGAAGATGAAAAGAAAGATGCATCAGTAAGTAGTCAAAACAATTGTATCTTAAGCAAGAGATTTGGCAGAATTATTATTTGATCATATTATGGATATAAGCTATATAGATAAAACAATATTTTTTTTGGTTTTAATTTGTGTTAAAACATTGGATACTAGTTAATGACTTTATGAAGGTGGATCAGTAGAATACAGACCACTGCTCTACCAATATGTTCATATGCATCTATATGTCAATTCAATCTACATCTACATGTACACTGATTTCTAAAAAGAAAATAGAAAATCTTACATTCAAAGTCTTTAAGGGGGTGAGGTATAAAGCTCTGATATATAGATTCTACTTTTCTAACATTCTTTAATTTGTTTATTTTATTATTTTTTTTTTGGGGGGGAGGCCTTACAAAATGGCCTGAAATTTTTTTCGTTTTTGTCTCACCTGCATAGCAGAGTGAGACTGTAGGCGCCCCTTTTCCGACGGCGACAGCGTCAACATCAAATCTTAACCTGAGGTTAAGTTTTTGAAATGACATCATAACTTAGAAAGTATATGGACCTAGTTCATGAAACTTGGCCATAAGGTTAATCAAGTATTACTGAACATCCTATTAGAGTTTCATGTCACATGACCAAGGTCAAAGGTCATTTAGGGTCAATGAACTTAGACCATGTTGGAGGAATCAACATCAAAATCTTAACCTGATTTTAAGTTTTTGAAATGTCATCATAACTTAGAAAGTATATGGACCTAGTTCATGAAACTTGGACATAAGGTTAATCAAGTATCACTGAACATCCTGCATGAGTTTTATGTCACATGACCAAGGTCAAAGGTCATTTAGGGTCAATGAACTTTGGCCAAATTGGGGGTATCTGTTGAATTCCCATCATAACTTTGAAAGTTTATGGATCTGATTCATGAAACTTGGACATAATAGTAATCAAGCATCACTGAACATTTTGTGCAAGTTTCAGGTCTCATGATTAAGGTCAAAGGTCATTTAGGGTCAATGAACTTTGACCGATTTGGGGGTATCTGTTGAATTACCATCATAACTTTGAAAGTTTATTGGTCTAGTTCGTTAAACTTGGACATTAGAGTAATCAAGTATCACTGAACATTCTGTGCGCATTTCAGGTCACATGACCAAGGTCAAAGGTCAATAAACTTTGGCCGAATTGGGTGTATCTGTTGAATTACCATCATAACTTTGAAAGTTTATGGATCTGATTCATGAAACTTGGACATAAGAGTAATCAAGTATCACTGAACATCCTGTGCGAGTTTCAGGTCACATGATCAAGGTCAAAGGTCATGTAAGGTCAATGAACTTTGGCCATGTTGGGGTTTTTTGTTGAATAACCATCATATCTCTGTAAGTTTATTGGTCTAGTTCATAAAAAGTGGACATAAGAGTAACCATGTATCATTGAAGATCTTGTGCGAGTTAAGAGTAGTTTTCAAAGTCAGCACTGCTACTATATTGAACCACGTGATGCAGGTGAGACGGCCAGAGGCATTCTACTTGTTAAAATTACAATTTGAGTTACTTTCTGGTACTAATCTGCTAAGTGTAAATTATACCAATGTTAAGATTGTTTGAAAATGAATTAAAATAAACAAATCCAGAAGCAGTTGGGAAAGATATGAACTAAATTAGGAAAATATTGTTGTGAAATTTCAAAACTTTAATAACCCCAGATATGGAATCTCATTTTGTTGGATATTTTAATGTCATTCAGATGAAGTGTTTACGTGAATAGTTTGTTTGATTATTCCAAGAGAGAAAATGACATCTTTTTCCAAATTTTTTCTCATTATCACATTATGATGGTAAGGTCATTTTCAGGTCAACATTAAAGTTTACATGCAAGACTCTCTTTCTCTGCAACCATAAGTCACTTTTCAACCACACTTGGATGGTAGATGGACTTGGGGGACCTGCATGCTAGGGTCATTGTCGCCATGATAATTGTATTTTTTTGTCAAATTTCTGTGTGAGCTCTATATATCGCAATGACGGATGACGCGGTGGGTTCGGGGGATACATGTGCTCGGCGGCGCGATCCGCCGAGCATCTCTAGTTTCAATGTGTAAGTAAACCATTGTTGTAACATTAGGTATTGCTGCTACATTACCTGTTGTAACAGCCTCCGTTAGTGCATTGTTAGCGCTAACAGCATTTCTCTGTGGTCAGTACAGATAAATAGTGATATAATTTCTTAAACATCAATATTTTCTTGTATTTTCCCCCATTTTTTTTCTTCTGTATTTCTTGTTTCGAATAAAAGTTGTTTAATTACCAAGGTTGGATTTCCCGCTTAATAAGATTCTGTTTTGCTTTTTCATATACAATACAGGGTCCTTCAAAAGAAAGCAAGCAGGCTAAACATGATGAGAAGAAGTACAGAGGATTTGACAGAGGATTGGATCCAGAGAGAATCATTGGTGCCACAGAAGCCAACAATGAGCTTCTGTTCCTTATGAAGTGGTAAGATAACTCTATCGCAACCCTCACCTCAAAGTTCTTAGTGTCAATAAGTAACATTCAAATTCCAATGTCGGATTGGAGCATTAGAACAGCAATTTTTTGCTTGGTAAGTGGACAAAGAATCAAATAATTGCTTCTGTCGTAAGACAGTTCTTGCCACTAAAGTTCCCAGATGTAGCTATGCTGTTTTAATGTGTGACCTGGTAGCTAGGAGGTAAAAATAGTGTAAAGCAAGAGGGATAACACAAAAAGCAAGTTTTACACTGATTTCTCATAGCAATATAAGAAGGGATTGAGAATCCGGTGTGAAAGCTGATGCGACTTGACTAGTGCTAGCTACGGTACGAATAAGCCCAGAAGTCGTTGGGTCACACATTACTGAACAAGAAGTAGAATGTCTAGTTCAGTGCACAATGTAAATGGCAAATTCACACTGCGCTACATCATTGGTTATTGTTAATGGGGAGAATTTGTTGCTGTCTATTGGATTTTGTACAAACATGGAGTGTGCAAAATCTTGCACCACTCCAGTCTGACCTCTCTTATCCGGGCACGTTGGGACTAGCACTAAACCGGATAAGGGATTTATCCGGATCTGAGAGACCCAATATTAGATACATGCAGCTGTGCTGCTGGCTGCCTCCCCAGGCCAATGGCAGTAGCTACACATCTATTGTAGTGGGCGTACAGACAGTATTCACTGCAGTGTGGGTGCAAATTATAGGCAGTATTTTTATGTAAATGAAATCAATCGATGGCCAAAACTGTTGGATAATTTACTTGGTAAAATGATTGAGGTACATGTACACATGGAGCATACCTCAAAAGAAAGAGAATGACTCGATGAAACTAAGTTTAACAATTAGTTGGTGGCGGGTATCGCAGCTTTGCAATGTCAGCCATTGTTATACTAACTGTAGGCTCAAACATGATAGATGGTGCTGTCCATATTGAGGCCTAGCTTAAGCTAGGGAGACATGTGGTGTTTTTCCCGGGAAACAAAAAGAGAACTTGATGAAATGTTTGCGCTGCGCCCTGGTTTACTGGAAAATGATAATAATAATATGAACATTTGTAATGCGCCGGTATCCATCATAAAAAGATGCTCATGGCGCAGAAAAGAAAAGGAAAAACAAAAAGAAAGAAGGAAGAAAGAAAACCTACAAAAAAAGGGGTAGAATAACAATTACCTAAAAGCTTGCGTGAATAACCAGGTTCTAAGAGAACTTTTGAAAGTGGTGAGACAAGAAATATTGCGGATTTCTATTGGCAGTTTACTCCATAGGAAAGGCCCAGCATGTTGAAATGATCGATCCCCCCATGAATTATGAGATTGTGGTACAGCGAGTAAGAATGAACTAGAAGACCTAAGGTTGCGAGAGGGATTGTATGGAGTAATCAAGGAAGAGTTATATTGAGGTGCAGTTCTGTGAATAGAATGGAAAACAAGTAGGAGGATTTAATGTGCGGTACAACAGGTAACCAGTGAAGAGATTTGAGAATGGGGGTTATGTGATTCCTCTTGGGGGATATGGTGACGATACGGGCAGCATTATGTTGGAGTTTCCTAAGGCGATCTAACTGAGATTGTGAAACATTATATACTAAAGCATTGCAAAAATCAAGACGGGATGTAATAAGTGCATGTATAATCTTCTCTGTACAAGACTTAGTGAGATACTTCCTAATGAACCCTAAATTCTGTAATTGGTACTGTACTGATTGACATATACTAGAGACCTGGGTAGACATGGACATATTAGCATCAAACATAACCCCAAAATTATCCTGCCTAAGTTTATTCGGGGATTTGGGTGAGATATTTTCATGAAAAATGATGTTGTAGGTAAGGTAGACTATATTGGAAAATATATGTAATCAAAGTGAGTTTGTGTGTAGGATTGAGTTTAGAATTAAATCTCATTTCCTCACATACTAGATTGAATTGAAAAAAAAATTAGATAAAATATCGGCAAGTGTGCGTCCGGATAATAGAGAGATCCAGATAAGTGGAGGCCGGATAAGAGAAGTGGGACTGTAATATGAAAACTTCCAATACAAACGTATTGCATGCCATGCATGGAAGGAGCAAACTTTTTTTGAGGAGTTTAGTAGTAAAGTTTTGAAGGGATGGTCTGCATCCTATTGGTGTGGTGATTGTGAATATATACAGATCAACAGACGTAGGTGAATATAGGATTCCTTGAGATTTTACATTGAATTGCTTTTAACATGTGCATCTCTCCTCAGGAAACACAACAATGAAGCTGACCTGGTACGAGCAAAGGAAGCCAACCACAAGTGCCCACAGACTGTCATCCAGTTTTATGAAGAGCGTTTGACATGGCACAGTGATGATGATGAGGTGGACAAGAGATAAAGAGCACAATCCTAGGGTGGCTCATTTCTTTATGTATACATCGTTTGTATGTCCCATTTTTGTCATCGATGGTTAAGCCTTAGTAGGCATGAGTTATGGATACAGGGAAACCTCAAAGACTTGTGATTGATGCAAACCTCTTTAACTTCCCTTGTCATATACTCTAGATATGATATATTATTCACAGTTATTACCCTTTTTGACTTAGGGAGAAAAAAACTTGATTTGAATTGAATATCTTTGACAAAGCATAGTTGTGAGATTTCTTGTGGTCTGCACAGTATGTACACAACCTGGTCTCTGTGACAGGATGTCATTGCCTCAGGCATTATTGTTAAGTGGAGAAAACTTTTTTATCATAAGCATCATCAAGGCAAGATCTATCTTTACAGCTATTTTTAATGAAAATATCTGGTAAAGTAAGATATGATGTTGGATTATTTTTTTTACAAATGTGACAATGCCTTGTCATAATGATAATGCACATGAGATTTTTTTTCTCTGTAGGCAGCTTGTTACCTTATAACACAAAATTGACCAATAGCAAAATGATATCTCCTTTGAATGATCATGTACTTGTTTTAAGTTGCTTGTTTCGTTTGTGATATTTCTCTTGAAATACCATATTGTTTCATTTGTCTGCTGTTAGCCAGAGTGATGTCTTGTCCCATAATTGAGAAAATGTTTGTAGGAAACTGTTTTATTGCTGTGCCTTCCTTTTGGCAAATATTAATATAGATAAGACTGATGTTGAGGTTTGCTTGTCATGGAGGTTTCCCTGTATTAATTGTATATATGAAACTCTCTCTTCTTCATCTTTTCTTCTATCTCTCTCACTCTCTCTCTCTCCCACCATTTTCTACAGAATCTTAAATGGGAACTCTGCTCTGATGTCAGGTTGGTTTAGAATAAGAGAAATGTATTGATGAAAATTTGCTGAAAATCTGTCAGAGAAAGGCACAGTTGTGGATTTTTAGAAAGAGGTGTTATGGATAATAAGTCACAATTCCTTAATTTAATATTTTAATGTGTTGCTGTAGGGCCCTTCCACACGCGTAAACTGCTTTCAGGGGACCGTTTCATGGAAGTTGTTGGCACTAAAATGTCTTTCTCCGACAGTAACCATAGTAAAAGTCAGAGACCAGAGCCTCTTGGCCAATCAAAACCAAGGATTTCACAGATATAGTCAGCACTGACAATTTAGTCAGTGCTGACAACTTTCATTAAACACCCACCTGATTGCTTGGTTCATTATTCTACATATATTTGTGATTGCTAATGATTTTGATTTTCAATGATGCCAAATAAGTTCAGTTCTATTCAATTCATTGATTCACCCATATTTTGTGTGATATGAATTCTGTAACATGCAAATTTTCTCCCTAATAATGAACATGATTTACCTTTGAATTCAGAGTAAATATCCAGATGCTTAGTTAAAATTCATATCCATATT
Source organism: Lytechinus variegatus (assembly GCF_018143015.1). Classification (NCBI taxonomy): domain Eukaryota; kingdom Metazoa; phylum Echinodermata; class Echinoidea; order Temnopleuroida; family Toxopneustidae; genus Lytechinus; species Lytechinus variegatus. Next base: position 32,437,202 of record NC_054742.1, read on the forward strand.
CAGCATATGAGCCATTGTAAAATGACAATGGAATTTATATTACATGATGTATGAAGAAGCTGCTTGGACATTAAATCACAAAATCAAAGCTTAAAAATTCTTATTCGTGATATTTTGATAGATTTTCACCAAATATAGTATTGTTTCCCTCATTTTTCTGCTTTCATTAAAACCAGTTTGATGTCAGGGCAGTCTGTCCCTTTAATTCTGGATTATCATGATATAGAAAATATATTACTCTCCTTTATATATTGGAGGTAGTCAAGTCTTGATTTGCATCATTGTGCATGTGTGCTTGATGCAAGGATTTTATGAATGTATCCAGTGATCATATACACTATTGCTTTACACTTTGAAAGTTCCTTTTCTTTTCCACATTTGGAGAAATGAACTGCCTCTGTATGCTTCTCTCTTCCCGAGTATCATTTGTTTATTTCTTTTTCATTGTAAAGGTTTCTCTATTCGTTGACGTATTGTGTTATCGTATTTGCAACTATTACTGTATGTTATTCACTGTATGTTTTTACTACACTCTGCATAGTGTCTGAGTTTCAATGGAAGAAAGATTTTTGCCAATTGCTATTATCACTCTAGTTTAGTATGCACTGCATATCAAAATACAAAAGTTGATAGACCTCAATACATTCCACAAAAACACTCACCTTTTTTTATTTGTAGGGTTGTTTGGTCGCTATTTTGTTGAAGCATCGATTATTGCTTTAAAAGCTTTTGAAAAGTTGCTGTATATATATCATGTCCAAGAAATGGAAGATGGATTTAGTATTTCACCCATGTATGCCAAACTGGAACTGTTCAAGGCAAAAAGCACCTTCAGCCAGAGGAGAACATTTTCTGTAGACTTGATATGGTCTGTGTATAAGGAGCATGGTGATTGCTATGTTTAACTTGATCTCATAAAATTACATCTCAATGTATCATAAGAACAAAAATATGTGCAGTGGTATGTATCAATGATTTCCTTATAATATTTTCATTAGTAAGACTCCCAGACTAACTTGAAAGATTACAATAGTTAGTGTATCTGATGATTTTGTATTATGTTGTATAAACTTTCTGTCAGATATTGCAGAATAATCAAAGCTAGTCGAAGATTAAACGTATCAAATTGCCAACTTTTTCTAATCGTGTCATGAATTCAATCCCCAAAGTCTTCTAAACATGAACTGCATGTGTATGTCGACAATAAGTCTCTAACTACCAGTAGTTAGGGTATAAGTTGTAAAGAACATTTTATGAAAAGTAGACATTGTACTCCATAGGAGATTTTCTGATACATTATATTCTCATGATGAAATGCTGATCAGCTGTTCTTGTCAGATCATGCTCCAAAAGTGCTTGCAGCTTTGATCATTGACCATTGCAACCGTTCACAAACATGGTCATATCCTGCTAGAGATTCTAATGCAAGTGAAATGCATGTATTCTTATTTAGTGGTTTGTGTTAATAGTAGTTTTCCTTCTGGTGTGCATTTCACTACAATCCCAACATGGACTCTAGCTTTCAGCACAAATCTTTTGCCATATATACTGATTTAAATGTCACAGACATGATGGTCATTGTCATATTTTAAATGTGTTCTACAAAATTATTTTGATCTTAAATAGGTTTAACAAAATTTAAGAGTAACAGCTGATGTGCCCATTTTCATCATACCCATTTATTGAGATGATAATCGTCTTCTTTACATGAACCCCATGTGTGTTGTATTCCATTACTGTGATAATTTCATCTTGTGAAAATTTGATACATAGTCAAGATCAAACGTGAGAATATACATAATTTATTGTAGACTTCAAATGCTAATTTTAAAGAAATAAAATATGTGTGTTCTGTCACTTTATGTTGATGCAAAACTATGATGTCATGCTGCATGACATTATCTTCCCAGGTCCCAGATGAGTCCAGCAAATTCTGATTTACCTTGTAATAATATTGTTTCAACATATTGATCAACAAATGATTATGTCAAAGCTAAGTAGATGTAACTGAATAACATCTTGAGTATAATTTGGACATTTTGTAAACCATAAAACAATAAAAAAAATCAATAAAAAACAAAGGCCTGTATTCTGGAGTCGGGTTTAACTTAGATCATGGTCCAACTCTCTGCTAAAATTATGAGAAACCAAAATTTGTCTTAGGATGTATGTTTCTTACGTTTACTGTGCTCTTTTTTGATTCATCAATGGTGAAGACAATCATCTATTTATACTTCTTAGACAATTCTGAATGATTTGAGAGCCAAATGAGCCTTTAGTGAGTTATGTAACAATGGGCTATCCTTACTTAAACCAGAACTTCAGAATATGGGTCGTTGTGTTTTGATATCTGTTTCGCTGAAGGTTTTATTCTTGATAACTGTTTTACCATGTGTAGTTTTAGTAAATGGAATAAAGTGAAGTCATAAAATGCTAGTGTTTCATGAGTATTTCTTATTTTTTTATTGAATGGTGCAAGTATATATTTGATGATACTTATATATAATAAGTATCAAAAGTATAATATACTATATATGGACATGCACAACAGACTATAATGTAAGTCAACCTTTCATAAGTTCACCTTTCATGAGTCAAATAATCTCCTTACAAAGGATTATTTCAGATCTGTGGTCCCAAGAGATTCAACTTGAGCAGAGTCACATGTATGAAGTAAAGGTCAAGGTTATAAACTCCTAGAATACAAGCCAAGTTGTAAAAGCATGTTAAATTCAGTACAAATTCATGTACAATGTGTCCTAGTTTGGTTTTTGTGAATTACAAATGATTCCTGTGGCAGTTTGAAAACTTTTGCTACCAACATGATGAATCTAGAAACCTGAATATGCCGAAGCAATGGCTGGCTCATTACAGAGTCAGAGACTGTGTAGGGGCTCTTCAATCAAGCGCTGGGGCTTGAAGTGAGATATTCCGTTTGGGTTAAAGTGGGAGTCCACCCTGACATTACATTGGCACTAATATTGAAGAGAATTAGAAAAATATCTAAATGACTGATTAAGGTTAAGTGAAAGTAAGAATAACAGTGATATGAATTTTCAAATGTTTGATTACGCGATGTCGTATACAAGCACTTCAAGCATGTTATTTAACCCCAAAACGGTCAAATGTTTGTTGGTACTTCGTAATGCCGCAATATTTCGAAACAAAATGTCATGACTTTCCTCTGATCCTTTACGCATATTTTGATAACAAATTTATGATGATTGGACCTACCGTGCGGATATCAGATTATGTTTACCGAACACACTTCACTAAAATTTTGCTATTTCTCTATATGACTGTGTATAACCCTATGGACAAAATCAGGAGCTTTTCCAATTTATGTAAATACTTTTTTAGTAAGTTCCCTCATTGTTTCAAATAGTGTAAATAATTATCACACACATACACCCACACCTCCGCATCTGAAAACAATTGACAAAAAAACAAAGAAATGCATAATAAAATTGAAAAACAATAAAATACATATGAAATAATTACCACAACCTATCTTTTTATTTCAGGAATTGATGAGGGATTTATGAAAGACATCTGTACCAAAATCTATGATTTCTCACATAACTTGATTATAAAAAAGAAAGCTATACATCTTTGTAGATTACATTATTCTTGGCGATCGGGAGACCCATGGCAGAAATCTCGAGGGGGGGGGCTATAACAAGTTTTGCATTCTTTACACCGTAAAGGTTAAAAGCTCCACTTGCAATGTGATCTTGTAAACATTTCATATGTAAATATGATAGTGATCAAAGTTTGGAATAGGGATATGAAAACTACATTGAAATTCAAGTCTATTGTAAACCTCCCTGAATAAATATAAGTGAAATGAACTCCAGGGAGGTCAGATCAATCTTTCCATCATTAACTTGAAGCCAATTTAGACTTAAACCAAACCACAAGACTTACAGTAAAGCTGAATTTGATTAAAGTACTAGCATTAATCTGAACTTCAAATAAGAGAATTTTACATGTTTAAGATTTCCTATGTAATACAATATGTTAAATTATTTCAAAAATCATGTTGCAGTTGAATCATATGGGCATAACTGGTCACATCAAATTAAGATATTTCTTGAGCATGTCTGTCAAACACAAGGCTCACTGAGAAGAAAAATCCAGAAACTGCAACATAAGGCTTTTATCCAGCAAGAATTTCTGGCATATTTATTTTTCATATTAAAAATTTACTAAGATGATCATACATAAATACATGAGATAAATATACAAATACATAGAAAAAGTTTGATATTTACTGTATGGACCTATTGTCATACACTGAGACCTCATGACATGTAATCAATTCAAAGTAAAGGAACATTCCAAAGCTACATGCTGCTCCTGATCTGTTTACCTTTTTTCGTCACCTAATAACACTTGGTATTTTAAAAGGTAATTTGAAAAAATCAACAAAATTGCATACAGTACATTACAGAAATAATGAAACTGAGAATTATTGATGTTTTGATTACTTTAATCACAATATTTTATTAATGTTCAGATCATCCTTTTTTTTTCATTTGATCATACTTTAGTCTTGAGAATGTCTAAACATAAAAAGGGGGTGCCAACAATTCATTTTGAGGCCAGTTTTTAGAATGCAGAGAAAAAAAAAGTTTGCACCCTTTGATGTGGCACCTAAAGGAACAAGTGGAATGCCTCTGGCCATCTCACCTGCATCACGCGGTTCAATATAGCAGCAGTGCTGACTTTGAAAACTACTCTAACTCGCACAAGATGTTCAGTGATACATGGTTACTCTAATGTCCACTTTTTATGAACTAGACCAATAAACTTACAGAGATATGATGGTTATTAAAAAAAAAAACACAACATGGCCAAAGTTCATTGGCCTTACATGACCTTTAACCTTGATCATGTGACTTGAAACTCGCACACAGGATGTTCAGTGATACTTGATTACTCTTATGTCCAAGATTCATGAATCAGATCCATAAACTTTCAAAGTAATGATGGTAATTCAACAGATTCGGCCAAAGTTCATTGACCTTTGACCTTGGTCATGTGACCTGAAATGCGCACAGGATGTTCAGTGATACTTGATTACTCTAATGTCTAAGTTTAACGAACTAGACCAATAAACTTTCAAAGTTATGATGGTAATTCAACAGATACCCCCAAATCGGCCAAAGTTCATTGACCCTAAATGACCTTTGACCTTAATCATGAGACCTGAAACTTGCACAAAATGTTCAGTGATGCTTGATTACTATTATGTCCATGTTTCATGAATCAGATCCATAAACTTTTAAAGTTATGATGGAAATTCAGCAGATACCCCCAATTCGGCCAAAGTTCATTGACCCTAAATGACCTTTGACATAAAACTCTCGCAGGATGTTCAGTGATAATTGATTAATCTTATGTCCAAGTTTCATGAACTAGGTCCATATATTTTCTAAGTTATGATGACATTTCAAAAACTTAACCTCAGGTTAAGATTTCGACGTTGATTCCTCCAACATGGTCTAAGTTCATTGACCCTAAATGACCTTTGACCTTGGTCATGTAACATGAAACTTTAAAAGGATGTTCAGTAATACTTGATTAACCTTATGGCCAAGTTTCATGAACTAGGTCCATATACTTTCTAAGTTATGATGTCATTTCAAAAACTTAACCTCAGGTTAAGATTTGATGTTGACGCCGCCGCCGCCGTCGGAAAAGAGGCGCCTATAGTCTCACTCTGCTATGCAGGTGAGACAAAAACTGTGGATGAATGTATTACGTGTTAAATCGATACCCCCCCCAAAAAAAAATAAAAAAATCAATAAATAAAAAATAAATAATAACAACAATAATAATAAAACTCATGTGCCAAATGACTCTGGAAGAAAATAAGTAATTGCTGAGAAATAATTCCATCAAATGTTTGGTATTTTTCGAAACAATATTAATGCACTGTCCCACAAATGCTTTTCTGTGTTGGTGACTATCAGATCTCATGATTTTACAAAGATAGATTTACATTAATGTACCAGATCTAGATATATGATTACATGGTGACAATTAATCTTGATTTACCAAAATTTCTTGTGAAATAATTGTTTGCTGCAACTACTTTCTTTTACCTTTAATCTTGGAGGTACCTATATGGCTGCAGGTAATACAAGGCTTGCATTTAGGATAGCATTTATATAAAATTCAGTTATTGTGAATATTGGCATGAAACAAAGAAATCAATGATTGGCATCCAACATTAAGAAATTAAAACTATATGAAACTTGAGTAAAGGATAAGTTGCTATATGGTTACTGGTCACAATGCTTCCTTGATGAATTATATAGAAATACATATTACATGATAATAATAATAACATGTAGGGTGCTTAATACAGAGGTTTCTAAGTGCTCAGTTATCTGCTTTATCAAATTAAATTACAGGGGAAACTAAAAAGTAGTCGTAATGAATTTTAAAACAAAATTTAAAGAGACAAACAAAACACAACTAAGATGTGCACCTCCATATGAACCAACCCACAACTGATATCTAGACATTGAAAAGATGGGTTTAATTAATTAGCAAGGTCTGAAATTGATCAAGGGAGTTGGCATTATGGATATGAGATTAATGTAAAAAATGTCTGTAAAATCAAAGTCAGATAGATTCTGATTTTTTAAGTGTATCCCTTATCATTTTCTGTTGTGTTGCAGTGTAGAAAAGAACATTACTTAAGGTCAAGGATCATTAAAGAAGCCACTTTTTCCAATCTTAAAGGCACCTAATGAGGTCTAGACAATGTTTATAGAGACTTATGTGTTCACCACTGCTCTGAATTAAGAAGCAAACAAAAAGAGGTTCAGTGCAAGAAAATCAGTTATATTTCACAGTACATTACACGCTATCTATTGATTTTATCCATCTACTACTACCTGCTAAATACGTATGTACCAAGAAACATGCACTGATGTTAACAATGCCTAATGAGTTGAAAATACAATTACAGCCATCTGTTTTCACATAACTTAAACATATATTATAATATTAAGCAAAATAGACATTTTAAAATATGAAAATAATATAGGTTATATGTAAGTAAAGTGAAAACTAGTAATACTTTGTGCTTGACTACAACTACAGCAAACATGGAACAAGTTGGTGTGTAAAAATAGCCCTTGTTTAGTGCATCACAAAAGTCACAATGTATGGTCATGAATGCTACCACAGAAACTTAGCTTTTCAACAATTGTCACTCATTATTGGTAGATTGAAATTCTTGATATTTTCTTTGTTTTCTCCACAGTAGGTAAGATACAAGACTAGAGTAAATCTTAGAACAGTCATGTAACACACCTTTATGTATTTAAAAATGGACCCTCATCAAGAAAAGTCAGTCCTCCTTCTGCACCATAATAGAAGTTATATAAAGAGAGCCCATCGATGAGATAACCATACAGAAAAGAGTGGTTTCATGTAAATTCTATTTCCAGAATAAAAGATAGCCACCCCCCCAAAAAAAGAACATATGATCAGAATAATAGAAAATATGATGTACATGTTTGAAAAATGTATAAAAATAAAAAATGTATAACTAAAGTGATTATCATAATATGTGAAATATATATACTTAAAATAAAAATTGTTCATACTGAGATGCATTTCTCGTTTAAATGCTGCATATTTCACTTGCGAATGAATGTATTCAGTGGATATATATGAGACTTCCTTCCTTACTGCTTTGCCAAGAAGTGACTCTGAAAACCGCCCAACTTTTCAAAGCTTGCATCATAAACTATATGCCATCATTAGGTAGGTTTTTGGCACCAGACCAATTTTGCTGTTCTTCTCACCTACCCACCAGTTGAAGGAGTCGAACTCTTTACTTATGATATGAACCAATTCTCCTCTCTTGAACTCCAATTCATTATCATCATCGGGAAAGCAGTCCCACATACCCATATAAATGTTGTCATAATCCTCTTCCCATGGTTCTGGTTTGGGAGGTACGGTCGGGGTTGAGGTTGGTAAAGGTGGCAAGCTTTCAGTCTTTGTAGGGGTCTTCTCGTCACTTGCCCTTCGTGCAGGTGCAGGCTTCTCATCCGACACCTTCCTTGGGAGATCTGGCTTGGGACGCTGAGACGTAGGAATCGCTGGAAGTTGCATGGTGGGTTGGGATGGCGAATGTGGTACTTCTGGTAGTGCACCGTGTCGAGCTGGTGGTGGTCTGGGTGCTGCTTCTGGTTCTTTGGTACCACTGGATACATCCTCATATACTTCATCAGTGTCAATGATCTCTAGCTCGGTATCATCATATATCTCACCCTGGTCACCTGGAGGCGGAGGAACTTCAGGAGGCTTCTGAATCTTTGACTTTTGATAAGTCTCTACGTCATCATAAGTCTCATCAAAGTCTTCGGGTATTGGAGATGGTGGTTTTTCAGGAGGGGGAGGTGTACCTGCCACAGCCTCTGGAATGGGCTTTGTGGATGATTCTATAAAAGGGGAAAGAAAAATAAAGAGAGTATATTCAAGAGATGGCTCTTTAAGCATAAGATCTGCCAGATCCTCCTATCATATTTTCATAAAAGATTTCAACAAGTGTAAAAATCCAAAACACAAGTGACCCCCTCTCCTTCATTTTCACAAGATTTTCAAAACATTTTATTTTGATGGAGAGGTGTTTGGACTGATCCACCTATAATTATCCAACTAGTCGTCTCCATCCAAAGAAGACTGTTTCAATTTCCTATTTTTGTTTGTTTAAACAAGGAAGTATAGCTTGTAGATTTAATATGATAATGAGGGTATGTAAATCTTGCTTTCTCTACATGAAGAAAACCACTTGATACATATAATCTCATGAGAAATTTAGCACTTATGGTAGTGTGACATGATATATGAAACACTTACTAGTACTAAACATGTGGACTGTTCAGGTAATTACAAAAGTAAGTACAAAAAAAGAAATAGTTGTATCTTCCTGCCAAGCTAGTTAAATACACTAGCCCAGAATCCATTAAGTCACGTTTCCATGTCCCAACAATGCTAAAATATCTTATCACAAAGTGAACAAAATCTCCAAAGACCAACCGTTAATAAAAGAGTGCAGTTTCTGTGCCTTTCCATACTGAGTATTAAAACTTTGCCTATTGCACATCAAAATTACTGTCTCTTGGAATAATATTATATTTGAAAATAAAGGCACCTTTAACTCTAACTTCTTATAGGTTTTGTTTCTGCACATTAGCAAGATATGACTGTTTTCTGCAAATTTCACTACATTAACTACTTGAGAAAAACAAATACTCCCAAATGGAAAGAAGAAAGAAAGAAAATTGTTGGGAACTGTAAGTTTTTACTTCAGACATTTTCATTTGTTATATTGCATCTTTCATGAAATATTATGTACAATAACCTTCCATTCTATCTGACAATGAATTCAATTCAAAACTTGAAAATATATAACCTTTATATTCACTAAGTATGTATACCGCATTACTGGGAATAGCATGGATCAACATCTTGATGTACCTTGGAAAACACTTTTGAATTTAATTGTTACTTAACATGCTTTAATTGTTCCTTGATCTACTTACCAACAGCTGGGACAATAGTGCTGGCAGAAGATATCGCATCAATCCAGGATCTCATCTCTTCATTGCTAGATGCTATGAACTGAATGTCAAGAACAAGAGAAACATTCATGTGATATCTATAAACTGTGATCTCAATGTAGTGACACAATTAAAAGGTTTATCTTGACTCTCTTCTTATTGAGCTCTTTGTTGATAATGATATTGGATTTGTTAGTGCTATCCATGAATTTGATAATTTCAGCCAGGCTTGGTGCCAAAGTGCATCCTGTTGATTTTTCCTCTGAGAAGTCCTCTCAATTCAGTGATTTGTCAAATACCAAACTGAAATATTAGACAGAATGTAATTGAAATAGTTAAATAATTATATTATACTTGAACTATTAAATAGCCTGAACTCTAATTGACAAAATGCTTGATACATTCATATGATAGCATGCAAGAACAGATACACTGTCAGATCACCCCTATCCCTACCCCAAAAAAGCCAATGGTAGGAAAGTACCAAGGGAAATGCAAAATTATTTTGTAGAATAAACCCGCTTTGTAAGGGAAAATCCTGTTTCAACAAGTTTATGCTAAATTACTTCCTGGCGAGGCTTAGGTTACTTCCTAGTGACATAAAGATGGCAATGGTGAATATTGCAGTTGTTCTTTGCAGCCTATTCTAAACTCTTGTTTAACCCAAACCATGGTCTACATATGTGACTTCATTGTGAATACCCAATGTAACAAAAATATTCAACAGCAGATGTGACTTCACTATGGATAGCCAATGTAACAAAAATATTCAACAGCAGATGTGACTTCACTATGGATAGCCAATGTAACAAAAATATTCAACAGCAGATGTGACTTCACTATGGATAGCCAATGTAACCAAAAATATTCAACAGCAGATGTGACTTCACTATGGAAAGCCAATGTAACAAAAATATTCAACAGCAGATGTGACTTCACTATGGATAGCCAATGTAACCAAAAATATTCAACAGCAGATGTGACTTCACTATGGATAGCCAATGTAACAAAAATATTCAACAGCAGATGTGACTTCACTATGGAAAGCCAATGTAACAAAAATATTCAACAGCAGATGTGACTTCACTATGGATAGCCAATGTAACCAAAAATATTCAACAGCAGATGTGACTTCACTATGGATAGCCAATGTAACAAAAATATTCAACAGCAGATGTGACTTCACTATGGATAGCCAATGTAACAAAAATATTTAACAGCAGATGTTTTAACTGATCAAACTTTCATACTTACTTATTTTGTAACCAAATTTGATGGGATTGACTTCAGATTCAAAACTGGTTTGCTCTCCTCTCTTTTCATTATATATCCCCCCTTTCATAAAATTATTTGGTGAGCCTAACACAACTTACTTGATATGACCTTTTTGCTGGGCAGACAACTTCAAAGATGAAGTCTCTCTTCTTGTGTTTCTTATCAAAGTCTGAGTTTGGCCTTGCCTCGTATCCATTCAGTATAATTACATTCTTCTGCTGTTTGTCATTGGGGTTCTTAAAGTAGTAGAAGATGTTTTCTTTGATGACACAGTAGCGACGCTGCCACTGGGAAATTCCAAGTTGACCCTCTAAATGAACGGCAGGATTAATCAAAGTGAATTAGGTAAAACAACATAAGTTTCAATATCTCTGGAACATGTTCCTAACTTGCTCAATTCAAGTTCATCTTACCTTTATCTCATAACAATCATCAAGTAAGTTTACAGTGTAATTTACTTAATAGATTATTGAACTGGTTTTAAAATGGGAACAATTATCCAAGTTAGAGCACTCAGGAACAGTTTAATTGTTCACAACAGGAAATAACAAAAATATCATTACATAACAGTACTGGCATACTGTTGGAAAAAGTTGAAGAAAATGTTGAAATACCTTTCCTCCTTTTCTCTAGATAGCCTTCCTTGATGGGTTTGGTGAGGTCCGTAGCAGCTATTGGACCAATTTTCATGTCACCTGAAAAAAAATTATGCACGATACAATGCACTAACCGCAATGTAATATACATGATTGGGTGGGCTAGAAACATGGGAGGGAACTCAAGTGGGTGGCTGGGTTGGCAAAAAAGAGCTTTTGAACTTAACCATACTGTGGTTTTGTAATTTTTTTTAGATCTTTTTAACACCATCTCTATGAATAATTACTTTACTTTATCACATCAGGCAAGTTATGGGAGATAAAGGGGAAGAGATACAGCCAGAAATTCATCACACAACATGTTTCAAATTATGATGTTCTTTGCGTTTATATTTTCGAACTTTCAAATTCATATCAAATTACATCAAGCTTTTATAATACTTCATGCAAGTATTTTGAGTGTGCAGTTAAAGTACCATTCAAATCAGATGTATCAAAACTATTAAAAAAATAACAAGAGTGTCTTTTCCTGGTAGTATATTGCACCAGACCATAACAAGTGCCGAGTACAAAGAGTTGTAAATAACTCAAGAGAGGGCTTCTTACTGTATGGTTCTCCATTTTCATCCTTTTCTGATGCCTGGGGTAATTCTGGTTCTTCCAAGGTATCATGGTCAGAGCCTTGGGACATCATGTTCTTATTGGGAGAGTCTGGGATGGCTGTATCCTCATACAGCTCACCTTCTTCCTCGATGGGAGGTGCATTGTGGGATTCCTCTATCTCCACATCAGCATATTCCTCTATAAAAAAAATGATGACCAATGTGTACATTGAAGAATCTTGAATGACAAATGATGATTAGTACAGTGTTGAAATAATTTCAAGTAAGATTAATGAACAACAGGTTTTTAACTGTTTAGAACAACAAGTGGAATGCCTCTGGCCATCTCATCAGCATCACGCGGTTCAATATAGCAGCAGTGCTGACTTTGAATACTACTCTAACTCGCACAAGATGTTCAGTGATACATGGTTACTCTTATGTCCACTTTTTATGAACTAGACCAATAAACTTACAGAGATATGATGGTTATTCACCAAAAAACCCCAACATGGCCAAAGTTCATTGACCTTACATGACCTTTGACCATGATCATGTGACCTGAAACTCAAACAGGATATTCAGTGATACTTGATTACTCTTATGTACAAGTTTCATGAATCAGATCCATAAACTTTCAAAGTAATGATGGTAATTCAACAGATTCGGCCAAAGTTCATTGACCTTTGACCTTGGTCATGTGACCTGAAATGCGCACAGGATGTTCAGTGATACTTGATTACTCTAATGTCTAAGTTTAACGAACTAGACCAATAAACTTTCAAAGTTATGATGGTAATTCAACAGATACCCCCAAATCGGCCAAAGTTCATTGACCCTAAATGACCTTTGACCTTAATCATGAGACCTGAAACTTGCACAAAATGTTCAGTGATGCTTGATTACTATTATGTCCATGTTTCATGAATCAGATCCATAAACTTTTAAAGTTATGATGGAAATTCAGCAGATACCCCCAATTCGGCCAAAGTTCATTGACCCTAAATGACCTTTGACCTTGGTCATGTGACGTGAAATTCATGCAGGATGTTCAGTGATACTTGATTAACCTTATGTCCAAGTTTCATGAACTAGGTCCATATATTTTCTAAGTTATGATGACATTTCAAAAACTTAACCACAGGTTAAGATTTCGATGTTGATTCCTCCAACATGGTCTAAGTTCATTGACCCTAAATGACCTTTGACCTTGGTCATGTGACATGAAACTCTAATAGGATGTTCAGTAATACTTGATTAACCTTATGGCCAAGTTTCATGAACTAGGTCCATATACTTTCTAAGTTATGATGTCATTTCAAAAACTTAACCTCAGGTTAAGATTTGATGTTGACGCCGCCGCCGTCGCCGCCGCCGTCGGAAAAGCGGCGCCTATAGTCTCACTTTGCTTCGCAGGTGAGACAAAAATGTGAGAAAAATATTTTGTAAAAGGTTGACTATTTTTATTTTGAATTTGTTTCGTGACTTTTTTATTATCACACAGCCATAGGCATAAAATGTAGGAACAAATACATGTATAAGGGAAAATCAACTAAGAACACTTAAAATATGAATAAAAGTTAAATGTTAAAATTCACGTTAAAGCATGTTCTGTTCTGAAAAAAAATGATCCATTTCAATGTTCCAACTTACTAATTCATTTAATGTTCAACAATTATTTGCTAAATACACATAGAATGATGTTTACTCAGTTGGGATGCAAGATAAATAAAAAGAGTCAATACCTAATAAGGCTAACTTACCCTGTTCTACTGGCAATATCTTGTCAACTTTACCAATGACAGAGGTGATCTGTTGACATAAATCTTCTCTCTTAGATCCAACATCTTTCTTTAGCTTCTCCTTCTTCAGTGTAATTGAAAGAAAGTCATTCACCTCTGCAACCATGGAAACAAAAGACATTACTTACAAATTTCAGAACTTTCCTATCAGAATAATCAGTGAAAAATTTTGACTAACGAACATTCAAAAGTACTTACTTTTCAGTCTACAAGATAAATAACAATTCAGTTAAATCGCGCACTCAATTTTCATAAATATCTAAATTCATCAATAAATAAGATTGATTAGAAAATAATGATTGCTTTGATATAGGCCTGTATGTAATTAATTTTCTTGTTATGTTTTGCTTTGTTTTCTTAATGTAGAACAATTTCTGTGCACAAGTACACAGAACTAGCTCACTGTGCAGTATGCAGTCACCTGAATGAATCTCAGTATTATGAGGGTAAATGTTTTTCAGCATAGAATAAACCAACAAGTAGGAAAATATAAACTAGATTGACCAGGAAATTCAAGCTCTTTCCAAATCATTTTGGATTTCCCCAACATTCTTCCTGTTAAGAATGCAGTTAAAGTAGTGTCATTTTTCCCCATGTACAGATACGGGTTCTCATACATGTACATGACTACATGAGATCATAAAGAAGATAACACAGTTTCTCATATACAGATTAAATATTGCACTTTTGATTTCAGCTTAATTTATCAACCAACAGCATCTATCTAAATATTCGCTTTTCATCATTATTTTTGTTCAATTGGTCATTATCTATTTCCTTATTCATTTATTCATTGATTTTATTCATTCATTCATTCACTCACTCACTCACTCGCTCATTCACTCACTCACTCATTCATTTATATCTACATAGATTTATTAATTCATCTAAATATTTCATCTTCATTTATTAATTCAATTTTATGTATCTATTCATTAATTAATTCAATCATTCATTCAGACCATACATCCATTCATTTAAACATTCATTCACTGGATCACATTTCATTCTTTTGTTGATCATTCATTTATTTATTTTTTAACTTAGGGGGGGGATTCTTCCTGAGCCAGTCAGATGATTATGCTACGTGATACCAAATATTGCATACACAAACAATACATGTATAAATAAAGATTTATTTAAAAGTGAAGACTGAAATTTGTTAAAACAGAAAATTTTGTGAAAACTTCAATGAAGTAATACATTTTTGCAATCAAATAATAACTTGTGAAAATTAAAAAAAAAAATCATGATAAAGACAATTTATAAGGTTTTCTTTTTTTTCAGAGACGTTTCATCTCAGCCAAAATTTTAGTTATTCATAACTCTTCTGTAATGTTTGTACAGTACGTGTTAACCACAGATAATAAAATCCCTGATTGATAATTCATGTCTGAATATATATAAATCATTTGAAAGAAAAACTTGTGAACATCATCCAGGCTATGAATTTACAGATCTAAGAGGATATGGATTATTAATGCAGAAAATATTTTTTTTATATTGATCACAAAAAATAAACAAAATCCCACAGCCACCATGATCTCTTAATTTGTGAAAAAGGAGAAAAGGAAACAAAAAGTGAAGAAATAAGAGTATTAAAGAGAGATCAGGGCCCCGTAACACAAAGGTTAGCAATTAATCGCTAATTTGAAAAAACAATTCTGATAGGTTCCTAGTAAATGCGCATGCAACAGAGATCTTGATTGGTTGTTTCATTTTGATGATTGATCGCGAAACCTTTAAAGGACAATGAAATCTTTGGAACAAGAAGGCTTGTGTCAAAACAGAAAAATCAAAGAATAAGAACAAAGAAAGTCTGAGGAAAATAGGACAAACAATGAGAACGTTATGAGCATTTGAATATTGCAATCACTAATGCTATGGAGATCCTCCTATTGGCAATGCAACAAGGATGTGATTATGTGAACTTTCCCTTTGATGGACTATAAAATAACCTCAAAATGTCTTTTTGTGCCTTTTCTTATGGTGATACAAACTCTTTATCCATGATGTATGATCTGTATTACATGCCCTCCTATAGAAAGAACACATGATCTACTGATAGATGTGATAAAAGAGGCAATTTAAGTGATATACTAAAGTAATGGGGAGAGTTGTTCACAAGTGACATCACACATCTTTGTTGCATTGCCAATTTGAGGATATCCATAGTATTAGTGATCGCAATATTCAAATACTCACAACTTTCTCATTATTTTTCTGATTTTTTCTCAAACTTTTGTTGATCTGTTTCTTTGGTTTTTCTGTTTTCACACAAGCTATCTTGTTCCAAAGGTTTCATTTTCCTTTAAAGTTTGTGTTATGAGGTCCTGGGCCTGCATGGGTCACCCCCCCCCCCCTCCATCCACTTCCCTTTTGCTGCAAATAACATTAGGACAAGTCCACCCCAACAAAAGATTGATTTGAAAAAAAGAGAAAAATCCAACAAGCTAAACACTGAAAATTTCATCAAAATCGGATGAAAAATAAGAAAGTTAAGACATTTTAAAGTTTCGCTTAATTTCACAAAACAGTTATATGCACATCCTGGTTGGTATGCGAATTGGCAGACTGATGGCATCACCCACTCACTATTTCTTTTGTATTTTATTAAATATTCTAATTTTCTCCTCCTTGTCAAGTGTAACAAAGTTTCATTTCTCCCTGGACATGTGGAATTACAATTGTTTTAACAGTTTATGGTCAAGTTAAGTTGGTCATTCTTGTCAAATCTGTAAAAATTGAAATATTGTATTATTCAAACAATAAAAAACAAAAGAAATAGTGAGTGATGGACATCATCGACTCTGCCTTTTGCATATCACTGAGTTGTGCATTTAACTGTTTTGTGAAAAATAAACGAAACTTAAAAATGTCATGAAAATAACTTTCTCATTTTACATTTGATTTCGATGAAATTTGCAGCGTTATGTTTGTTTGATTTTTCTCTATCGATTCAAATCAACAATTTTCTGGGGTGGACTTGACCTTTAAAAAAAATTAAAGGAACACAATCATAAAGCTATATCAATTACCAAAACGATTTCATGGGGAATATATCGCATGTCAATGAAAGGGTATTTGCTCTTCCTCCAATTCCATGCATTTTAGCCTAGCCTAATCTAGACAGCTGGCAGCCGTCTGTTTCGAGGAGTTTTTAACATTTTTTTTTTTTATTTCTCCTCGTACACATTGGTGAGTGAAGCCAACGGAGTTCAGCTGAACAACCAACATAACAGAGACCGAAGCTTTTGGTCTAAGCCTAATCTAGCCTGGACAGTAACTTAGACTTTAGTAAGAGTATTTCTTATTTCATGAAAGTCCTAATAGGCAATTAGCTCTATGGAAAGATATATACCGGTAGACATCCGGGCATCCGCATAAATGACACATCATTAAAGAGTAGAAACTGCACTAACTCTAAACGAATTGTTATATTTTTTTTAACTTGAAAAACTTTTTATACGTGTAAATCAAATGAACAGAACACGGAAGTGGCGCATGCAAAATAAATGATCGTAGTTAGTAAACACGCAAAATCCTGCTCAAAATATCTCTCACATTCTTTCTCGATTATTATAATCGATGTTTTAGCATTACCTTTCAGGAGGTGCTTGATTTCTTCTAGAAGAAAATCCCGAGTATCTGCCATATCTAAGCACAGTCGACATTCATTATTCTAGTCCCTAACTACATGAACCTCTCAAGGTCTCACCCGATCT
The DNA here is from genome assembly GCF_018143015.1 of Lytechinus variegatus. Taxonomy (NCBI): domain Eukaryota; kingdom Metazoa; phylum Echinodermata; class Echinoidea; order Temnopleuroida; family Toxopneustidae; genus Lytechinus; species Lytechinus variegatus. Next base: position 32,454,795 of record NC_054742.1, read on the forward strand.
GAATCTGAAATCAAGTTTACTCGAACTGCACTGCATGCACTGGAGCTAGCTCGAGCTGGTGTATGTACGTACGGTACTGGCTCATGACCATGCAATATGGAAACACAAGCATTTGCAGGGACTGTCCCTAAATTTTGAGACGCTGATGGTCGATAGTGTATGGGTGGGGGTGGGGTGGGGGTGGCCGTGGGGTGGGATGGGGCGTCCAAGGGATAGGTGAATCGGGGCCAAATAATTGTTGTCGAAGTACTGTGAGAGTGTTGCAAGATTATGAGCTATTGCAGTCAAATTTACAATAAATTCGATAGATCGCTGCAGCAATATTGCAAACTGCGGTCACAGGCATTGCGGTCGGGCCCCGGGCCGGGCATTGAGCGACCCCGGGGGAGTGACAACCCCCCACCCCCCCACCCTCCACGTTGACTGCCACCCCCGCTGCCACTCGGTTCCATGTCATTTGCTTCAGCGGAGATTGCTCCGATGGAAAATGAACATAATCCTAATCTTCACAACTAAACCCCAATCCAGTATGATACTGGATTGGGGTTTAGTTGTGAAGATTAGAATAATAAGATAATCTTATTATTCTGAACTCAGGTTTAAAAAAATAAGTAAAAACTCTATATAGGCCTACAATCCTGCTAAGTACCATATGCCCTCTGAGATATCAATATTCCCCCATAATAGGCCTATTTTGGTCTACTTTACCCCGTTTCCCCTTTCCTTCTGCTATTTCTTTTCTGATCATAAACCATGCAGGGGGCCATCAGTGGCGTACCGTGGGTCACGGCATTGGGGGGGGGCACCACCAAAAATTTTGAGTAACTTAGTGAGCGCGCGAAGTTTTACTGACCTAATAGAGACATTTTAAGGAAGCTCTTGCAGTCATTGTGATCGCGAAGCGCGAGCTGAATTTTTTTTATATTCAGACCAAAAATGGGACATTATAATCAAGTTTTTTTAATCATAATACGTACCTGTCTCGCTAAACAATGCGAGCGCGAAGCGCGAGCTGATTTTTTTTGTATATATTGACCTCAAAGAGGGAGATTTTAGGGAATATATTTTAGGAATCCATTAATAGTATAAATATCTCACCATAGTGACAATGCCAGTGCCAAGCGCTTGCTGATTTTGTCAGAATTACATCTGAACACGTGAAGCACATTTGTAGTCATTGTAATCATGATTATCATACGCATCTCACTAATCAAATATTGAGAGTGCGAAGCGCGAGCTGAAAATTTAGGAAATTCAGACCTGAAGAGGGGTTTTTAAAGGCTTGTTTGTAGGAATTCACGAAACCATACGTATTTCACTAACCAAATAATGCGAGCGCGAAGCACGAGCTGTAAATTTTTGATATTCAGATCAGCTAAAGGGACATTTTAAGGACTGATTTTAGGAATTCATGAAGAGCAGGCATATCTCACTAATCCACTAATGCGAACGTAATCACGGACAGGAAATGGTTTATATTAAGACCTTAATATTGGGTAATCACTTTAAGTAGTCATGAAAAAGAAGCATATGTTGCTAGGTAAAACAATAATAACGCGAGTGCGGGAATTTTATTTGGTGTGTATATTGACTTGAAAACGGGAGGTTTTAACAGGATTATACATGCATATCCCGCTATACAGACAATACGATCACCAGGAACAATGGAGACATAGGAGGAAAGAAAAGCAAAGGAAAAGTGTAGGATAGTTTTACTGAATATGATGTCAAAAAATATCTCAAAGTTAGATTCTCATGAAAAGGTGATTTTTTTTCTCTCGCTCGCTTCTCTCGCTCGGGATTTATTTTAAGCAGCTTTATAGCACATGTGCCATACTGCGCCGCTCGTTTCTTAAAAAAAAAAAACTCTTCATGCTACATGCCGCAAAGAATCTTGTTCACAGTGACGTACAAAAAGGGAATGGAAAGCGAGAAGGGTTAAATATATTATTCTCTGGATATCACAAAATTTGATTTTTGTATTAAAATGTCAAAATTGTTGCTCGCTCGCTTTACTCTCTCGCAACTTGTTTTTAAAGATGGATTCTACCCGATACGCAATATCTGGCCCTCTCAAAATTGTCGCCTCATTACACCATGTTAATTCATACCATGATATTACGGGAAAGTTTTGGCGGTTGCCCCCCCCCCCCGGCCCCCACCCCTAGCCACCGACCCCTGTTATGCCGCTGTGTATACGGGGTATACAACGTGTAATTGTTTTAATGAATTTAGATGTCATTTACTGAATTCAAGTTGATCTGACCGTACAATGTTCGACCGAACGAAGCAATTTGCTCAGAATGGGTGTCCAAAAATATCTTTCATGTACATGGGAGAGATTTAAGCTTGCGGCCAGTCGGAGTGATAAAGTTGCTCCAGCATGCGTTTAAAATAATATGAAAGGAAAATAAGGATCTTTGTTCAATGAAGAAATCAAACTTCAGAATATGAAAATGAATAAGCTAAATATAAAGTTGATATATATATATATATATATATGAGAGCGAGCAAACAGGAATTAAACTCATTAAAAGATGAGATCATGATTATTGCCTTATGAAATTTTATTAGGGAATGCAGACTGTAATATACAAACCTGAAAACTGGACATTCTAAGCATTTTCGTAATAATGAACAGAATGAGTACCTAAACTAAACAATAATTGATGTGAGCTAGGAGTGAGAGGCGAGATACAAAAAAGTGATTTTTTTTTTTAAACCAAAAATGTATTTATGTCTTACTAAAAAAATGCATTTTCCATTTTGACAAAAAAAGTGAAAAAAAATTTCTCCAGGGATTTTTTTTTTTTTGGGGGGGGGGAGTTAAGCAGAGGTACCACCTGCCCCCTCCCGGCTGCCGTCCCTGAATGAAGCCAATGAAAAGGAAAGATATGTTACTGATCTGTTTTAACTCCAAAGAACATAGAACTACACAATTAAAGCCCCGGCCATGATCTGTCATGATGGAAGTTACCAGAGTTTTTTTCTGGGGGGGGGGCATTCCCTGGGCAAGATGCATTAATAGTAAAAGTAACTCGAAAGCGACCAAATTTATGGCCGAAACGCTTTTGCATTTTCTCGTGCACACTTTGAGTGAACTTTGTGAAAGTTAATTTGTTTGAAGTTTTGGGACTGACTCATGCCCTCGCCCCCATATATCACTGCATAGGATCGATAGGATCGTGTCCCGATTTGGTAAATCTAAGCATAAATTTTTAATCTGTTGTCAGATAAACAGATAAATCAATCATAAACACATGTATTGTGTGAAAGAGATTGCCACGGGAGATTAACCTGGAAAAAAATACATACTACGGGGGCCGGGGGGGGGGGCGCGGGGGGAGAAGCTGAAGGGGAGGGTAAACCTCAACGATCGATCCGGTTAAGGTTTCTGAACGAGAAGTGTTGGGAGGAGTCCGTTTTGATCCTGCAAAATTATATTTCTCGTTCTATACTCCTCCATTTTCGTTTCGTTGAACGATCTGTTATTATCATGAGTTTTGACGAAGGCCACGTTAATCAGGCGGAATTCCCAGAGGCTGCATCTGCTGTTCAACAGGCCAGGGAAGAATACAGTGCAGGTACCTATGCAGTCCCACTAATTGCCATTTCTGGTGTCTTAACTCTTATTCTTAAAATGTAGGATGGTGGTCCCCAAGACAAAGAGGCCAAGTCTGCGCACCTAACGATTTGAGTTAAGATGTAACATGAACTTCTTTTTATTTCACAAAATCTTTCTGTTAGTAATGGTCCTTATATTATCATGAGTAGGCCTAAGTGTACCAAATATCTCATGAAAATTTGAAATAAATTATATAGGATTTTCTTTGAAAAAACCTCGCCCTCGGGCAGTCATTTTCAGATTGAAAAAATAAGGTACCCCATGTCTGCACACCCATTCACTTTGCACACAATTTGGGAATTTTGAGGCTGTCACATGAAATGCCCCAAATTCATTATTTTTCCATCATTTTGAAGTCTCAATATTTTGTGAAAACAGTTCTATGCACATCGCTACCACCAAGTCTCACGCATTGTCCGTGACGAATCGAGAGTGCAGTCAGCGCACAGCTAGTACGTGATACAATGAATCGCGTGCGTGCATCGCATGGTTTTGTAGTATGGATCGATATCAAAATGAAGCCCATTTCGAAACGTACAAGTGTAAGTACTGGCCGCGCTCATGCAGAGATGCCGAGTCATGAAAATCTCATGCATAACATTTTTTTAACTTGGCATCTCTGCATGAATATAGATTAGGTGGGCTGATGATGTCACATCCCCACTTTCATGAAATCATAAATGTATCATTTTTTCATACATGTATATATGATGTGTTTCCATTATTATGAAATAAGTTGCGGCAATGAATAACTATTGCATTTAATCAGTTGTCAATCCAATTGTTTTAGTTTTCGGTAGAAAAAATTTGAATAACCTTAATTTCGCATAATAAAATACAAAAGAACAAGTGGGGATATGAGTCATATGACAACATCAGCCCACCTAATGAATATTCATAAAGACATGCCTAGAAATGTTTTACCCTAATAATGCAAATATAATTATCTCCAGCCTGGACCATCCCTTTAAAACACAACTTCACAAGCATGACAAGTAGCAATTTGAAATTAGATCTAGCATGATTTTGATAACTGTCTAAGAGAAAGAGCCTAACTTTTTATAGCCTAGGCGACAATTCATTGTACAGGGTGGTTCATATTATTGTTTTCAAAACTATAATAATTGGTTGATCAAGGTTTGAAAAATAATAGATAATAATAGATCACCATGAGCACTAGAAAAACATTATAAATCTAGAATCTACTCATCTAGACAGTCTAGATTAGGGAGTTCGTTGAGTCTTTGAAATCCTGAAGGAATCCCAACAAATTTGATACCATTGGAAAGCTTGTGAAATAAGAAAATAATGGTGCTTCAATCAACTCATTGTCTGATATATAAGCCAGTTCGTAGTTCCTTTCTGCGCATGATCAAAAGATTCGCATGATCAGAAGAAGGTCATTTGCACTAAAGTGACATGGTGCTTTAAAATCTAATGAGATAAGCACCAACTCTGATGTCTTGATTATTCATATATTCTTTTGAATTGTCGTTTTTATTTACATCCACAAAAAACAACAATGCTTCCACGAACGACTAGTATTTCACAGTTTGTCAAGTACATTGTGCAACATGCTAAGATATGCATTCAAAGTAGGAATGCAACAAATACCTTCATTAAGCGTTCATTGGTGTGCTATTCTGGTCACCTGGTCTATTCAATTCCTTCATCCTGCTATGTAAGGCAAGCTTACGTAATATCTTGCTTTGAAATCTGCCTATCATGATGAAAGAAATGAAAGGTCAATTGACCAAAATTGCCCATGAAGTAATTACGAACTGGTCTATTGACAGAGATATTCCAACTTATAGGGGAAAATATGCAGATTTTGTGAACTGTAAAAAAAAAAAATAAAGCCAGCATGTTTGAGTTGGGAGACAGTGACTTTTTGAAATCTTGGAGGAATCCCAACAAATTTGGTACTGGTTTTGGAAAGCTTGTGAAATATCATGGTGCTTAAATCAACTCATGATGTCAAATATTGACAGAGATAATCTTGTTTAAAGGGGAGAATGCAGGCGCATAGCCAGGGAGGGCAGTGGGGGCGGTCGCCCCCCCCAAAAAAAAAAAGTCCTCAAAAAGAAAAAAAAAAGAAGAGAAAAGAGAGAAGAAAAAGAAAATCTAAGGGAAGAAAGGAAAGAAAAAAAGCTTCATGGGTTTTTCTTTATATCCTTAATTAGTACCATAATGAAACTACTTCACTCTCGTTCTAAATTTATACATATAATTTTGCTTCAGCGCTTCACGCGGTTAAATGACAATATCAAAGTTCTCCTTTGTTTCCCTCACCCTTTCTCTAACACTGTTTTTCCACCTCGGCTGCAGGACTAGTGTGTTTCTTGCCAGTTAAAGTTCAAATGTACATACATAAGGGCATTGAATTAGAGTAATTATGGTTAGGCTGAAGAATTTTTTTAAAAATTGATCACGCAACATTTCCACACTTCTGGTTGGGTCGGCACCAGGCGGGTAAAATCTTTATATCAATTTTTGCTGTCATACCCATATAGGCCACTTCTCCCACTGTTAAGCTCATTACTAAACAGCCATTATTAGGTGGCAAACAAGCCCTCATTTATAAAGAGGAAGTTACCAAATTTGTGTCGTATTGAATTAAAAAGAACAATATTTTTTATCAAATTCTATGAAACTTCATGTCATTTCTCTGCAGATTCATATCATGTCTTTTTTTTGCGCCCTCAGTATGAAATTTCGAATGACACATCATTTTCTTAATCATTTAAAATAAGCACTTCAGGATGAGTCAAAGCAGCGTCGGAATTACACAGGGGTGATGGGCGATTCCATGACAGCCCAAATCGCCCCTAAAAATTCTCAAAACCCAATGCTTAGGGGCGACTATTTATTTCAGAATCACCCCAATAAAATACCATCGACAATGTAAAAAATACTTCACATAATTACATTCTCCAGCGGCGGAGCAAGCGCATCTTTTATATCGCCCTTGCCAGCCTTAAGTTGAACGGTCGATGCAATATCCGAGCCTTCCGTAACACCGGAAGCTTCGCGATTGTATATAAACGCGCAATGCAATATGGGATGCGGAGTACGCAGTCTTTAGCACTGGGTTTTTAGAACTGTTGACGCACTTGCACTTGTACGCGTGCACGATTAGACTGCACAGCTGGTAACGAGACCACATGCATCGTACGGTATATTATGTGTACTAGGCATGCACAGAATTGTATGCGATCAGCTGGTGATTGTGACAGCGCTGATTATCGACATCGCCGTGTCGGAGTGCGAGATGGATAAGTTTCTAATTCTAGTTAAACCTGGCTCTGCCAAACGGTCAGTAGACTAGCAAAACACGCAATCTGCAGCAGACTATGCGATAGCTTGATGATCAATTTGATGAAGTGAACATTCTGATGTTATTCATGCTCTTAAACAATTAAAATTAAACTATTTAAAAAAAAAGAAATTATATAAGTATAAGTTAAAACATTTTTATAGTTCAGTTGGAAAATACTATTGAAAATATTTGAAATGTTTGGTTCCTGAGTTTTAATAGTGAAATAGGCCACAATATAGCGAATCACACACATAGAGCGCAAAAACGTCACACTCCCCTGGAAGTCCAAACAAAATGACAGCATGCAGCTTCATATAAAATCGTAGCTTTCATTTGATTTCAAATTTACAATTTCTCAAATTTGTAAGATATAACTTGAAATTAAGACTAATACCCCTTTCATAAACCCAATTATGCGGCTAATAGCAGCATAATTTGGTCGTAAAATTGGAGAAGGACCAGAGTTATCCGCATTATTTTGATGCTGCTATTAGCCGCATAATAGCAGCATCGGGACAAGATTTTGAGTTTATGAACGCATTTTCAAATAATGCGGATAATTGCCATGGTACGGTCACACGGTTACCCTTTTTCCAACAAAACCACATCGGAGGGGGCGTGTCCAGTTGTCATGACGATTATCCGTCTTTTTCAGGACGGGCGCTCGTAAAAATAATGCGGCTTATTTTCAGAGTTTGTGAATGCAATTTTTATGGAATTATCCGCATTACTCTTAGGCGGCTAATTGGAGGATAGGTTTATGAAAGGGGTATAAGAAGCCCCAAACATGAATTTTAACCTTTATTCTCCTTTAAGAAATGAAGACCAAAGTTTAGTTCCAGAGCCCCCTATTTTTGCTTTTGGTGTGAGACGTACATGCAGGTATCATGTTATAATTGGAGTACCCCCCCCCCGCTGGTTTAAAGGACAAGTCCACCCCAACAAAAACTTGATTTGAATAAAAAGAGAAAAATTCAACAAGCACAACACTGAAAATTTCATCAAAATCTGATGTAAAATAAGAAAGATATGGCATTTACATCCAAATGAGTGAGTTGATGACATCACTCACTATTTCTTTTGTATTTTATTATATTAAATATGAAATATTTTGATTTTCTCATCATTGTCATGTAAAATGAAGTTTCATTCCTCCCTAAACACATGGAATTCCATTAATTTAACATTTTGTGCTTCAGGCAAGGAGGTACTAATTGTCAAATTCTTAAAAATTGAAATATTGTATAATTCAAACAATAAAAAACAAAAGAAATAGTGAAGTGAGTGACATCATCGACTCTCTCATTTGGATGTAACTGGCTCGTTCATATAACTATTTTGTTGAAGATAAGCGAAACTTTGAAATGTCATAACTTTCTTATTTTACATCCGATTTTGATGAAATTTTAAGCATTGCGCTTGTCTGATTTTTCTCTATTGATTCAAATCAGCATTTTTCTGAGGTGGACTTGACCTTTGAGATCAATGAACTTTGGCCATCACTGATCATCTTGCACAAGTCTAAGGTCACGGGATCAAGGTCAAATTATGTCATTTAGGGTCAATGAACATAGTATTGTTATTCTCATATGAAATATTATGAACGTTGTTTTTGGTGAATAATTCATATACGTAGTCATTTTCAAAGTCAGCATTGCTGTTTTTTATCATTAAAGGTCTTTCTTTTTGGTTTATCCTCTTACATGGAGGCAGTCAGTTGAGTGATGAGTCAGATGTAGTCTAAGCATACAAAAAGAGATGGGTGCTTCTGGTCTTAAGTATGTAAATCTTTGTCGTTTCTGTTATATGTATTGCTGGATTATTATTATTACTGTTTAAGGAGAATGTAATCCTTGAAGTAAGTTAAAGTATGCATACAACAGAAATATCCAGGAAACAGACCTATCAATGATAATTTGATAAAAATGGAATGAATGATAAAGAAAGTTATGACTATTTGAATGTTTAGATAGCCAAATCGTCCCATCGACATTACTACCAAGATGATGCCACCAAGGAGATATGATGCCACACATAAAATAACAAACCCTTTGGATAACTACATGTAGTTTGCCATGGCCATGATGGCCTGCAGACCCTAATTGAAACTTTGATCAATAAGTGGGTCTTTACAAAAGAACTGGCACATACATTGAGTGAGAGGGCCTTCAGTACTTGTACACTAGTCATTGTTGGCTGTATGGGTCTGTATAGCAGAGTAGTGATGGATCTTCCCCTAGACTGGTTTCATATATCCTTGTCATAAGCAATGTGGTTCATATCAGTATTTTGTGTAGTGCCCTCAAGCTTCATTATCTCTACTTCATACACATGTGTTGAATCATCACACTTCAAGCATCGGCAACCCTACTTAAAGGGGAATGAAACCTTTTAAACAAGTAGGCTTGAGTCGAAACAGAAAAATCAAAGAATAAGAACAAAGAAAGTTTGAGAAAAATTGGACAAATAATGAGAAAGTTATATGAGCATTTGAATATTGCACTCACTAATGCCATGGAGATCCGCCCATTGGCAATGCGACAAGGATGTGTGATGTCACATGTGAACAACTTTCCCTTTGATGGACTATAAAATGCCCTCAAAATATCTTTGCTTTTTCTTATGGTGATACATGTGTACAAACTCTTTATTCATGATGTATTCTTTAAAAAATATGTATTATATGCCCTCTTCTAGAAAGAACACATGATATACTGAAAGATGTGATAAAAGAGGCAATTTAAGTGAAATATATAAGCCTACTAAAGTAATGGGGAGAGTTGTTCACAAGTGACATCACACATCTCTGTCGCATTGCCAATTTTGAGGATCTCCATAACATTAGTGATTGCAATATTCAAATGTTCATAACTTTCTCATTATTTGTCCCATTTTTCTCAAACTTTACTTGATCTGTTTCTTTGATTTATCTGTTTTCACACTAGCTATCTTGTTCCAAAGGTTTCATTCTCGTTTAATAAATTTGTACATAACATATAATACAGTAATTTTATATTGAAATATATTATTTTTCGGCAAGATTAAAGGTAATTATTCTGTCATTAGAACTTACATTATTTAGAAATGATTGATAATTTTAGGGAAAATTAAAAGAAATGAGCAATGAAGAGGGAAATGTGCATATTTGCAGAAGTGGGATGAGCTCAGCTCTCAGAAGGAATGCATTAAATTTGAGCCAACACCAAAATATGAATGGTGCTTGTGAATGTGACTATGTGGCATGTGTCAGAATGTGTTTTTGGGATGGGGTGGTGGTGGGGGAAGGGAGGGAGGGAAAGGGGGAGGGGGGGGGGGTATTACAGGGATTGACTTGATGTGGTCTTGAAGTATCTTCTTGTTGTTTTGGTTTCTTATCAAGAATGGTTGGTTTTGGAAAATTGAAATTAATGAATGTCTTTCATGAAAGATGAAAAACATGAAGGTTTGATTTTTTTTAATGTATGATTTTATCTATTACTAATAATTGTTTTGTTCTAGATCAATAAAAGTATTTGAATGGAAAAAAACATACATCAAGTGGAATGTAGATGACATGAAAGTTAGACTGTGTGGAAATTGGACTAAGTGGAATAAGCCAAAATGGAGATTACATGTAGACCAACTGCAATTTAGACCAAATGAATAATAGACCAAGTGACGATTAGACAAACTGGTATTAGACCAACTATTATTAGACTAACCGACAATTAGACGAACTAGTATTAGACCAAGTGACAATAGAATACATTAGACAAAATGGCAATTAGACCAAATAAAACTTATACCAAGTGACGATTAGCCTAACTGGGCATTAGATCAAATGGCTTCTAGACAAGTGGCTATTAGACCAACTGGTCATTAGACTAATTGGCTTTTAGACCAAGTGGTCATTAGATCAAATGAGAATTGGAACTAAGTGGGTTTAGCTGGATTGATGTTAGCTTATCAGAATATTAGACCAAGTGATATTAGACCAACTGTCAGTAAACCTTCTCTTGGAATGTTATGACCTATTACATTAAAATAGATTTCTCTGAATATTTTGCCAACTTGACCTGATTTTTTAGTTTGAGAGCACTAGATAATTTAAGAAGAGTTGCTCTTGTTCATGACATACATTGTGCACATACATGTATCAGGTACCCTAACAAATGTGTGGGTTGTTTATCTAGTAAAGTACAACATTAACCTATAATGAGAAAAATATGCGGATGTGTTGGTACACTTTGTCCAATGCAGGACAAACCTGTTTCACTTGTTGCTCAAATAATTACATGTAACAGCACATGATAAAACATGAAAGCAAAGACACTTTACTGTTGATTGTTTAGATTTTTGACAAATGAATGCATACTCACTTGAAATCTTTCGGATTTATATAGTCCTCACAGAATCTTTCACTTTTTTGTCTTGCCTGAAAACAGAATTTTCTGAGACTCTGAATACAAGACAAAAACCAAGATACTCAATCTACACAGTACTCTATCATTTCCCATCTTTTTATGCATTCTCAAGTTTTTGTTTGCTTAATTTCGGCTCATCCAGCCCAGAGGGCCAAATTAGCTTATAAAATTCCATGGCGTGGCATGGCATCCGTCATTCTTTAATTGTTGACCGATTTTGATTTTTATTCTTCCATCTAGTAGAACTTCATAAGGTTCATCAAACTTCTACACAGAATTTTGAAATTTTGAGTAGAAAATCATTTATGCTAATTTATACAAAATTTATTCATAAATCACAGAAAATGCCTCTTCTTTATTTGTTGACCAATTTTGATTTTTTTTTTCTTCCATCTGGTAGAGCTGCATGAGGTTCGCTAAATTTGTACACAGAATTTTGAAATATTGACTGGAAAATGCTAATTTATGCATAAATCACAAAAAATGCTTTTTCTCATTCATTTGTTGATCAATTTCAATTTTGTTTGTTTTATATATGATAACTCTAGGTGGGGATACAAAATTTCAACACAGAATTTTGAAACTCATTAAATATGCTAATTTATGTATTTTTTTTAAACTCACAAAAAATACTTATTTATTTGTTGCCTAATTTTGATTTTTTGTTGTTCCATCTGAGAGTTACGTGAGGTTCACCATGCAAGGTTCTACACAAAATTTAGAAATTTTGACTAGAAAATTATTTTAATTTATACAAAATTTATTAATAAATCCAAGGAAAAAATGCTTCTTCTATGTCATTGCACAAGTTATCGCAAGGGAATTTAGGCTGCATATTCAGACCACTTTCCGTGAGTGAAGGGTTTGCACAGCAAACTAATGAGAACCAACTAGATGAACCACATAAATCAACATGGCCAATGCAGTAATACATGTAGTAAAGCTACCCCGGGGGGGCCACTTCCATTCACGAGTGGATACCATGCGCGACCAAGGGGGCTCGAAAAGCACCCTAAACACGTAATTTCCATATTCTGAAAATGCACCCTTTAACAAGTATTGGCGTGTGAAACCCTACCCTTAACATGTATTGGAAACAAAACGATACTAGTCTTGGCAAATATTCCCTGAAATGAACCCCTAAACAAGTACAGGAATGTTACGGGTCCTTAATTCGGTCGTCGGCTTTACCCTATTTGGTTTAGTACGACCCCAACTTCTACACCTCGCGTAAATCGGACTCTAAACACGAAGTGTTGGGGCAAAAAGGACATCCTTTATAAAACATTTTAATTTTGTTTTATCATCCCGCAAATTCGACCCTAAACACGTAATTTTCCTAGCGAAATAGATACCCTTTTTCATTATTTTTGTGTTTTTGACACCCTTATCACGTTACGTACGTAACGTGCCCTATCGTGAAAAGGACATCCTATTTACGTGTTTTTTTGGTCGCGCATGGTATCCACTCATCAATGTAAGTGGCCCCCCCGGGAAAGCTACATGAACACAAGTGCAGCTTGTGCGCACAGGAACTGATGCTGCCTAGATTTTGATATTTGATGAGTGAAATTCGTATTCAGTGATAATATCAACACATATAGTATCGATTAGTATTGATCATTTTTATATTGTGAGTTTCCCAAATTATTTAGTCAGTTCACATATGACTCAAACACCCGCAGAAGTAGAGAATCTGAAGGTTGCTAACAACCCTCTTCCTATTACAAGCTAGCAAATTTGCTGGTGGTTTGTTAGTTGTTAGTTGCAGACCTTTTTATACATATCAAATTGCTGAGGATGTAAACTTTGTAGATAAAAGCAATATTTTTTTCTGTGAATTGATCTTTCATGATGATCTCAGATAAGGAGTCGTCATTTTGCCCTTTTGGTCACCTTGTGCTAGAGATAATGTCCATCAAAATTGCATCAGTTTTGCTGATCTGATATTTAATTGATGGCAGTTGATGCATAACATTTTAGCCTGTTACTCCTCAATAAAAGCACCATACATTGATATATTTTTTTTTTATCTTGAAATTTTGTGTTTGCCAGAATATCTAGAAAGTATGATGTCTCTATGTTTACAAATTACTACAGAGAATAACCCAGTACCAGTATTACAATGAAGACAAAAGGTAAACTATCTTTTTTAAATTGAAAAACCAACTGAAACACAGAAATGTGTTATACATGTACGTACATGTTAAACTCAACAGTTGCCTTCACCAATGTACCATAATGCATTCAAATTTTCTTTCTGGCTTCGTACCAAATAAAAAGTGTTTAGGGTTTTTTGCCACTTTCCTGTACATTTATGGTCTGTAAGCCTAGACTACCATTGTCTGTTGAATATCTGGGTGTTCGATATATCAAAACTACTCTCACAAGTCAGTTATTCAGTCTGTGAGAGGGCAGAGGCTAGTGAGGAAAAAGTTTGTTTAACTCTTCATCTCAAGTCAACTTTTTTATTTCCTCTGATAAAAGGATTTTTTTGTTTACAAGAAGCATTTTCATCCTGTTGAGTTATCAGTATTCAATCCCCAATGGCTCCTAAGACAAAGAAGACTTTGAAAAAGAAGGGTAAGTTTATTTAGAAATAAGAAAATTCAAAATACTCTGAGGTGATAAAGTTAAAAGATTTGAAGATGTTTTGATATTTTTTATTTTGTTAAATACATGTATCTTCACATGTATTTTTATTGTTTTGACTTTTGTGTCATGGCATTTGTCTGCATCTGGTATATTTGAGTATAGAAATGAATAATTTATGAAAAAGATGAAAATATATTATACCTTAGTATGAAATGTGTTTTTCTTGACATATATACTTTGGTATATTATTGACAAAAATAAAATGGCTTTTTGATAAACAAACTAAATTCATGTGTGTAAATCACCATAGGAATTTGGTTGTGATTGAATGATTTTTAGAAATTGAATTCAAAAGTTTGGTTTGTATTAAACACCTGATGTTGTGTCTTTCTTGAATAGTTCAGAATAAAGTGCAATGAAAGAGATAATGTCGTAATTCAATACCAGTGTTAAAGCAATATTTAAATGAAAATCAGTTTAGCTTGTAAAATCAAAATCAATTAAAAAATATATATTGGCGATATTAAAACTCAAAGGAGTAGATTTTATTGTTTGTGGTCGCGCATGGATAACAGTATATTGACAGAATCAGCCAGGATGGATGCAGCCAACAGCACTGTGATATTGATGTTGATATGATGTTGTTGACTGTTTGAAACAGTGGACTCGTGAATAAAATAGTTTTGGACATGTTTTAATACACACAGTTAATAGCGTCATTTATTCAGGCAATCTGCATAAACCATGGGTTCAACTGACGTATTTCAAAACCACCTTTAAGAGTTCGGACCATTGATATCATCCGTCAAATGAAATGAGGATTCAGTGATACATGTAGCATAATTTTAAAGAAAAGGAAATGGTATTCACTTGGCCTATTGGCCTGCCCCCTGGAAGCTCAATCTTTTATATTTTTTTAAATTTTTTTTTTTGGGGGGAGGCCTTGTCAATCTGTTAACTTTTTTGGTCCCCTCATTGGTCCTCGCATATCCTTGATGCGATGGGTCCGATGCGTAAATAGTAGCAATTGCTTTGTTAGGCTTTTGCTTTGCCTGATTCTGTATTCATAAAATGAGTTATTTCTTGCAGGCAAATGCTTTTGCTATTAAGCTCAAGTGACTTTTAACTGCCTGCTAGCATTCCCTCGATGATAATACTCAGTTGCTGAAAAGCATATGCATAAAGCAATTCTTTTGCTTTAAGTGGATCTAAGCATTTGCTTGGGTTGTTCTCAAGCTCCGTCAGAGCAGCTTGAGCATTTACTTGATTAACGTTCACGTAATATAATCATGTTTATGTATACATTTAGGAGAACCCCAAGGTGTACAGTAGCTACATGTAGCTGCTAGCCTATGCATGTATATACATGTTTTCTTCCTCTTAATTGCAAACAAAATAAAAACTATATAAATCTAATAATTAGAAATAAGTTAGGGAAATATTTTGACATCAAATCTAAGGGAAAAAATGTTACATGAGAGTACTGCCATATCAGGAAACCCTTTGCATACTAGTTCCGCCTTTGTTCTTTAATGTTGCCATTGTTCAAATTGCTACCAGTCGCTTTCTGAAGGCAAGCAAAGGGTTTAAGCTCAAGCAAAGTGTTATGCATATGAAATAAAGTAATTGCTAGTAAAGGCTTGTTGCTCATACATAGCAATTGCTTTTACTACAAGCAATTCTTGTAAGCTGTTGCTACTTTTTATGCATCTGAAAATCTGACCCAATATCATTGGCAAGTTCCAGCTGTTTTTTCTCAGCTTTAGTTCGACCCATTTCTTGCCTGGGCAAATAAGCCGTGATAAACTCAAAACCTCAAGTTCCGGTATCTTAATGAAACCAATTAGTATGCATCATGTAAAGACATTAAAATTAATTCATTGTTTTCTCAAATTTTTAAGTCAATTTATTTATTCAACCATCATCAGGTACAAACAATTGCACAAATACATGCCAATACTGATAATCATATACAAGTACAAACAGAATAGCAAAAAAAAAACAACAGAATGATGGTTTGGTGACCCGTAGAAAGCAGAGCTTATGAAAAGGGGCCACCGAGTGAAAATACACACTGAAATTATACAATAAATAATGATTATTGCACTAAGTACACCGATGCAAGAGCCGAAAATGGTGCCAACAAGGAAATTATTTTCTATTTATTTCATTTATACAAATAATTCAGAAGAGCCAATAATTCATATCCTGCACCCAGCAGCTTGCCAAAGTGTTGGATCATTAAACAAAACAGAATAAGACCCTTGGAGAACCAGATATAAACACGTACATGTACCAGCAACTTTTGGCACCATTTGGCAGAATCTTGATTATGTATACAGAGCTATCCCAATATATACATGAAATTATTGGGTATGTGTATTATATCATGTAGTAGGTCCATGATTATATTCACGTACAGTCCAGTAGTCTATGTACAATTCATATTTATTGTAGTGTGATATTTGCTGAGGTGATTAACAAGTATTTAGATTTTTAATTGGTTAATTAGATCTTTAATTGATTTTGATTTCCTTGATATCCGTGGTAACACAATATTACTTGAAATCACTTGTAAACATTACATGTCATTGTTGCTATATCTATCAACCCCCTGGCTAGCTTTCCCGTTGCCAGAATAACATTTGAGCTCAAATCATATCAAGTGGAAATAATAATACATGTAGATTAGCAATTGACTTAATGTTAGGTTGTTTTTTGGAACCTTTCCAGGGTGAATGTGGATATTTATTTACAAATCATTTGCCTGAAATTTTTAATAAGTTTATTGACTCAAAAGTTCCTTAAATTTAACATGTCACTCTTGATTCCAACTGCAGCTCATGTATTAATGCTAAGCAAATTTATATTTCAACTGTTTAATACTGATAATGGCTTCCTGTGTTTTTTCTTATAAATTGTTTGACAAACAAGAAAATGTCATTCAAAGGTTTCTTTTACTAGCATTGGTGGTACCAAGGGGAATTGACACTTTGTCAAAGTCAAATCTTAATTGGTCTAATTTTTCTTTGATCTGATCCAAATTGGTTCAGTTCCATTTTGTCAATTCCTACCCTTATGATTATAAGACTGGTGGGGAATTTCTCCAACGTACATGCTGTGCACAGCCTACATGTATATATATAATTCCTGGGGGCCGTTTCGTAAAGCTGTAAGTTCGTAAAGCTGTAAAGAGTGACTTTGAAAACGACTTGTGATCCTTTCTTGTGATAAATGATATTTACCATTAAATGTTCATTGGTGATTATTTAGCGCATAGGACAGGTTCACCAATTTTTCTTAAAGTCGCTCTTTAACACCCACCTGGCCTCCTTTTGGATACTAGTGTGAATGTAGGGATATTGGCATTGAAGATGTGGAGATTAGACCAAGGTAGAACCCATGACCAAAATATCTTAATTTCTCTGTTGTACCATGGAGGTAGTACCTCCTTGGTTTTACCCACTGACCTGCTTGTGATGTCCTGTTCTAGTACCCCTGCCCTACTTCACCTCAAGACTTGTTCCTCAAGTAAATTAATATGTGATAATTACCCCCATCCTCCAACCATCTTGTGATATGTAAACTTGATCTAAGCCAAACAAGACATGGCTAGTTCTGAGAGAGTAACTGTGTTGACTTTAATCTTTGAAGTTTTATGGGCCCTAAGGTTCGGTTTACAGGTAGTGTGTTCACTATTGGTTGAGGTCACAGTCATAAATTTTACCCTTTTTACACAGGATTTTTCTTAGCCCCGGATTATCACTAACCCTGTACTATCCTTAACCCCGTACTATTTTTTGCTTTTCACACATGCCAAGATATTGCTAACCCCGGATAAGGAATGCTTGCTTTTCACACACGAAACTCGCTAACCCTGGACTAGTGGTAGCTCATGAATATTCACGAGCGTTGATGAGGAAAGTATTAAAACACGAATTCCAACTCGCTGACTTATGGCGCACCCTTTTTCTCATCGCCGTGTTCTCTGTTCATGAATATTCATTATGCTTACCTCTGATTGGACAACAGGGCATGAATGGGAGCGCTTAGCCCACTTTCATTTTACACTAACGATCTTAACCCCGTATTATCGCTCTTACATGTAGCACCGCAATTCCTGGGATAACCCTGCTTTTTTGCAGGGCCAAATAATCCCGTACTAAATGTGGGGTTAGCCCACTTTGCAAAAATGCTATGTAAAAAGAAAAAGGGCTAAGCTTAACCTCGTACTATAGGTGGGGCTAAAATCTAAATGGCAATTTAGCCCCACCTATAGTATGGGGTTAAGGAAATTTTAGCGTGTGTAAAAAGGGTATTAGTAAATGACCTGTAGCTAGCTTGTGTGAATACACTCCCCGCAAATGGTAGTCATTGTAAATTGTACCCATAGTTGGAAATCACATGGGGGGGGGGCTACCCGTTTTCAATTCTTGCATCTTTTAAGTTACTTTTTTTCTGTTTTCTTTACTGGGGTAAAAGTGTATGAAAGGAGCAATTTGTTGTTTGCCCCAAAATGTATATTTTCTTGCTATCTTGTAATTGATAAACAATGAATATTCATTGAATTTGTCCGGATATGAAGTTTAAGGTGTGAAAAAATTATGTTAAAAACTCTTCCACAGGGCCGTCTGCACCAGTCTGAGTTTTCAAATTAGCGCACATATCTGATTTGGCAATTAATCCGATCTGAACAATCTCCAGATTATTTGTAATGGAGACGCAATCATCGGGATAGTTCGCTCATTCTCGAGATTGCAATCCCATGTCAACTTTGGATTATTTGCAAATAAGCGCGCTATTTACAAATTATCCCACTAATTTGCAGGTGCAGATGCACTCTGGATTATTTATTCACGGCGTCACATCTAAATGCATTTATGTCTCGCTCAAGCACTAATTGATCTTCTTGTGCTGGTAAAGATAGGGTTTCTTGAATCTCGATTAATCATGAACGGGGCGAAGAGGGCTAAAATCTTGAGATTGAGCAAACTCGGGCTGATGCAGCAACGCCTCATGTGAACACACGTTTATCTTGTCAGTCTGCCTTACTGATGGTGTGTTTATGCTTCCATTGCGAGGACAGAATCAGCGTTTTCAAACATCGATTCAAAACGGCGATCGTGAACGTGGTTCTGGGAGTGCTGTTTATGCTTAACTTTTCAGAGGCGAAATCACGATCTCCAGCTGGCTTCGCATTGTAATTTTCGTTGAGCAGGAAAGCAAGGTCAAATTGGGCGCACCCTTTTTCAAAAGTTTTTTTTTCCAAGTGTTGTTATTGGGAAGGTACGTTGACTGTTATATAAACATCGAGTCATTGCATGGAGCTTCTTGATATAGCTGTATAATTTCCACCATGGTGAGATAATAGTAAGAAAAAATAAAGAATATTAAGTATACAAAATAATAAAATATCTATTTGTTTATGCTACTGGGGCATCTGGTGATGTCTCCTCATTATAACTCATGTTCCAGGTTTTTTGTGTGTGTAAATCCCTCAACGTTAATGGTGATGACAAATTGGAAGAGTAATACTAGTAATAGTACTACACATGCAATGGTAACAAGGGAGATGAGAGGTAATTCAGTGGAAGTAACATGTGACCATGGAGCAATGCGACTGTATTTGCCTGCGGATTTTCATCTCACCAGAAGCATGTACCAAATGACGTCATTTAAACACGTTTACGATGTTGGTCCTGTTTATACTTCCCCAGAAAGCCTGATTCTAGTCAAACAATGTTTACAAGCGCACCTTTTTGTGAGTTTACGATCGGCATTTTGAAACGGCGTTTTAATGAAAGTAAGCATGAACGCAACCGTGTTTTGGACTAATCACGTTTGGAAACGCTGTGGAAGCATAAACATGGCCTGAGTATCAGAAAATGGAAAGGAAACAATCATGACTTCTTGAGAGAAGTGACAATCTTGTGACAGAAGCCATGCTGTTGCAAGATTACATGTAGGATGGTAATCTTCTTATTAGGTTTTGGGGTGATAATTATTTTTGGCAATTTTTTTTCTTTATACATGAAAGATTAGTTTTTTTTAGTGAATGGGTTAGGGTTCGTGGTGTAATCACATACAAGACAAGTGTCATGAGTATACAGTGTGTACAGACTGTACACCCAGCCCAGGTTTATCGCTATGTGATACAATCATAATTGTTCCAAATTTTGCATGAAAATTTGGGATTTTGAAATACATATTGCTTTCATGATTTCTATTTAAAAAATTTTTTAAAGCTTACTTACTTGTAGATCGAAACTGAAAAATGTGTGAGTTTTTCCTGGGCCTAGTTTGGAATTTTCTGTTTGATATTCATTGAGTAAAGTATACTTGAAAATGTGAAAATGGGGTATTATTTTAGCAAATACTGTTTACTTAGAATGTGAACAGGGGGTGAAGATGGCTCAAAGTTTTCTTGAAACACTGCTAGTTAAATAGGAGTCAAATTTTGGATTACACAATGATCATCATAACAAGTTAGTGTAAACACAGTACATGTACATGTAGTTGTTAAAAGGAAAGAAGTAAAACTAACCAGTGAATATAGATAGAAAAATTTGTCTAAAAACAAATCTTTTGATTGGAGCAAAAGTATGCATGGTATACTGGGGACTATCCTAATATGCCCTTGACGTGTGCTTCTAGATAATGATGATTTGGTGACCCTTTGCTTGCTTTCAATAACATTTATATGGAAACTGTATCATTTTGAGTACAGTATGTATTGTACAATATTGCATGATTAAATCGCGGTTGTAGTTTACTCAAGATTACGGCGGTCATTTCCTGCGATTGATAATATTCTGCTTTGTTCATTATAACTGAAAAGTGAGGAAAAGGTGTGCATCAAATGATTAGCGTTGATTACTATAATAGGGCTGTTACTCTGTATATATTCCATCTTAAAAGTTGAACATAACAATGTCATTTACACTGTGTGTATAGTTCTTGATAATTTCATTCATTCTAGAGATATAAAATTTAGATGTTGATGTGAAGAACAAAACTTCACAAGCAAGAATTTATTGTACTGTTAGTTTTGTAATATTTTTATTAAAGGAGAATGAAACCTTTGGAACAAGATAGCTTGTGTGAAAACAGAAAAATCAAAGAAACAGATCAACAAAAGTTTGAGAAAATTCGGACAAATAATGAGAAAGTTATGAGCATTTGAATATTGCGATCACTATTGCTATGGAGATAGCAAATTGGCAATGCGACGACAAAGATGTGTGATGTCACTGATGAACAACTCTTCCCATTACTTTAGTATATATTTCACTTGAATTGCCCCTTTTATCACATCTATCCATAGATCATGTGTTCTTTCTACATGAGGGCATGTAATACATATTTTTTAAGAATACATAATGGATATAGAGTTTGTATCATCGTAAGAAAAAGCAAAAAGAGACATTTTGAGGTTATTTCATAGTCCACCAAAGGGAAAGTTGTTCATCAGTGACATCACACATCCTTGTCGCATTGCCAATAGGAGGATCTCCATAGCATTAGTGATTGCAATATTCAAATGCTCATAACTTTCTCATTATTTGTCTGTCCGATTTTTCTCAAACTTTCTTTATTCTTATTCTTTGATTTTTCTGTTTCTACACATGCCTATTTGTTCCAAAGGTTTCATTCCCCTTTAAATAGTTCCAAATTGGTTAATAAATTTTAAGCTTAGATTTTATTGACATACAGATACCAATGTTATTGTTTTGTCAATCTTGTACTAGTACCTACTGGTAATTTTGTGGATAAAACCTTAACTTCATGAAATGTATTGCTTTTGAAGATCAAGTTGTATCTTCTCAATTTATTGATTTATCTAAATTTTATTTTAAATTAAGTTCCATTTAATTTTAGATGCTTGAAATAATGTTTAATATTTCTATTTCTTTTGTTTTTAATTTCAGATTCTGACTCTTTTGGAGAGAAAGACCCTTTCAAACTCAAGAAAGAGAAGAAGGATGCTGATAAAAAGAAGAAAGAAAAGGGCTACAAGACATTTGAAGCTGCTGAAAGCTTCTCAGAAGAAGATGATGAAAGGTAAAAGATACAAATCAAAGAAAGCTTCATACTCCAGTTGTGTACTTATTTGTCACTTGTCTTATAAAAAAAATATAACATTATTTCAAAACTTATTTTTACATGATCATGTGATTTTTTATTTGTATTGTTAAATACTAACCCATCATTATTTGTTTATTTTAATAAATAAAAAAAATTAAACAAGCTGAACACGGAAATTTAATTAAAGTGACAGGAAATTATACCTGTATTTGAAAGTTCAACATTCTTTTCATGACACATTTATGCTGATGATTCAATGATTCATAATTTTGTGATATATGGGTGTGTGAAACCAAATGTTTGTAATGACATTGTGATTATTGCAACTATGGTATTAAGATACCATGTAGGTGAATGCTTCCCTGAAGTACTGTAAGCAGATGCTGCATTTAGCAGTCCTTGCTTATGATGAACTTGTAAAATAAAACGATTAATCTTTTGATCTGACCTGGAATTTAATTTATGACTGACAATCTTTAACAGTTTTTTTCTTTTTGTTCTTTAGGATATTCATCCCTTCACCCACCAGTTTTGAAAGTATATACTAGTTTAGTTATCATTTATTACTTTTAATAGAAAGGCGGAACCAAAACCAAAAATAAAAAGAGAAGCTATGCTGTCTAATGCTTTGAAAAGCTTTTCGTAAGGATATTTCTTGATAAAATATTTGAGCACCTGCAATCTTTCCTCATTTTCAGAGGGAAAGGAAAGAAGAGAGGCAGCCTGTTCAGAAATCGCTTTGCTCCTTCTGCAAAAGCCAAACCAAAGGACAAAATGAAGGGCGATGAAAAAGACGGAAAGATAACAGAAGAGCGAAGACCAAGCAAGGAAAGGGCAAAGGAGGATAAGAAGTCGAAGGGTAGTGGAGAAGAGAAGAAGATTAAGGCAAGCAATGAAGAGAAGAAGGTTAAAGCAAGCAGTGAGGAAAAGAAGAGAAATAAAAGCAAGGAGAGAGAGAAGATAAAAAAGAAAGCTCACACCATTGATGTTCCATATGTTAAACCAGGTATGTATTTCAGTCTCATTGGCAGTGAATCGCTCAAGATATATCTAAATCCTTTTCAATTTTTTTCTAAGAATAAAGTTCATTTTCTGTACAAAGTTTGATTAATGCAGGTAATATAAAACTCAGTTTATTGTTTACCAAAACTTAATTGTTATAAATTGTTCAACTACATCATTTAGAATCATTGTTGAATTTTAATTAAAAAATAATAATAACCTAGATGATCATACAACTGTTACAAACTGAACATTCTACAGCTGTGTCTGAAAGATCATGAAGCACTTTGATTGAGATGAAAATTGCTTGCATTAGAATATTAAATGTAGATTATTCTTAAGTCTAGGCAAGTTTTGTGCAATAAAAACCTTTCAAAACACTCTAACGAATTTTAAGGGAATCAGTAATGTTATTTTTTTTTTGTTAATCACAACCCTAGTCTAGTCTGCTGGGCAAACCCTTCGCTTGAGTTAAGGGTCTGAATGTGCAGCCTACTCATGCCTTGTGTACTGAAGGATCTCTAGTTTTGTATGTGCTAGTCTTTGCGTGGAGGCGCACTTGATCAAAGTTCGAATGAGGGTCTGTGCCTGCAGACTAACCCTGGTCTGGGAGCCCATGGGTTCAGAGTAGTTCTGGTAATTACCAATCACTTCTTGACCTGATAACCCAGAACATACGTATATTGTCTTCATTTTGTTGGGAAATAATTGTATTTTGTTTGGTTGAATCATTAAGGAAATTTGATTATTATTTGGAATTGAGCGATACATATCGCATTATGCAAGTTTCCAAACCTTCTGTACAGCTGCTGTTAATTGTCACTAAATATGGATTGGAAATTAGTTTATTTCCTTAAAGGACAAGTCCACCCTTAACATTAATTGATTTGAATAAAGAGAGAAAAATCCAACAAGCATAACACTGAAAATTTCATCAAAATCGGATGTAAAATAAGAAAGTTATGACATTTTAAAGTTTCGCTTATTTTGCACAAAACAGTTATATGCACATCTCAGTGACATGCAAATGAGACAGTCAATGATGTCCATCACTCACTATTTCTTTTGTTTTTTATTGTTTGAATTATACAATATTTCATTTTTACAGATTTGACAATGAGGACCAACTTGACTGAACCATATGTATTAAAACAATGCTAATTCCACATGTTCAGTGAGGAATTAATCTTTGTTTCACTTGACAATGAGGAGAAAATTAGAATATTTCATATTTCATAATAAAATACAAAAGAAATAGTGAGTGGATGACTTCATCAGTTTCCTCATTTGCACACAGACCAGGATGTGCATATAACTGTTTTTGTGAAATTAAGCAAAACTTTAAAATGTCATAACTTTCTTATTTTACATCCGATTTTGATGAAATTTTTAGCATTTTGCTCGTTAGATTTTTCTCTATTTATTCAAATCATCATTTTTCGAGGGTGGACTTGACCTTTAAGAATTGTGGTTCTTGCTCCTTTTCTGTGTATGTCTTCTACTTGTTTGATTTGTGTCTACGTGACCCTTCTTCCCACCTTGTTTTCCCCAGCATCCCCTTCCTGTTTTTTTTATTGTCGGTTTGTATTATAGAGAGCTCTACTTTGAAAACCAAACATTAGCCAATCACAAGCAACTTAGCGGAAAGTCAAAGTTTATGTTAAATGCATGTTGTGTGGTAAAATAATCAATATTCATGAGCACTGAGCAGTGCTATAATTCCAGCATAAGGCCTGCATACTTGGAGTGTGAATTGCGTTAAATTTCTTGACCTTGGCTGAGAAAATGTGGGGTTAAGAAAACAGTCTGAAAAACAAGAGGATTAGAAACTAATCTAAAATCATATGAACGGGGTGGACAGTTAACTGTTTTGCGGTCATGATTAATCCTCATCAGTCTCAGATGTTATGGTTTATTGTTAGAAATTTAACTAAATAGTGGCTTGATGTAATGATTATTTCAAAATGAATATTAATTTTTCGCTCTGTCGCAAAAAGTTGAATTCCTTTGACCTGCAGTAACTTGTAAGGGTTCAGGCATGAATGACGATTTTTTTAAACATTATTTATAATTCATTTCAGACAATCATTCATAAAGTATGATTCTCTTAAAGGCATTTTAAAACTGAATTTCAGTTATATTACGTCATTTATTTTATTTGTACATATATCCTAAAATCATGATTAATAATACATTTACATGGTTATTAACCCATTGACCACTGAAATTGATAATTCCCTAATACGTTTTTTACAGGAACTGCCTGGTTTCAGAAGGGTTCAGGTTAATTTTGGGTACTGCATGGATGTGACATGAGGGATTAGAAAACGGCTTATCTAAATCTCAGCCTTCCTATGCTTCTCAATATATATCATTATTGTATCCATGCCTATGATTCAAACTGAAGGAAATATGTTGTATGTAGTTATTTTCACTGTAAGTGTTGTAACACTGCCAAGTTACACAATATTCCTTAACTCTGTTTACTTATAGCTGCTTTCATTTCAGCTGAAAATAATGTTGGTCATGATGGGCATGCACAAGTTTATCTTTTTGAAAGGTTATGGTATTATTGCAGGAACACTTGACTTCCTACAGTTATTGCAGTAGATGGTGTTGGTGATTTTATTTTTTTACCTGATTGCTAAAAAGCATTAACGCTTGCAAGCAAGCATTCAGAGGACAGATAGCTTAGATGAATTTGTTTGTTATATTTGAAAAGTGCCTGTAGTGCCTGTGTAGTACATTCATGAACTATGGTCACTATGGGTTATGTGGAGGGATATTTCTTTCTTGTATGGTCACAATATGAATATGAAATATCAATTGGCCTTAAGAGATATGAATTAAATTAACTCTAATCTAGATGCATGCTTAGAGTAACTGTCTGAGAAAATGAAATTTAACTTCAGATGCGCTGCAGTATACTACAGAATAATCAGGAAATGTAAATATACAAATTCATTTCAGAGTACTGTTTGGGGCTATTCTTTATTGAGAGCCATGGCAGACTAGCACAAATCTAGATTTCCTTTAATATAATTGTATTTGGATTGAATAGTTTGGAAGCCAAACTCCTTGATCTCATTATAATATTCCCTTTCGTGTTTCCCCTTTTAAAACAGTCATCAATTGTTAAGCTACTTTATACTCTTTATACAATTGCTACAAATATACAAATTTGATTTGTACACTTTTATATCATTATTTATTGAATTTATTAAAGTTTTGTTTTAAATGTAATCTGACTTCCATTTACCTAGTTTTAACTTCATTCATTTTGATTGTTCTTTTTTTGGTCTTTGTTATTTTTCCCTCTCAGAGCCAATATTTGGGGTACCTTTGGAAGCTGCTGTTGCCAGATCTAAGCTGTATGATAATGTTGATTTACCAAAGATCGTCAGAGAATGTATCGATTATGTGGAGGAATATGGTGAGAATTTTTTTTTTCATCTCGCTTGTTCTTATTCCAAGGATAATGTATTTGAGCCAAAAGGTAAATATTTGGATTTTCAATGATATTCCAGGATTTGGTGAATGTTAATGAGCAGATTTTTTTTTTTTTTTTTTTTTGGGGGGGGAGTGTAGCACATTATTAAATCTGATTACTTTTGCTAACAGAAACCAATTCAGTAAGTATTATCACAGTTTAAATTTACCATGACATCATCAAAGAATTCAGTAATTAGAATGATAACATTCAGCATTCGCCCCTCCAATGCTGTATGATGTCCACTTAAAGTCAATTGCTTTCTACCGTCCTGTCACATACATTTTCCATAACTAAGGTCATAGGAGGATTTTATGAATTTTGACACCCTTTCCTCACCTCAAGTTCTTTACAACAATATCTAAGAACCTGGTGTCATCTTTCCTTTTACAAAAAATATTTAACACTTAAGATTCCCCCCTTTTAACAAATGTGCCATATGGTTACACCCATCAATGTCTCTGAAGTGTGTCATATCTGAAAATAGCAATTCACCTTTAATGCAATATTACTCATGAGAACAAAATACCTACTCTTAAACCTTGGTTTATTGTAGAAGATACCAGGATAGTGTGACTTCATGCTAGATTTCTTTTTTTTTCACATAAATAAGGCAATACATTCCTTAAATTGATTTTTTTTTACCAACTTAATGCACTTTTGTAACTGCCGAATATTGACTTTGTAGTACTAGTAATTATGGTTTATTAGAATGATCATTGTAGCTGTAGGCTGCATTAAAATCAATATACAAGTTTTAAAAGACATACCATCATAATGAGCAATAAATACATGAATAACAATATTGCACACTATGAAATCATATGATAAAGAATGAAGGAGAATTGGGACAGACAAGTGTGGAGAAGAGGGGCAAAATTATTAATAATAATAATGGAAGGCACAAGAAGAATATAGACGGTATAGTGGAAAAAGAGTGAAAGATATAAGCCATTGGAGAGGAAGAGGATACAGTGCTTTTAATGCTTGCAGGGAAGGAAAAGAGTTGAAAATAATAAATGGAGCTAAAGGGGAGAATAGAATAGAAAAGAGAGGGAGAAATTATATAGGCAATCAACAGAAAGGGGAAGCAAAAAAATAGTTATATACAAAATTTATGGTATTATTTTTTGTTCAAAATCAGTATCAGCTTTCAAATTTCAAATTGAAAATGTTTACATTATCATATCATCTATAAATTTGGAAAAATTCACAAAAGGTAAAGAATATAAAAACGACTTTCAATAAGAAGTATTGCTTTAATGATTGATGATTGCAGGTATAAAAATAAGTCGGTTTGATCAAAGTAAAATTTAAATATACTAGGCATGGACTGACAGTGAACAGGCATGTTGTCGAACGTAAATGACTAAATGAATGAATATACTGCCTGTAATATGAAATATCATGAATATTGATTGGATTATTTGATTCCTTCTTTCTTATGTATGACTGGGATGGAATGGTATTTATGAACCTGGTGTTTTTTTTTAATGGATTTGTAAATTCTTGAATTAGCAATATATTTTAGGTACACTGTGCATGTACCTGTCATGAATATGTGAATAAGCAGAACAAGAAGTTACATGTACGAACATGAAGAGTGTATGAAATGAATCAACTTATCAAACAAGAAAAATGCTAACATTAGAGTGATTAATAAAATGCATTAATTATCTACATAACCTGTAAAGTAATGGCTTGCATTTACAATTGGCAATGTATCAATGCATGCTGCCAGTGCCGCTGTGCATAAATACATGGAGTGCTTTATTAACAGTATTTATATATTGCAAATTTGTGTCACCAAACTATACAGTGTTTATCTGTGATAGTATCATAAGTAAATTCATAAGTAGAATAACAACCAGCTGGTAACCTCAAAAAGTGGGCAGGGCTGATTTTAGGGATTAGATTCAGATCCCAGGGCCAGCAAGATTAATTGTATTTCATAAGTTCATATGAAAGCGGGTTCCATATGTGCATTTAAACCGTATTATCAGTTTCATCGGTTATCTGCACACAGACGTGTCACACAAATATCATTTCTCACCATTAGCCAATTACACAGTACATAGTTAGAAGGGCATATTGAAATGGTCATTGAACTACCTGTTTTTATTGAATGACTAAAGATGTGTGAAGATATTTAATCAAGGATACTTGTTGAATTTTTGGTATTGCTTCTTCACTAATTTATCTATAGATATAAGGTTTATAGTGTTATGGTCATGATAGGGTTTTGGGTTCAGAATTAGATGATGATTGGGATTCAGGTTCAGGTTGGATTTGAAGCTTGGGTTTATGTTTGATTTATACCCCTTTCATAAACCCAATTATGCGGCTAATAGCAGCATAATTTGGTCGTAAATCGGAGGAGGACCAGAGTTATCTGCATTATTTTGATGCTGCTATTATCCACATAATAGCAGCATCAGGACCAGATTTTGACTTTATGAACACATTTCGAAGTAATGCGGATAATTGCCATGGTGCGGTCACAAGGTCACCCTTTTCCAACACCACCGCATCGGAGGGGGCGTGCCCAGTTGTCATGACGATCATCCGCCTTTTTCAGGACTGGCGCTTGTAAAAATAGTGTGGATTATTTTCGGAGTTTGTGAACGCAATTTTTATTGAATTATCCGCATTACTCTTAGGCGGCTAATTGGAGGATGGGTTTATGAAAAGGGTATGAATGTGTGTGCATTTAAAGTATGAGTAATTGTTGCGGGAGCAAATGTCACCAAACAAAGTTTGAAGGGGGTATTGGAATTGGTGTGCAGTCGGGCGGTCGATCAGTCAGTCCATTGCAAATCTTCCACATCGAACTACTTCCTCAGTTTTAAACTAATTCTCATAAAACTCAGCTCACACATTAGTTTTGAGGTAAAGATGTCCAAGACTGAATTTTTTAGTTCCGGAATCTGCCAGTGTTGCGCCGGTCGGAATCCGTTATCCTGATAAATGATTTACCGAACGGGAAAGTACAAAGAAGTCACAAATTATCCAAAATTGTTTCCCATCTTCTCATCATTTTTTTTCTCTGTGCTCACCTGAAATGTAACAAAGAAACCTGGGTTATGATTGGTAATACTGGATAAAACATACTTGATAATTATGTTAAGATATTCAGTTTGAAGAAATTGTTAATTTGTTATGTATTACATTGTTTTATCGGAATCCCGGAACGTAAAAACCAAACTGGAACCTCACACATCAGACAGATTCTGGTATTCCAACCCAGGCCTATTTTTAAGCAACCATTTTTACAGTCTCATGAATAGCAATGTAAGATGAAAATATTGACAGCCGTAAAAATGACAATAATTACCATGTCTGACAAGAGGAAATATCTAGTCAGTAAATTGGCAATCAACACATTATGAACAGGAACAAAGAGTGAATAAAGAGGAGGAAGGTCATGTTAATGATGGGGAGGGGCGGGGAAGAGTGAAAAGGAATAAAAAACACCTGTGAAAAATTTAGTGTTAACTCATCATTTAATAGGGGCAACAACTGCACGCAGCTCTTTTAATACTTAAAATACTGGATTCAGTATGGTAATTCTAAAAAAAAATTTGTGATACTTTGTCAGCCTTTAAGCTTTCATGAAAACAATATCAATAGTTATTGTTGAGTTGGCGGGGGAAAGTAAGTGGTAGACAGAAAAAGGAGAGAAAGAGAGGGGGGGGGAGGGTGACAGACATAAATATACAAGTATAAATATGTGGTGATAAACAGGGTAAATTGCCAATTCGTCTACTGCCAACTACTTTCATTAAGTCCAATGCCATTCCGTCCAACATTTTGTCTAAAAACCATTTGGTCCAATAACCATTGGATCCAATCATCACTTCGTCTAATCACCATTTCGTCTATGACCATTTTGTCTTGTAACCAGATGGTCTAATATCCGTTTCATTGTCATTCATTTTGCACAATTTATACTTAGTCCAATTGGACCAAATGGTATATGGACTAAATGGCTATCATTGATTAATATATACCCAATTTTCAGAGTGTCTTTTGGAAAAAAGGATTTAGTAAACTGTATCAGGAGGGTGAAGATGATGGATGCCCTAATCGTCTGTTCCTTTGAAATTTTCAAGATTTCCTGTTAATCTCAAAATGCTTGTAGACTTCAAAGGAGAAATCCAAATATAGCCTTAACTGGGACATGACAATCCATATCAGTCAGACGGCTTTGTTGACTCAAAAGTCCAATACACACCAGAGTTTTTGTTTCACTCAGTTTTTGGTATTCAATCTTTAAGTCTCCCTCTCTTCTTTACTCTGTCCCCCTATTTCCTTTCTTGCCCTTTTATTTTCTCCTTCTTTTGCTTGACCCCTTCAACCATATCCTTTTCCTTCACCCCCATCTCTCTCTCTTTTCCTGTATATCTCCATTTTCATTTATCTTTGCTGTATTTCTTCTTTAATTAAGCTCAGATTTGTGGCATTTTTCCAGATCTGAAGCTGTACTTTTTATTTCTGACTCACTACCATATGATATGAGGCTGCGATTTGGTGTTTCCTATAAGTTACACATGTTTAATTGAGGTCATTCATTACTCAAACTGAAATCAAGGTCAAATTTTTGATGTTTGTAATATTATTTTTGTGGGAGTCTCCAACTCCAAGTGATGCTACAAAACATGACCAAACATTCATTCTACAGCAGAGGTAATAATAAAACTCAATTTATGGCAATTTAGATTTAGGAAGACACACTGAAATATTTCTAGAATAGAAATTGCAGATTACTGCAGTACTATACTTCTTCATGTTATTTTCCCTGAAATTGGAGGGGGGATCCTGAGTTGTAGTTTGATTGCAATAATTTGGAAAATGTGCATACACTTACACAATTTTCTGCTTTCCTAATCAACACAACTGACAGTGTGCCATCCTTCATTTATTTTCCATGAGGGTTTTGAAGTCTGATACTGAACATAAAGACTTTTTAAAATGTGGTCATGTACACCCCTAGAAACTTCACGACATGTAATTCAGTGATTGCCAAAATTATACAAATCAATTTTGATGATAATTTGATTTTCCTCGAGACACCTGTTCATTTGAGAGAGTGGTGGCAGTCATAATTTGAGGCGAGGTAATTTCTTCATTCTCCTAGAAGAAATGCTGGAGGTTCTTTATGATATTATTAACAACTTCCTTTGCAATTATACACACTTGTCAGCTGCTGTCATCTATTGTTGAGGGTTGCAGTAGATATTGGACATAGAGGTATATTTTTCCCTCCCTGAGGCAAAAAAATTATTTGCTATATTTCCATTCCTTGCAGATTTCATGAAAAGAAAACAGGCAGTTTGTGTCTGCATGTCATGACATGGGAGAAAAATATTTAAGTACAGGCCTACAGGGCTATTTCAAATTACACCCTGTTTTAATAAGGCCATCATTGTTCAGAATATTAAATAGGCACATCAGGAAATAAAAAGCTGTTACATGTTTCATTACCAAATACATCCTGAATGAAGAATGTTGTGTTCCAATATAAATGAACTCAACTATTAATTTCATATTTTCATCTTCATGAATTGATCTTTGATTTGTTCATCATCATTTTAATTTTTGCTTCATTTTCTTACATTCATTATGTATTCTATTATTTCAATCATTAAATCATTTTAATGTCTCTCATTTTTTGGTTATTTTTTTAGTATTAAGTATTTATTTAAATTTACATGTTAAATAATTGAGATTTTTAAACATTTTGTTTGTTTATTCTTCCCTAGTTTGGATATTCAATGTGTCAGTGTGCTAAAATATATAAATATTTGTCATTCATTTTATATACTTCAACGATTGTACCCCTTTTTATCAATTAAAATTAGGTGTTGACTAACTTGTCTGCAAGCTAATTATTTGAAGGCCATGTAATGTAGGAAATGAGAATTTAGATGTAAACTGACTTTTTAATCACAGCATCTCAAAGCTGTCCACTTTGGCCTGTCTCTTGTAATTCAAGCTACATAGGCCTTCATAAGCTTCCGTTTACTTGCTAGACTGGTGAAATATGATTCATTATTGAGAAGTATCAAAGATGAAAATAAGGAAGTTTGTCACAAAAACAAAAATACTTTCCATTCCATGAGTCATTCAATCTTTAAGTTTTATCTGGATTGAACTATCAGTATACAATGTTTTATGCCCAATATTTTTTTTTAATGATGTTATTTCATTGATGTAGATTTTCTTCACACTTTGCGAAAGAGCTACTTGATAGTATAAGCATGGAGGTCCATGGTATAAAGGATGTCTAGTAATTATTGAGTGTGTACATGAGAAAATATGTTCATTAAAATCATATGATTTTTTTCAGGAAAATCAAAATAAGGAATAAAACTGAATTGTTGGAATAGTAAAAGCTGAATGTAAATGCGAAACACTTCAAATCTCCAAGAAAATTATGCAAATTACTGTTTAGTCGGGAATTCAGGTCAAGTTGTTTGAATGCACAAATGTAGATTGAAAGAAGTACGGTAATATTTTGGCATGAAACAAAGAACAATGTCTTGTGGGAGCTCTTATTTTTGTCACACAAATCATGTATGTTTTGTTTGTAAGTTTGTCTTCATCTATTTAAGGGACTCTTTCCTAGGTAAATTGCCAGTTCATCTACTGCCAACTCCTCTTCCACTCACC
Organism: Lytechinus variegatus; assembly: GCF_018143015.1. Lineage (NCBI taxonomy): Eukaryota > Metazoa > Echinodermata > Echinoidea > Temnopleuroida > Toxopneustidae > Lytechinus > Lytechinus variegatus. Next base: position 32,487,986 of record NC_054742.1, read on the forward strand.
ACACAGTCTACTTTCATTTGGTCTAATGTCATCCCACCCATCAACATTTCATCTAACAACCATTTAGTCCAGTAACCATTTGGTCCAATCATCACCTCGTCTAATCACCATTTCATCTATGACCATAGGGTTCGTCTCATAACCAGTTGGTCTAATATCAATTTCATTCTCATTCATTGTGCACAATTCACACTTAGTCCAATTAGACCAAATGGTATATGGACTAAAGGGCTATTGGGCCAACTGGTTAATAGAAGAAATGGTGGGTGGACAAATTGGCATTTAGACCATGTGGATAGTGGATTAACTGATGGTAGACCAAATGATACATGTAGTAGATGAGTTGGCAGTTGGACGAATTGGCATTAGACGAATTAGAAGTAAACCTCTTTCCTCTATCCATCTGAGTTTCATCATAAAGCAGCCATGAACACAAATACAAGGCTTTAGTTTAGAAGATAAGCCATCTTGACTCAAGGAAGGAATCAATGGAGGATATCTCTTACAGCTTTGGATTTCATGAAGACATGAAATAGCAAGATTGGAGATTTAGTATTGTTTGCTGACTGTAGCAATACCATTATTGTAATCTTTGATGATTTTACTGAAATGCTCATGTCATTTCAAGAATTTGTTATAGAGTTACTTATTTATAGGCTAGCAAGTCAGTAGCAACACAAAGGCCTTCATATTGCACAAATTTTTTAGACTCCCCAGAAAATGTGAATGAAAAGTCAGATTACTGCATACAGATCTTCATATAATTTACTTTTAATCATTGTCAGGTCAATATTTCTTTTTACTTCCAGCACTTATAGCATGAGCTTTGACATTTTTCATAAATATCAAATGAATTATTTTTGAAAAAGTAATTCTTTAAATGTAAGAAAATGAAGTGATTCCTTATGTTTTACATGTAAGTTTCTATTCACAAAGAAATTTGAAACTTTATAACCCTAGGAGCTAGTAAATATATATGGAATCATGTCAAATCTTTGTCTTTTTTAAATTTTTTATTTGCACAGGGTTAGCAACAGCTGGGATCTACCGTCTGTCTGGTGTGAAATCAAAGGTGGAGGCTTTGAAGGCCCAGTACAACAATGACGAGAAAGTGAACCTGAGGGACCATGATCCAACCATTGTCACTAGTCTCTTTAAATTGTATCTCAGAGAACTGCCGGACACAATTTTGACTTCAAGATTTACCCCAGTATTTGAACATTCTGCAGGTTGGTTGGCAGGACATGATGGAGAGGGAATAGATTATGTAAATTGTGAAGATGAATATCATTATCTGTTTGATAGTGAGCTTTAATATAAACATTCTCGCCCATACTTTTTTAGGATTTGCTTTATTTAAGATTCTGTAATTGACTATCTTGATCCCCCATAATTGAGTCTTTGTAGAAATGAGTAGAGAAAGTAGAAATATATTTAGAGAATAAATGCTGAGCCAGGGGGCCGTTTCATAATTTTTAAAGCTTTTCGTAAGTTAAGAGTGACTTTAAGAACGACTGGTGATCCTATATTGTGGTAAATGGTATATTCATTGGCGATAGTTACGCATGTAAGAAGGGATCACCAGTCGTTCTTAAAGTCGCTCTTAACTTACGAACAGCTTTATGAAACACCCATCTGATTCCTGCTTGTAGGCCAAAGTCAAAGTGAGATTAACTCTTTCTAAATATCCCCAATATTAGATTTCACCTTTAAAGCAAGTTCTTGAATAAAGACAAAAAAGAAGACTTTTTAATGATACAATCTTTCTATGACAATTTTATGTTTAGCCAGTAAGATACAGTGATTTCACCTGCTTTTGATGATAGTTTGTAGCTGAAACAAGGCCTAGGGTTCCATAAACACAAAGTGTAAAGACTGATATACTATACATTTCACAACTGAATGTGCAAAATGCAATCAGTTGTGAAAGTTTTTTTTTTACTATCAACTGCAAATCTTTGTGTTACAGAACCCGGGTCTTCCCTGTTTACTACTTTACCATTGTTTACCCCAATTCATTATCCAGGTCTTACCACAGCAGGGTCTTCTCCCTGTTTACTACTGTTTACTACTTTACCATTGTTTACCCCAATTCATTATCCAGGTCTTACCACAGCACAAGAGAGAATAGGGGCATTCAAGAAACTCCTAGCCCAGTTACCCAAATGTAACTACACCCTTCTTTCATGGACAGTAGTCCACTTGGCTCATATATTAGAAAGGGTAAGAGAGTCATTCTAAAATTTTAAATCATTGCCCCAATCATCTTTTGATCTATAGGCTCACACCTATTTACACTTTCTATGACATTTTGTCAAGATGATAGACCCTGCATATATCTGTGTTTGTTCACCAGTGATGCTGTGACTTGAAAGCAGAATAAAAATGTTAACCTCATTATTATATTCTTTGGTAATCTGTCAAGTTCAAAGCATCGCTGGCCACTGAGCACAGACTAACGGTGCAGCTTTCTTTCAGTTCATTATTGTCCTGATGAAATTATTATTATTGTCTTGATTAAAGGGCATACATGGGGTGTGAAACTATAACCTAAACATGCAAAAAAAAGAATTTTTTTTAGGGGCTACTTTTCACAATTTTCTTCCTAAATCTGCAACATGGATAAGCTTTGACATTGCAAGCAGTGGAGATTTCCAGGGCCCTTTTGAGCATTTTAGGGGCTAAATCGCCCCAGCCCCTGTGTAAATTGTTCCATGAACCGAAAAGATGGTTCTGGGGTGTTTGTCATGAATTCTGATGTTTGCTGTTTGGGGGAGAAAATGCATTAAATTATTTTGTTTTAATTGTTTCAACCTTATCTTTAAAACATTTCTTGTTGTGTAGAATCATACAGGAAGACATATTAGGGTATCTAATAGCATTTGCCTTGTTTATAATTGAGGAATACATTTCCTATATTTACATATTATGATTATTATAAAGCTGTGCATTTTGTTTCAGCCAAGTAGTTTGATCTATTATATGTTCATAAATGTCTGTAGCTATAGCTATAATGAAGGATTGATTCCTTGTGAGGTAAAGTAATGATATTGTGCTTATTGAACACATGATAAAATGTTTTAAAAAAATGTATTTTTAGTTTTTTATGTGCTTCAGGAGTAGCTTTTATTGAAGATCATTCCTTTTATTTCACAGCATGGTACTTATCCTGTTGAAGTTAATCATTGTTCCATGTTTGTTGCCAATTTGATAGAAAGAGGATACCAAGATGACGATACAGAACCTATCCATCGTAATGTGTCCTACCTTGAGGATAAGCCACCGTACTATGAACCTACTATTCACATATTGGAAGGAGTTTTTCAGCGATGTCAAACTCAAGAGGTATGTACAATATTCAATTAGTTTCATTGCCTGACATAGCAGTTTTAGGGTTACGGGTTCAGTCTCTGATGCAGAATTGGCATTATTTAGCAAGGCAGTCAATACAATTCTTGTGTTTAAAAAAATATTGTTTTCTGGTAAGGAGGCATTAAAATTCCAAAATATTACAAGAAGTTTTTGAGCTTTTGTTTCCAAGAAAGTTGAAAAAATGATTTGTATCATGCCTCACTATGCAGCCTATTTGGATGGGATTTAAAAATAATTCACAATATATCTACTGTTACTACAAAGAGACACCTAAAATACATTTGTTGACATTTTGAATAGCCATTCAGATCTAATAAAATCTAAATTATTATGTTGTAAGATTTCTCGTTTGAGAAAATGCTTGATTGATTCCAAATCATTGCTACATCAGATCAGTTAGTTGATTTGTACAATTTGAAAATGATTTGGCCTTTGTTCAAGATGCAATACTTACCTTGCCCAAAATTCATACACAGAGTATCGAAAGCATGAATCGGGTAGATTTGATAAGTAAAAATGCTCAAATTCCATGATATTGTGATTAAGATGAAAATGATTTGATGCAGGTTTAATATTTGATGTTATTTCAATCCTATCCAGGTGCCCTAAACCTCTTGAATGGATACCAGGGACTACATTTGAAATTCCAGATACCACAGCGTAAGTAGCAATTATATCATTCAATAAATAAGATTGGGAAAGTAAAAACAATGAAACTAAGAGATAATTATGCCTTATTTATTGACTTTCTTCTGTAAGACAGAGGTCAGCTCCAGCTTATACATTGTATGGATACTTCAAAACAAGAAATATCACCTTTTTGCTTTTAACTGATGAGTGCTCGTTTATCTCTAGATACAGAAGGATGATTTATCATAATGATGAAATGAATGGGTAGTAATCATATACAAGTAACTGAATAATTTGTCAAGCAGTCTTCATGTAAAAATACATCACTTTTGTGAAAAATTATAATCTATGATTGATATGGAGTGCCATACTTGCAAGTATCTTGAGCAAATGTTATTTTCTATTTGATTTACTGATACCACCTAGTCTATATGTACATCTTGTTGTCAACCCCTTGGCAATTGTGAAATTAAATTTGGACACTTAGTTACACAGTGGAAACCGCTAGAACACTAAATCAATTATAGTCAATCAATTAATTTCCTTCTTTCGGCCCTATCTATTATGTTCAGAACCAAAAAGCTTTTAACTCATAGTCTTCAACAGGCTGACCGTGCTTATTTCCTGAATTTTATTTTTGAAGTTCATTTTTTTTGGGGGGGATAATTACAAAGAACCTTGCATGGTGACTTATTGTTGGTTTAGAAGCATATGGTCACATATGGTTTTTCCAAATCATGAATTCACAAGTTGTAATACAACCCATGTCTCTGTTATTAGTGTTTTTGAACTATAAACTTTTTCTAGGTTAGGATAGGTGGTGTGTTATAAATCTTTGTCAATGTAAATGGTACTATAAATTGATACTTTAGATTGAACATCATATCCTATTGGGATGAAATGTTCTTATAATAAGCTGGTGCTTTATATATGAATGTCTTCTTTACCATTGTCTGCTTGTTGGTAGATTAAAATGTTTTAATCATAAAATTTTGTACACTTTGACTTATAGTGAAGATTTTTAAGATGTGAAAGATTGAGTTGGTTAGAGTGTATCAGTCCATGATTTGAAAATGTATAGTACCCAGGGTTCCCAGCCCATCAGGGAAATCAAGGAAAATTATTTTATCCAAATTGTGCTGCACTCAACTGTTAATTGCGACTAATGTCAGTGAATTGTTGTCCATAGTAAATCACGGAATTTGATTTGATAAAATACCTCAAATGAGGGAAAAACAGAATTTTGAACAGCCCAAAAGTCGAAAGCACAGTAGTCAGTCAGACTCTTATACATTTTATTGCATATCAAAACAACATCCATTGAATGACTGGTTATGGCGGTACTGATTAGCTAACATTATTGTTTTTATACTGAAAATACATGTAATTCACTGCAACAACTTAGAAAACAGGCGAAACTGGGAATGGGTTAAGATGATTATCAGGGAATTTTTAAACTTCATCAGGGGAAAATCAGGGAACTTTGTTTTCTTAAAAAGCTTGGAACCCTGGTACCCCTCCACGTGACATTATTAAGTTGGTTGCTCATAGGTTAATGTACATTTAGAAGGTCACATTTTTCTCTTATTAGGAGTACAAGTTTCATGAAAACAATTATCTTGTTGAATTATGTATACTTCCAATTCCATATTGTCAGCCAACCATGCCATGTGGATTTGGCAGCATATGTTTTAGGTTTTTATGGCAAAGGACAGACAGATTTTGATATCACAGATATCTTGTTATATAGGGACAGACTTACAGAAATCTTGTTGGTGTTCAAAAGCAGTTGAGTGTGATGCAAAGTTAGACTTGAATTCACAGTTGTGTGTGGTACACTTAATATCACTCTATTTCTCAGACCGATGATGCTCCTAAAGGTCATACACGATATTTCTTATATGTACTTGACCAATTAGTTGGAGCATTAAATACTATACATGCAATGCTTGTCATTATTCTTTGTGTTTTCCTTTCGTACTCATAAAAACTAAGCCTGGTATATCTCCAACCATTTTCTGTTGTTTCCTCTTTACTTTCATCATCCAATGATTGACTTGATTATTAAAGTATACATATTGACACTAAGCTGTTTCCACTCTTTATTGTATGAGTAAGTATTACACATTGATATGCAACAGTATGTTTTGTTATATTGAAGTATTCTTTAATTTCTATGAATATTCTCTTTTCTTTAATAGGGAGCTTGAGGAGGAACTATTACGACATGAATTAATTCTTGCCAAAATGCATGAGGAGCTAAATCGAGGGGTGGCTCATAAGGTATGGTGATACATTTCATCTCAATTCATATTTTTTCCATATTTATGCAGATATCCTAACTGCCTTTCAGTTAAAATTATTAAGAAATAGGGATAGCTTAATTTTCATCTTGATTTGGAATATTGTCCAAAATAAATGCAAGAAGTAAAATTGTATGTACTATAAAAATAAAAAGAGTATTTTACATTTTGAATGTCTTTATCTGTGAATGCTTGAGCTGTATAAAAAGAATAACAATACATTTTTTCCTGATCTAATTTTGACGAACAGAATCGGTTAGATGCCATAATTAGAAATTTGTTGCCATTATTAGTAATTCAAGTTGAAATCATGTTAGCAGACAGAAATAGGAGGATTACTCAACATGGATTAGCCGTACAAGGAATCTGATCTGTAAGATTGAAATCAGTCCATGCTTGGTATTCATGTGTGGAGCATCTGACTTTGTGTTTTGACTGGGTATTGTTACTATAGCCTTGAATCTCCAACGGAAGATTGGCATGTCTGCAAATGATATTGCAAGCCAATAACTTTTGGAGACAGATAATATGACAATTCTATCCTTTGCTATTGATTTTCTTGCATGCCTTTACAAAGCCATAGAATGAATGATCAAATTAGATTTTTAGGTAGAAAGTGAGATACATGATATTTACACAGATCTCTGGCAACATTTATGGGTAAAGTGTCATTTTTCAAACTCTTTATCTTTCAGAGTACGGAAGATAATCTATGGGAGGTACAGAGAGTAGTCACACAGCTCAAGAGAAAGGTAGGAATGCAGTGCTTGTGATTTGGTTTCAATGTATTCATGTTTACAGATAAAGACAGAATATGAATTTTAGAGGAAACTTGTTCAAAGTGAATGGAAATTCTTGATTATTCCGCACCATTAGAAGTGGTGTTGTGTTGTAAAAGTTTGAAATTATCAAACAAAAAGAAATGTAACTATATTTTATTTATTAAGGGTCATGTGCGCTGCACGCAGAAATGCATGAATGGGACAAGTGAAAAATTTTGCTGGATTTCCCCAGCTGCTTTGTTATATTGTCATTATGGGAATTAAAAAGTATCCCAAGAGCAGTCCATCGCAGTGACTATTTTGCTAAAACATTATGTTCAATAACGATACAAGAATTTGAAAGTTCACAAGAGTAACTTTCCTCTTTCCTATAACTTGATTGTCCCTTTAATATTTGGTTTCTATCCGTTCATGCCTACTTTTGGAATACTGAGCCCCTGCTATTCATTGAAGCTGTGATGAAACAAAACTCACCAAGATGACCAGTTGGTTATTTTTAGTGAACATTTCGTAATACCCAGATATAGACTGGGACTGATGTGCAATGACTTGCAAAATATTACATTAAAAGTATTAACATGATTATTTCCATGTAGGCATATTTTTTTCATTTAGTGTCCATTCATTATTCTGTTGTCGAGGGGTTACGACCTTGCAGCTGTGTGATTGTCAATATCCATCAAACTCTGCTGGGAGATGTAGAGTGGAGTTCTGCAAGAAATTTGTTTATACTCTACCTGAATTGGAGATTGATTTGAAAAAAAAGTAAAGATTTTATCCTATTGAGCTTTATTGGATCATAATGTGATAGTGATTGTTAAAGCCATAGTGTCTTTTTACTTTTTGAATTTATCATTTCATCTCTCCCTTTCCTGCACCATATATCTTATAAAAGCAACTGTCCTTATTATAGATTTGCTGCATGGTGAACTGCTTTATGTGATGTCAGTTGTAACAGGACAATTCCTCGTAAGGAAAATTAACTTGAATGGGATTCTGAGACAAACATTCTCTCCTGGAACACATCTCTCTTGAAGGAGAACTCCCTTCTCCCCTGGAGAACACCTTAACCAAACAAAAATTACATTATGTCTTTGACTTAGTACAGACTCAAGTTTGTCTGATTCACACACTTGCTCAAATAAGGTGAAGGAAAATCGCAGCATTACCATCAAGTTCCACAATTTTGGTGTCAGGTATTCCAGCACTGTAGCCATTTAGTAATGTGTGACATGATGAATTATTGCACATTCTAAATTCTATATTTCAGTTACGAGTCAGTAGGAGAGTGTCTGAAACTAGACTAGCAGCCAAAGAAAAGGAGCTAGAAAACAAAGATACCAAGACATCATCATCTTCATCTAAAGAACGTTCCCCTGTAAAGACAATGTCTCTGTCACCAACAACACTCAAAGATGATGTCAAAGAGAAACCTGTTGGTATGTATGTTTGTGCTTTGATGATTAGAAACGGTATTTATGGCAGTGAGTCTATCCATATACTCTTTGTGCACTGTGGTGTTACAGTGTTTCTGCATATACACAAGGTTAGAGCATAGGGTTTTAATATAACACTCCCTTGTAATGAAAATTATAAATTTAACTTTTCAGCAGCCGTTTGATGCATATGAGCATTACTCTCATTTGTTAAGGTATTCTTTCCCTTCTGCTGTCATGTACAGGACTTTTTTTGGCCTAAACCAACATGAACACATTAGTTTATATTTTACTTTAATGAAATTCTTTTGTCTACACTTTAGAGGAATTAAAATTATAATGAAATATTACATTTGTTATCATATCTGTTAAATCTGTTCAAAACTGACATCCTGAATCGATGTATCTACAAAATTGAAATAGCAGAAAATTATTTTATAGTTCATTTATTTTATTTTATATGAGTAGAAGTTGAAAAGCCAGTTGATGCCCAGGCACCAGAGGACAAGCCAAATGAACCTGTTACCGGTGGTGATGAGGTCGATAATACTGAAGAGAAAACAGAGGAGGAACCACCAGTCAAAGAGGAGGAAAAGGAGGAATGCAAAGAAGAATCAAGAGTTGAGATTGAAGAAGATGAAGAAGAAGAGAAAGAACCTGAACCAGATTTAGGTAATTACTTGTGCAGGTTATTTTACTTCTGTTCAGATGAAGATGGTTTTAATAAGTTTTCTTCATTTTATATGTCCAGTTTTTGTTCTTTGCACTTAGTAAAAATTGCTACATAGGCCAACATCTATTGATCAGTTGATGGTAATGTAAAATGAAATTGTCATCATTAGGTGCTATACTTTTATATTGTATGGAGTTTCTAATCTTACAAAAAATAAATCTGAAATTTTCAGTTACTTTCAAATGAATACTATACTTTTAAGGTTTCTTGTTAAGGGCAAATTTGTTTATATTCTAGGTGAGGTACAATGCTGCAAAATCATTCTTTTTTTTTTAATTGATGATGTGGTAGACTGAGCAAACTACCATGAGCAATGAGAGAAACAAGATACGGGGTGATTTATAACTCTCATGGAGTACAGTTTCTAACTGAATTTTGGGTGCAAATTTTGAATGTAGACTTTTCATCGAGATATCTATTTTACGTATGCAGAGTGTCAGTATCTATACTGTCTCTTCTGTTTCCTCATTCGCTAGAAATGATGAAGCTTCTTCTCTTGTCACAAGCCGAGGTGGTCGCAGAGCATGATGAGCTGATGAACATCCGCAACGAACTTCAGAAGCGCATTGAGGCAGAACGACAGGAGATAGCCAACTTGCAGTCTGCCATCATTGAAGCTAAGCAAGCAGCTAGGAGGAGAGGTGCCTCAGTCGATAGCATTGATAGCTCAGTGGCATCAGAGAGCAGCAGTGAAAGTGTATCCTTTCAAAGATATCAGCAAGGAGTCACTTCTTCATGATGACCAGCCTGTGTGGAAGGCAATGAGGGAATGGAGACAAACTCACAATATAACCGGGAGGGGGTGTTTCACAAAGATTTTAGGATATGGATATGCACATGATATGTAACACGCAACGTCATTGATTAATATGCGGTAGCGTGCATCTTCTTAGCATGATTTGACCAATGCAATTGGGAATGTAAGTTCAACTTTAAGTCACACTTACATGTAAATCTTTGTGAAACACCCCTTAGGATGAATTTAATCTGGGCTGTCTTTACCCGCGTTATACTAATGCCAAGACCTGAAATGTGTCGTGTGCCCAGTCTCAACTCCTCTGTGATGTAAATACACATTGGTCCTGGTTCTGCAATGTGCATGGTAGTAAAGAAAAAAAAGGAATAAAAACCAGGGAGTGTTGCCATAATAAAGAAAATCATTTTCACAGAGAGAGAGAGATTTGATAAGTACTTATATTGATTAACAGTCTTATTTTCTGAAGTTCCATATATTTTCCTTGACAATCTCTAACAGGAGGATGAAGAAGAGCTACAGAAGATTTTAGAAGGACTTATTAGAGAAAATGAGGAATTGAGAGTAAGTAGAATTCCAAGAATATCCATTCTATCTTTAACATACACATCAAGAGTAATATATATCCACATGAAATTTCGAGTCAGGAAGAAACATGATTTATTCCAAATAGTGAAGAATGTAGCCATTGCTTATCTGAAACGATCCTTGTAATTTAATTGGTTTTGCTATTTTATTAATCAATGCTTTTAATTCAGTATTTATCTGTGGAGAATAAATTTCTAAAGATATGCTGGAATAGAAATGTTTAGAAAATTTGGGATTGCATTAAGATTGAAAATGTTGATGATTATGAAGTAACACTTTTATCAATTGAAATACAGCTACCTTTTTTCAAAAGCTTAATTTTGCCATTTTTTTTCAACAGCGGAAAAACATGCAATTGAGTCACAACATCCACAATGAACGTGAGGCCTGCGCCGAGCTTCGTGTCCAGATCAAATTACAGGAACAGATGCCACAGATGCTGGAGGCACTTGCCCAAGCTGGGATCAAAGACTCTTTAGCCAAACAGAAATCTGTTCCGAAAGATCCCTCTGGTAAACCCAAGAAAGTTGCAATAGTTGCTGAACCTATCAATGAATCATCAACTGAGAAGGACATACCTGAAAGTAGGGACGTAGAGGACAAGAATGAAAATATGAATTCCAATAATAGTTCAGGAGTAGAGGAGAAGATGGAGGAAGGTACCGGGAGCGCATCTTCTGGTGTCACCACAGAGAAGGAGAACTCTCAAGAGAGACATCTAGAGGAAACTGCTCTGTGAGACCGATGATACTTGAAATGAAATTGAATTGACTTCTTATGTTTTCTCTGCACTCGATATAGCTTAAGCAAATCTTTAATGAATAGGAAAGTCCTGGATGTTTGAACTTGTAATCCTCAAAGCCAATATTTTATGTCTTTCCTGTGGTAAGTACCCATAGCATGGTGAATTCAATTGTAGGTAAGGAGTAATAAAGGTGTATTTGAATGTAGGTTAAAAGTTATTTGCCGCATATGCATTTCAGCATTGCTCATTGCAAGAGCAATGGCATTTCAAATGAAGAGCAAAATGACATACCGGGTAAGTTTTATTTCACCCCCCCCCCCCCCCGTTGAAAAATTTTGGTATTGAAGACTTCCTCAAAGGTGTTGCATAAAGCTGTTTGTAAAGTTATGCACAACTTTAAGCATGACTGGAACCTGTTCTTGGGCGCTAAATCAATACATAGGGATATCATTTAGAGGGAAATCATTAAAAACAAGAAAGGATCACCAGTCGTGCATAAAGTCATTTGTATCTTTCGAACAGCTTTATGAAACAGGCCCCAGATTATGTTTTTAATAATCCTGTTTCTTCTCCTTCCTTCTTTTTTCTTCCTTCTCACTACTTGAAAATGATTGTCGGGGGGGGGGGGGATACACCCCTCCTGTGCCACCATCCTTGCTTGCAAGATTATAATCAGGTAACATGTATGTACCCTAATTATAAATTACTATCTGGATCTGATAGAATCTAAAGGATGTTACATACCATTCATAATTATAATTCTTTCTCCCCTTCTTTGGTATACTAAGGTAATGATTGATAAATTATGTTTTGTTTTACCTATTTGGGACCATTACGATCAGCATTAAAACAGTCCAGCTAATATTTTGTTATTCCTGTTGGTCTAGTTATCATTTATTACCCCACCAGTGTATTCTTGCCATATATTCCTGTAGTAATTTAATCTTGAATATATTGTTCCTAACTCCATTCAATGAGAATTGAAATGATAATGATCCATATGTCATAAGTACATTCTGTCAATCTCTTTTATAGAAACGAAACCAAAAGTGTCCACTGTATTTTGTGCTGTATAATGATTATGGTTTAACATAAAAAAGGAGAATATGTATACTGATCACTATTCCTCTTTGTGTAACACAAATTATATGTGCTCAACTTAAACCTTTGTTTGTTATGTAGTTGATGTTGCCATGAATACACGGTATTCCGTAATAAGGCAGTTGAATACTATCAGAAAATATTTGCCTGCATAGTGCCTCAGTGTCATAGCCCTGAACTATTATACCTCACCTTCTGTTTCTTAACAACTGTTCATCTAAACCTGAAAGGTTAGAATCTATTAAAAGATTTCCCTGAATCTATTTCAGAACAAATGATACTTTTAATAGTGATTTTGACACCTTTACCATGGCAACAATGCACAGTAAACAATTAGAATGAGGTTCATTGGAGGCCCTCTGTAAAAGGAATTGTAAAAGGATTTTTTTTGTATGATTTCATCCAATATTCTAAAGGGCTGCTAAATAACATACTTATAAATGTGTAGTGCCTGAATCATTAGAGGGCTTCTTATCTCTCTCTCTTTCAGTGTTGAACATTATATTGTATGTAAGGATGCTTGATTTAGAAAAGTCTGCACATCTGCAAAATCATAAAGGACAAACCTAAATCTTTTGCAGTTATTTCTATGTCTTGATTTATTAAAACATCAGGAACAACTGAATATTGAATAACAAATAAAAAAATATATTTTAAATGCAACTGATCAGTGGTAAGGGATAAAAAAATCTCTGTTGTTAAACAAACCCAGCAGTATATTTAAGATTTTCGTTTGTACCAATTTCCCACCAATGGATCAAATTGGAAATTTTTTTTTTATTTTTTAAATATGAATCGAAGAGTAAGAACCCACCAACATTGTACTAGAATCCCAATGTTCCTCATTTTTGAGACATGTCTTTGCAGGGCTTATATTTTACATACTCTTTTTGTGTATGAAACCATATTTCATAGGATTCTGCATATATAAAGCACCCACTAATGTTTGCATCTCTGCAAAATCTTAGAACCTAATTACTAGCTTTATACTAATCATATTATCCTTATCCTTACATTGGACCTATATACATTTATAAATATATTCTAACTAAATCCTTCATCTTAAGACAAGTGACCTGTGCTTGTGTTGTTTCACCCATGTGTCATATGGTATAGAAACTGCACAATATAGTGATTAGTTGATTGATTGTATGCAAATTTTATGCAATCATGGCCAAAATAAAACTAACCTTTCAGTTAAGATTCAGTCATGCATTCAAACATCAGCAATTGAAGGGATATTTCACCCCCTCCCCCCAAAAAAATACATAAATAAAGCACAAACAATCATAATAATAAACTTAGTTCTTAAAAAAAGATGGACAAAGAATTACTAAGTTATTTAATTTCAATGTTTTGAATTATTTTGGTGGAACAATTGTGTGCATGTTGTCATGAATATGCAATGAGTAAGCTGATGATGTCATATACTCACTTTCTGTTTATTTTTTTTTGTATGAAATGTTTATGTTTTATCACTGTAGTGAAATATGTGTAAGTTTCAGATGATCTGAGACATTATAACAGTAGTCTGTCTTGCTTGTATGTAGTGGGAGTGGAAAAATCAACAATGATAATATCATGTAATAAAAGAGAAAAAGGTGAGGTGATGACATGAGCTCACTCACTGCATATCATGTGACATGCATACAACTGTTTAAAAAGTAGTAAACAATTTAAAATGCCAGAACTTTATTATTTTTCTTCTGATCTGATGAATTTTTCAGTGCTTTACTTGTTTGTTACTCTCAAATCATGTTATATTGCTTTATACTGGAATGAATGGTTTATGTTCAAATCTGAGGGTAAAAAACATAAGTAGTCAGTAGGAAGTGGTACAGTGTAAATTATCAAAAATGTAATGGCCATGAAATTCCATTGCAAAAAGAATATTGCTAGAAATTACTGTTTTACAGGGTGAGGTGAACAAAAAATTTAGAATCGTTGCCATGACATGCAAACTTGTCTCAGTCATGCGGAAAGTCCCTTTACAGACTTCAGAAATGAAGATTTCTGCAAAAGAAAGTTATTTTTCTTTTTCATGCAAAATAGCTGGAATAGCTCACCCTTAGAAGTTAGGAAAGCACCATCTGTAAACAAGTTTAAATCAAAACTCAAAACACATTTATTTAATTAATAAGCATTTTAGAAGTCCTAAAAGTGCAGTAGAATATATATATTTTCTGCGCTCTATAAATATATAAAAATATATGTATTATTATTGAAATTACATTTTGTATTGAACATAAAGCAATCTATAAGCCTTTGTTTATCTAGTTTCTGTAACCCCTCCCCCCTTGCCAGTAGGTTCTGATTAGGTCAGAGATTTCATCTTTTGCATGCCATAATGTCATGTATATGAACACACTTGTAAAGCATTACCAGAATTTGACCTGTGTGGTCATTTGAAAGAACTTAATGGCTCCTTGGGCGACAAATTCTTATAACTCAAAGATCGTGATGTGTTCAAGGGATTGGTAAAGTAAAGATGACTGTTTCAATGCTGTATCCACTAGGATAGCCATACCTTATTTTGCATTTTTTTAAATTAGATGGAAAGCTGGGTTGTGGTTAAGGCATCACTTGATAAATAATCTGGTCATTCTAACAAAATAGGGGATCCCTAAAGAAAAATTGAGATATGAAACCTTGTTGATCCATGACCTTATGTAGTATACTACATTCTACTACTTGTGTGTTACCACATATTGTAATGAATTGTATTCAAGTCAATCTAAATGTGTAGAGGCTGTACTGTTATAATGTAATATTAGTTCCTTTCTTATATATCTTTTGTGCATTTACCTATTTGGAATTTTATCATGATTTCATTTCAAATGTTTGTAATTTGTTCTTATAAATATTCACAATATTCAGCATACATGATCTAGTGGAACAGAGTGCATCAGGATACTTTGTGACATGTTTTGTCTATTATCTTATCCCCACATGAATTTGCTTTGTTAAAGGAAGTAATTTTTAATAGGTCTACTCCAATATTTCCCCCTTTTTAGTGTAATACTTCGAAGTCGAACTTCACTATGAAAATATATACCATCTCATTGTGTTGCTAGAGCAGGACTCTAGATTTCGTGTCATCTTTCAAAGATATAAGTACTTCTAAATGTAGAAAAATTATGCTTCCCACCAAGGCATTATCTCACCAATAAATACAAATAATGCAGTTAATGATTCATTCACAATGAATGCAGAGAATAGGTTTCAGTCTATCACCCTTAACCCGTTCAGATATAGATCAGTAGAAAATATTTTTGTGGGAGAGATACATGTAGTCCAAGATTTTTAATTTGACCATGGTATCAATTTTAATATAGCCTTTATAATTTGAGCAGACAGTATAATTGGAACTGATATTTGCCGTCACTCAATGTTTAAATATCCCCATTCACAAACCAGCAAGTTACCTGCACTAGAGACAAAGCTGGATAATGTACCGGTCTGATACAAAGGCCTTTTGTGAATTTACCAAGTTAGTAATCAGAAAGAAGACTGATAAACTAAGTAATGGTTTATTGTTGAAAACCGCAACATAATATTGCTCTATACCTGAATAAGACTGATTGTGACGTTCTTGTTATATGCAAAGAAAGTTAACCCCCTCCCCTACAAAATTGATGTCATACATGTATGATTTAGATTGTTGAACAGTCTTGGTTTCATTTGTGTACTTACTATTATGTAGAATGTTGTAGTGTACATACAATGATAAATATATGTTTACTGAAAAAAAAATGGAAATAAATATTCAATGAAATTAACAAACCATCCCAGTTTCATCTGTGGTCATGTTATTGTGTGGGAATTGTAGTGGTTTGTTTTCGAGTTTGGACTTTTTGCTTTTAATTAGCATTGGGATGCTATGTTTACTGTATTCAATTTCAACAAATACAGCTGTTTTGAAGAAATAAAGCTGCAGGAATCATTTTGCTGAGAGAAAAGTCTTGGGCCATGTATTAATATTTTACAATAATTATAGTTAAATATCTCAACAATCAACTTGAAAACACACAACCATACAACTATAGGATTAAGTTAATCTTTATTTAATTTGTACAATAAATATATACATAATAGAAATGCTATATATGAATATCACTTAATAATCAAAATCAAGGTGGTTGTCTTAGGACGGAATTCCAGAATACATTTTGAAAATCAGTAAAAGTCCTCATCACTCACACTCACAGTCAATGTAAGAAAATCACTCACACTCACAGTCAATGTAAGAAAATATATAGCTTAATTTTTCGAATTTCCCAAATAGTCTAACATCTTTATAATTGCATGCAGACCTAAGTGTTTGCCATGGCCCTCTCTTTGGTTTTAATAAATGCACAAAATTAGGGGAAATATTTATGAACATATTAAAATCCAGGGAGGTATGAATGTTCAATATTTCAATTTGTGATTTCATGTGAGCAGCTAATACCGGGTAATTTGTTTTTTTATATCAAATGAATGTGGAGGAGGCAAGGAGCTGCTCAAAATTCAAAGGTTTACACATTCATAATTCAATTATTCTTTGATTGGATTTTTATCAAACATTTGCAAACATTTTTCTCTAACTTTTCAACTTATGAGGGTGAACTTCCTCTTCATTGCATCTTAATCTTATGTGCCTGATGTACTCTGATACATCCAAAATACACAGAGGGTTGTGAAAAATTAAAGCATCAACATATGACTTGCATATGATATTTGCTATGGTCTACATCCTTGAAGCTGTTTTGTTTTTTGTTTTTTTACACTAAACAACGATGGCGGTATTGCAATAAGCAAGAATTGGATGGATGAATCATCACAATTTTCACCTTGTAAATTTCACATGGTTACTTTTAAGCAAATAAATTGAATTGAAATGTTACAGATTAAAATGAAAATTTTGCACATGACCACTGGCAGTAGTAAGAATTATCTGCCTTATGGTAACTTAGGAACAGTCTGAAATACACTGAGTAAAGCCAATCTTACTTCGGACTGTGTCAAAGTTAAACATTTACTATTGCCAGAGTAAGTAATGTGCACTATTTGTTGTATAAGGTGATGAAATGGATCCTTGTCATTTTATGATGCCATTAATTCCCTACATTGTTCAACCTGGGGGAGTGCAGAGAAATGATAAACATATATTCAACTTGAAAAATAATATAATTTCCCTGTATTCAGAATTTGCATTTAAAGATAAATTCCAGTTTTGGTAACGATCTCAAAATGACTTTTTACAGAATCTAATATAATGACCACCCAAGTGTCTGTTTGTATGAATAAAAAATATGTGCCAAAGGATTCTGGAAGAAATTGTGTAATTGCTGAGAAATAAGCAAAATAAGTGTGGATTCGGTCACTTCCGTCGGGTCTTTATTCCAGCAATATTAATACACTGTCCCACGTGTGCCTATCTGTGTTGGTGATCTTCAGTGTGATCATTTTTCAGCATAGGTTTCAAGATTTCACAAAGTTCAGTTCATGAAATTGTACCAGATCTAGATCCTTGATGATATACTGACGATTAAGCCTGGTTTTACAGGCTTTCTCATGAAATCAGTGTTTACTGCAAATACTGGAATTTCTCTTTAAACGTGTTCTTTATCTGGTACACATCTTTCCCATTCCAGAAGAAATAAAACTTTAACCATTAGGTCTTGAACAAATGAAATAAAATCCTCACAAAAATGTTTCGAGCTAAATCAACTCTCATCCAGTACAAGCTGTTTCAAAGAGTTTGGTAAGTCTGCCCAAGTCAATCACTTGGAACAACTAAAGTCAGTTTGACTTTGATTGAATTTAACTTAGAAGTAAATAAGCACAAGCTTGGAATAAAATTATTTGAAAAACTGCTTTGACATATTGGCAATTGTTTGTCATGACCATGTACAATACATGAGCATACATTGTATACTCATAGTGTTATTATTAAGCCAATCCTTTGATTATGATCATCATCACAATTTAGAAAAATATATATAATCAGGCTCTCATCATTACAATAACTAAAGAACATGCTGTCATGCTTGGTAAAAATTTTAATCCAAATATAATATATGGTACTATGGAAGGCACGTGCTAAATCCCCATCTACAACTACAATGGTGGTGTTGTAGAGCTAAGAAACTTGCTAGACCTGATTTCAGCCACTTCTCTCTCCCTTATCTCCAAATTTGCTTGTTGCTCTTCCAAGTATTCCCTCTTCTCCTTCTCTTCCTCTTCTAGCTGCTCTTGTAACTCTTTCCTCCACTAATATGAAGAAAATGAAATTAGATATGTAAACAACACAAGTATCTCATACCATAGAAAATTTACTTCATCAAAAATTTAATACAGCCTTTCTAAAAAAGAGATTTTAATTCAATACTCACATTACCATTAAGATAGCTTTTTAACATTTGCATTCAAGATCAGTTTTTCTAAAATGTCACTGATGTTTATTTAAACATTTATGTTCTTCATATTTGCAGAGCACCACAAGCATCAATGCCTGGCAGATACCATTACTGCACAAATCCTGCAATTATCAGTATTCATGACATTACTAGACAAAACGTATTAAGTTTTATATTCCTTCTTAGGAAATGGTGAACGAATGAATGAAAAGCATACCTGATCTTCAACAATCCTTTTTAGGTCCATGTTGGTTCTAGAATAGAGCCCTACTTGTGGCTGTTGGTCCTGCAATGCTGTGGCCACCTGAAGCTCTTCTCTGTAGAAACACATTGAAATGAAAATATAAAAAGAAGCAAATAGAAAAGAGTGCAAATGATATCATGAAATTCTGCATAACGTGTAAGAGTGGCTGATCTATTCAATGAGGCAAGGGTGAGTCTTATATGATTTTCTATCCCTAACACCATATTTCTTTTTTTATATGCTAATAGGTCACATCTTTAAATGACATGGTTTGACATACACATCAATTTTGCATGCTGAAAGTGATGTAATGAAGAAACAAAACACATTAAAAAATACACAGACATAATTAAAGAGTAAACCTTTAACAGGTGCAATTAGTCACCTTGATATATTGCAGTTGTGGAGTACATGTATATATCCACTGGCTCTTTTCGACCCATCTTTCATTATTTGGCACTAAAAGCACTATCATATATAGTATATATACTATTTGTATACTTTAATTTGGTTGAAATGTAATTTATTTCTGTTTGTATAAAACAGAATTCCATCAATATGTATTACCTGAGTGAGAGCCTATTTGGTCCCTTCCTGATTGGTTCCATTGGTTTGGGCAGCTCTACTTTCTTCAGTTGTGGTTTCTTGGGTTGTTGAACTACAGGAGCCAGGGGTGGTAGGTAGGTGGAGGCTAGGCCAGCAGCTAGGCGACCATTCAGGCTGTGTTTGCTGGGACATTTCTGCATTTCTTTCTCAAGGTGGGCATCAACCTAGTGTTAATTCAATATAATATTGAATGATTTTTACAGAACAATATCATTTGGATGGTCCTTCAAACTATTTGTAATATCTGCTAGCCTATACCTGTATTTCATATGTCTTGCATACAAATATTTTCATGACTTTACATTAGGTGGGGAATTTTGTTAAGTATGAATTAGTGATTTCTGTGGCAAGAGAATTTCTTGTTGATATTTTTAGACTGATGAAATTTTCTAACTTAGCTTTAAAAGGATTCTCATAACGATAAAGCAAGAAACTACAGCCGATTCCCAAATGAAATACATGAAGCATGAAAAGAAGTATCCTAGTATCATATATTAGGATACTTGCTACTCAACTTTAGTGAATAAGCTTGATATAAAACTCAAGTTTTACTATATAAGCCTGAATAGAGATATATTATGACCTCAGGTCTTCTGTTTTAAAACCAAGATCCATAACTAATACAAAAGAGCATCCTGTCAGTGAACGTTACTGAAAACTATTACCAGAACTTGAAATTCTTGTAGACATTAGTGACAAGACCCTCGTGGAAAATATACTTTTGTGATTTTTTTTCTTCAAAATTCTTCATAGCCAATCAGATGTACAGATTTCATCGACTTAAAAAATCACTCAAAATTATTTAAAGCAATTCTAAAGTTTCCAAATGATTTTCACTCTGATTCATACCTGTCCAACTCTGAAAGCTTCCATGACCCTGTCATCCCTCTCTTTACTATGTCTTATCATCAGGAAGTTCCAGGCTGTGGTGCGCAACCCTTCTCTATTGGTATCACCTTCCAGACAACGGCTTAGTTTGACCAGTGCTAGGATTGCTGCATAGCGCACTCTCCATGACCAGTCTTCAGTAAGACCTACATGTATGTATGGAAGGAATGAAATAAATAATATATCAAATCAATACACCTTAGTCTCATTTTCATTCATTTTGAAAGCAGCACTTATCAGACTTCATCAAGAACCAGAACAACTTTGTAATTAATGAGGCAGTTTTATTTTGGTGAAATTTGTTATGCCGTTAGAATTTTAAAGTTCCTATGAAAGTTTCATTTGATCAAACAATCAAAAGACAGTCTTGTTAGAAAAAAAAGATTTGAGTATAATTCTCTAGATTATCACCCCACCCCAAAAGTTAAAAAAAAAAAAGATTTAGCAAGGAACCAATACAAGCAATAGAACTACTGTACCTGTTCTGCTTTGTACAGGAAAAACAATGGTCACTCAAGCATACTTCTCCAGCATATATTTTGTCTTCTAACATTATACTTGCAACATGACCCTTGACACTTAACTTCTAAAAATACCTTAAGCCCTTGACAATAATACTAGATGACTATCCTGGTTTTGGGAGAATTAATAGTTCAGCCCCCAAAAATCAATAATTGAAAAGGTTCTCACCCAAATCATCCTCAGGTGGATTCTCATACTCAGCCATGTCTAGCAGACCTGCACTCTCTAGTCCATTGAGTTTTTGAGATGTGACAGTAGGGGCACTCCTATAGTCAGGCTTACGGTCTCCAACCAATGCTCTTTTCTGAATGTTTGATGTGTTGCCATGGAGACATAGATGACCCATGAGCTCAGTGTAGGCAAAGGCCACCTCCCAGGGCCAGCCATTGATGCCATCAAGGTCAGATACCTGCAAAAAAAAACAATCACTAGTCTCATAAATTCTACTATAAAACATTCACTTTCAAGGTTTAGAAGACAAATGTTGATGGTACAAACACTTTAAATGTAGAATCCCTTAAAAAACTGTATGGGATAGAGAATTCATTGGTAAATGTGCTACCATCAACTCTACATACCACATTAGCCTGGAGCCTTCTTGTAAGTGGTGTCAGCTTTCCCTGGTATTTCTCTCCTGCTTGCTTGGATACCTTGCTAGCTCCAATCCCAGGGAACTTCTCACTCTTCATTTGTTGCTGGTGCGGTCCCTTCTTCTGACCCTGAATAGTCTTCTCAGCATCCACAGACTCCTCCCCAATGATGTCAATATCAAAGCTAACCTCTCTCCTCATCCTCAAGCCTCCAGAGACATCATTATGCAGGACTGGTGGGGTGGTTCCACCGAATGGTTTGGTGACATCCACCCGTCGTATCTCCACCTCGCTCTCATCACCAGGCATGAGATCACTGTCTACATCCTCATCTTCCTCCATCACAGGGGACTGGGAGTAAGCATGGTTTCCTATAAATGAATATGAGAAGTACAAAGATCTTCTTAAATACTATCCCAGCTATTGCCACCACAACAAAGGCCATCATTACCACCACCAATCCCATTACCAGTTTAACAGTGTTGGTATCAAATATATCGTCAAGCGATAGATACATGGATGACAACAGGATAAATTGTGAATTTAACATTAAAAAAAAACATGTCACTCCTCCTTCAATGCCATAACATTAAGAAGTAATGTAGCCCAATATGGCTAAATATAAGAATATTCTACGATGTGCGAAGATGTAGCTAAATGCATGCATCTGATAAGTGACAAAGAAAAAAAAACAGGGCCTGCTCAATTACAAACGTTTTAAAGTTTTAAAACTCTCCATGACATTCCAGAGAAGAACAAAATTGATATCCATGATTCTTTTATCTGAGTACCTCGCATAAAGAACTAGCCAAAGCGACAATCACTGCTTCTACTACTTCTATTACTACTACTTGTAGTACTCATACTACTTCTACTCATAGTTTATTACCTAGAAGGGCTCCAGCAGAATCCAATTGGCTTTCTCTGCTGCTGATATCAGGGACACTCATTATACTACTCCCAGATCCTTTCAGGGCTGTGCTTCTATCACTCAAAGAGGCTGCTCTCTTGTCCTACATGGGAAATAGGAGAAAAAGTCTCTAATTGTTTCAAAAGCTATTTCTACCACTGTCCAGTGAATGCACACTCTATTTTGAATTATTAAGTTGTTCCAAGCGGATCTAACAACATTAAACTTACATAAGTCTATATTTCTCTATCATTTAACTTAATATTTGCATAAAAAATTGACATTTAAGGATTTTTCCCTTGATCTGCATTCTAACGGCATATCAGACGTTTTATTTCATGAAGCTAATTAGCTGAAAATAATCCATGTAACCATCTTTTAAATACCTCTATAATTTCAGAAAACTTTAATTTGCATTACTGCAAAGTATGACGAATATGACCTTGACTTTGAATAAACGGTAGAGCAGTTTGAAATATTTCCTCACATAAATACAAAGCATTTGGCACTATTTTGGTGTTTTAAAAAGCTCATTTCCTCTAACAAAAGTGCTGATAGTTTAAAAACAAGCACATGAGCCTCTACTTTTTAATGTTTACATCCCTTAATTACACCTTCCTCTACAACTTTGCAAATTTTGGTGAAAATGACATGAATCTTGAAAAAGATGTAGCATTTATTGTACTTCACAAATTTGTTGCAGAAATTTCATATTTTTGAGATAGTTTTTTGGGAACTTTTCGGAACATTCTAAAGAAATCGACTCGCAATATGAATGGATTATCCATCTTAAGTACACAATTCAGAGTTATACTGTGAAATTTGATTAAATTTACTTGGATTTTGGCGGAATAATAGATGTTTAAATTCAACGTAGTAATCACATGAGGTCAAAAAATTCCAAACCTATTTAATGCGGATTTCTCGAAAACTTTGAATTGGGTGAAAATTCAAAGATCGATAGCAAAAATTCAAGCACATGAAACCATGTTATTTTTTTTTTTTACATATTTGGAATATTTAGGTGCTGAAGTACCTCTGTGCAAAGTTTAGTGAATATGACATGGATTTCATTTTAGTTAGTGTGGAATGCCCTGAAATCATTCTCATATTCATTTAAATCATAAGCATTAATTGTATTCTGAATTGCAGGACAAAACAGCTTTAAAATTACTTGATAAATCAATGGTTTGAATTAAACTACAGCTTTTCTATCGATATACTATTATATACAGTTTGAGAAATAATTATTAAACCACTTTCATACTAAGCTCCCATATGGTGTGGCCTTAAAAATCATTTCCCAGCTGTATGCACATGTTGTGGTGATGTTTACATTGCTTCTACCCCCCCCCCAATAAAAAAAACTATATTTATAATACATAAATAAATCTTAAAAATACGGAAAATATATCATCAACAGCTGATTTTTTTCATTATGTACCTGTGGACTATCAATGTTAACAGCCACTGAGGTATTCCTAAGACTTGTTGACTTAAGAAGTGAGTTGCTACTAAGATTACTAGGTTGCTTCAATCCTAAAGACATGTCTGAATCTCAGTTTGAGAAATAATTATTAAACCACTTTCATACTAAGCTCCCATATGGTGTGGCCTTAAAAATCATTTCCCAGCTGTATGCACATGTTGTGGTGATGTTTACATTGCTTCTACCCCCCCCCCCAATAAAAAAAACTATATTTATAATACATAAATAAATCTTAAAAATACGGAAAATATATCATCAACAGCTGATTTTTTTCATTATGTACCTGTGGACTATCAATGTTAACAGCCACTGAGGTATTCCTAAGACTTGTTGACTTAAGAAGTGAGTTGCTACTAAGATTACTAGGTTGCTTCATTCCTAAAGACATGTCTGAATCTAGACTGAATTTCTTAGACTTAGAGTCACTGCGTAGCTCCATCTTTGAGTCCAGCATCTCTGTCAGTCTGATCTCAACTGATTGATTGTCACTAAAACTCCCTATAGAAAAATGGAATGATAATTTAAACCAAGATTGATTATTAGTTCAGCATAGGCAGTGTTTTTTTTTCTGTCTTATTTCATGACACAAAGATGTATCTTTTATAATACCTGAATATTACCAGTCCTTTAGGCTTAATTCAACATGTGTTGACAAATTGAGCAAAAGAAAATGAAACATGACTTTAATGCATTGTACTCCTACTTCAAAGTAATATTCATTAGCACTCTAACCAGCCATATGAGTGATACCCTTAAAAATCAAATCTAGCTTGTGGACCAAAAACAAAACACAAACTCAGAACACTGTATATCATGAATGTGACTATTTATTGAGATCATAGTTAATTAATTTTCCATGATTTCAGCAAATACACAAGTCATGTAAACTATTATCTAATCCTTTTTAATATGAGGTTTCCATCTTGATAATAAGAGAAATGTGAAAATATGAAGTTGAGCAATTAAAATCACTTCAAACCTTTCAACCTAACAATCATGAGAAAGGGAGGGGGGGGGGGCTTATACACCTCTTTGGAAGATGACCTAGGCACACTTAAATGAACTTTTTTAACTTTTTTATTTTCACATGACCATCACAAATGGAACATTTCTACCTTTTGAGCTGATATTACTGCCGTCTTCTGATCCTTCTGAATCACCTAAACCACCCAGGTCGATGTCGTCCCCAAGATCATCAAAACGTTCTGTCTGGCTGGCTCTGCTACCTGGTGTCCTATGTGGTGTAGGATCTCTAGGAGCAGAGGCTCCAGGGACCATTCCTTTGGCTAGGTTTTGAAGGGTTTTCATCACTTTCATGTTGCCTTTGGCAGCTTCTGAGATGATGAAGAGGGCACACACTGCATCCACCCTGATCAGACGGAAAAGAAGTGACAAAAAATTGAAAGTGTTAAATAGTGGTTACCACCCGAGGGGAGGGGGCACTCGACCAAACAAGTAGCATGTCTGTGCCGCGGGCAAGACAAAAAAACAGGGGCCTTAGAGCGGGCTTATTGTAAAAAGGAAGGTCCTCGGAACGGGCTTCGGAACTACAGATGTTTGTGAAAACGGGGGTCCTTGGAACGGGTTCGCCTGCATGTGAGTGTGTATTCCTCCCTATAGAACAGGCATATGTGTATGCATGCGATGGTCGGACAGTGCTTTGTGACCACTTTTCACAAAAATTGCGGCTCATTGTAGCAGATCAATACAACCGGAATGGCGTAATGGAAAATATGCGAAGCTTTGGAGCGGATTTCTTTCTTCTTTTTCATCGATAAAAAGAAAATGCTATGCTTTGGAGCGGCTTTCTTGTTCTTTTTCTCAATAAGACAAAAATGCTATACCTTGGAACAGAAATTCGAGTGTAAAAATGGGGGTCCCCTCCACGGCACATACCCACTATGCATTATATCCTGATGGCTCCCCCCCTGGGTTACATGACAGGAATTTCCTCTTAGCCATGCATTTGAATTCAATACACATCAATAAAGTATGACTCAATATATATGTTAGATTGTTAGGTACAATTCAAAGATGTAAGTGAAATGAATGAGTATTGGCAGTGCAACTCATAAATCTCGTGGAGATCCAGTGTAGAATTCCAGGTGAGACTACCATTCCATGTTTCTTGAATATAGCTTCATATAGGCCTATTAAGTTATGAATACACTCTTATTATATAAGAGTGTTATATATTTTATGATATAAATGATATTCATAACAATAATGTAAAGTACCAAGTTCTTGAGTGTACAATGAATAAAAAGAGGAATAAAATCTATATCATCCTCAGACAATCCATTACATGTTATTTTAAACTGAAAACGTTATTTACATGTTGAATCCAGCTTACCAATGCTCTGAGCCTAGTGTAGTCCCACATAACGACAAAGCTTTGACCGCTTCAGGAAACCCTGAGCTGAGATGAACTGTACACCGCCACACATCTAACGCATGCCAGAGACTTGGGCTTAGGTCATGGATACTACTAGTGTAGGTATCTGGCCTATGGGGGGCTTGTTGTGGGGCTGGAGTAGGCTGGGTGTTGGGTCTGGATCGGTGATTGGTGTTTGGACGGGTGTTTGGTTGGCTGATTGGTTGGGGTAGGGGTGGATTCTTTTGAGTGTGTCTCACTGGGGTGCTCCTAGGGACATCAGGGTGGGTGATGGAGTTGGGTGGGCTGGATGGGGCACGGGCCTGTTTGACTTCTGTTTCTCGAAGATCCTGAATTTGAAGTGTGAATACCAAATCAAGACACAATCAGTGTATGAATATTTGAATACGTTTTGCAGAGGTTTTTCTACTCTGCAGATGCATTTATGTATGTAAAAGCTCTGCCGGCAAGAAAAAATTTATAAGTTTACCATCATGGTTTTTCATATTTTCAGGCTGCTTTTCTCCTATCCACAAAGACAACTTGATCGATTCATCTCAACATAGATGTAAAATATGAATGAAAACACCCCCCCCCATCAATCTCTTAATATCTGGAATGAAAGATTAATGACTTTCTTTAGGTACTATTCCTAATGCTCCATTACACATGGTATGCCCAAGCTCAGCAATATATTTGTACAAAGTCATCGGGTAATGAGGTGACAGAAATTTGCTGCAAATGAGACATTTCTGTTGCCTAGCTATAAATGTGGTACAGCATTCCATAGTTTGTACAAGAAATGATGTTATGAACTTCTCCCCAATGGTTAATACATACAGATCCACATAATTTCTTTAGTGAGGCATTTTCTTCAAGGATTAGACCTCAACTTGAGAATTCCACTTACATCCTTTGGGTGTTCTTGGACATCAGAAAGATCTCTCCTGAGTTCTTCAGGATGTTTCTTGAGTTCATCCATCATTACCTCACCTACAATCATTTTACCAATTGATGCTATCAGTCTCAAACAAAGATGTGCACCTGGGTAGGGACTGTAGGCCTCTTCATTCTCTGCAAACCCTGATTCATATGAAAGAAAATGACATGTGTGATATGATAAATCAAAATGACAAAATAAAATGAAGTGGCTCGGCAGTAAAGCAGCTGGTTATTAGCAAAAAGAGGCTGAGTGACCTAATGAAAGGAAGATCCTCAAATTAAATACTCCTTATTTAGACATTTGTTGTCACATTTAAGATTCATTCAAGATCAATACATATACAGTCCTGCAATGATCAGTAAAGAAAATATGCTTTGTATTATATCAAGTTTAGACATATAGGAATATTCTTACCTGATTTATTCTGTTTTATTTTTACTCCTGTATATTTTCCATTCAAATTACATAAAAAAGAAGAATTACAAAAATTGAATTATGACTAATGGTTATAATCACTATTGCCCAACAAGCAAAATCTACATTATTCAGCATCAATACAAACATTTGTGTTAATCACACTTACAAATGAGATAAGTCAAATTGTTAGATGATGTAGATACAGCATGAATTCACTAGATTATGTCTGTTAGTATTCTAAAATATACAACTGTACAGAAATACCAGTTGAGAAATGTTGAGTTCAGCTTATTTTATAACACTTGGATAATGCCAGCAAAGCTGCACAGCAGTATATATGTTCCTATCAGCAAATCTTATGATGCACACATGTACCAGTAGCTGATTATACCAATTTGATTTGGGTGCTTCTTAGTATGGTAATTCCTTGTTAATAATTCAAGATCGCATATGACAAAATATACCTGCATAGCAATGCATCTGAACCATGTATGATCCTTTTTTCTATGTTTAGAACCACCGCCATGGTCAACATGAGTTTAAAACCTGTGTTAAAGACATAAACTTGTCTTTAGCAGCCACCTGCCTATAGTGACCACTAAATCTGATTCCCATGAAAGCAGAATTTGTGTGTAAGAATAGCAGCACCCTGTCTATCAAGGTCACAATTTGTGTTTCCTTTGGGTTGTCACTAAAGACAGGTTTCACTGTATTTGATATTTTTCTGATATTTTGTAATTATATAATATATTACACAAAAGTAATTGATTTCAACAAAATCTGGTGTAACAATGTAGAACCCAATCAGTGCCCTTTCATCCTTTCATAAATTTGTTTGAAGTGCCTTATAAATGCCAATTAACTTATTTTTTGTATTATTATTTGTTTATTTTTGCTTAGCAATGCTTCACACAAACATAACTCAGGGAGGGGGGGGGGTGTCTTTTGAATGCACACAAGCTTCATCTTTTTGATGTAATTCTCCAAATAACTTACCCTGTGTGATAGCTGTGATTATCCATGGATTAGAAGAAGTGTAACAAATAAAGTCATGCAATATTATTGAAATCATTTAAGAATGAAAGTATGGTACCTACACATCAGAGTCAATTTGTTTTACAATGATTACATATATTGAAGAGTTAGAAAATAGACACTAGAGGAATAATATCTTCAAACGTATTTCCAGAAAGAATTATACAATTAAGTGGTTTGATAACGGTCTTACAGAGTACATCATCAAATCCATGTACTTGTGCCCTTATAATCCGGACATAATGAAATAAGTATTGAATAATGAAAAACCAAAACAAAATTACCAGGCAAAAGGATATGTATTCAAATCAAATCTCAATTCTCACAACCAGGATATATAAATCAATCACATGTTATACACATTTATTTTCTTTATTTGTTGTCTTTTTCAACATAACATGAAAAAAGTACATCATTTTATGAGGTTTAGGTCATTCCACAACCATCCTCAAAGAGCTAATTACAATCTAACAAATAAAATTGGGAAAATGGGGAAATGTTTTTTTACCTGATAAGTATGTGAGCAGTCTAGACTTAAACTCTGATCTTCCCTGCAGATGGCCTGCCATATGATGATAAAACAATCTCAAGAACACTGCCTGACCCATCTATTAATAAAGATTGATAACGTTTCAAATTTAAAATATCATCAAAACATAATTGCTGAATGAAAGAGGTTTTTTTTATTCATTGATATATCAACCAGTATGTATTTTTATAAATCCTTGCTTTTATTCTGTTTAGATAAATGTACTTGGAGGGTCTAGGTGAATATACCAATCTAGAACTTGCCAGCATATATCCATGCTGATCAATTCTACATATCACATTCTTTGACAGGAAATAATTAGCAAACAATTTCAGTATGAATGATAGACCCCTAAATCTATACAGATTGACTGATTTTCAGTTGCATCTTAATACGTAACCATTTAAGCATACCTTGAGCAGTTTAATTTCTCCTATCCTAAGAAATGGCTGATCCATGGCATCTGTTCTCAGCCAGTACAAAGTGGTCTCCGCTAGGTAGAAAAGGCTTGGTATATGGTCTACAGAAAACTCTGCTTGTCTCAAAGAAACAATCAGTGCATCAAGGCATTCTATAATTAAAAATATAATTCAATATTTATTGTGCAGGACAGGTAAAAATTTTGACAAATACTTTTTCAAAATAAATGAATTTCAGCTCATCTATCCCATATAGCCCCAAGTAAGGAAGTTTTAGCCTTAGAATTTGTCTCACTGTTGATGAAGGCCTATATATACAAATTCATATATGATAGGAATATAAAGCTGCTGAATATTTGACTTTTGATCTAGGAAATTTCAACATGCATATTTTCTTGTACCTTATTGACATCAAATTTCATAAGATAAAATTGTAGCAAGTGGAGCACCTCTGGCAGTCTCACCTGCATCACATGATTCAATATAGCAGCAGTGCTGACTTTGAAAACTACTGTAAAATAATTATTCACAAAGAACACCATTCATATAATGATACAATACTACTTTAATTGACAATAAATGACATTTGGCCTTGATCATGTAACCTGAAACTTGCTCAGGATGTCCAAGTTCCATGAATTAGGTCCATATATTTTAGAAGTTATGATGACATTTCAAAAACTTAACCTTAGCTTAAGATTTTGATGTTGATTCCCCAAAAATGGTCTAAGTTGATTGACCCTAAATGACCTTGGTAATGTGACCTCAAACTCAGGTCGGATCTTCATTAATACTTGGTTAACCTTTTGGGTAAGTTTCATGAACTAGGTCCATATACTTTCTAAGTTATGCTGTCATTTCAAAAACTTAACCTTTGGTTAAGATGTTGACACCCCCGCCGCCTTCGGAAAAGCAGCGCCTATAGTCTCTGCTATGCAAGTGAGACAAAGAGGCTAAAAGAAGGTAACAGACATTATTGAAATATTCTTTTTTTTTTAAGGAAAATGGTGAATAAAATAGGAGAGAAGTGGGTAAAAAGGAGAAAAAAAAACTTACCCTCCTGCACCTTCCCTCTGCACTGTGCCAACATGGACAGCTCTGACCATGCCCTTGGGATGTCAACATGACTACCTCTTCCACCATCTTTCAGACCAGCTCTTCTCTAATAGCACACAAGACAAACACATGCTGATTTCAATATCACTTTTACTATATAACATAACACCTGAAAATCAGCCAGAAAGTCT
Organism: Lytechinus variegatus; assembly: GCF_018143015.1. Lineage (NCBI taxonomy): Eukaryota > Metazoa > Echinodermata > Echinoidea > Temnopleuroida > Toxopneustidae > Lytechinus > Lytechinus variegatus. The sequence continues at coordinate 32,519,044 of NC_054742.1, forward strand.
GTTTACACATGTGGCTGTGGTAAGTAAAATCATTACGGTACTAGTAAAAGAATAATAGTCAATACAGTCACCACTTTTTTACTGTCTCATATAATTATAAATGTAATGAATAATTTGGAAAATTGAATTGGACATCATATGAAAAAAGTGATCTATCCATAACAGCAGTTTTCAAATTCAACTCATATCACCTGTACTAAAAAAAAAAATAAATATATCATAAATGAAAAACAAAATAAACAAAACCAGCCCTATTATGATCTTGTTCTAAAAAAGATAAATATATTATAAATGAAAAACAAAATAAACAAAACCAGCCCTATTATGATCTTGTTCTAAATAACTTTTGAGTTTCTCCTAGCATGACTTCTCTCACTAAAAGAAAATTATACCTGAAAAAAAAATACATTACCTTTATTCTTGTGAGTAATTTAAGAGCAATATCTTCATTTTTATCCTTCTCTTCAAGGTTTGATGTGTTATTAAATTGTTGGATGAATGATTCTGTAAGCTCTAATGGATTTCTAGACAAAAAATAACATCAAAATAAAAAAAAAATCAATAATAAATATTAAACAAGTAGAAAGCAGCTGGCAGTCATGCGTGCATTACACACGTACTAGAAGTGCTGACTTGAAAACAACTATGATAAATACAATATAATTATTTATCATTCACAAAAACAACATTCATATAATAAAATACATGTACTAGGTTCATTGAACCTTAACGACTTTTGACCTTGATCATGTGACCTAAGACTTGTGCAAGACGATCAATGATACCTGGTGAGTGTTTCATGAAAATTGTCGGCACTGACTAAATTGTCAGTGCTGACTATTTCAGTGATATCCATGTAGGTACGGAGATTTTCCGTTTTACTGGTAAATAAATCAGAAATTCTGTTTGGTTCTCTTTGCTACTCTTTGGTACTTTTTATGTTAAAATTCATGGAGTTCACCTTTGCAAAACGGAATTCAGCTTTTGCTGTGTACATTTTCAGTGACCAAACAAAATGTCCATTTTTAGATGAAGTTGAAACGGAATCACAGATTTTCAGAAATGGAAAATACCATTTTTTAAACAAACAAGTGGAATGCCTCTGGCCGTCTCACCTGCATCAGGCGGTTCAATATAGCAGCAGTGCTGACTTTGAAAACTACTCTAACTCGCACAGGATGTTCAGTGATACATGGTTACTCTTATGTCCACATTTTATGAACTAGACCAATAAACTTACAGAGATATGATGGTTATTCAACAAAAAACCCCAACATGGCCAAAGTTCATTGACCTTACATGACCTTTGACATTGATCATGTGACCTGAAACTCGCACAGGATGTTCAGTGATACTTGATTACACTTATGTACAAGTTTCATGAATCAGATCCATAAAATTTTTAAGTTATGATGGTAATTCAACAGATACACCCAATTCGGCCAAAGTTCATTGACCTTTGACCTTGGTCATGTGACCTGAAATGCGCACAGGATGTTCAGTGATACTTGATTACTCTAATGTCCAAGTTTAACGAACTAGACCAATAACCTTTCAAAGTTATGATGGTAATTCAACAGATACCCCCAATTCGGCCAAAGTTCATTGACCTTAAAAGACCTTTGACCTTAATCATGAGACCTGAAACTTGCACAAAATGTTCAGTGATGCTTGATTACTATTATGTCCAAGTTTCATGAATCAGATCCATAAATATTCAAAGTTATGATGGGAATTCAACAGATACCCCCAATTCGGCCAAAGTTCATTGACCTTAAATGACCTTTGACCTTGGTCATGTGACGTGAAAATCATGCAGGATGTTCAGTGATACTTGATTAACTTTATGTCCAAGTTTCATGAACTAGGTCCAAATATTTTCTAAGTTATGATGATGACATTTCAAAAACTTAACCTCAGGTTAAGATTTTGATGTTGATTCCTCCAACATGGTCTAAGTTTATTGACCCTAAATAACCTTTGACCTTGATCATGTGACATGAAACTCTTATAGGATGTTCAGTAATACTTGATTAACCTTATGGCCAAGTTTCATGAACTAGGTCCATATACTTTCTAAGTTATGATGTCATTTCAAAAACTTAACCTCAGGTTAAGATTTGATGTTGACGCCGCCGCCGCCGTCGGAAAAGCGGCGCCTATAGTCTCACTCTGCTATGCAGGTGAGACAAAAATCACTGTCACTATCCATGCATTTGATTGGTTGAGAAGCACTGGCCTCTGACTTTTACTATGGTAACTGTCCAAGAAAGACAATTTGTTAGTGCTGACAACTTTCATGAAACGGTACCCTGATTATCTTATGTTCAAGTTTTATGAAATAGATCCATAAAAGTTATGTTATTTCAACAAACACCCTAACATGGTGAAAGTTCATTGACTGTAATAATGTAACCTGAAACACATGCAAGACGATCAGCACAAAACTAGTGGAACCTAAGCAGAGCTTGCATTTCTTACATGTAGGTCCCTAAAAAATGAATGGAATAATGATAATGTTACTGTTTTTCATGAATTGAACAACAGAATTAGCCCAAACTTGTCAAGGCTGACTACAGAATTAAACAAGTTTCATGAACTACATGTAGATCCATATATATTTTTAGAGTTATGACATTTCAAAAACTTAACCTTGGTTAGGATTTTGATGCCGTTTCCCCAAAGATTGGCTAAGTTCACTGACCCTACATGTATTTGACCAAATGACGATGATTTTAGTGATAGTTCAAATCAGTTGTCGGATACTATTTCAAAAAAAGGGATTAACCCCAACTTTTTAAGATATAGGAATCCTTCTTATAAAAATTCACAAAGCAAACAACCTGAACTGTAAATTTATGCTTTACCAGACCCAATGTTTTTGCTTCAATTTACCTTGTTGTCTGTGGAATATGAGAAGTTTTAGAGACTTGGTAGACACTCTGTTGTAGCAATCGTTCTTGCAGTTCATCTCTTTGACTCTGGGAAATGATGCCAAATTTGTGAATGATAGGAATCTTTGTGATAGGCATCTTTGATTTTCCAGATCATTTTCTGCATGAGTAAATACAAGACAACAACAGAAAAAAAAAATAAATTAGAGAGTGGTTGACTAAGATGGAATGAGAACAGGAGTACATTGTGCAATTGATGTGTGTGGATGCGGATGCGGCAGTAGGCCTACATGTATGCTACCGGCTATTGGTATGACCACAGAGAAAACAAAAGTCGATATTGGCATGTAGCCTAACTTATTTCTCTAAAAAAGTTAGATATAGATCTATTTTGCTGAATTACATACAACAAACTGATGTCATAGGGAATTGCACACACTTCCATTTCATGGAATAAAGCCATATTTGGAAATGGTATAGTTAGATCTAGATCTATATCCAACTTTTCCTTGACCTTGATATTTTTTTATTTGTTACTAACATTGAAATAGACAGTATTATATCCCTTACTTGTTGTATTGAGTGTACACAAGGAGAAAAAGAATAGTTTTACTACAAAAAACGTTTGCTATGAAATAGTTCATTTTCCTTGCTGACATTGTGCAGGCCAATTTTTCCCTAAAGAAATAGTGAGATGCGTTTTTTGGACCCCCTACCTCACGATTCGCAAGCTGTGCGACGCGATGCAAGCAGAGCATTGCTCAGCCAAATGGTACTCTACACTACATGCCACAGGAAACTTTCGGCTAGCTGCATTAACCAGGTGTGCTCGCTGAACAGACGATCCATACAGCAAGACTTTGTAGTGACACTTCCTTAGGTTTTAATTTAAAAGCTAATCAACATTTTGCATGCCCTATTTGATTTTGAGTTGGCTGCAAATGAACTTCCACCTCTCGGTTATTTTTCTAAAGAAGGAATTTGTAAAGCACGATGTCAATTGTTATGTAATGTGTTATTTGGCAATTTGTCCCCTCCACAAAAACTGAAAAAAAGAAGGAAAAGGTTCATCAAGAATTATCTAACATACCGGTATATCTGAAAGATTTAGGAAGGAAAAGTTGGATACATACCAAAATCTTGCTTTATTCTGTCAAAATCTCAAGTGTGTGTAATTCCCAATGGCATTGGTTTATTTAGTCAGAAAAATAAATACCCAATACATTAGGAGAGTAGATAGTCATAATAATTATTTATTAACGAAGCGGTTCAAGGGTCAGACCTGTATTGTATTTGCTTTGTTGTTAAACGGATTGAGGGATCTACACAAGATCGGTCTGATAAGAAACCTTCAATTTTTTGTCTTTTCATTGACCAATTTTGGAAACCTATATGCATTAGGTGTATGAAGGTGTAAAAATAAATAAAATCACCACCAAATGATTTACGTGCTTTTTATCTTGAATTTGAAACTAACTTTGTTAGTATGGAGACCGCAAGATTTTTCTATCTCATCAACCACTTTATTAAACTGATTTTTTCAGATCTTGATGAAAATAGTGAAAAATAGAAATTTACCAAATGTCTTAGTAATCCATGAATCCGTTTTTGAGAAATAACCAAAAGAATTTCGAATGAAATTCCACCAAATGCTCCCAATAAGCCCTGTACTATAATTTGTCATAACACACACGCACAGCTGAAACACTAACCCAGGGAACTCTTGCCCGCTATGCGGGCGGGAGTCCAGGACCTTACGTGTAATTGATGACCATACTCACCTGACTAGCGTGAAGTATGGTCAAAATAATTCTCTGAATAAATAGTTAAAACAGAAATCAAGCACTTACCACGATTATATGGATGAAGGTCTAACTAGTGGCAGTTTCCTGACATCTGGGCACAAACTGGAACCTCAAAAAAATGAAAAGTTCTCTCCTTCTACCCCCGTCTCGATCGGCCATTTTTGTTATGGATCGTAACAAAATGGCCGAGACTGGGGTAGAAGGAGAGAACTTTTCGTTTTTTGAGGTTCCAGTTTGTGCCCAGATGTCAGGAAACTGCCACTCGTTAGACCTTCATCCATATAATCGTGGTAAGTGCTTGATTTCTGTTTTAACTATTTATTCAGAGAATTATTTTGACCATACTTCACGCTAGTCAGGTGAGTATGGTCAATTATACGTAAGGTCCTGGGATCCTGCCCGCTACGCGGGTTACTGAAACACATGACCACACACAGAGTGCAATCGCGCAATTTGCGTGCTGTCGCCAAGCGGAAGACAAAGAAATCAAGATGGCGACGTAAACACAGCCCTAAGCTCTTCCTATCTTTTCATAACAAATTTCTCGTTTTTTAATGAATTCTTCTGACTTTAAAAATAAAATCAACATCGCAGAAATGTTGCCAAAATTGTTGGAAATGAAGTTGGACCCCATGGCCAAACACTGACATGTAAGGCAGTGAGTCCAAACTTCGCGCGTGTCCAAACTTCGCGGACGGTCATTATCTCCAAAACTAGCCAATATCCTTAAAATCTGACATCATCAATGTAAAAAGCGACCTAAAACTACCCTTCGCTGAAAGTTTCTTTAGGATTAGTCCAGTATTCATGAAAATATTGGCAAAAGATTGGCAAATTTGTCACCGTTAGCGCCCGTTTTGAAGAAAGCAACAAGCATCACGATATCACCATTTTACAAGCAGAAATCATAAAAAATGTGAGTTAAATGTGGTACTAATCGATTCCATAGCATTTTGCCATCAATCTGATATAAATATTTCACTTTTTGAGCTTGAGTCTTTGTTTAAATCTCCACAAAAGCTTTGGTGCGCGAAGTTAGGTCACACTTTTTCTGAACGGTTTTCCAGCACAGCCCGCATTCGCCGATCGGAATAGAATTTTGAGATCGCGATACCGGCGAAACCCCATGACCTACTTTACATTTTCGTCCATGATTTTATAGTTTACAATCTTGCCGTCAATGTGGTAACTATTTCTTGAATTGGTTTTGTATAAATTATGAAAAATTTGTGGACAAGATTAAGCCTGGTGAATATTTTTGAAAAGTGCGCGAAGTTTGGACACCCCCACTCACACAACATGCGAGGTTAGTAATACTAACCTCGCACAACGCATGTGGTTTCATAGTGAACTTTGACGTTTTCATTCATCACACGAATGTGAGGGAATAAAAAACGCCAAACGTTTCAGTATTTCTCCACTAATGATTTATTTTTAATAGTTTTAGTTTAAAAAAAAAAATGAATTGGAAATTATTTATAAAACTGTTTTTATCGCTTACCTCCAAGTCTCAACCAGGATACTCCGTTCGATCCGTCCTTAATACTGCGGTGGAAAGTACGCAAACAACAATCGAAAAGTAATTTTTCGTATCGAACATTCTCAATTCAAGTCGTCCAGCGCGTAATAGGAAATTGTACCAAAAATCAACAGGTTGCATCTCATGTATATACTTATTGGTAAAGTACGCCATCTTTTGACAAGATGATGAAAGTGGATTGAACGAGCAAGAAAATAATGCTGATCGCCTAGAATGCAGCTAGCTTGCAACATCGTAAACAAAGGTACGGTAGGCACTTAAGAACCAAGTTTGAAAGGACACTCGTAAAATTATGTCACTCTCGCGATGAATATTCATTAGATCCTGGTCGTGCGTGTTCAATACAAACTCTCTGCATGCATGCACTCGGTGTGTATTGAACACGCACGACCACGATCTAATGAATATTCATCGGCGAGAGTGACATAATTTTACGAGTATCCTTTCAAACTTGGTTCTTAAGTGCCTACCGGCTTGGTGAATAATATCGCGCGCCCTCTTTAGGCAAAAGTTGATATCAATGCTGATCAAGAGGCATCTACGTGAAGATCATGAAAAATGCTCTTATTTTATTAAAACAAACAACAAAGAGAATTCAACAAACGATCCATATGGTTCGGTAAGTGTTATAGAATAATTATAATTCATAGCTATGATGTAAAGTCATAGTTATTTTAGTAAAAATGGTGTGAAAGATTCGCGTGCACCAGGTGCATATGAATCCTTCACACACGAGACGATTTGAAACCATGAGTGGGACACCCCATCATACATCATAGGGCTAGATCTTTTAGAGGGAAAGTAGAATTCTCGGGGCGAAAGTTTCTGGAATTTGTACCCGTACGTGGGTGAATATAGGTTGTAATCCCAGGCGTCATTGGGGAGTGACCATACGCGATCATAGAGTACCGGTATATGACTTTTACTCCCCAGACGCCTCCAGGCTACCCGCACCCTAGACAGCTGGCAGCCGTCTGTTTCGAGGAGTTTTTTAACATTTTTTAATTTTTTAATTTCTCCTCGTCGACAGACGGCTCGCTAGCGTGTCCCCGCCATTAGGGGAGGTACAACGCAAAATCCCCCCGGCGGGGCTCATCGATTTTTTACTTAATGAAAAAACTATATATAAAAAGAAGCTTACCAAAATGCAGCTTGTTATTTCCTCTAGGCATTAATTGGCATCAAAGTGGTAAAAAATCAATTCGAAAGGAACAAAAGCAGTGACTTTCCTCGGCTGTCGTGTAGCTCCCAATTCACTCGTTCCTCCGAAGTCGATAATGTACACAAACATATGAGGTGGGATGAACTTCCGGGTCAACTGCTTATCGAAACCGTTGGCCAATCAGATCATCTCTTTTACGTCAGGCTTATGAATATTAATATTCTTTTCCTTTTCAACGTTTGCTCGCGCTCGCCAGGCAAGCTAATAAAACTTCAACATCCGGGCACTGTATATGTGTGACGTAAAGGTCATGGGGCGGAGTCTAACTTTCGCCGGCCACTTTTCATGAATAATTCATTATCAAGATGGCTGCCCACTCTCCGAGTCGCAAGTGTCAACTTTTAGAGACAATCCTCTGAATGCCAGTTTCAAAGCGGGAATTTAGGGTAAGAAACTGTCGTTACTTAAACATTAATAGGCCTATCACCTAACTAAAGGTGCATATGAATGCACTGTTTGTGTAAAATATCACGGTATTGAGGAGAAAAACAAGAAATTAGCCGTGGCCATTGAGCCCCCGTACAGACGACGGTTAAACTTCGGTCTATGTATTTGGTGAGTGAAGCCAACGAAGTTCAGCTGAACAACCAACATAACAGAGACCGAAGCTTTTGGTCTACCCGCCCGCGCGTTTCCGTTTTACACCCTGGCGAAGGCATTTTCCGGAAAAGTAGCCAAAAAGCGACTAGTGAAGAGTCTACACACGTCGCTGGTTGCAGCGTGCGACACAGGCGAGTCCACCACCGCATGCAATTTGCACAGTTACTGATCAGAGCACAGCTCCTCGGCACTTCATGTGGCACTCAGGAGTGAAATCCGAACATGCTTTTGCAGTCGCGTTGTTTATGATAGTTTTTTTTTCTAAAAATAAATTATTAACTAAATGAATAGAATGACAGACAAAATCAAAATAAACAGATACTTATAATGGAAAGACAAATTGAAGTTTGATGGATTGATACACTTAGAAGCTGCCGAAAGATAGATATAGAAGACTGATAAATAGATAGGGACAAGATAGACAGATAGATAGAAATAGAGAGAGAGAGAGAGGTGGATAGATAGATAGAAAGAAAGAGAAAGAGGGAGAGATGGATGGATAGATAGATAAATAGAGAGAGAGAGAGACAGAGAGGTCGATATACTAGGGGGAGAGGGAGAGAAGGATAGATAGAGAGAGAGAGATAGAGAGATGTTATAGATAGAAATATGGACGGACAAAGAGAGAGAGAGAAAAAAGACAGACAGATGCTAGAGAAGGAGAGAATTTGAGACAGATATAAAGATGTAGATAGAAAGATAAAGAATGAGAGAGACAGAGAAGATAGACAAATTATAGATAGATAATAGATAGATAGAGAGAGAGAAATAGAGAAAGACAGACAGATGGATAGATAGAGGATTTGAGAGATAGATGAGAGATAGATAGATGTTAGATAGATAAAGAGGGAGAGAGACAAAGAATATTAACAAATTAACAGATAGATACTGGAGTTATAAAAATAGATAGATAAATAGATAGATAGAATGAGAGAAAGACAGACAGATGGATAGAGAGAGAGAGAGAGATATTAAATAGATAAAGAATGAGAGAGACAGAGAAGATTATTAACAAATTAACAGATAGATAGATACTCTAGTTAAAAAAATAGATAAAGAGAAATAGAGAAAGACAGACAGATGGATAGATAGATGGATAGAGAATTTGAGAGATAGATGTTAAATAGATTTAAAAGTGAGAGAGACAGAGAAGATTATTAACAAATTAACAGTTAGATACTGAAGTTATAAAAATAGATAGATAAATAGATAGAGAGAAATAGAGAAAGACAGACAGATGGATAGATAAATAGGGAGAGATAGAGAGAATTTGAGAGATAGATATAAATGTTAAATAGATAAAGAATGAGACAGGGAAGATTATCAACAAATTAACAGATAGATAGATACTGTAGTTACAAAAATAGATAGAAGATAGATAGATAGATGGGGGAGAGAACTTGAGAGATAGAGATATGTTATAGATATATGGACGGAAAAAGAGAAATAGAGAAAAAGACAGACAGATGGATAGATAGAGGGAGAGATAGAGAATTTGAGAGATAAATAGATGTTAGATAAAGAATGAGAGAAACAGAGAAGATAGACAAATTAACCGATACTGTAGTTTCATAGATAGATAGATAAATAGATAGAAGAAAGACAGACAGATGGATAGAGAGAGAGCTGGATAATTTGAGAGATAGATAGATGTCAGATAGATCAAGAATGAGAGAGAAGAGCGACAAATTAACAGATAGATACTGTAGTTACATAGGTAGGTAGAGAGAGAGAGAAATAGAGAAAGACAGACAGTTGGATGGATAGATAGAGATAGAGAATTTGAGATAGATAGATAGATGTTAGATAAAGAATGAGAGAGACAGAGAAGATTATTAGATAGATAGATACTGCAGTTACATAGATAGATAGAGATAGAATTTGAGAGATAGATATATAGACAGATAGAGAGAAAGACAGACATCAGCAAATCGGCAAGGCAAATGATCAAGGCCACTCACACAACATGCGAGGTTAGTAATACTAACCTCGCACAACGCATGTGGTTTCATAGTGGACTTTGACGTTTTCATTCATCACACGAATGTGAGGGAATTAGAAACGCCAAACGTTTCAGTATTTCTCCACTAATGATTTCTTTTTAATAAATTTAGTTTAAAAAAACAAAATGAAGTGGAAATTATTTATAAAACTGTTTTTATCGCTTACCTCCAAGTCTCAACCAGGATACTCCGTTCGATCCGTCCTTAATACTGCGGTGGAAAGTACGCAAACAACAATCGAAAAGCAATTTTTCGTATCGAACATTCTCAATTCAAGTCGTCAGCGCGTAATACTAATAGGAAATTGTACCAAAAATCAACAGGTTGCATCTCATGTATATACTTATTGGTAAAGTACGCCATCTTTTGACAAGATGATGATGAAAGTGGATTGAACGAGCAAGAAAATAATGCTGATCGCCTAGAATGCAGCTAGCTTGCAACACCGTAAACAAAGGTACGGTAGGCACTTAAGAACCAAGTTTGAAAGGACACTCGTAAAATTATGTCACTCTCGCGATGAATATTCATTAGATCCGGTTGTGCGTGTTCAATACAAACTCTCTGCATGCATGCACTCGGTGTGTATTGAACACGCACGACCACGATCTAATGAATATTCATCGGCCAGAGTGACATAATTTTACGAGTATCCTTTCAAACTTGGTTCTTAAGTGCCTACCGGCTTGGTGAATAATATCGCGCGCCCTCTTTAGGCAAAAGTTGATATCAACGCTGACCAGGAGGCATCTACGTGAAGATCACGAAAAATGCTCTTATTTTATTAAAACAAACAACAAAAAGAATTCAACAAACGGTCCATATGGTTCGGTAAGTATTATAGAAAAATCATATTTCATAGCTATGATGTAAAGTCATAGTTATTTTAGTAAAGATGGTGTGAAAGATTCGCGTGCACCAGGTGCATATGAATCCTTCACACACGAGACGATTTGAAACCATGAGTGGATCAAGGCAAACATTCGTATTGAGCCTGGAAAGTATAAGCTCAGCTGCATTTGCAAACTTCGGTGCGGACTTTGGATCGCGCGCCCAGCTGATAATGTAAACAAACGTAGACGTAGACTCTTCACTAGTCGCTTTTTGGCTACTTTTCCGGAAAATGCCTTCGCCAGGGTGTAAAACGGAAACGCGCTACCCGCACCCCGGCGTTGGCCTAGTAAGACCACACCAAAGTGAGCATACGGGACTGTGACAAAACTGCAATGGTTTTATCGCTTTTAAAAATCGCACACAGCAGCCATCAAACAAACTTTTCAATCAATAAAGAATCAATTGTATACTTACTTTATACACCGAATCAATTTAAAAATCTTATATTCAGTTATATTCCATAACTGCAGTCATTAAGAGTTTCATCCTAAAAAGTTTGCAGAATTCCTTCCTTGCGATATCTAGCGATAGCGTCGATCGATTGCACAATCTCTATGGAAACTTAGTCTGTTTGCACAGCTTCTTTTAGTGCAGGAAAACATTTTCTTTTACAAAAAACATCATTCTTAATCTTGTTTTTTTATAATTTCCAATAGAAAAATTCTAACATATATAAATTATACTGTTAGCCCGTAATAGTCTTGAAATTATTATTTTGTTAAGCTTTTTGCTTAGCTCATGTATTAAAAAACGACTGTAAGTAAAAACTACTAGCTAAAGACGGGGCGGGGGAACCATAAGAATAGGAAAGGAAAGGAAAGGAAAGAAAAGGAGATAAAGTGGAGAAAAGATAAAAAACGAGGAGAAAAAACGAAGAGTAAACACAGAGATGCATATTTCATCCACCTCTATGAGAGAAAAAGAAAGAAGAGGAAAAGAAAAGAAAAAAAAGAAAAAATAAAGAAAAATATAACAAAACCCCCAAAAATGAAAAAAAAAATGAAAATTAATTGCAAACGAAACAATATGAATTGAGGTAGATACAATACATGTACATGACATTTTCCCACAATAAAGTATTATATGCATATTGTCATAAACATTATAAAGATATGAGAATATGGAGGAAATCGCTTAAAAAACAAATGCTTGTGGAGTGACAGTGTGGACCCTTCAAAATAATTATTATAGAATTGCCTGCGAAGACGGACACAGAGGTGACAGAACAAATAATAGCAGAAGAATAAAAAGGAAATATATATGAGGAATGTGAAACAAAAGGGAAAAGAGATAATGAAAGATAACGCTGAAAAAAAGTGAAAATAATTTAACTACGCATGAAATAGTGAATCTAATGATACGATTATTTATGATTGAGGAAATGGTGATCTGTTTGATTTAAGAAAATTATTTTAAGTTGATTTTTTAAGAACTGATGGATGGGCTATTTTACTGATCTCTTCACCGAGGGAGTTCAAGAATCTCTGACCATCATACATTTTTTTAGCTAACAATATTTTAGAAGAGAAAGATTATTTATTTATTCATTTATTTATTTATTTATTCATTCATTTATTTAGGTAGGTAGGTAGCAGGGGCGTCGATCCATTTTTCAGATTGGGGGGGGGGGCAAAATCATAAAATCAACTTTCCAAAGGCGCTCGATCACACAAAACAAACAAACTCTCACACACATATGCCTATACATATGATATTCTAAGCATTTTTGGTACCAATGATTAAGATGGGTATCTAAAAAAACAATAGATGCGAGCGCGAAATTTTGATATTTCGATCTGAAAAAATTAAGTTTAATGGACGTTTTTAATAAAGAACAAGATATATATCCAACAAGAGATTATTGTAAACCGAAGTTGGAGTTCTTTTGAGGTTTAGAACTGAAACGGGGTATTCTATTCACCTATTTGATCATTAAAAATATGGGTATTGCTACAGAAATGATGCGAGCGCGAAGCGCGAGCTGAAATTTTTTTATATTCCAATCTGAAAAGCGGACATTTTGAGCACGATTTTAGACAAAGAACAAGTTGTGTATCTCAATCTCGTTTGCTGATTTCTTTGTAACATTACGACCTTATTTTATTTTTTGCACATGCGGAAATATTGTGGGGGGGGGCAAAACGATATGTTTGCCCCCCATATTTTCATTGGTGGGGCCTTCGCCCCCCCTGCCCCCCAGGATCGACGCCTCTGGTAGGTAGGTAGGTAGATGAAACTCAATTGATTGTCTCGTAGGGTAATGATGAAATGAACAATTTTTAGGGAACATTGAATCAAGTATGTGAGATAGTTGTATTTATACATAATTAACTTAAGTCAAACAGATATTATATCGTTTATGTTTAGCAGCTTATTGTCAGCAAACAATGGGTCTGAGTGTGAAAGTTATGAAGAATGGTTAATGATACGGAGAGAATTTTCGGTCATTGACCTTCTACAGGGATATGTCCATCATTTCATCATTTTGGACTGATGACATTATATCATCAGTCCAAAATGATAAAATGATGGACATTTCCTTCCTCAAAAATTTGGCAATCTGATTAATATCTAAGAACTTATAGTCGGACGGGGGTGTGCGACTGAGAATTCCCGACCCGTACCCACATCCTGGGGTTCTTGTGTTGTAAATAGGCACCCACCTCTCAGCATTTTTTTGTTGTGTGAAAAGTAGGCCCATGTCTATCAGGGGTAGATCCAACTTTTGCTAATGGGGTTGGGAGAGGAGAATTATTTTTATCCACATTTTACCGATCGGCCAATAAAAGCTGATTTGTTCAACAGTTATTCTTTAGGTTGTAGAGCATTATTAAAGAATAAAGTATTAAGTACTTCCTAACTTTATTATTACAAACAAGATTTATATATCATAAAAGGTATGTGAATGATCCGAGCGCGAATCTCGAGCTCAAATGTTTGAATATTTCACGTATTTAGACGTGAAAAATTTGATAATTTGACTATTTGAGCAAAAAATCATCGATAGGTATCTAAGTTAATCTAAGTTAACAATTCATGCGTGCGCGAGCTGAAATTTGGATACACTGACTTTAAAAAAGAGCCCGCTTAAGAATATTTGCAGTGACTCATATATGTGGAGGGTATTCTCACCCAATAATACGAGCGCGAAGCGCGAGCTGGAATTTTTTTGACATTCCGACCCGAATAACTTGAAATTCTATAGCACTTTTTGTAACCATTATCAGGATGGGTATCTAACTAATAGATTGATGCAAGCGCGAAGCGCGTGCTGGAATTTTATTTATTTTAATACACTGACCTGAAAAGGGACCTGTTTCGGATTGCTTGTAGTTAGTCATATATATAATAATTATGTATTCATAATGATTTCATATTTGATAAGAATCAAATATGAAAGCCGGATTAGAAGAATTGTGTAATTGGTTATTAACTCATAAGTTAACACTAAATACTAGTAAAACAAAATACATGATACTTGGATCTAAACATCGACTCAATAATTTCAAAAATGTTAAGATTTCTATTGGAAATAAGGAAATTGAGAGAGTATCCGATTTTAAGTATCTAGGTGTTATACTCGATGAAAATTTGACATATGAAAGTCACATAGATCACATTGCTAAAAAGATTTCGAGAAAAATTGGATTTCTACGTCGATCCGCAAAGCCTTATATCCCGGATGATATTTTTAAACTACTCTGTAATGCTTTGATCATGCCCCAATTTGAATTTTGTGACATAATTTGGTCTAATTCCTCTCTCGGTCTCCTTGATAGACTTACCAAATTGCATAACAGAATGGCAAGGATGATCTTTGGGGCCCATCCGCGAACTCACATTTGTGATTTATTTTCCGTTCTAAAATGGAAAGATCTCTTTTCCAGACGGCATTTCCATCGAACGTGTGAAGTATTTAAATGTGTTAATTGTATTTCTCCCCCATATTTAAGTGAACGGTTTATTAAACCTAATTATGATATAGGCACTAGATCAATGTCCACTGCCTCCCTGCAGGTAAACAGTGCTCCTCTACATAATAATAGTGGCAATAGGACTTTTCAGTACATCGGGACCACAGAATGGAATAATCTTAGAAAAGATCAACGCCAGGCTATGTCCCTCAATTCATTCCGTGCCTCGTTTAACAAAATAATTGATAGGCCTTGCAACGAAGAGGAGTAATATTGCGTTATTCAATCATATTCATATTCTAATTTGGCAAACATTACAATCTCTACTCAAATTATTATCAATCAATGTGAACATAACTCTGTCACCAGTCATCCATCCTTCTCCCGTTAAATCGTATGCAGCAGTTTCCAATAGCCTTTTCTTTTTCCTTTGTTTCTTGAAATTCAATGTTGATCTTTTATTAGATTGTATTTTTAATGTTTTTATTTGTTGTTTTAGTGTATGCCATTTTGATTTATGTATTCATTCTTTGTAAATATTGTACATATTGATTTTTATCTCAGGGCCCTCAAGGACAGCAGTTTGTTAACTGATGAGGCCACCCTGATTAAATACAACTGAAAATATGTGCGTGGATTCATTATCACCAACCAGATAATGCGAGCGGGTATAAGTTTCCCCTAAGGCTGCCCCTCGCCCTGCTGCGTATGATACCAAAATAGTGCATTTTAAAGCACTTGTCATCTTTAACAGGTCGGTCGTCTAATGTGCGAGAGTGAATCACGAGCCCCCCAAAAATATATTCCGACGTTAAAAACTGGACACGATTTTAAAAAAGAACAGGAAACGTACCATTTCAAACAATTACTGCGAGTGCAAAGGGCGAGGAGAATTTTTTGATATATACTGACCCCAGAGGGGACATGTTAGGCAGTAAGCACTGTTCAACATGTACGGTAAATCTGCTATTTTTTATATACGCATCCTGTTTTTAGATTATAGAAGCACTTACAATATCTCTTTTTCAGGTTTGAATATCCAACATTTTCGACAACCTCAGCTCGCGCTTCGCGCTTTTATTATACCAATTTCTTTATTTAATAAGCAGTGACGATCAAGATTAGAAATGGAATTACATCAACAAACAAGGTAAATACGAATTAATATGGATAATGGAGAAAGTAAAAGTGAGAAATATAGGGGGAAATCGTCTGAAAATATTTAAGATAAATGATATTAATACTTTACAAATAGCACTGTTTATGTATAGATATAATTACGACATGCTTCCTCCAGTATTCACGGATTTATTTTCATATAATAACAATTTACACTTATATCCAACAAGAACATGCAATAATATTCACTTAAATAATCCCAGGGCTACGTAACACAAAGGTTTGCGATGAATTGCACATATGAAAGAATCGCATTGATTGGTCCCTGGTCAGTATTTTAAACATAATGCGCGTGTAACATTGATATTGATTGGTCAGTTTATTTAGCGATTGATCGCTAATCTTTGTGTTACGGAGCCCTGGACACTATTTGTACATAAAACACTTAGACATCATGGACCTGATATTTGGAATGCATTGCCAGATTCACTCTAGCTGACAAGATCATTTTATTCGTTTTAAAGAACTATAAAAAAATTACTATTAAACCAATACCTAACAGATAAAAAAATTTTAACCATTGTTATCATTATTTTAATTAGACATTGAATTTTATCTAGAACGTGTATAAATTAAAAATCAAACAACAAAACGTGTTATTTTCTAAAATTCCATGCGAAGGACCAAGCATCACTGTTGCCCCCCCCCTCCCAGTCCCTCATGTACCTGCACGTTTAATGACAGTAGACATTAATTATTTTGGCTATTTTCCAGGGTTGTTACGTTTTCAAGCTTTGCTTTTGTGACGACCCTTGCAACCATCCTATTTATTGTGTAACAGGAAATACCACTTAATGATTTTCATTTATGTAATATATGTTTGAGGATTTATATATAAAACTATTGTTCATTATCTTGATGTCAAGTTTCAGATATGTATTTTCTTGTCCAGAATTTTGTTATAAAAAATGTTGCAAAAACCAATAAATGAAATGAAATAGGGAAAACATAAAAAAATAACTTTATTTTTAGGTCATCTTGCTCCCTATCAAAACACCCTGCAACGCCCATGATTATACTAATGAAAAGGAAAAAAAATATCTTAAAAATGGAATGAGGAAGGGAGAGTGATGTGCTTGATTATCGTTATTGTTATACTTCAACGAGATAAAAGGTATTTCATTTCATCGTTCATCGGACCACATTAACGGTGTTTTAATTACGACATGATATAAGATGATGAAGAAATACTACCATTCTAATCATAGAGCAAAAAATGGAAGAGGCATATACTTATTATAGGCATAGGAAAGGCTGGAAAACAAACCCTTTCATTATTGATTAGTGCGATGTATTACTTTGTATATCCAGCCCTCGAAGGATGGATCTCGTTTAGTGGTCTCGAGGAAAGTGGTTTCTTTTATGATCGAATAATAGAAAACTAATCAATACTGAAGACTTCTGTTTATCCAAGATGGCGGGGATAAGATGGCATCGTTTCGTTTGTTTACTTTGGTTAGCTCTTCTGTTTGATAGATCATATCAACAGGTAATCTTCATACTCTTCATTTTTCGTGGATCATTATCAGTATTCTCTGTTTCATTTCTTTTCATTTCATTTCAATTGATCACGTCACACCCACTCCAGCCTACTGGCTATTCTTCAGCGAGTCCGTGATGACTATTACGTGTCTTAGTCTTTCACGATTTAGTTTTCACAAGAAAACTGCCAACACCAATTTTGCAAGCTAGCAGATTTTTATTTATTGAGAGTTAACTTTTACGAACTAAGGTTTTTGTTTTTACGTATGAGACTTGTGCAATGTGCAGGATTATAGAATTTGTTTGGGTAATCCAAGATACTGGACTCTAAAAATGGAATCAGACAATCATTATGCCGCTGCAAGCAAATTTGAATAATGAGTTATTCATTTCAGAGTACAAATCCCTTTGGTTGATTTCTAAATTGTCTTCAAATTATTTTCCTTTAAGTAAAGTGATCTTTTGAGAAACACGTACACTGGGTAATTCACCTCAAACAGCTTAAACAGCTTAAGAAAAAATTGTATGCTATAGGAAAAATTCATATCTACCCTGGAATCATATTCATTAGAATGTAAGCAAGGGGTGAGTTACCTTGTTATATGTAGTACGGTAATTGGCATGATGAGGCATTTCACGAGGCCTTTCATGAGAGGTGCTGTTGTTTTTAGGCAGGAAAATTTGTCTTTGTTGGGGATTCATTCATTAATTTTTGACATTTTTCACATGACCCAATCTGTATACAGAGGCAAGATTGGGCCAACGCAGTTCAGAGGACTGAATATTTTGGTCTAGGTTTGTGTATATTAGCTTCTTTGTTTACTGTTCAACATCAGTTTGGATCCCCTAATCTTTCCTCCTCCTCCTCCTCCTCCTAATCCTATACATTTCCTCTTTCCCCCTCAATACAGTGTGTTGGTCCAGAAGGGCCACCAGGTCCTCCTGGCTCCGAGGGCAACCAGGGATCAGGGACAAACGATAATTGGTATGATGTAATGGGATCTACTAGAAACTGGAGACAGTGTACATTCAATTGGGCAGATGGTCGGGACAGTGGTACCGTCTACGTAAGTGCACCGATAGATGATTCCTAAAATTTGATTTTCTTTATGCATTGTAAAGGGAAGAATTTCACAAATGTCAATTTCATCATACTCAAGTGTCGTATTTAGGCGATAACAGTTTGCTTCACAAAAGAAAATATTTTAAAACCGGAGGTGCTTTGTCGGCACTCTTCAAAGGTTCTAACAAAGCCAATCTTACACTTCAAAAAATTCATTTTGACTCAACTTTATTTTGCATATTTAGAATCGAAGTACTGACATAAAGATTTCGTGTGCAGAATGACGAGTTCATTCGTGGCCCATTTTTAATACATTAAAAAAATACATTAATACATTTTTTTAATACATTAAAAAAAATACATTAAATTAAGTACCGATTTAGCACTTTTTTTTAATGAACTAGTTTTAACTTTGAAAAAATGATCTTATTAATGGAAATAAGGAACGTCGAAAAAGGCGTATGTTTTGTATTGTTGGTAAAATATATAAATTTCTACTTTAAGCATAATAGATTACCGCAACGCTGACACATAGACAGAAGTGTTAACAAGGCCCTATTTGACAAGCAAAGAAAAATAAAAACTCAAGGGTTATTTTGGTCCCGAAAATTTTGATAAACAAAGAAAAAAGGGTTTCACTACAAAATATAGACCCTAAGTCATTTCGGTTACATTTATCATTTTTTTTAACACCTACCATAATTTCGGAAGGGGGGGGGGGTGCTGCCTATGGAGAATAATACATGCAACTCCCCCACGCACCTCGCTCCCCAGGGCCATGAGTGTTAAGCAAAGACGTTGGTATTAAGTGTAGACATGCATTGTGAGGATACCACCCTGCAACATGATAACGATTGTAAAATGCAAAACTGTCAACAAATGTTTCTTTCCTTGAAACAACATGTAATATATCTCCAGGAATATTGATTGTTTCCAATGTGACTAATTCAATATTATTTTTATCATCATGTTTGGGGAAAAATAACATTCTATCTTTTGCCTTTTTATCTTAATTGAATCTACTCCTATTTTTTTAATGATTTGAAATAACGCCTAAAACACATTTTATGTCAATATAGTTAGCATATTTGAACAGAATTCTTCTTGTTGTGCCCTTTCTCAGACGTGTTCATTTACAAAGCAATCTTCAACGTCATCCTTGTATGCGGCTTTCAGTGGTACAACACGACTTTATGGTTGCCATGGTTGCTGTTGTCGATGGTACTTGACGTTCAATGGCGCTGAATGTAATTCACCCCAAGTCATTGACGGAACCGTCTATATGGCACATTACAGTGGTGCCGATCTTCACCGACATCGTACAATAGCAGGTGAGATATGGGGTGATATGATCATAGCGAGTGGATGCAACATTTCCTATGCGTGAAATATGAGTGTCTCCAGTAATGACATTTGGGGATTTCGAATTCATTGTATTTCTACTTAGGTCAAGTAGATTGTTGAAAGTGTATTGCCTTTAAATATTACGTTGTTTTAGCGCAGACAGCGAAGGATTGTAAAGCAACGGATGGCATTACTTTTTGTTATATGAATTTATCAAGTATTATTAAATGTTTAATTAAATACGAAAGAGCACGGTTCAAGTTTTATATCAATCGTTTACAAAGAGTGATTTAGGAAATACATCTCTATGTGAAACTTTCCTTTGTGAGAAAGATGGACAGCTAATTTAAGGGGCAAAATACAAAATGTTATAATTTCTCTTCCCCTCCCCCTACCTCAGGAATATGTACGAACATCGCAGCCGGTAGCGTAACGGTTGCCCTGGTGGTGGGAGCATGCAGTGGATATGGGTACCACGACTGTTACACTGGTTGGAATGCAATATCAAGGATCATCATAGAAGAATTACCTGCCTCTCCTTACAGTTAAACAGATAGTGATTATAAATTATACTCTGACATGTCAATACTTTATCTTTTTTAAACAAAACATCTATCGGGTCGAGAACACGCAATTTTTTTTTCTGCGATGTGAATTTGGATAGGAATGACGTCTTATGGCTTTGTTACGAGTCAATGTGACTCTTTTTCGTTTAACTTTGCCTTATCATTTAGTCGACTCCAAGTTTATTCAAAACACTTTTAGGAATGAAATATACACGGGATTGATTTGATTTCCTGCTGACATTTTCGATTTCTTAATTCGGACACTTTCTTATAATGATTTTCAGTACAGAGTAATAACCACCACCAAAAAATAAAAATAAATAAATAAAATAACCAAGGTATATACGAGATCCAGATCCATCCCTTAAAGTGTTTTCTATATATTTTTTTCATTTGAAGAATATTCAATACTTATAGGGTGCCCTTTCAGCAAAAGCTGGTATTAAAAGGGGCCCCAAAAGCATAAAAATGAAACAAGTATATACAAATGAAAAAAAAATGTACAAAATAATCGTACAGTATTCTCCACATTTTTACATGTTATAAATCATGGTTTAATCCAGATTTTGAGAGAAATTAAAAGTACATCAATATGTATAATTCCAACACCTTTACAATATCTGGTACGCAACAGCTGTCATGGTTATCTTTTAGCACTATTCGAATTTAAACTCTTCAATTGGTTCTTGAAGTATGAAAGGATATCTGCGGAACATAAAAACGTCCTTTCTGAAATTTGTGTTTTATGAGATCCTCCAATGAAGGTAACTTTTGACAAAATTACAACGAAGTTATAAAATCCTTGTAATTGCATTATTTTTTTTGTTGACTTCAGTTTAGTGTTAAAAAATGAAATTTTGAATCATCATTCGACAGGTTACATGAATTAATTTTTTTTTACATGTTCCATTTCCCACTTTGAATGGTTCGACCCAACATTTGAAATGTTGGATTCAGCTGAATGCAAGGTTGGCTATAACATTTAGAAAAGATTGTCCCTCCTCCAACCTTTCAAATTTTGTTTTAACATGTCATTCTTTAAAATCGTTATTTCGACACGTACAAAACAATAATTTGTACAATAAAAAAGTTAAACATTGCACAAAAATATACATTAATGACCTTCTGGAAAAAAATATGTAAAAACAGCATTAATATACATCGTTATCATAGTATTACGTTAAGGATTTGTCATCACGGTTATGTTTAGATTTAGATTTATTTATTTCCGTCCAACAAAAGAGACAAAATATAATCGAAGTAACAGTACATATTCAAAATAATACAAACAGTTCAATGCCATTTGATAACAAAATAATTTTGAAGATAAATTCATTGAAGAGGGACTATTTTGTTGTTTATATTGAAACATATTATATGTAAATATTGTTAAATTGTCATATTCTGCCAAATAAAGTTATCCTTCAAAATATGACCTTTGCTAACGTTTCCGTACTTTTTCCTTGTCTTGTCGCTATACATGTAGCTATATTGTATATAAGCCTCACAGTAATGTAATAATATATTACTGAACTTTTGCAAAATGGAAAACCATGAAAAGTGACTAAAAACTGACCATTTGCGCGATTTGGGCTCCCTAGTCAAACTCGACTGTAAGTCCCGTAGGTCTAATCGATTAAATACTTTTTAAAGAGATGTCAGAATAAAGCATCAATAGTTAAATCGAAATGCAAATAAATCGAAAGCGCAAGGAGAAGAAAATCAATCGTTTGAATTCGAAGATACGTTGAGTTGGGTTTGTGGTCTTGATATTTTCACATATGATCTATGCTTCTTCAAAATGGCGACAACAGCTTTGTGGTGTATACTTGGAATTCTCTTCTTCGTCCTGTTCGATAAATCAGCTGAACAGGTAAATATTTCAAATACTACTTTTATCAATTTATTACCATTCATGTATGTTCAACATTGAACTTACTTTACTTTCTCTCCTCCCATCTCCTTTACTCTGTTCCTGTTTCTCTTTTCATCTGCACATCGTAATGATTAAGTCTTGAGTGTGTAGTGCACGAAAATGAAAAAAGGAAAGAATAAGAAAGGAACAAAGAGGAGATAGAAAATAGAGAGAACAGTAATGTCAGACACTACTTCCCATTAAGTCAACTTGAAATTTGTGGCTTTTATTTAAGCTTGACTTTCCATCTTACTTGTTCATCTCATTTCTTCGTTCATGTTCGCCGCTCTTTCTCTTCAATTAGTGCGTTGGACCCGAGGGTCTCCCAGGACCAGAAGGAGATGAAGGATCGCAGGGATCAGGAACAAATGATAACTGGTATGACGTCATGAATGCTAACCGGAACTGGAGACAGTGCACATTCACTTCAGCAAGTGGAAGTGATAGTGGAACCATCTATGTAAGTAATCAGATATACCGGTATTGGAAGACAATTATCTTATTTGCAGAATTACTTGACTGCAGTAATGCAATGAGTTGATGGTCTCTCAATAGGCGATACTATATGAAAAAGCGACGCAGACCTTAATGCTGAAAAAAGGCTTACGCTATAGTACAGTATATAGGCATCCTTATTTCAACATACCAGGCACAATTAGTGTCTACATTGACTATCCATTATACCATTATAGTGTTTTTAATATTGGTATAAATTTCAAGGGTCATGGTGGGTTATGTCTGCATCTTAAATCTATTAGGCCATCTGTGAAGGATCCTGAGAAAGATGTAATCAAAACGCGAAGGGGACTAAAAACCGGTTGCCCCTGTCAACATAATTTGGGGCAAATCGTACTTTACCACCCCCAAAAAATGGACAGGACAGAAGAAGAAGAAGAAGGGGGAGGAGGAGGAGGGAAGAGGAGGAGTGCCACCGGTGTATGGGGAAATTGAGTCATTTAACTCTCTGATACGCCTACCATTCGATTAAGAAAAAAGACGTCACGATATAACGGGTCTCCTTGCACCCCCCCCCCTCCGTCCCCTATATATCAAAATCTCTTGGGGTCGATTTACGGGAAAATATTAGGTTCTGATTCTCTTTCATTAATGACAAACGCAAATAGAATAGAGAAAACAGTATTTTCTTTCACTTCATATATTATTTTGATATGTTCTTTCTAAAGACATGTGGTTTCACCAAGAACTCGGCAACCTCTGCTCTCTACGTTGCGTTCAGTGGAACGACGAGGCTCTACGGATGTCATGGATGCTGCTGTCGGTGGTATTTGACGTTTAACGGAGCTGAATGTAGTTCACCTCAAGTCATTGACGGGACCGTTTACATGGCTCATTACAGCGGTGCTGATCTTCATCGACATCGTACGATATCGGGTAGGAGGATTTTTAAAAAGACTAGATATTCTGAATGTTGTATAGGAAATGCTCTTCTAGTTTCCAAAATAAAAAAAAGGCTCCGTGAATATACACCTCGGCATTGCAATTGACAGGCGATGAATGACCGATGATCAACCCCCCCCCCAAAAAAAAAAAATGACATCGACAACAATGACGACAGAATCAGGGACCGCAGAAGAGCATTTTTTCCATGATCAGCTCGCACTTTTTTGCATGGTCAGCACCCCCCCCCCCCCTCTTTCACTCTGAAAACCGTTCTGCCGTCCCTGAGAATGTCATGTTTATTCCGAAGAGGATGACTATTACGATAATGGCATCGTTTATAGCGATTAGTTATAATGGTTAGAGTTTATTGTAATCAGTTTCATTTTTCAGTATATTTCAGTTCAAATATGATCATAGTTACAAAATGCCTCGCAAAATGCTCATAGAATGGGTGATAATGTTGCTATCTTCTTCTTCCTCTTAGGAATCTGTGAAAACATAGCTGCAGGTTCAATAACAGTCGGTCTCAATGTTGGTGCTTGCAGTGGGTATGGATACTTTGACTGTTACACAGGATGGAATGCCGTTTCAAGGATAATCATAGAGGAATTACCAGCATCTCCATATTCCTAAATTACAACCTGGATCAACTTTACGACAATAATGAAAAAGGACGTAATTTCCGCTCTTGTAAACCAATTTTAAGCAGGAAACAATGGAGCAATTATTTTGAGAGGGAATGACTTTTTGATTTGTCCATTATTTGAAGATAATATGCGAGAAAGCGAAAGAGACCGAATGAAGAAATCAATGATTTGTAATAGTTAATTTTGTAATTTATTTTTTTTTGTCTAAATCAAAACACGTTAAAAGAAAATATATGAAAGTTAAGAGGTCAGAAAGAAAGATAGAATGATTTGACAAACATAAACAGCCTAAGCTATTTTTCATGGGGTGGGGGTACACGCCAGTATATAGTTCCATGAGATTTAGGAATCTGGGGTGGTATTCTGAGGTCATTTTATCTTTAAAATATTTTATTTTATCTCTTAAAATGAAATTGGTATTCTGAGATGACATTTTATCTCTCAGATAAAATTTACAATTTTATCTTGCGTATAAATTTTATCTTGCGTAACTTTTAATGATACGCAACAAAACAGTGCCTGCGTAGACAAAGGCATCGCGTATCTGGGTATTGCAACGCAGATGATGTGCTTGCGCCCAAGATAGTTTGAAGAAAAAAATAAAATAGACTTAAAAGAGGGTAGGGGCTATTTTATCTCCGCGACGTTGATTTCACCAAGGTGAATTAACCCCAAATCTTGACATGAAAATGAAGAAAAATTATATATTTATTAAGAATAACACCTTAACGTTATTCCTGTACAATAAGAAAGTATTTCATAAGACTTGTCTTTACTAATATTGTCTTTGAAATGATGCTTGAAAAGATGCGATACAGACCTCGAAAAAAGATGAGAGCATTGTCCTTTTTGTTAAAAAGAAATCTCTGTAAAGACGCGCGAGCGTATAGTGCAAGCGTATTTGAAGTCAAAAATTAACGCAATCTCACTCCTTTGCCACACCTCCTTGTGGAATGGATTTCCATTGGTTGACTGACACGAAAGAGCTATAAAAGCGCTTTTTTACTAATTGGATATTGATTAAAAAGTAGGTGTGTCTTTACAGAGATAAAATGAAGATAAAATGGTTCTCAGAATACCAATTTGGAGATATTTTAAGGGCATTTTATATCACTGATTTTAACGGAGATAAAATATTTTATTTTATCTGAGATAAAATGGATCTCAGAATACCACCCCAGGGGCGGTATTCTGAGGTCATTTTATCTTTAAAATATTTTATTTTATCTCTTAAAATGTAATTGGTATTCTGAGATGACATTTTATCTCTGAGATAAAATTTACAATTTTATCTTGCGTACAAATTTCATCTTGCGTAACTATAGATGATACGCAACAGAACAGTGCCTGCGTAGACATACCCATCGCGTATCTGGGTATTGCAACGCGGATGATATGCTTGCGCCCAAGTTACTTTGAAGAAAAAAATAAAATAAACTTAAAAGAGGGTAGGGGCTATTTTATCTCCGCGACGTTGATTTCACCGATATTTCTAGGTGAATTAACCCCACATGTTGACATGAAAATGAAGAAAAATTATATATTTATTGAGAATAACACCTTAACGTTATTTCTGTACAATCAGAAATTATTTCATAAGACTTGTCTTGACTAATATTGTCTTTGAAATGATGCTTGAAAAGATGCGATAGAGACTTCGAAAAAAGATGAGAGTATTGTCCTTTTTGTTAAAAGAAATCTCTGTAAGCGTATAGTGCAAGCGTATTTGAAGTAAAAAAATTGACGCAATCTAGCCCCTTTGCCACAACTCCTGGCAGAATGGATTTCAATTGGTTGAGTGACACGAGAGAGCTATAAAAGCGCGTTTCTAATTGGATATTGATTAAAAAGTAGGTGTGTCTTACAGAGATAAAATGAAGATAAAATTGTTCTCATTTTAAGGGTATTTCATCTCACGGATTTTAACGGAGATAAAATATTTTATTTTATCCGAGATAATATGGATCTCAGAATACCACCCCATGACATTAAAAAATGTTCATATACGCACAACCTATCATTGTTTCAAGAAATAGTGTGAAATCTAAAAATGTTGTAAATTATATTTTTCAGCAGATTTCAATGGGGGCTTTTCTGTCAATTTGCTTGTTCATATCTTATTCCACAAACTTGGTTGTATATTTTTAACAATCAATTAATGTGTATTAATTCAGCTCAACTTGAGTTCGACTTCCCCTCTACAAATGAGATTGCTGATTATAGTACAGAAAAGATACCGAGTGTGAGATGGAGTAATTTCCAGTGTTTACTAAGAAAAACCATATAAATCAAATAGGTGTGATAAGGCTTACCTATATACGTTACGTCCATGCATTGTGAAACCATACACTATTAAAAAGGTTGGGCAAAACAGGCAAAAATTTTAACCATCACCAGGCAACATACTGTCCACCCAACTATTTTTTTTAATCTGTCCAATTGGGTAATAAAACTAATAATTGGGTAATGAATTTGCTCTGCAATGGGATAAAAATTAGTAAGAACATATATTTTTTACCAAACATCTTAAAGTTTGTTACTATAGTATTTTTTACCAACATATACCCAACATAGTGGACAGTATGTTGCCCAACATTTTAAGTGTGTATTGGTAGGGGGTCCTAAAGCTGCGCGGGTCCTAAAGCTACGCACCACTCATCGCGCATGCAGTTTTCAATCATATGGCAAATGCGCACTCTGTGTGTGGAACTGTGACTGCAGAGCTAGAGTGATGAACAATTCCTATTATTTTTTTTCTACAGAGGCTGCAGTAAATCTCTAAATGCAGAGAATACCAACAACTGTTAGGAAGTTTGGAGTTATATTCGCTTTAATTTCATTTTATCCTATAATAATTTGAATATATTTTAGAAATTGAGGCACAGGAAATACTATTTTTTTTGCATGATAAATCGAGTGCGTAGCTTTAAGACCCCTTCTACATCGGGCGGCGAAATCAAGAGGTGTTCGAAAAACACGACGGGATTTTCGTATTAGTGAGTTTTGTGATATTTTCTACTTGGTTAATGATCTTTAGAATGTTTGCCACAAATTAGTGAAATATAATTTCTTGAAATATTAAAATTGGGACAATTTTTATTGTTTGAAAACAACGTGCGTTTTTTTTACAGTGAATAGCTAGAAAGTCATAACGAGTACTCATCGGCATGATCAAAATGCCAATGCACTATTTTATGGGAGTATATAAATGCATGTCTTTAAAGAAAGATATTGCAATCGCATCAAAGCCCCGTCTATATGCAATTATCTTGATTTATTTCTGTAAAACATATGAAAAAGTTGTTGATTGAAATTAATTTAAATATGACTACGATTTCTTTATCACAAAATTCAGATCAACTTTCATTTCTGATAATTTTTAATCAGCATCACTGCATGATTTTCAATTCCGGGGCATATATAGTTTTAATGAATAATGTTATCATAACTATCAATTTTAATTCTCAATATGGACAACCTTACCTTCTACTCATTTAATATTAAGATAATTTTAAGTCCAGTGCTTTCAGTGTTATTTATTTTTGTATCATTATCTCCAATGGTTGAAATACTTTAGCTGCTCTGTAAAGTTGAACTGTAACGATATTCTGAAAAATTGACAATGTATGAAAGTCTTAGCAGTTTCAGTAGATAATTAATGCTTTTGTACAAAGGTAATTATATATTTTATAAAACTGAAAACTCAATTATATATTTTTGTAAATTGTATGTATATTCCTTACCTGGTAAAACTGTTAGAAGTGGGAATCAGAGAAAAGAGAAAGTGAATTTTTGGAGAGTCATAGTTAAGAAATAGGATGAAAGAGACAGATAGCCCCCCCCCAAAAAAAAAAAACGGTCAAAGACAGATAGAGACATAAATCATAGAAAAAGAGGGAGAGAAAAGAGTAAAAGGAGGAGGGTGGAATAGTGCATGAGAATAGAATCGAGAATGAAAATGACAGGAGAGTAAAAAAAACAAGTGGAATGCCTCTGGCCGTCTCACCTGCATCACGCGGTTCAATATAGCAGCAGTGCTGACTTTGAATACTACTCTAACTCGCACAAGATGTTCAGTGATACATGGTTACTCTTATGTCCACTTTTTATGAACGAGACCAATAAACTTACAGAGATATGATGGTTATTCAACAAAAAACCCCAACATGGCCAAAGTTCATTGACCTTACATGACCTTTGACCTTGATCATGTGACCTGAAACTCGCACAGGATGTTCAGTGATACTTGATTACTCTTATGTACAAGTTTCATGAATCAGATCCATAAACTTTCAAAGTTTTGATGGTAATTCAACAGATATACCCAATTCGGCCAAAGTTCATTGACCTTTGACCTTGGTCATGTGACCTGAAACGCGCACAGGATATTCAGTGATATTTGATTACTCATATGTCCAAGTTTAATGAACTAGACTAATAAACTTTCAAAGTTATGATGGTAATTCAACAGATACCCCCGATTCAGCCAAAGTTCATTGACTCTAAATGACCTTTGACCTTAACCATGAGAACTGAAACTTGCACAAAATATTCAGTGATGCTTGATTACTATTATGTTCAAGTTTCATGAATCAGATCCATAAACTTTTAAAGTTATGATGGGAATTCAACAGATATCTCCATTTCGGCCAAAGTTCATTGACCCTAAATGACCTTAGACCTTAGTCATGTGACGTGAAACTCATGCAGGATGTTCAGAGATACTTGATTAACCTTATGTGTAAAATTCATGAACTAGGTCCATATATTTCCTAAGTTATGATGACATTTCATAAACTTAACCTCAGGTTAAGATTTCGATGTTGATTCCTCCAACATGGTCTAAGTTCATTGACCCTAAATGACCTTTGACCTTGGTCATGTGACATGAAACTCTAATAGGATGTTCAGTAATACTTGATTAACCTTATGGCCAAGTTTCATGAACTAGGTCCATATACTTTCTAAGTTATGATGTCATTTCAAAAACTTAACCTCAGGTTAAGATTTGATGTTGACGCCGCCGCCGCCGCCGTCGGAAAAGCGGCGCCTATAGTCTCACTCTGCTTCGCAGGTGAGACAAAAACGAATAATGGTAAAAGGGAACTATAATGTACGATTTAAACACGTTTCCAAAGATTTCAATTGATTTTCAATTTCAATTTATTTGCTCATAAAAAACCATACAAAAACATGTATTCACAAATTAAAAAACAACAAAGAGAAATAAACATTGGATTGAATATGAGAGGGACAACAAGAAAGGAACAAGACTTGTGATTAGCTGACCCTATACAGTGCGTATCAAAAAAAAGTTTACACTTTGATAAAGCCCTGGGAATTAAAAAATATACAACATGTGGGTAATTTTTCCACATAAAATCTTAGGTTTGGGTCTCATCTATCCAATGAATGTAAAAGTTTTGAGAGAATATTACACTTGAGTGAGCATTGTCCATATTTGCAAAGCTCGCAGAAATCTGTTTGCGCAGAAATGCTAGTTTTCACGCTGTGTCAAGGGGAAAAGGCGAAATCAAATTTACCCTGCGAAACATTTCTCATACATTTCCCCTGCAATTTTAGTCAATTTGAATAAAACAGATACATTCAAGTATTTTGTAACAATTTTGTTGAAATTTCAACATTTAGTAAGCACAACCTTTACCTTTTTGTGCCAGCTGAATCTGAGGACATAACTAAATCTGAACAAAAGTTTTTATCAGACATCTTTAGCACTTTTTCACTAAGTTTTCATCATTTGAAGTGGGTTTACATTTCATTTTTTATTTAATACTTGTTTCTCCACACCTTTTCCAAGCTTGCCAATGATTAACAAATTGAAAATCAAGCCTAAGCAATTTCATGTAAATCACAGCTCAATGTAAAGCAAATGTCGTCACGATGGCCTCGGTGTGTGGGGTAGTTGGGTGGGGCGAAATGCACTCTTCGAAGTGTTTTGGGCAAGGAAACGAGTTAAAAAGGTAAAAGATATCTTCAAACCAATTTTACTAGCTAAATTCAATGTGTTCTTCATGATTAAGGTCTACTTTTATTCGCATAACTATTTCAAAGTTCTGCGCAAATCATTTTTCACTAACTTTTCAAAAGTAAGTGGTGCTCACTGAAGCGGAAATATTTTTCGACAGTTTTTTGGTCATTTGCTTAAATGGATCTGTACCAACGATAAAATGTGGAAAATCTTCAGGATATTACAAATGTATAATTTTACAGGATTTGTTATAAGTGTAAACTTTTTTTTGATACGCACTGTATTACATAATAATTATACAAAGACTTCAATAACAAAGATAAAAAAAAATCACTAAACTACAACGTAAAGGGGGGGTGCCTATAATGCCTAAATGAAATTTATAAAAACAAACTTTATGAATAACTATTTAAAATAAATTTTAAAAGATGAGAGTCTTGGCTTAGGTAGATAAAAATCATTTGCATTTCTTGTGTTGTATCCACGGAAATCACTATTGAACTTAAAGAATGTTTTGATATAATCTGGCAAGAGGTTATTGTTGCATAAATACATAAATATAAGAATTTGAAATGCATGAATATCATAAAATTTTAATACATTCAATTCAACAAATGGAGGATTCGTATGGGCAAGGTAAGGAGCATGAGACATAATTCAGATTGCACGTTTTTGTAAAATATATAATCTACAAATGTGAATGCTACTTGCACTTCCCCAGGCTAGAATACCAGGTATGGATATACAATGGCATAATACATCAGTACATCTCCTTGGGAAATGATACATTATTTCTATATTTTTGGCAAGCTTATTGCAAAGATTATCAATATGATATTTCCATGTAAACTTATTATCTATTGTTATTCGTAAAAAAGTTAAACTCATTCTTCTAAGCCTTGATGACAAAAAACAGGGTTATACGAATATAAGATTGCAAAGTTATAATGTAATTGTTCTAATTTCTTAATACACATCTGTATTTTACGAAAAGACACAAACAAGCAAATTAACATCAATACAGACACAAATCCATCATCTTTCCTTCAACACTCGTATTAATTATCCATTCTTTATGACATGGCAATCGCACCCTTCCTCTCAAATAAACCAATCAATATTACAATAACTGAATAATAGAAATCGATTGGGGCAAAACACTTTATTCTATCTTGCTTTGAGGGGGAGTTCCTGTGACGGTAGGGGTAGGTGTACCAGGTGTCCGTTGGTAAAAAATGAAAGCTGGTGCGGAGAGGAGAACAGACAATTTTTGAGGGGTGTCACTCT
This sequence comes from Lytechinus variegatus, assembly GCF_018143015.1. Lineage (NCBI taxonomy): Eukaryota > Metazoa > Echinodermata > Echinoidea > Temnopleuroida > Toxopneustidae > Lytechinus > Lytechinus variegatus. The sequence continues at coordinate 32,550,789 of NC_054742.1, forward strand.
GATATAGAATAGTGAATCTTTAAACCCTGAGAAATATTCAAAATAAAGTTCAAAACGCAAGTTTCTAATGTATGAAGATGGATGCTTCGAAAATCAAATGTAGAACTGAAATGTCTTTATTCTGGAAGCGTCGTTGTGGTGTGCGGTTCTGAATCCCTCCTTGTAATTCTCAATTTTAGACAAAACACTTTATTTTTAAGAAAATTATATATTACAATGTTAACATTTGATATGTGCCCGGATTCTAAGGTACTACCCGAATAATATTGACAAATCAATTAAAATCAAATTATTTGTAGTATGAAACATATTGCATGAAAAGATGTTAATTTATTGATAAATCTTTGTTTTCTTAAAGTATTCTTAAAGATATTGATGTACGGCACATATTAAGGGTAATCGGTTGACAACTTGCGTCCTCCTTCCAATTCTCACTAACAATGAGTCTTTTAAATCAGTTTTTATGTTTAAATTTTGATTTTTGTATTCAATTCGATGCAATTCTAACATGGGTCGCAACGAAATGGTTGAATATTGGTCATGACTTTGTATACTAACACTTCATTATATATTTCAAACATTAAAAGTAACAGCAACATTTGTAAATATGGAGATAAATAATATACACTCAAAATCTTGGGCAACATACTGTCCACACAACAATTGGTTAAAGACTGTATCCAAATTTGGGTAGTTTTCAACCAATACTGTGTAGTTTAGTTTACACCCAAAGCAGACATTATTGGTTTAAAACTACCCAAAATTGAATAAAGTTTTAACCAATAATTGTGTGGACAGTATGTTGCCTAACATTTTTAATAGTGTACTTAGTAAGGCAAGTTTTAATTTGTCAATCAAAATAAATATACGAAAGGAAATGATTAAGGGGTAAAATGTAAACAATGAAAAAAGTAAGTTGTAAAAGATCAATAAATAAAAGTTTTCCTTTCCTCATTCATCTTAATTGTCCAACTTTGTCTTATCTGAAAATTGTCACAGCATTTTTGTTGCATTATTTCATTGAGTGTATTTTTTCGATTGAAAAAAAATAATAAAAACATCAAATGCAATCAATATAGTTATTTTTATATGATTTGCCCAACAAATCTGTATTAAGCAAAAGCGCGAAACGAATACAAAAATAAATAATAATGTGACTCATAACTTCATAATTCAACTTCATATTTGAGTCATTTATTTTCACATCTCTTAAGTGCAAATAAATAATGCATAAAAAATAACATAGCTCAATTGAAAATTATAAAACGTGTTTTTTAAGAATACATAAAGCAACCACGTTTTCGTAAGGCAATATTAAAATGTATATTTTTATTTTTTAGTAGTTGTTCTGCACATTGAAGGGAATGTAGTGACAGTGAGATAGATAAGCAGGAAAAAGGGGTCGCAGCAATAGGTAAGGTAGAACAAAAGAGATAAAGAAATAGGAGGAGAGGGAGGGAGAGAGGAGGGAGAGAGAGAGAAAGGAGGGATGCGTGAGAATGTAGAGAATGGTAAGATTATAAGGAGAAGCAGCATAAACACAGTCAAATATGTTAGAGGGGGGGGGGGGTAAGATTAAAGTAAATACACAAAATGGGTGTTTGCTCGAGAGGTTCCTATTCTTCGATTTGGAGAATGGTCGTAGTATTGATATTCATTCATATTCCTGCAGTAAAGACGAGCCACCCCACGACGATAATCAATACAGCTGTACCCAGACACAACAAAGATCTGGCTCAAAAACACCCATAATGTACCATTCGAAAGAACGAAATAATATCAATCGGTTTGGAGTCGGTTTCGTTAATGTGACTGTAGTACACAAAGAAAGTTTTGAGCCTCAAGCAAGAAGGAGCAGGAGGGTGTTCCTAAACCGTCATCTAGCCTCCTAATAGCGATGGGAGTTATTCAAAGCCCATCCTTATTTCAGATGTCAGGGATTTGACATTGAGAGTCCGACTTTGTGAATTATTTCCGTTCTGTTTCATCTTCATCATCAAACGCTTTATGGATATCTCCATCTTAATTGGATTGTTATTAATGGAATAAACACAATGGCATCAAACAGAAGGATATTGATCACCTTTTCTTCATTAATTATCATTCTCCATTTGACGAGGAAAGCTGATGGTTGGGGAGCTGTGAGTTTCAATGATATTTCTGATTGACTGGATGACAATAAGATGTACTAAATAAAATGGACATTAATATCCTCTCTGTAAAAAAAAGACATTAAAAACTTCTCTGTAAAAATTAATAAAATATAATCCAGTTTTCATTCAATCATTTTTTTTTTCTTTAATATCCTTTCATAAAAAAAGGAAATAAACATCGGCTATCGTTGAAGTGACAACTTGCCCTATTTTACACACAAAAAAAGAGAAGAAAATAACACCAACTTCCCCCGCTCTAATTTGTGTTTTAAAAGGGACTTATTCTGAAAATAAAGGACAGAAAGTTTATCTATGTACATTTTGTATTTAATTCGGATAACATTAATAATAAGAAAAAAGATAAGAAATAAAAAAATATACATTGTTGAGAAATATATCATCCACTCGTTATCCTTATGTAGAAAAAAAAATAATATCCATGGTAGACAAACGGATACTAATTGGTTTACCAAAGACTGCCAAGTTCGAAGTACCATGGTTTTCTCAATAAGTCATCATTATGATTAAGAATAACCGGGTATGACAAAAATCAATGAATCAATGATATCATCCTTATGCATCCCTTGACAAATCACCGGAATTAATGTTTGTTTCCTGTGCTTATGTTTTTTGACAGTCTTGTTCTCAGGGGCCACCGGGATCCCCTGGGCCTTCAGGACCACCAGGACCTGCAGGTAGTCCAGGTGATGGTGAACTCTTAGAATATAACAACTGGAAACAGTGTGCCTGGTACTCCGCTAATGGCAATGACTATGACACTATTTATGTGAGTATAGCTATAGTGTTTCATGATTAAGTCTACTAATTACACATAATGAAAATTGAATTTTTGTTTTCAAACATTCTTTTTTAACAATTCAATATTGCAGCATCACTGTATATCATAAATGAGCTGCCTTGCTGCTATGAAGATTTGCATCATCATCATCATGTAATTTCCTCATAATCATGGCATATTCCTCTTACTATAGACAACGAACTTGAAAGAATTCGAGTAAAAAGAAATGTAACTAAACGATGAAGAATTACTTTTAGATTCATCTTGAAAAAAAAATTAATCGCCTTTCCATAGTCTAGTAGTATAACCTTTATTTTCCCCGATCGGCCGCTCGAATATGATTTTTGCCGGGATTTTTTGTTTCTTTGAAGGGGTAGTCCTAATGGTCACTTTTTAGCTTTATTCTTATGAAACATAAAAGTATAATACCATAACCCTTATTTATATAATGCGAGCGCGAAGCGAGAGCTAATTTTTTGGGAAGTCTTATGTACTTTTTCCTAAAATTTTGAACATTCTGGGAAATGTTTGTCTTCCTGAAAAAAAGATGTGTATGCAAGTTAATAATTACTACGAACGTAAAGAGTGAGCAGAAATGAAGTGATGGAAAAGGTACTGTTAAATTCTTGCTTGCAATTAGCCATGAAGACGTTACACATTTTTAAAAATCAAATAATGCGAGCGCGAAGCGCGAGCCGAAATTTTTTGACATTTTTACCTAAGGAATGAAATTCTTAGCACATTTTGTTTAACAGAATAGGTATATAATTAAACATGCGAGCACGAAGCGTGAGCAAAAAATTTCGAGATTTAGACCTACTGAACAAGACACTCTATTCAATTAGTTTTGTAAATCATGAAAAGGATGAGTAAGTGGGGATCTTCCTTACATTAATAATGTGAGCGCAGAGCGCGAGCAGAAAATTTTTGTATACGTTTTGAACTTCTCGAAATTGTACCTGTTATGGACTGCTTGCATTTAGCCATGAAGACGTTACATTTTTCAACATTCAAATATTGCGAGCGCGATGCACGAGCTGAAAAAATTTGACCTTTTTTTACCTGAATAATGGAAATGCTAAGCACTTTTTGTAATCTTGGAAGGACTCTAAGTATATAAACTAAACTTTATTGATGCGAGCACGAAGCGCGAGCGGAAAAATTCTGGACACTCTATTCATGTTTTGTAAATCATGAAAAGGATAAGTTATTTATCCGCGAGCAGACACTTTTTGATATTGTGATCTGAAACTGGATAATGATTTAAATAGAGAACAATCTGCGTATCTGAATTAACGTGTGTTTTAGATTTCGACCTAGAATTTGGGTATTCTAAGTACCTTTCTTATGAAAATCAATAAAGCGAGCGCAAAGCGCGAGCTAAAAATATATGATATTCTGATCTAACAAAGGGTTAATTTAAGCTCTGTATTGCAAACACTTTGTGGGAAAATTGTGAATCGTGATGGATGACAGTTAAAAAAGAGCTAGTGTATTTTATTATTATTACTTTGAGTTTTTACATAGGACCGGGACATTCTATAAGGGCATTATGTCATCATAAGAAAATGATGACTATCTTCCTATTTCTCTTCCTAAGCATGAGAGCGCGAAATCTGTTAATATTATGGCCTGAAAACTGGACATTTAAAGCGCTTTTGTAATTATGCATAAAATGCATGATATCTATCAATGCGAGCGGAAATAGCGAGCCGAAATTTTTGATAAACTGTCATCAAAGTAGTTTGATATAGAATCAATATTGGGATATACATGATTCACTAATCAAAATGCTAGCGTCCAGCGCTAGCTGATACGTTTTGACAATCTGACCTGAATAGGGAACTTTTTGAGAACTTTATGGAATACAGGAAAATAATAGGTACCTGACAAATTTTGCGAGCGCGCAGCGCAAGTAGAAAATGAATATATTCAGACCACAACACAGACATTTTTATAGAACATTTTTTTAAAATTAATTTGTAAATCAAACAAAATAATGAAAGTTCAATTTCCCAGATGAAATATGTTTTGTATATTAACTTCAAAGTTTGATATTTCAAGCTCCATATTGAGCAAGATATGCATATCCCCTAAAGAACAATAAGAGCGCGAAGCGCGAGCGAAAATTTTATATCCTAACAAAAAGATTTTTCAAAAAATTATTTTCAAAGTCTTCCCCTCATGTTTATTTATTCAATCATGTTCCTCCTCTTATGTTTGCCTTTCTTCTTTTCTCCTCTCTTTTCCCTTCCTTTTCTTTTTTCCTTTCTTTTTCCCTTTTTTCTTTTTTTGGGCTCCGCCAATGGGGGGGGAGGGGGGGCGGGCCCCTCGGGCCCCCCTGGATCCGCCTATGCAATGAGTTAAAAAGGAAGTAGTACGAGAAAAGATCAAAGATCTCGTCAAGTCGACGTGGTCGTGATGAGAAAATCAAAAACTCCGATCTCACCAAGTTGACTTCGTTGGCACAACATGACGATGAGAAGCCAACCTACCAAAAACAAGGTGATAGGACAAAACCCAAAAAGACCATGAATGTAGTGGCGTGGCCCTGCATGGGTAGCGGGATGCTTTTTCTTTGAGGGTGCAGAAATGTTTACAAGGAAAATGACCTATATTTTGAAGTACAGGGCTATTTTGGGGAGGGTATCAGATTTATCGAGACCGAAATAGCCATAATTTTATTGGTGAAAACTCACCTTTTTTGGCTTGTCAAATCAAAATCAGCAGCTCCAGTAAAAATATCGTTGCCAGGGCCCTGTGCAATGGATGAGGTCAGGTTTCTAGTCTCCCGGGATTCTTTGAACTTTAACACATTTTTTGTCCTAAATTATCTCGTCATCAATGCTTTGTTAAGTCTCCTGGCATATCTGGCTATCAATTATCTGATGATATCCTGTCGTTCCATAACATTTCATTTCATCACGTCTTTCAAACTTACAGACCTGTACTTTCACGAAGAGACAGAGTGACTCAGCTCTCTGGGTCTACTATGGTGGAAACATTCGTCTTTATGGATGTAGTGGATGCTGTAAAAGATGGTACTTTACTTTCAATGATAATGAATGTTCACCTACACCTATTGATGGTATAGTCTACCAAGCCAATACATACTACATGAACCTGCACAGGCACAGGAGCATTTCAGGTAAAAACCATTATTAGTAACCCCAACATGACTAATAGGTTCGTGGACTGATGCATCTAATATCTCTTTTTTTGTGATTGAGTAAGCAACAATTGTCAATGTCCTTTTTTCTTTTTAGAAAAAAATCATTGGGACCATAATTGTAAATAGAGTGATAATTGATTTATTGAATTCTTACTGTAAAGAGAAAATGGGTGTACATCATGAGTATTGTGAGTTGTTGAATTACACGATCTCTTGAAAGGTTGACTAAAAGTCCATGCGATGCATTTTCTTTACTTTTTTAAGGAAACGTCACTGAACCATTGCCAGTTTGTGATCTACATTTCCATTGAATATAAATTGTCATATTTCTAAAAAGCATTTCCTTTTAAATACTATTTTCATAGTCATAAATACCAGTTACCATAATTACCTTTTCTAAAAAACAAACACATTTTTCCAATATTCTAATACAACAATAACAATATCCATAGATATGCTGTACTGCCAACACGAAAGAATCAAGCTAATAATCAATAATCACAATGTTTACTTTTGTTTCCTGACCCTCATTTAAGCTCATTTATTGTTCAAATTATATACGATCAAAAAGCGGTCCTTCAAAGTAACAACTACTCATTTCGCTGTTTTCATCATTGTTAATTCATACCATTTTGAACATATTTGTAGACCAATGTTAAGATCATATTGAATAACATATCCAAAGAAAATGTCAACTAATATGTTGTTGCTTTAATTTCATCTACCAGTGCAACGTAGTGATTCTATTGTAAGACATCCATTTATTTAACAATTTCAATCCAAACTTAGGATACTGTCACACGGTCGGAGCTGGATCAGTCAATGTGAAATTTTTGGTAGGAGACTGCCCGGGATATGGGAACTACGATGCATACACAGGATGGAACAGCGCATCACGAATCATCATCAAAGAGGTCCCTAAATCATCGTATGGATACTAGTTTGATCAATAAAATTTGACAATGAGCTCGAAGAAATTGAACAACAGTGTTACAACTACCGAAAGCCATATCGTGTCCCCATCATGGTTTCTTTTCAGCCTGTTATAGATGTAAAATGTGGAAAGATTGTGCTCCAACATGCTACTTCTCAACTTATTGTACATATGAAATCCGGAAGGTTTTAAAACTGACAATATCGCGGATCACTAGATTGCATGACCGATGACAATTTTGTTTCTTAATTCCGAATTAATGCATTTCGAAATCACAAATTGTTTCTCGACGTCCGTAGCATAATGAATCCACAGGAAAACTTACTACAAAGCTAGGAAATATCAAAGTTCCTGATCATCCCACCGCTGCCACTGTTTTGGCAGTACGCGTTCGTAGAACGGATGGATAACGAACTTTCAATATATTTAGTCAAATTTTCAATTTACAAACAGAACTGTAAATTTGCCATTGCGTTAAAAGCGATATTCAATTAATATCAATGATATCTACTTAAGATGTGGACACACTGATTGGTGATTTTCTTGTTAATCCGACGTTGATAGGGTTGACTTTTTTCATAATTACGAGAGTTATGACTCATTCTGATATTATCAGATTGTCAGATTTATTTCAAAACTTCTAGGAAATTATTATCGTGAATAGATTTTAGATTACATTGATTAGTTTTCAATCTTTTCATCGTTATTGCAAATAAAGCGCTAGTTCTTTTTGGTTATTAACTCGTTCTTACCTCTTTTCGGTTGTTCCGTTACACCTGTTGTTGACTATTAGTAGTATACAGATTTTATTTAATCATTCTTATTTTATGAATCACTTTATAGAATTGAAGAACAAACAAGGTTTTCAAAAATAAATGGGGATAGAGAGAGAGAGAGAGAGCAAGAAGGGGTGGAAGGCGGGGGAAGAGAGAGAGAGGGGGGGGGGGGGGGATGAGTGAGGGAAGAGAAGGGAGGGGGGACATTGGAAAATAAGTATAATTGCATGAAGGGTAAAAAAGGGTATTACAGTCGATCTACTGGGAAAATCATGGACAAACCCAAATTCTATTCCTGAAAATGTATGTATGAAAATAAATGAGCATACAAAGAAGAAAAAAAACATAAGCAGATATTAAGGCAATGAAAAGGGGCTGAATGCATTCCAAGTGAGTTAATTTACCGCGGTGTTCTTTTGTGTGTGTGTGCTATTTTAGAACTTGAAAAAGGTTTGATCAATATTCTTTATTTCTCAACTTTTTGGATGTACCCCACGCAAGGATGGTAATAAGCTAACCATTGAATAAATCGATAATGATTAGACAATTTTGGGTACGTTTTATCTCCTGACACATCTTCAAGGACGGGGATTAGTGACGTTTCCATAAAATTATAAAATTCTTTTTTTCATTTAGTTGACTAATGTTTCAACCCTCGTATTTATTAATCTTTATCACCGTGAGCTATTCCGTCAAAACCTCGGTGTTCATTTTGGAGTATCAAATGGATTAAGATCATTGGCGGCGGAAGCCAAAAATTTTAGGAGGGGACAACCAAAAAAATTTTGACAAGCAAAAAAAAAAAAAGGTTCTCCACCCAAAAATTTTAGGGGGGACGTAGTAAAAAAAATTGACAAGCAAAAAAAAAAAAAAAAAAAAAGGTCATCAACAACAAATTTAGGGGGGGACCGTCCCCCCCTCCTCAAATTTAGGGGGGGGTGACACGTCCCCCCGTCCCCCCCGCTTCCGCCGCCTATGATTAAGATGCGATTTATCGTAAGGAAAATGGTATTCTTGTCGTCTGTTTGGCTGCCCTATTTTCTTCTTGGAATTGTCCATGTTGATGCTTGGGGAGCGGTGAGTTTCATTCACAGAAATTTTTATATTATTTGTTATTTTTTCTAATCCGCTCGTTGATAATCCATCTTTAATGGATGTCGATAGACTTACATTCAGAGACACAAGTTCTATGCGGATAAAAACATGGTGTTCTATAATTTAAACAATTGAAGAAAATTGTTTGACAACTCCTGTCAACACAATGAGTGAATTGAAAATTATTAAATCATGTGCATCATAAAAAAAAAATCAAGCAATATAAAACTCATCATTTGTACATTATTTATAAAGGACGTTTTATGGCCAGAGTTTCAGTAATGCTTTGTCGCCCGATTTCATGACTATTATTCACTTAAATGCTTGATTACAAAGGACACTTATCAACTTTTCGTCAGTCTTGTTCTCATGGACCACCTGGGCCTCCAGGACCATCAGGACCTGCAAGTAGTCCTGGTGATAGTGAACTGCTAGAATATAACAACTGGAAACAGTGTGCCTGATACTCCGCTAATGGCAATGACTATGACACTATCTATGTGAGTATTACTTAAAGTGCTATTTGTGATAACAATGACGACGATGACGGCGGAGATGATGATAACAATGAGTAATAGATTAATGTTGTTGGAACAAATTTAAACGCCAAAAAAAAATTCAATCTGTATTCCTGTAGTTAGAAAATATCAAGTAATATTTGAGTTGATTTGTGATAAAATTAGATTGACAAAGGTATACCAAGGTAATAATAATAATGATAATATGCAATTTTTTATATAGCGCTTAATACAAATGTTTCTAAGCGCTGCATACTATTAACCCGGCTTAAGCACGGCTACCCTGATCGGGCACATCAAGCATTCAAGGAATTCTTTCCTACCTGGTACCCATTAACTACACCTGGGTCGAGAGTGGCTAATGTAGATAAACGCCTTGCCAAAGGACGCTATACTGCTGTGATGGGATTTGAACCCCGGACCTTCTGGTTCACAGTCCGGAGACTTATCCACTGAGCCACAGCACCTCTACATAGGTAGATCATAGGACAGTGTGGAGTCGGACTCATTGGAGTGTAACATAAAAGCTAATCTTTGCCTTTTGACACCTTATACCACCTTAAATGTATGGATTTATACGTTGTGATATATCTCTTCATTCTCTAAATAATTATGACATAATTTTGTATTCATTATTCCTGACACACATGGGCCCCATCCACCTTGATGGCAAATATTTTATTTTGATTTTCCACATTTCATCTAAACTTACAGACCTGTACTTTTACGAAGAGAAACAGTGACTCTGCTCTCTGGGTCTACTACGGTGGAAACCTTCGTCTTTATGGATGTAGTGGATGCTGTAAAAGATGGTATTTTACTTTCAATGATAATGAATGTTCACCTACACCTATTGATGGTATAGTCTACCAAGCCAATACATACTTCATGAACCTGCACAGGCACGGAAGTATTTCAGGTAAATATAATCACAATGGTAAATACCCTTCACATGTGTCGTGAATTTTCTTATTGAATATGGTTTCAGCACGTTCATTCAATTTTTTAAGGAAAAATATAATGGTACCTAAAATTGATATACAATTTCTATAATCTCTGGGACCTGTTGATTATGACATCGATTTTTTTCCATCACGGTATCACTTTGTTATTCGAAAGCAATGATATTCAAGCCAAAATTCAGGACGTGTAACTTCTTACACTCGAAGAACCATGATGGATAAAAGAGTATTTTTATTCACAAAAACAAAATGATCATTGCATCAGTCCTTACAAAATCAATATCAAGCAGATCTAGGAAAGTGTGAATAAACTCTGTGTGTGTTTTTTTTTAAACATTTCTTGTGTATACTTAAACCGAGCTTTAAATCATCACTGTAAATCACATTTTGAATTTTCACTATTTCAACATTACTCCAGTATTATACGTTGCTGACAAATTCAATGTTGGTGATTCGCGTCCGGGATGCATGGGAACTAAGATTCTTACACAGGATGGAACAGCGAATCACGAATCATCATCAAGGAGGTCCCAAATTCAATACCAGCCTGATGGGAGCAGTGTTGTCGGTATTGTTATGTCACTCACCATGGACTTGTGAACTTACACCGTGATCTAGACGATCACCAAGGTTCAGAAACCATGTACGTGACGTGATCTATTTTGGAGGGATAGCATTCATCCCACCGCTACCACCATAATAGTTGCAGGGTGACGTTGGAAACCACACCACGATCTTTGGATATCAGATCAACTAATAATGCAGAATTAGAAGGTAATCTTCTTGTTGTTATGTCAATACAAATGAGATTCATTCAAACATTATGCGTATGCTTATTATTGTGTTTTAAAAGTAAAAGGAATGACGAAAGTATTGATTATTCCCAATCATCCGTTTTCCTTGCAACAGTTTGTGAGAACGCAAGAATGAAATTTCCATGACTAGGTTCCTGTCAACGATTCTTCATTCATATGTCCTCATACTTTGAATATGGTTATCGTGTTGATGGTCTTCAGCAGTGTGTTCACTAATTCTTGACCATTATATTACATAACCTTGATTGTATTCAATAAATATTTCGTTACCTTTACAAAATATCCGGAATTTTCAAATGATGTATTGTTATCAAAATGAGATATGTATGATGATTACATGCATACTAGCATTATTTGTGTTTCACACATTATGTTGTCAAATGAAATATGAACAGGGGTGGCATCGAGGTATTTGGATTTTGGAAAAGATGACCTAGATTCAACGTCACCTGTTTTCTTAATAATTGATGACCAAGGTGATAATAGCGTTGAATGACCCAGACGCTTTTATATACCTCTTACCCCTCCCTATTCTTCTACTTTCCCCCTTTTTAACAACTTTAATAGTCAAAGGGGCGCTCGTATTGAATTGAATATTATCTTTAGGTAACCTCTCCTCCTATAAAAATATTAATAGATATCTTAACAGAGAGCCACTTAATAGAATTCTTTAACAAGAATGTCGTAATCTTTTCAATAGTTTTAACATAATTCTGATTTTAATTTTGACAAAAATTGAATTAAATGCCCCTTTGACAAGTATAATGTATTTTCTACGTTAATTTTAATCGATTTTTTTTACAGTGTACTGCCGCCCCAGGTGAGCCTTAATCTAGGAATACATAATTGTACGGTAAACTTTATTACTGCGCGATCGTTTCTATTATTGAAAATATCATATCCCCTTATATACATAATTATATTTGGAAGTAAAACTAACTCTTGAGGTTATAAAGGTTTCTGTCGATGGTGTCGACAGATTAACGCTGCCTTTACTTGATGACGAAACAACGTTAACAAAGTATTGTATTGATCCGCCTACATTCGTAATTCCGAAGGTTCCGATATTCCGAAGTTTCGTTATTCCGAAGGTTCGTAATTCCGAAGGTTCGTTAATCCGAAAACGAAATGAGGTTCATTAGTCCGAAAACGAAGTGAGGTTCGTTAATCCGAAAACGAATTGAGGTTCGTAATTCCGATGGTTCGTTAGTCCGAAAACAAAAATATGATTAACGAACCTTATTTCGTTTTCAGACTACCGAACCTTCGGAACAATGATACTTATTTCGTTTTCGGATTAACGAACCTTCGGAACATCGAACCTTATTTCGTTTTTGGAATAACGAACCTTCAGAATAACGCCACAAATGTTCGGATTAACGAACCCTTTTACGTTTACGGAAAACGAACATCGAGGTATAGGCAATTTACGTGTTTCGGAATTACGAACCTTTGGAATAAAGAACCTTCGGAATTACGAAGTGTAACCGTATTGATCATCCTTGCCAAATTGTTGCGTCCATGTATGTTAGACAGTATACATCCTTCATCGTTAAGAAATCTACGGCTAAATTTATTGATTTGTATATCTGCACAATAGTACAGAGCCTTCTGTATAGTGAATCCATAGATAAGAGTATAGTGTGAGTAGATGTCCATTCCAGTGAAGAATGAATAACTAGCAACGAAAATACGGAATTCTTGGGTTTGAGCTATGTGAATAAAACTCATTAGGATATATTGTACAGGATAAAAGTCTGCAAAACACAATGGAATCCTGTAAATATCTAGAGAAATCTTCAGGATCTTCAATAATGTTCTTCTTGATGATACTGACGTATGGCGTCATGACTGTGAACGGCTGGGGAGCGGTAAGGTTTAAAGACGTGATAGGATATTGATTCTGATTCCACATTATTTAAGAATCACAGATACGATTGTTGATCCAAAATATTCTGAAGTGACAATATGAATATAAACTTACGATATAATTTACATTTGCTTTGATTTCATTTCATCGTTCAGCTCTATAATATTCACTGATTAAAAAGCCCTTTTCGACACAAAGGCTAAAGTATGTATTCGATTGTCAGATTATATTATTCTGCCGTAATAGGCCCTATACTTTTGGCTTCCTATTTCAGAATAATAAAAAGTCTTGAAAGTTTCTGTACTTGGAAGAATGTTCACTAAGGAAAATGATGGCTAAAATCAGCTAAATGGGATTTCAAAGAAATCGTATGAACACGAGACGTGTACTTTATGACTAAGAATATTTTGTAACCACTTCTTCCTCTTCGAATCCAGAATATTTTTGTATAAAGGTTAAACACTTTTTTTTATTCCACATTGAAAAAACGTTTTGATCAAAACTGTCCTTCCTCGTCTCCAAATAATTCAATTCAAAACAATTTAAGGTTTATTATGGCATGGGTCGCAGCCCATCGGCTGAATTAGTCGTGTATACATTAAAGAATCATATGATATTTAAAACATTATAATCATCATCGTAAATGCTGACACAGGAATAAAGGTAAGATTGATTAGGCAACAGCAAACAATTACATGAAAAAAATCGAGGGAGGGTCAAAAATTAATAAAAGAAATAAAGAACGGGTTATAAAAGTACATGCTCATGTTGCTAAATAAAGAGGTTTTGGAAAAGGTCATTGGTTTAAGATAAAAGTGGTATTTTCCTTTTTCATAGCAAAAATAATATTGCTAGGATTTGTGATTTAGCTTTAAAGGGAGTAGAGCTCATATTGATAGGTGTCTCTATAATTTGTATTCCAGACATGTTCTCAGGGACCACCGGGACCACCTGGGCCTCCAGGACCATCAGGACCTGCAGGTAGTCCAGGCGATGGTGAAATGCTAGAATATAACAACTGGAAACAGTGTGCCTGGTACTCGGCTAACGGAAATGATTATGACACTATTTACGTGAGTAGAATCGTTAGAGTACTCTTGGTAATTTTGAACAGTTGAAGGTGGAAAGTTGAAGTAGTAGTTGTAGTTGTAGTAGTAGTCGGGGGGGGGGGTAGAAGTAGTAGCACCAGCATTGTATTATTAATATTATTATTCTTATTATCATTATCATTGTTGTTGTTGTTAATATTATTACTATTATCATTTTATTATTATTAATGTTATAATAATTATTATCGTTATTATCATTATACATGTATTATTACTATTATCTTTATCATGATTATTCTCACCACTAATGATTATTATTATTTTTATCATTGTCGATGTTGTTGTTTTGTTATTTTATTTATGCTTTTCAACTCAAAAGACAAGATTATTAATATAACGCACAATCAAGGCAGGTATAATTTTGTGTAATTTAAATAAAAAAATGATACCAGATTTTAAAGATACCTAATACGGATATTCAAACATATAAAGACAAATGATAAAATACAATTATTTTCTTTCTTGATTTCGGTGTGGTATCACTTGCAGACCTGTACTTTTACAAAGAGAAAAAGTGACTCTGCTCTCTGGGTCTACTATGGAGGCAACCTTCGTCTTTATGGATGTAGTGGATGCTGTAAAAGATGGTATTTTACTTTCAATGATAATGAATGTTCACCTACACCTATTGATGGTATAGTCTACCAAACAAACACGAACAACATGAATCTTCACAGACATCGAAGCATTTCTGGTAAGAGTAAAGTCATGCAGGAACAGGCAGACAGATGTTGTCTTTTATGGTCATTGCCCCGCCCCGAAAAACTTCCATGACAGAGAGAAAACCTATTTAAAAAATATAAAAATAAAAAAAGAAAGTAAAATGAAAGGGCAAAGGGTGAAATATGAGATTTCTTTCTTGATATTATGTTGAATCCTGTCACAAAATTAGCCTTTTGCTCCCTCGCGCCTATTCATGGAAGAAAAAAATCAAGGTACGTAATATTATGCCACCATTTTTGCTCATTATGCCACCAAAGATTTGTATCAAAGATATTCTTCTGACGGTCAGTCACATAGTCAAGGATTGGAATCCTTTCGCAAAACTTATATCGTTTTGCATGAAATTAATCTGCACTTTCCTCACTCGATCCTGTACAGGTGAATGTAATCCTGACAATATTTTTTAATGGGTGATGGTATAAATTATGGAGAAGACATGTGAGTGTCGTATTTGATGTGTTTCAAGTAGGCCCTGATAATGTACAACAACAAATTCAAGAAAAAGACGATTATATCATAATGACATCGATTATAGTAATGCTTTTGTCTTTATAAACTTAGGATACTGTCACACGGTCGGAGCTGGATCAGTCAATGTGAAATTTTTGGTAGGAGACTGCCCGGGATTTGGGAACTACGATGCATACACAGGGTGGAACAGCGCATCACGAATCATCATCAAAGAGGTCCCTAAATCATCGTATGGATACTAGTTTGATTAATAAAGTTTGACAATGAACTCGCAGAAATGGAAGAGCAACATTACTGCTGGTTTTAATTGACCAAAGTCAGATTAGATTAGATCGTGTGTTCCCAACAAGTTTCTTTTCAGCCCATTGTAGGATATAAAATCTGGAAAGATTATTCGGATCGTGTGCTCCCAAAATATATTTTTTTTTATTTAACAGCTTCATTATCACAGACCCCCACCTACCAAGACCGATGACAAGAAGATAACTTTTTGTTTTTAATTTTCTGATTTGCTATTCGGAAACATGATTCGTTTCTCGATATGTCGAAGGACAATAGCTACATGATTGGGGTACGAACCCATATTGATGCATCTCGTCTATTTGGAATGTTGAATCCACAGAAAAACTTACTATTTCTGACAATTAACCTGAGGAAATAGGTTCGAAAAAAGCTACCTATGAATGATAATTTATGGTCAAATTGATAATTTTCAAAAAATTATTAATTTGTCATTCAGATAATAGTTTTGATATCTACTTCAGATATGGACAAATTGTTTGGTGATTTTCTGGTTAAATCTGAGGTTGACGTGGTTGGTGTTTTTTTTTCTTCATAATTACATGTTGAGTTATGACTCATTCTGATATTATCGGATTGTTAGATTTCTTTTATTTCAAAACTTTCAGGAAGTTATTTTGTTATTCTAAAAAAATTGTAGATTACATTGATTGTGTTTCAATCATTCTTTTCATCGTTATAGTAAATATATCATTGTTGGTAATTCATTCGTTCTTAATTCTTTCTAGGTATCTCGTTACGTCTGCATGTCTGTTATTGGTAGTATACAGATTTTGTTCAATCACTTCATAAGATTAAAGAATAAACAAATTGTTGTCATTATTCATGTTATTGTTAAGGCGTGAAATAATCCGTTTATGTAAGTTTATAACGTCAAAAACCCAAGTTTATGCCTGAAGGGTTAAACATGTGAATGTAAAGATTCTGATACATTCTAATAAGACCAAAATAAATGGGGACAGAGAGAGAAAGAGAGCGAGGGGGTCAGGTGGGAGGAAAAAAGAGAGGGGAGAAAAGAGGGGAAGGGTTGGGGAAGAGAGGAGAGAGACACTGGAAAATATGGTCTTATGCATACAAGGTGGGAAAAGGAATATCACTTTGATCTATACTGTGAAAATCATAGGCGAACTTCAATTGTAAACCGGAAAATGTATGCATGACAATAAATAAACACTCAGAAAAGAACAAGAACCTAAGCAAATGGTCAGATGCATAAAGAGTGGCAATTGACTCAAGCACAAGTAATTGCTAGCCAAGGAAAAGATCATGCCTAAGCGATTGCTTTATTTCGTATGCATAAATCCCTTTACTTGCAGTAGGAAAGCAGCTGCTAACGTCACACTGTGCAAACGCGACTCGCAGAACAAAGGTGGGACTCGAGTGCAAATGTGTGGTATAGTGCAAAATACTGCATCTCTCATGTAACATCTTTTCCGTAGATGTGATGTCAAACGTTTCCTTTGATTTGTTTCTATTATTTCTAATAAATGCATATAGTTAGCGTTATGTTTGCACTCACTTTGGAAGAATGTATGTACATGTGTAAATCTTTAGGTTCTATCTCAGTTGCATAAACATGATTATAAATCGCAAAAGCCCTGATCAAGCAAACACGGAGCTTGTAAAAAAAAAACTACAAGCAAATGCTTAAACCATGGAGGTAGAATGCTTTAAGTATAGTGTCTGCACATTGGAGTGCTGAATTATAATGATTCAAGTTTTAGTAGAAAATCAGCACTTGGAAGTGCTAGTCACTATATAAACTCTTTAAAGGGATGGTCCGGGATGAAAATATTTGTATATGAATAAATAGCGTAAAAATCACACAGCAAAATACTGAAAATTCATCAAAATCGGATAGCAAATAGTGAAGTTATTGAATTTTAAAGTGAAGTAATATTTTGTGAAAACAGTGATATGCACATCGTCATGAATATTCATTAGGTGGGCTGATGATGTCACATCCCCACCTTCCCTTTTCTTATGTTATTATATGAAATGATTCATTATTTCATACATATGTTAATGAAATAAGTTGCAGCAATGATTATCTATTGCACTTGATCAATTTTCGATCCAATATCTTAAGATTTTGAAGAAAAAAATGAATGAACCTAATCTCATATGATAAAATACAAAAGAACAAATGGGGGTATTACATCATCAATTTGGTCATTGAATATTCATGAAGACAAGCCTAGAACTATTTCACCGGAATAGTGAAAAATTTAAAATGTCATAACTTTATTATTCCTTGTCCGATTTTGATTAAATTGTCAGTGTTTTGTTTGTCAGATTTTCTCTATCTGTTCAAATAATATTATCCTCAGCCTGGAGTATCCCTTTAAATGCTGAATAAGCACCTCATTTTTTTTCATAGTGGGCCAATATATTTTGAAGTAAAAAAAGTAACTCTGGCGATTATAAAGTTTTTTTTTATTTGATGGTGTCTAGAGATTACCGTTGTCTTTATTTAAACCCTGATGACGATACTTGCTCTGAGTATATTGATTATTTTTGCCAAATTGGTGCATTCATGTACATCACTTACTTTATTGATTTAAGTCGTATATCTGCCCAATAATACAGAACCTTATGACATAATAGACAAGAGTATGGAGTGAGTAGACATCTATTCCCGGGGAGTTATGCTTGGAGTTATTAGTAACAAACTTACGAAAATACAAACTTCTCGGGTTTGAGATATGTGGATATAACTCACTGGGAAATTTTGTAAAGGAGAAAAGTTTGCAAAACACAATGGAATCCTGTAAATATCTAGAGAAATCTCCAGGATCTTCAATGATGTTCTTATTGATGGTATTGACGTATGGCGTCATGACTGTGAACGGCTGGGGAGCGGTAAGGCTTTAGACAGGATAGATTCTCATTCACATTGCTTCATTTAAGAATTTTTAGACAATTGTACGTCCAATATATTCTGAAGTGACAATATGAATATAAACTACGAAATACATTTTATTTGATCTTATTTCATTGCTCAGCTCTAATATTTACTGTAAACAAAAACTGAGTTATTCGACACAGATGCTAAAGTATGCATTCGACTGTAAAATTATTCTACCATAATAGACTCTATACATTTGGCTTTATCTTTCAGAATAATGGAAAATCTAGAATATAGTTTATCAAATCGAAAATATGTTTAATGAGGCATATGAAAAATGAAAGTAAAATGAGCTATTCAGGTTTTCTTATAAATCGTATAACCATGAACCCCTTTGTGATTTATGACTTAAAACTTGATCCTCTTGGAATCCAGATTATTTTGTATAAACTTCAAACATTTTAAGCATTTTGTTGATACCATATTGAAGAAGTGTATGTTTATAAAAATTATCCTTCCTCGTCTCCAAATAATTTAATCCAATTCAATCTAGTTCAATCTAAATTTTATTAAAGCATGAGTCGTATAGCCCAACGACTGAATTGGTCATGTATGAACTAATAAATCGACTCATAAAACAAAAATTATCTACATTAGATTCTGGAGTAAGAATATGCAATTAACGAAATAAAATCACTAAAGAAGCAGCAATGAATTATATATGAAAATCAGAATAAAGGAGGGGTCGAAATTGAAAAATAGAAATAATGATCAGAGGTCCTACAAAGCTTAGCAAGGATCAAAGAACCATTTATTAATATTGATCGCATTGACTATAATGTACGATCAATCGTAAAAATTCAGCGTACGATTAATCGCTAATCTTTGTGTACGGGACCCAGATTATGAAAGTCACAAAAAAAGTTTGGAAAAGCTTTAACAATATATGGATATTAAGCACTGTAAGATAAAAGTGTTTTTTCCTTATTTAAGCTTGATAATGCAAGTAATTACGATATTGCTTTATAAAGTGCATTGGGCTCATAAACTTGCCTCGTATTGATTGGCATCTCTGTAATTTGTATTCCAGACATGTTCTCAGGGACCACCGGGACCACCTGGTCCTCCAGGACCATCAGGACCTGCGGGTAGTCCAGGCGATGGGGAACTCCTTGAATATAACAACTGGAAACAGTGTGCCTGGTACTCTAATAACGGAAATGATTATGACACTATTTACGTGAGTAGAATTATTACAGCGCTCTACAGTGCGTATCAAAAAAAAGTTTACACTTTGAAAAAGCCCTGGGAATTAAAAAATATACCAGATGTGGATAATTTTTTCACATATTATGTTTGGTTTGGGTCTCATCTATCCAATAAAAGTAAAGGTTTTGACAGAATGTTACACTTGAGGGAGCACTGTCCACTTTTGTAAAACTCGCAGAAATCTGTTTGCGCAAAAATGCTCGTTTTTACGCTGTGTCAAGGGGAAAGGGCAAAATCAAACTTACCCTGCGAAACATTTCTCATACATTTCCTTTGCACTTTTAGTCGAAAGAAATAAAAAATGGACACATGCAAGCATTTTGTAACAATTTTGCCACCAAAATTGAAATTTCAACACTTAATAAGCATAACCTTTACCCTTTTTGTGCCAGCTGGATCTGAGGACATAACTAAAAATCTGAATAAAAGTTTATATCAGACATCTCCAGCATTTTTTTTTATTTTTTATCATTTTCCCTTTAATACTTGTTTCTCCACACTTTTTCCAAGCTTAACAATGATGAACAAATGAAAATCAAGCCGAAGCAATTTCATGTAAATGACAGCTCAGTGTAAAGCAAATATCGTTGAGATAGCCTCGGTGTGTGGGGGAGTGGGATGGGGCGCAATGCTCTCTTCAAAGTGTTTTGGGCAAGGAAACAAGTTAAAAAGGGTAAAAGATGTCTTCAAATCAATTTTATTAGCTAACTTTCAAGTGTTTTTCATGATTAAGGTCTACTTTTATTCGCATAACTATTTCAAAGTTCTGCGCAAATCATGTTTCATTAAATTTTCAAAAATGAGTGGTGCTCACTCAAGCGGAAATATTTTTCTACAGTTATATCGTCATTTGCTTAATTGGATCTGTACCAATGTAAAAATATGGAAAAATCCTCAGAATATTACAAATGTATAATTTTACAGGATTTTTTCCGAAGTGTAAACTTTTTTTTGATACGCACTGTATAGGTGATTGTGAAGGTGGAAAGTTAGAATAGTAGTAGAAGTAGTAGTAGTAGTGGTAGTAGTAGTAGTAGTAGTAGTAGTAGTAGTAGTAGTAGTAGTAGTAGTAGTAGTAGTAGTAGTGGTGGTGGTAGTGGCAGTGGCAGTGGTAGTAGTAGTGGTATAGTGGTAGTGGTGGTAGAAGTAGTAGTAGTAGTGGTTGTGGTAGTAGTAGTAGTAGTAGGAGTAGTAGTAGAAGTAGTAGTAGTAGTAGTAGTAGTAGTAGTAGTAGTAGTAGTAGTAGTAGTAGTAGTAGTAGTAGTAGTAGTAGTAGTAGTAGTAGTAGTAGTAGAAGTAGCAGTAGTAGTAGAAGTAGTAGTATTAACTATCTGATACTGCAAGGAATTTAGGAGTTTCTTTTGATACAAACCTCAAACCCAAGTCATTATCTCCTCTATAACTTCGGCGCATTCGCAAATACTTTGATCAAGAAAGTATCAAACTGGTGGCACATGCTCTTATTACAAGTAAGCTTGACTACTCTTCTGAGAGAACTCCACTGGTTGCCTGTACGTCAAAGAATTTCATTCAAAATTCTGTTAATTGTATATAAATCATTAATCGGTCAAGCCCCACATTACATTACAGAATTACTCAAACTTTAAACCCAATCACACAGTCGAAGCCTGCGAAGTTCCACAGATACATTATTGTTTCAGATCCCATTTCACAAAACAAAAGTCACACTTGGTGATCTTGCATTTGCACTTGCTGCCCCCAAACTATGGAATAGCCTGCCATTTGATGTAAGAAGCTCTCCATCCTTGGCTCTCTTCAAATCAAAATTAAAAACACATTTCTTTTTTTTATTTAAGAAAATATGCTGTGTAGACATAAGTAAAAAGAGCTATGAACAAGCGCAGCTGAATATATCCATATAAAAGCTGCGCTATATAAATATGCTTATTATTATTATTATTATTATTATTATTAGTAGTAGTAGTAGTAGTAGTAGTAGCAGCAGCAGCAGCAGCAACAACAGTAGCAGTAGCAGCAGCATGCAGCAGCAGTAGTGGGAGTAGCAGTAATAGTCTGGTAGCAAAAGTAGTAGCAGTAGTTTAAATAGCAGGAAAAAAATAATTATAATCATTATCATTATAATCATTGTTATCATTATTGCTATATATTTTCATCATCATCATAATAATCATCATTACGAGTAATAGAAGTAGTAGTAGTAGTAGTAGTAGTAGTAGTAGTAGTAGTAGTAGTGGTAGAGTAAAACTCCCAGTCACAATCACATCTAATCATGGACACCTTATAAAATAGGCACGTAAAGCCAAATATTAAAATATATATTCAAAGTTTAAACAACCGATATTCATGCTGTGTTTTCATCTGAATAAAAATATAATGGAAGCCTATGAAGGAATATGATGCCAGATTTTAATGATACCTAATACGGATATTCAAACATAATTGATAAAGACAAGTGATAAAAT
Source organism: Lytechinus variegatus (assembly GCF_018143015.1). Taxonomy (NCBI): domain Eukaryota; kingdom Metazoa; phylum Echinodermata; class Echinoidea; order Temnopleuroida; family Toxopneustidae; genus Lytechinus; species Lytechinus variegatus. The sequence continues at coordinate 32,573,047 of NC_054742.1, forward strand.
GTAATAATTTTCTTTCTTGATTTCGGTGTGGTATCACTTGCAGACCTGTACTTTTACAAAGAGACATAGTGACTCTGCTCTCTGGGTCTACTATGGAGGCAACCTTCGTCTTTATGGATGTAGTGGATGCTGTAAAAGATGGTATTTTACTTTCAATGATAATGAATGTTCACCTACACCTATTGATGGTATAGTCTACCAAGCCAATACATACTACATGAACCTGCACAGGCACAGAAGTATTTCAGGTAAAAGTAAAGCCAGTAACTGGCGTACAAATGTTGCCATGGGGTCATTGCCCCGCCCCAAACACTTGAAAAACTTGAAAACTTTGAAAAAGAAGATTTAAAAAACGAAAATGAAAGGGTAAAGGGTTAAATATGAGATTTTGTATATGTTGAATCCTGTCACAAGATTAGGTTTTCGCTCCATCGCGCCTATTTCAAAACAAAAAATCACCGCACGTAATGCTCTACTATCGATTTTTTATATGCCATCAAAAACATTCATAGGTTCATAGGTTAGTTTCTTCTGTGAATCACATGGTCAAGGATTCGAATCCTGACGCAAAACTTGTTTCCTTTTTATAATCATGACATTAATCTAATTAATCTGGATGGGTGAATGTATTCCCGACAACAATATATTCTTTATGGGTGTTGGTATAATTATGGAAAGGATATGTGTCGTATCTGATGTGTTGCAAGTAGGCACTTAGCGTTTACACACAAAAAATTACACGAAAAAACACGATTATATCATAAATGACATCGATTATGGTAACGCTTTTGTCTTTATACATGTATGTACTCAGGATACTGTCACACGGTTGGAGCTGGATCGGTAAATGTTAAATTTTTGGTAGGAGACTGCCCGGGATATGGGAACTTTGATGCATCCACAGGATGGAACAGTGCATCACGAATCATCATCAAGGAGGTCCCTAAATCATCATATGGATACTAGCTTGATCGAAACAACTGAGCATATACAGCCTAATCAAGATGAAGTACCTAAATTCAAGGAGCATCAGTCTCAGGCATGGTTTCTGGCGGGAATGTGGACTCATCTCTTACACTCCAGTCTTTGGCATGCTTGAGGAGGTCCCAAAATTGAATTTTTTTGCTTGGACCAGAGAAATTTATGAAATAAAACCTGAATTTAAAAAAAATTAAAAGGGGTCCTAGTGATGATTGATAAAATTGCCGAAATTTGCAGTAGACATGGTAACAGATGGAGTTATTCCGTTCTTTTTATGTAACAACACGTACAATGTAAATTGAGAGGGGTGGTTAATGAAAGTCTTAATAATTTTATCAGAGATACTTAGGTGAGTGTTAAAAACTATGTCATTGCACTTGCCCTGAACATTTATTTCTTCCCATATAAAATATTAGATGGGTTGATGATGTCACACCCCCACTTTACCTTTTCTTATGTTATTACATGAAATCATAATTATTTCATCTGACATGTCTCCCTTACAACGTTGCAACAATGAATATTTAATGCATTGAATCAGTTGTCAATCCATTTTTAAAGTTCTTAGAAATTTGAATGATAAAATACAAAAGAACAAGTAGGGATATGACAACGCAGTTTTCTCATCGAATTTTCATGAAGCCGTTTCACCGAAATGATGCAAATCTTTAAAATGTCATAACTTCATTATTCCTTGTCCAATTATCATGAAATTGTCAGTGTTGCGTTTGTCTGATATTTCTTTATCTGTTCAAATCATATCGTGTTCAGCCTGGAGTACCCCTTCAAAGTGATTGAAAGAGTAGAGGTTTTTTTTTACCATCATATGATTATTTGCTGATTGAGTTTTAAATGTCGAAATTGACGAAGAGTTTCAATGAATTAACTCCGATTCGGTTATATTATGGCCAATCTCATTTTCTTTGTAAGTATTCACACTATATAATTCATGAAGCATTTTTATTCCAATATATTTACAAATAGGCCTTAAGACATTGTCGCATAACACTTTAACTTAAAACCCATTCTGCAGTCACGTGATCATAGATGTATCGATTTAAGGATTAACTATTCGTCTTCGTTTTACACGTAGTCTTCCCAACACCAAAATGTCGTATTCTTCCACGTATGATTGTGTCCCCTGCTATCACGCTCATCCCAACAATTATTATGTGGTAATAATGCACACTTAACATGTTGGGCAACAAACTGTCCACTGGGTTGGGTATGTATGATGATTATAATTGGTATATATATACATACATATATATATATATATATATATATATATACACACACACACACACACACACACACACACACATATATATATATATATATATTATATACATATATACATATATATATATATACATATTTATATATACCAATTGGGTAATAAATATATATATCTGTATATATACATTCTGGACAATTATTATCCAATTGAGCAAATTTATTACCCAGTTATTAGTTTTTATTACCCAATTTAGGCAGATTTTAACCAATAGTGTGGACAGTATTTTACCCAGGAATGGTTAAAAGTTGGGCATTGACTTGTAGGCCCTAGTGTGTGTTATATCAATATACCAAAATGGCTAATCATTATTATCGATAATGTTCATCCCAGTGCCTAGAAAGTCTTGAATGAATATAAAATTAAAAAATACTCGACAGTTCTTGATCAAATTCTTTAGTAAATAAATATCTGGATTGTTGATTTTATTGCTTACATTCTGAAATTAATTTCATATTACAAATAATGTTAGATTTGGTGTATTATTGATTAAAAGTCAGAACATATACGCCCGTGAAACAAAAGTTTGATTGTCTTTATTGTTATTTGTTTGACATCATTCATTCATTCACTTTTTTAATATTAACATAATTTTATTTTTTTCGATAATAGTATACATTTATCCCAGATCCTTGGACACGCGCATTGATCTAACTTGATATAGTCACATTGAGGAGGGGAACTATTATGATATTTTCTTTTTCATGGGTACAAGCATGATCTCATCAAATAATAACTTGTAACGTGCATGCTTTAAATTGCTTTTGGTAATCTATAACATTTTGCTTTTCTTCTCCCCCTTTTAAGGGGGGGGGGGGGGTTGGTAATGTACGTTTTGGCCCAATTTTTTCAAAGGGGGCGACTGTACACATGAGCTGTATATATTTATATTCTTTATGGATATTGATGAAATCTTGTTAACAAAAATGAAGAAATTGTGTAAAATGAAGGAAAATAAATTTTTATTTGAAATTGAAATTGAAAAAAAAAAACTATCCCCCTTCCCTTACCGTTGCTTCTGATTACATCTTTCATAGGATATACTTCACTAAATCTACACGACCATCATACCCCCAAAATTCATGCATGGTTAAATTGAACTTGATTTTTTTTAATTGTTTGTATATAAGTATATGTCACTGTGAATTAATACCACGATCTGAGGTAAAATAAAAAATATATACCGAAAGGTTAATACTATTTTAGTCACAATAAAAAAACCTATTCAGTGAAAAACTTAAATACATTCGACAATTAGCTATTATTCTACTCATATAAAGATATTTCTAGATAGTGAAAACAAAAATCGTATCACACTTGATTATAATCATGGTATTAACTTAATAAAAATCAACATGACCGTATTGTAAGAAAAAATTATTTAAGTCGAGAAACAAATACCGGTAAAAACTTGACAAAATTATTGACAGTAATTAGAGTTCTATGATCCCCTTTTCTCCAAGAAATCTGATCATAAAGTACCACAAGAGAATCAATGATAAGAATAATGAATAAAAAAAATCATATTCCATCTTCAGCTACGCTGACTTGAATAATTAAGGATAAATGTGGCGTTTTCCTTCTTCATTAATAATAATAATAATAATATTGTAATGCACAGTTGAGTATACGTAATATATGTATACCCGTAAAAAAACCTTGACACATCACAAATCCCCATGAACGGATAATCATTATATATGGCTGGAATGAGCACCTTCTCCCTAATAATTTAATAACATATCTATGTGGTGTGTCTTCACGCATGGATAATCCGTAGGTATTCTGTGTAGTGATGTATATTTTGATTTGCGCCAAAGTAAGGCATAACTGCAATGAATGAACCCCAGATGCTAAGGATGTCACCATGCTACATGTATTAGTAAACACATTTGCAAATCCCCTTTCAATGAAATTAACATGAGGATTGATAGTAAAAAGTGTTTATCAAACCATTTTGATTTGAATTACTGAAAATGTGTTTTACATGGATTTTAATGCATGACTTGTAGGATTATGACATTATTGACACCTGGATTCATTCATTGCAGCTATGCCTTACTTTGATGCAAATCAAAATTTACATCACTGCAAAGAACACATCCTGATCATCCAAACGTTAACACATAACACATAATTATAGTATCAAATTTATTTGAGAGAAAATTCTCTTTCACACCAGATACAGTATAATGACATTTTTTCCCCTTAAAGTATTTTTAACAATTTTCACAATTTTTTTCTCTTTTGTCATTTGGTATTCACCGAAAAGATATGATTAACTCCAGGAACATTTTGAATGGTATAGTTGAATTATTAAAGATAAAATGTAAGAATAAAAATGAAAAGAAAGAGAACTAAACCTTTGACCGGTAAGTTTTGAAAATATGAAAATGTTCAACTATTTCACCACTAGCATAGCTTAGTTTGCTTCTGATGTGATGTTTGTTTATTTATCAATTAATATTGAAAAATTCTTCACTAAAAACCAATAAAATATTATGAGACGCACAGAGCCCTAAAAACACAAAATGGCAAAAAATCCTTATTCGACTTAAACTGACAGTTTGACAGAGAGGGTTTCCGGACACGCCGGAGTACTTTCTTAATCAATTTTTCATCTTTAAAATAAAGTCAGTGCGAAGCCTGATAATTACCCTTTATTTTGATACTAAATGTTCACTTTGTTTGAAAAGCATAATTGAATTAAGTGACTGTAAAAAATCAGTTCTGAATACAGGTGTACCCAAACTTTTGAATGGTACTGTATATCAGTGGCGTAACTACGGGGGGGGGGGGGCATGGGGGCACGTGTCCCCCCCCCCATCGGCTGACCCAAAAAAAAGGGGAAAAGGAGAAAAAGAGGGAGAAAGGAAGAGGAACGTAGTGGGAAAGAAGAAATTATTATTCATTATAATGGTATATTACATTATAATCATGTTATATTACATAGGAAACATTTTTATCATAACTTTATGAAACATAATTTGCTCAGGGCCTATGATGTCATTGTTCCTGGTGCTCGCATTGTCAGTTTAAAGAGATATATAAACCTGTTGTACGAAAAACTCCCGTTTCAAGTCAATATACACCAAATATATTATTGTTTTATGTAGTGACATACGCTTCTTTTTTCATGACTACTTAAAATGATTGCTCCATGTTAAGGTCTTAATATGAAACATTTCCTGTCCGTAATTACGTTCGCATCAGTGGAGTGGTGAGATAATTCCTAAAATCAGTCCTTAAAATGTCCCTTTTTCTGATCTGAATATCAAAAATTTTCAGCTCGCGCTTCGCGCTCGCATCATTTGGTTAGTGAAATAATATGGTCTTAGTGAATTCCTACTAGTAAGCCTTAGAATGCCCGCTTCAGGTCTGAATTATCTAAATTTTCAGCTCGCGCTTCGCACTCGCAATATTTGATTAGTGAGATGCGTATAGTAATCATGATTAAAATGACTTCAAAAAGTGCTTCATATCTTCAGATGTAATTCTAACAAATCAGCAAGCGCTTGGCACTTTTGATGAGATATGTATACTATTAAGGGATTCCTAAAATATAGTCCTTAAGAGCTCCCTGTTTGGGGTCAAGATACAAATATTTCGGCTCGCGCTTCGCGCTCGCATTGTTTAGCGAGACAAGTACGTATCATGATTACAAAATCGATTATAATGTCCCTTTTTAGATCTGAATATCAAAAATTTTCAGCTCGCGCTTCGCGCTCGCATTATTTGATTGCTGAGATGCGTATTTTCATTCGTGATTACAATGACTATAAGTGCTTCCTTAAAATGTCTCCATTAGGTCAGTATACCTGACAACTGAGCGCGCTTCGCGCGCTCACTAAGTGACTCAAATTTTTTGCTGGTGCCCCCCCAATGCCGTGACCCACGGTACGCCACTGCTGTATATGGTACTGTACAGTACTTTTGAATGGTACTGTATATATATATATATACATCTAACATTGGTGTTGAAACAACACCGGTGTTTTCGAATCTGTCGATGTACTAATAAAAACACGTGGAATTACTGGGATAAAATGGACGATAGAAAACTATTTTGTTTAAGAAAGCTTGTGCCCCAGCCGAGCAATTTATGATCCACAAATGCCTAAACATTTTTAAAATTATTTTTTTCCAACGTCTACGTGTGTTTTGAACCGTGACTGTAAAGATAGGCATTACGTACCCAATGGGGGAGTCCCTGAGACCACATGCCATACATGTAACTTAGCAACCCGTTTCGCTGTCCTAACAAACTGTAAAAGTGAGGTCTAAGCCAAGCACAACATATCTTATGATATCTTCGGAAGGAATATCATTCTTACAGTACAAGTTTTTTTCCTTCGTAACTTAGTTAAGGCATATTTAATTTCAAGATACTCATGAATAGCGTTCGTCTTTCCATTGGATACACGACACGTGTACACTGTCCATCCGGCCATAAGACACCGTGCTAATTGATATCACAGTGGACACGTTGGCGTTTGATACATGCACATTGTTACTTGGAATAATAATTGTCTACACCAGTAAGTATGCCTAATGTTTCTTATTTTTTATAGTTAAGAGAATCTCTCAAATATGACATTTGATGTATGGCAGGGTAAACAGAGAAGATGAAAGGATAACTATTACAAATAAAAATGTCCTTAATTGTGTCAAGGAGGTTTGTTCAAACCCCCTTCTTCACACAAAGCATTTACCACCCCCACAAACAAACTATTGAGCATGTCTGCACAATATTACCTTTTATTCATAATTAGACAAAGCCAGAGTAATTAATTTACTGTCAATAATTAGTAGTATGTTCTGTAGCTGCTGCAGTATCACCTATCATGGGGGCATGGTTTTGTTAAGAAAAATACCTCACCCACCAAATAACCAATTTGACTCTGCATGACCAGTTTCAAAAGAAAGGGAATAAATATAAACGTAATACTAGTATTTGGTCATATTTGTCTTTATTTGAAAATTAAATAATGATTAACGTTTTAGTAATTGCAAGAAAAGCACTGATTACAAGGGGGGTGCATGAGAGTGTAAAAGAATGTTATCCTCATTATCCCCCTCGCTTGCGAAGACATGTTGAAATCGAAACACCGTAATGAATCATTATTGTATCATGTGTTGCTATAAACACAGGGGTATTTAATGTTATCTTGTAAATATCAAAGATCAATTCTTTTTTGCTGGGTATACAGTATGTAAATTGAAATCTCGGCGAGAGAGGCTGAAATAGATCGTTATCATTACCACCCGCCAAGTTCGTAGGAAAATTAATGTGAAATTGGTTAAGGAATACACGCATCTACATCGGTACAGTATGATGGTGATTTACCTTGAATATATACTGTTATGGTCTATTATTTGTATTTTTTCATGCATCACAAAAAAAATGCACCTGGGGAGCGTTTCATCAACATTTTTTGTCCGACAAGTTGTCAGACCTGACATCTTTCCTTGATTCTGATTGGCTGAGAGGTACTGTTACTATGGCAATTGTCCGATAAAACAGAAATTGTCGGACAAAGTCCCTTCATGAAACGCTCCCCTGACCATTGATTGCACCATTGATGAACAGGGGTCCGTTGCAGAAAGAGTTGCGTTTAAACGCAAGTCAAAATATCATTCGCAAGTCCCAAATGCGCGCTGTTGATTGGTTGAAAATCAAGCTGCGCATGATTTTTAGAGTTGCGATTGATTGCAACTCTTTCTGCAACGGGCCCCTGATGGTGCAATCAGGGGGGGGGGCATGGACCCCAACTCTTTTACGTAAAAGAAAAGAAGCGAAAGAATAGGAAAGGGAAAAGGATGAAAATACTTGAAAAAGTTATATAGCAAACTTTATTTTTTTAAAATATATATATCACGAAGGCCAATGCACCACTGGATTACTCAGTACTGTATATGGGGTTATTGCAAGGAGTTTAGGAACACAACGTATAACAAAGTATAAAGGTCAGCATGTAGGCCAACATGTTAATTTTTTCCTCAAGAAGGGAATCTATAGACTATGGCCTGTATTCTGAAGTCGGGTTTGATTTAAACTCTGGTTTTAAGTTGTGGTTAACTATGGAATGCTAGTTGTTAAATAAATCTCTAACAGTAGAGGTTCAATATATCAGCTCATTTGACTCCCAAAACATTATTAACTGCCTCGGAAGGATAAGTATGACAATTGTCTTCACCATTATATAGTTAGTGAAGAGCACAGTTAACATGAAAAGCATTCACTGTTAACAAAATTTGGAGACATTTGGCTTCCCTTAATTTTAGCACAGAGTTAGACCATGGTCTAAGTTAAACCCGACTTCAGAATACGGGCCTATGAACCTATAATTTCATCATGACTTCAGAGGTTGTAGACAAATCTAATTCCTTCTTCTTCCTTATGAAATTATGAAAATATATATTGATGTTGTACGGAAATGGGACTTATAGTTCAGGCCCTCGGATGAAACGGGGAAGCAAACTACTTTAAACATATTCTTACCGAATTAAATTATCATAGATTTTTAAATCCAGCTTTTATCTTTTGTGTGTACGTGATTTAGGACCTGATGTCAAGACCAAGGAACCGAGCGTTGACGGCTAGGTGCCGCTCTCGAAATTCAACATCGAAGGCGGATATTATTGCATCTCAGAAGCAGTATCTACGTCAATGGAATGATGTTGGACTAAAACCAGTTAAGGGTAATACAGAATACGCATTGAAACAAACAATTGTAGACCACGAGAAGGCAATCAACACCATTAAAGAAGTCAAAGATAAAGCAGTTGAGACATTGAAATTATTTTTCAAACCACTAGAGGATGCCATCTCAGATAAAAACCGAAAGAATCGTAAGAGTTTGAAGGAAAAGAAGCAAAAGATCGAAAATTACCAAAACCGATTGAAATCCTTCATCCAGCAAATAGATGAAGGGAAATATTCTTCAGACTTTGATAAAAATAAGTTTGTCGAGAGGGCAGAGCAGTTGAAGTTGGATGCAGGTCAACTAGCCATCAACGAATCTGTTATCTGTGTATCAGGGGTTGAGATCAACATGGTGCAGACGGAGGTCGACAGGTTTCAACAACAGATCCAACAGTTCCTGAAACAGTTCAATCTGTATGACATGTTCGGAGTGGAAGACACTAAGCAGGAGTTCAAAGCTCGTATCACCACTCCTCCAGAGTTATCTTCCTCTCCTGAGCAATCTATGCCTACGATATCCACTACCAACTTGGAGCTTACTCCACATCCACCCATACATGCTGCGAGAGCAAGGAGTGCCTGTTCAATTAACCGACGTTCCCAAGTGGCATCGTCTACAACCACGCTGAAATCGATAGAAACAGTGGAAGATTCCCGTTCCAGAAGATCTGACCGGTCTCCACTTCACAGATCTTTGCCATCTGATGCAACAAATGCAGTTAATGGTGGAAAGGTTAAACCAACCATTTCTGTTTCTCCTCAACAAGTGGTTGCTAACGATCATCAAAAAACGGGGAGGAGACTAGACCATCCCTACAGCGTAGATGTACTCAGCAATGGTAACAAAGTTGTTGTAGAAACAGATGCATTGAATATCATCGACAGAGATTCAAACGAGATTGTGAAGAATATAACTTTGTACAACCGTGACGAGGCCAAGGCAACTGGGTGTTGCGACCTCACCGTCTTAAAGAATGACAGTATCATTGTATGCGATTCTCAACGAAAGAAACTGCTGCTTGTAAGACCGGACTCTGACGAGTATGAAGTTTTCATGGAGTTTAAGAGAGGAACGGTTCCGCGAGCTATTGCAAATGATGGGGAAATCCTTTATATATGTCTGTTTATGGAATCGGGGGATGGTGTCTTGCAGAAGATTGACATTGGTACGAAACGTAAGGTTGGACACTTATCATTTCCAAGACCCCCAATGACTGTATCAAGTCCAAAATATGTAGCAATCAATAGTTTTCAAGAGATCCTGGTTAGTGACGCCCTGAATGGAACCATGTGGTTCGTTGATAGGGAGAGCAATGTTCACAACTTTACCAATGCCTGCATCCCTGGCCTTGCAAGGCCTACTGGAATGTGTTGGTTGAGTCCAACTCGGTTCGTTGTAGCTGTTCAGGATGTACATCATCATCGACTTCTTGTTGTTGACATTGCTGATATCAATCACATCCGTGTCATCAATACCTTCGGACGCAGAGGCAACCAACCTAACGAGTTCAACTCTCCCGAAGGAATGATCACGTATCAGGGCTATGGTCATGATCAACTCCTTGTTTGTGATTTGATGAATTCTCGACTTAACCACATTCCCCTATCTTACCTGGAAGACTCATCAATAGTTTAATGTGGCAACCAATGAGCCCATGTTTGGCAACTAGGGTGTTACTTTTACATCTTGTATCTCTGCCCAAACAGTGTGAATCATCCATTTTCTCCTTATATCAACAAATTTCTGGAAATAACTCTGATATCTATTCTGGATTTGAACTGACACATATATAATTGCAAATGTCAATGAATAATAATAATTACTTCTTATTAAGCGCTTTTTCAAAAGTTACAAAGCGATGCCTTCATCTTTCTCTCTTTATTGTTTAGTTTTGAGTTTAAGTCTATAATTTTCTGCCGTGTATTCTGGAGTTTATTGTGGTTCGTTCTGTATATATATTTTTGTATATCGTGCTTATCTTTTGGTCTATGTCAGAATGCGTTTGGACTCTGCTCATGAATTGATCGAGAAAAGACGACAATACTCATGCTATTGAAGTATAGACCCAGTTGGTCCGACCTGTCAAATAAGAATGAGTAATGACTTGATCTTATTTGTTTGTGAAGCATCGATACTGGTTTTGCGTCATGAAGCTGTCCGTAAGAATGGAATCAAAAGAGGCTTGTCATTATACTTTTAATGATAAATGTCATTAGATAAAACTGAAATAGGCCTATGCATGTATTTTGTTAACATGAACCAAAAAAAGCTTTAATTTCAATGAGGCTGTTTCAAACTAAAATTAAATAATACTTCACTTCCAAATTATCCGACTCGTACTTTGGCAATTCGTATATTCCAGAAGTTGTTCATCAAGTGTTATGTACAATTGATTACGGAAGGCTTTATGAAAAACTTTCCATGTTTAATTTCATATAAAATCGAGCGATAGATGCAGGCTTGAAAGCTCAATGTAGCGTTACTCCTCTAATAAGGCCTAGTATAGAAACATGTAAAATCTATGATGAAAAAAGGTGTATTCCAAATCTAACATCTTCCCAAAAAGAAAGAATGGCATATTTGACCATTAAAATGATAAACATCAATAGAAGTAAGATTGCAGGCGAATAATCACGTTTGTGAATAAAATTGGAGTAAATTCATTTCAGGTAGGATAACTGTTTTTTCTCGTAATATTTCATCCTTTTAGTTGCACACAAACAATTCAATTCTTGTTGTGGTGTCTGTTATGATTCTTGATATGATATATATATTTACGATGACTGTGTAATAAAGACGAATTATATTTCATTTCAGCTTCAGCTGAAAATATTTCTATTTTAGCGAATAAATGCAAATGTAATGCTTCAATGACAACAGTATAATTGCAAAAAGATATGAAGAATATTTACAACAGATATAGCCATTCAATACCAATTGGATGCCACTTATTTCAATCCTTTGCTACATTCGCATTTATTTGTTAAATGTCAGATACTTATAGTGGTACTGGGTGACACCATACAGGGCCCTGGAAACGATTTCTTTACTGGAGGGTGCTGATGTGAATTTGACAAGCCAAAAAAAAAAGTTTCACTAAAAAATTGAAGGTCATATTTGGTCCCGAGAAAAAAAGGGTTTCACTAAAACAATGAAGGTCATATTGATCGAAAAAAAATGGGGGGGGGGTCACTAAAAAATGTAGGTCATTTTGGTTACATTTATCCATTTTTTCACATCTACCAGAATTTTAGGGGGTGCTGCCTATGGAGAATAATACACGCAGCACCCCACTTCCTAGGCCCATGATACAGTATAGTGCAGATAAACATAAACATGCCACGCGAGTAAATTACAATGTAAAATCGAACAAATAAAACCTGTTTGAAATTCTATTTTTTATCCGATTTCTCTTCTAAGAAATCTGCTGAAAACTTATGTTTTCATTGTGACAAAAGAAAGGTGAGCAAAATGCATAACGGGTTTATCTACTATGGAGTTAGCAATTAAAATGACCAGTATACAGAGAAAAGATGTTATAGGATGCTCAGGCATGCAATTTGATAATTTGATATAAGATTTAAACTCTTTCCTCCGATATGGACAGAAAGTGTCTACTTTCATCTAGTCTAATGTCATTCCATCTAATAACTAGTTGGTCCAATAGCCATTTAGTCCGTCAAATTGTGCAAAATGAATGAAAATGAAATTGATATTAGACCAACTGGTTAAATGAGACGAAATGGTGATTAGACGAAGTGATGATTGGACCGAATGATTGTTAGACAAAACGTTGATGGACGGAATGGCATTAGAATAAATGAAAGTAGACCATGTGTGGACGAGTTGGTAGAAGACGAATTGACAATTTTCTTTTCATTCACAAAGTGTGTTTATCTGAAATTATGGTATCATATTGCCTTGACATTAGTAATGCATTTATACAAGTGTTTGTGTAGGGGGTGGGGAGGAGTAAGGGGCATGGGTATCAATCTGTTGTCTAGTTTGTGGTTACATTATGCTTCCGATAATAGCTTAAGATATCACGACGGGACAATGAGCGAGCGATAAAAAGGCGTTATATGATCACGAAATATATATTTTACAATCATGTATATAAACAGTATATTTAATTCTGGTGGACATTGTCCCGTATTATTTAGAGCTGCAATTAATCCGATGAATTACAAATACGTGAAACCAGCGACCCCATGCTTGTCCATCCAAAGAGTTTTCTTAATCATGTTAATATGATATACTTTGCACACATTAGATGGGCGAGGAAAATAAATATTTTTTCGGTGGTCGAAATGGGATATTTCTTCATAAAGCACGCTGCACATACATACTGAGTAATAATGCACAAATAATAAATCAATATTTCTAAATATGTTTGACTTCTGAAATAGTTGTTTGTCTACCGTCCTGTTTTATCAGATATGTTTGTACGAGATAGCAGAGGGAGCGAGGTAAAAATGGAGATTTCAGACGAACGAAAATTTAAAATTGTCCTGGTAAAAGTATCAATCAATGTTGGCTCAGTTGGTAGAGCGTCCACCTCACAACATGTAGGTCGGGAGTTCAAGCCCTGGCCGATGCGTCGTACCAAAAGACGTTTAAAAAATGCTACCCTGTTTGGCGTTCAATTCACGATTTAATATAGAGCAACGTCGATTAGGCGCTGTTCAGTGGCTGCCAGGCCCACGATCAATTAGGTAAATTGAGTTTTCGGACGATTTCTATTTCTGGCTTCTAGTTTGAACAATAAATGATGTTGTTTTTTTCAATCGCATACGTAAATATGTGATATATCCATATATTTCTCTTGTTTCGAAGTGTAGATGCGAGTTTCATGACGCACCTATTGTCAATTTCCTGTAATGTGTTTTTATTATCCTCCTCATCATCATTATCGCCTTCAGCTACTACCCCTACTACTACTACTACTACTGTTGCTACTACTACTACTACTACTACTACTACTACTACTACTACTACTACTACTACTACTACTACTACTACTACTACTACTACTACTACTACTACTACTACTACTACTACTACTACTACTACTACTACTACTACTACTACATACTACTACTACTTCTTCCTCTTCTTCTTCTACTTACGACTACTAATACTTCTAGCTGTTATCAACATTTCACGTCATTATGTCATTATATTTATCATTATTGTTATCATCACCATCATTTCCATCATCAGCACGACCATCTTCTTCTTCATCATCATCATTATATGATTCTTCTTCTTTCGTTATTACTGCTGCTTTTATCAATAATACGAATACCAATAGTGGTTTTCGAAGCGGTGTCCTGTTTATGTATGGAACATATTTCGAGGTATCGATCTGCAGACTGCACTAAACAGTTCCTTCATTTGTCGGAGATGGCAGTATCACGGTAATTTAAAACGTGATAGATTAAAATTTAAATGATAATTTAAAACGTGATAGATAGAGATACTGAATATCAAATAGCGTTTAAAAAGGGGAAGCTGGGGATGAAATCAATGCACACCTTTCTTAATACTATGGATGTATTGGTTGCTTCCATTGGCGGCGGAAGCCAGAAAATTTAGGGGGTGTCCACCTGAAATTTTGGGATGGACACAGGTAAAAAATCTGACAAGCGCCCCCAAAAAAGGTTTTGAACCTAAAATTGTATGAGTTGCTAACCAAAAATTTTTTGACAAGCAAAAAAAAAAAAGTCATCATCATTTTGACAAGCACACACACAAAAAAAAAGGTCATCAACCTAAATTTTAGGGGGGAACACACGTTTCAGGGGGGGGGGGGTTCACGTGAATTTAGGGGGGACGCAGGAAAAAAAGTTGACAAGCAAAAAAAAAATAATAAAAATAAAATAAAAAAAGGTTATCAAAACCAAATTTAGGGGGACCATCCCCCAACTAAAATTTAGGGGGGACTATGGTTGCTTCATTTTGTTTCTGTTTTGTTTATTTGTTCAAATACAGATAGTTGTACCAGAGCAGGATGCATTATGTGTGGGTGTACGTGTGTATAAGGGTGTGTGAGTTCTGTGACAGGGAAGGGGGGGAGCTGTGGGTGATGGTGAGTTTGAAGTGAGATTGTGTGAGTGTCAGGGGAGAGAGATGAGGGGGAGGGGGTATGGGGGTTAGGTGAGTGTGTAGGGACGTTTTATGATAATAATCTTCCTCTAATTAACCTTTGAAATAATCTTTTATCCCTTTTAAAATTTATTTCTTGTACAATTACTATGAGCAAAAGAGATTATTTCTATTCTATTCAGGGAAAATAGTCATCCTTTACAAAGTTTTTTTGTTTGTTATTTTGTCGATAGATATGGGGTTTTTTCTCTCTGCTTTCACATTGTTATAGAAGAGAAATTTGGCAGTTTAATTTCATTTGTAATCATTTGAAAAATATTTGTAATCTCATTGATATTGATATATTTATTTGTTTGATTGTTTATTGATTGTATACATGCAAAGAATCTTTATTTATATGAATTGTTGACTTACTGATTTGAAAGAGGAAGAAAATAGAATATTATTTTTAAAAAATAGTTATCAGAATTATTCTGCATCAAGAGATATACATTGGAGAATGAAAACATTTTGTCCCATGATTGTTGCTTATAGAATGGTCAAAGAGAGGGGTATTTTTTTAGAGTGACCGAATCGCTTTTTTTAAAAACAATCTACCAACTGCACACTGCGTATGGTTGAGTCAGCATACGCAGAATAATTCTGCATGCTTTGCTAATGTTATCTACACAGGGTTGCCAGGGAGGACACCCAGCAAATTATACTTAACTTTTAACACTTATTCTCTGAATAAAATAAAAGTTCGAACGCATGTTAAAGTATTAAATCGTTCCATCATAATGAGTCATGCACTCAGCTCCCGATAGGGGGGCAAATGGTTGACTGACTAATAATAAAAGCAAAGACGTATTCCAAGAAGGTGAAATTAGCAAAGACATTAAACATTCAGAATAGTAATACAAACATTAATAAATCACAACCATAACAGTAATATAATATATGAATCAATTCAAAACATTTCTTTTATTTCAAAGTTATAACTTTATTATCAGTGCGGCATTTACACATATTCTTATATATACAAACAATTATTGCGGTGCAAAAATAAAGAAAATATGTACAAGTGAATGCTAGTTTTACCAAAATCTAAGGCCTATATTTTTTAGTAAGACACTATATGACTGTATTTATTATATTCTCTGGAAACTTACAGGCACCTATCGGTGATACAGAATTTTCCCTTCCCACATCAAAATAACATCAATATAACTTCACAGGTCCGAATGGCAACATGCTTTAAAGGTCAAGACCATCACACAAAATTAAAGATTCAGTTGAATAAAATATAACAGAAGATAATCTTTAAGCATTATGCTGAAATTGTGATAAATTTTATAATTACATAATGAAATTGGAAAATGGTGAAGTTTTAAATTTCGCTTATTTTGATAAAACATTGATATGTACGCTTTTGGAGGTACGCAAATGAAGGAACTGATTTTTATACATTCACATTACATGTATATTTTGTATGTTATCATTCGAAACATGAAATATTTCAGAATTTCTTCAAATGATGTGTTAATTCCTAATACCTGTAGAACTTGTCAACGCTACAGTCAGCTTATCGAGAGTCAATGAAGAGCTTAATGATTACCAAAGCTATAAGGTGACAGTCATCATTTGCTCAATACATGCAGACCCAGATGCGCATCATGTTCTGTGAAAATAAGCTACATGTAAATTAAAAACTTCATTACCTTTTTTCATTATTTTAGATCGATTTTTACGATTTTTCTAAAAATATTTTCATCCATTTATTTATTTTTCTTCAAACTATGCTCAATTGAGTCAGCAGTGGAGGGGGGGGGGGGCATCTGGCCCGTGCCCACTTTTTGATAGCTTGCAATAAACAAATTTGTTTTATTCGAAAAAGTAGGTTCCTACGTGAAGACCCATCTTTATTCTGCTTGTCAAAATTTTCCTGACGTAAAATGATTAACATTCGGAAATGAAAACATTTTTAATTCATTAAATTCAAATTATTGTCATAGTGAAATCCCGCGAAATCCAACACAATTCCAGAATAGAAATGCATATATATACCTGCTCACATTCTATCCATTAATTTTGATAAGATCGACCCCAATCTATGTTGTTTTTAAGATAATGATGTTATCTTTATGATAATTTTAACTATATCATAGATCAACTGATTAAAATTATTTACATGATTAGATTCTCATTAATAAAACTGACCACATGACTCGTAAATCTAGAAGAGATTTGTTCTTTCTATTCTATAAATTTGACTAAATAAAAATATAACATACTGTAGTCAAATAGATCAGGTTCGATAAAGAGATCAAGTTGGATTAAATAAGTTATAGCGTTTCGAAGTTTTGCATTACTGTATAATCACAGCTCTTCATGCTTCATGAAATGGTGATATGAAAACATGGACGAACTATGATGCGAGAAACTTCTGACCATATTTGGGATCTTATAATGTATAGGTTTCTTGGTGCTCATCAAAATATCGAATCCTTTAACAATCTATCCTTACTTTTATATTACAAATTGTGATATCACTGAATCAAATGAGAAGCAAGATAACTTCACTTCACTAAAATGTGTGATGTCAGAATTCCTATGTTACATAGAACGAACAGCTAAATATTTTCATAATTCACGAAATTACAAAATTGAATAATGATTGCTTGCAAAAAAAGATTCAAAAGTCTAGAAAATGCCACTTATTGGGTCAGTGTGAATCACGTTATAAGTGGGGAAGATGATCCTATAATTTAATTTCAAACTACAGGTATTTCATGTTTCTGGTCCAATAATGCAATAATTCAGTAACTAACATATAATAGGGGGTAGGCTCTTTACACAACTGAGTGAAAAACGTAACCTTTTTTGTATCAAATAATAGAAAAATACAAAAGTAAAAAACAAAACAAACAACAACCCTGGGTCATAACTTGATTACTTATTTGCTTCATGAAACAAAATAAAAGTTTTGTCAACCATAGTCGACTCTTGATTTAACGGAACTCATTACCACTTTTTTTTTAGGGGGGGGGGGGTTAATTAGAAACAAATTATGCCTAATATTGACCGCGAATAACCCTATAACATGTAGGATCTCTTCTGGAGTTGTATTTGCAATTATCTACCTGTAAATCCAACAGAATAAGTGAATATAAAGATTGTCTATAATCATATTGCTAATTTCAAAAGAAGCCTACCGGTGTTTCTATACACTTCTAATTCACTGGGAAAAGTGAAAACCATTTTGTTTAAAAGCCCGCTGATTTACAAACATGACAAACAGTCTACATGAACTGCACGTAGCATAAAGTGATAGAAATCCATTATACAAATAAGGAGCAAAAGTGAAATTTAAAGGTCAAGTCCACCCCAGAAAAATGTTGATCTGAATCAATAGAGAAAAAGAAAAATCAAACAAGCATAAAGTTTAAAATTTCATCAATATCGGATGTAAAATAAGAAAGTTATGACATTTTAAAATTTCGCTTATTTTTTTTCACAGAACAGTTATATGCACAACTCGGCAACACGCAAATGAGAGAGTCGGTGATGTCCTCCACTCACTTTTTTTATTGTGTGAATTATACAATATTTCAATTTTTACAGATTTGACAATAAGGACCAGTTTTACTGAACCACCAAATGTTAGAACAATTGTAATTCCCATTTTTAAAGAAGGAAGAAAACTTATTTCACCTTCCAATGAGGAGAAAATTAAGATAATATATACTAGAATACAAAAGAAATAGTGAGTGAGTGACGTCATCAGTCCCCTCATTTGCATACCAACCAGGATGTGCATATAACTGTTTTGAGAAATTTAGCAAACTTTAAAATGTAATAACTTTCCTATTTTACGTCCGATTTTGATGAAATTTTCAGTGTTATGCTTCTTGGATTTTTTCTCTATTTGTTCAAATCAACTTTTGTTTGGGTGGACTTGTCGTTTAAAACGACCTATGTACAGAATAACAAATTTTGACAGTATTTTGTGATTCACAAATTTACGGCTCCTCTGACCATCTGTATAATATAGTGGTGAGTATCAGAACGACTTATCCGACAAACATAATTATGTACATTTCTTAAGAAATCACATTAAAAAAAGTTTATATATAAAAACCCGGAAAATCTCATGGAAATTGCGAATGTCCATAAGAAACCCGTATGAAGTCAAAGTACATTTCCATCATATCCCTTTTTCATAATTGAATTCTTACTCTTGATTGTCGATTAGCGGCTATAACATCAATAATTTTATAACGAATTATGAAAATTAAAATTCATCAAAATTAAGTAACAGTGTACAGTTACATCCATTTTAAGCTAACTTGATGTAACCATATTTTGAGAATAGCATGTTGTTTAAACCCGTCACTTAAACAAGTTGTTTTAACTTTTAAACAAGTTGTATAATACCTGTTTTCAGATGGAAGAGAAAAGCTTAACTTTGCATCTATATGGCAGCTATAGTCATCATATCATAGCCAAACAATATGCGATTTAAAAATTATTTATAAACCAATCATTTCAACCATCTTAATATATACGGTCACTCAATAAAAAGACGATCAACGAACAATAATACCATGTTTAAACCCAGTAAATAAATCGTTACAAATCAATGGATAAAAGATATATTTTAAATATTTATTTCTTCTGCCATTGTAAAGGCCATAGAGATCTATAATAGCAGTCATTAGGGGTAAATTACTGGAATTTGAAAAACAATAAACAAATTGAACAATATTTGAGTAGCTGCTTAATGAAAAGAGCAATTTAATTAACAAATAATAAAAATAACATGATTAAGTTTGTTTGGTAATTGTTTTCGAAATTTCGTGAATTATCTTCCAGATGACCACCCACTACAAGATCTAGGTGTTAACCTTAGCTTAACGATTCATTAATGGTAATCTGACTAGAAGGATTAGCAGGACGAATACTAGTATTCTTATTTAACATAACTTCAATGAACCTTTACTATAGACAGATAAACAGCTGCTATGAAATGTGATTAATGATGCGAATGTTTTCCATTTCATTCGTTTCTGCAACACACACACACAAGCAATACCCGAATATTGCCGCGATATGAACATCAATGATGAGCTGAAGTTTAATTTCTTTGAAAATCCTTTACAAGGCATATAGCTCAATTCATATAAATTCATATTAATTCATATAAAAAGCCACAAGATCGCAGTAAATGAAATAAATCATATTCAATTTAATAGTGAATGTATTATAATAATAAGATCAAGAACAACAACGTTCGAGGGCCCCGTCGGGCAGTGGCTTATATCTAGGACAAGCGGCGCCCGGGGCAAGTGGTAAAATCGCTCCCCTTTCAAAGCCAAAGTGTATTCAATATAATCATATCATAAATATGATGCGTAGCTCACTCAACAATAAAAGCGAGTGTGAAGCGCGAGCTAAAAATGTGAGATATTCAGACCGGAAAATAAAACACTTTAAAAGACCCTTTTAGGAATTCATAGAGATGATAGGTACACGTATTTTATTCAATAAATTGACCCAATACAAAGGTGAAGCGCGAGCCTAGATTTTTTCAAGATAAGATCTTAAGACTGGATATTCTAAGCACTTTTTGTAATCATTAATATCTAACCAATTAATTCGAGCGCGAAGCTAGCTGAAAATTATTGATATTCAGACCTGAAATCGGGACATTTAAAGGAGAAGTAATCCTAAGATGTGTTTCTAACCAAGCAATTATTGCAAGCACGATCAGTGAGCTGACTTTTTTATATACTTACATGAAAGGGCAAAATTTTAGGGACTATTGTAGGAATTCATGCAAAGGATACGTATCTCGTCGGCGTAATGCGAGGGCGAAGGGACATTTATTGTTTGCGAAAATTAATGAAGAGGATATGTAATATACTTATAAATCTGCGCGTGATGAAAAGTTTTGACAATTAAACCAGAACAAATACGTATTTCCGAACTGTTTGTAAGAATTAATGAAGCGTAACGGATTAAAATGCAAACCCGCAGCTAAAGATGAAAAGTTATGATAAAGAAATATTTTAGGACTGTTTGTTGGAACTCTTGAATAAAAAAAGTAAAATAATAACGTTTTATTTACCCGGGGTAGCCACTTCAGTTAGAAAACTGCTCTAGAGCGGGCCCTGCATAACATAATATGTTATTATTACCTTTCTCCAATCTAGATGCTGAGCGCCTATAGCAAGAAGGCAGAAGGTTCCATTTTTTTAAGTCTTTGGGAGGACTCGGTCGAGGATCGAACACACGATCCCCCGTTCATGAGGCGGGAGCTGTACCACTGAGCAACCATCAAAAGTTGGAAAGAATATTCATCCCTTGCCAAAGACAAACAGGATTAATTTCTGAATATGTTGGAAACTGCATTACCATGGCAATAGCATTACCATGGTCCATGCCAATATTAATAACGGGGGTTTTTAATCACCTTCAGTTGTATTCCCTTTCAGCGCCTTTATTCCTTTGCCTTTCCTCTTCATTATTTCTTCTTTATTTGCGCCCCCTTTCCCTTTTTTTGTGTCCACTAAAAGTGGCGCCCGGGACACGTGTCCCCCTTGCACACCCAAGATACGCCACTTCCGTCGGATGAATCTTAGCAATAGCAGTAATTTTGTGTAAAATAGTAAATGTAGTGCAACGTGACCCTGGTCCCATCGTACAAACTAAAATAGTATAATTGTTTTGCAAATTAACTGAGTTGATGTGAATCGAGTTGAAACGTATGGGATTAACTTCTATACTAACATGAATGTTATCTCATACTAATGT
The DNA here is from genome assembly GCF_018143015.1 of Lytechinus variegatus. Lineage (NCBI taxonomy): Eukaryota > Metazoa > Echinodermata > Echinoidea > Temnopleuroida > Toxopneustidae > Lytechinus > Lytechinus variegatus. Next base: position 32,594,935 of record NC_054742.1, read on the forward strand.
ACCTTGATCGTGGATTGAAACTTCTCTGGTCAGACTCTTTGAGCGTCGCATGGGTTGGGTGTAGTGTCCTCCACGGGTATGTGAATGCAAGTCTGGCTTAGTAATTACATGGATTCGGTCGTTTTCAATGTCTGTGATGAGGACTTGACCAGATGAATCAAGCACCATGCCCTGCAGAGAGATAAACTCTCTCCGTCGGATCACGTGAACCAATTCCATGTCCAGGATATTGACGAGGAGTACTTCCTGGCTGTTGTCTTCTACGATGAGGGCATGATGGTCGTCGAGCCAGCAGACGCCACGGGGAACGGCGTCATAGTGTGCTGTCGAACAGAAGACACCGTTCCTAGTAATGAACTTCATGGGCAGTCTGCTGATCTCACCAGTGCGCAGAACTATGTAAAGGCATCGGTTGATGATATCACTAACAAGAATGTGACCGTTGGGACTAACCGTGATGGACTGCGGACACACCTCGGAGATAGCAGGTGACCGATCTGTTGTGAGATTGTCCAGGTCAATACTGCTACAGTGTTTCCCTGTGTGGGTATACACTTGAATACATGCGTTGCCAGCATCACATACATACATGCAAGCTCCGTCGCTGGTGATGCCGCGAGGAACCATGTCATGTGGCATCCATATCTGTTGAGGTGCACCATAATTGTTGAATTTTTGGAGGAAGATTATCTTTTTAAGACTTGAATCTGTGACGGCGATATCTCCATTAGGAAGTACCGTGAGGTCAAAGAGAGCGTGTATTTTGGCTTCGTCGATGTGACCTCTGAATGGTCTGATATTCCTCTTCATCCGGAGAGTTCGGGGATGGGTGAGTTTAATTATACCACTTTTGCGCTCTGCTATCATTAATTCATCATTGGTTGTGATAGCGATTCCGCAGGGCGAATGCAAGGTTGAAGCTGTGGCAGCTCTGGGAGGCTTCTGGGGTCCAGGTTGGCCATGGATCGACGGTGTCCCTGAACTAAAGCTGTTACCAGAACCTGTGGATTTGGTACTATCTGACCGTCTAGGAGCAGATTCAGTCGTTACTAGTTGAGGAACGACTAGTGGCTCTTCATCTGACTTAGATCTGCGCATTATTCTATTAGCATAGGGAGGAGGATCACCAAACAAGCTCCTCTTCGCTGAGGTCGTAGGACTGGTGAGTGGTCTTTTCGGAGTGCCAGACGTGGTTGAATTCAAGTCATTTTTCTTTTCGTCATTTACACGATGGTTGTTACTACGTACCATCTGTAGGAAACTATCGACGACAGTACGAACAGGGTCACTTAGCTTCTTGCTATCCACCTTGGGCAGACAAGCTGCTTCTATTGCATCCGGATACGGTTCACTCTTACTTCTCAGTCGATTCAAGGATGGTCTGTTGTGCTTTCCATTCTCCATAGTTCCGATCCTGGGACGATGAGAACGTTTCATTCCATGGACTCGAACGATGTCTCCAAGAGTGGAATCAATCTGCCTCATATGATCTTTATTTTCTGATACATCAATATCATTCCACATGAGATGGGAGTGTTCTGTTGCTATTCTCCTACCACCTCGATTATGTTCGGCGGCATCTCGCAAGAATTCATTCAGATCCATTACCTCCAAGTCCGTGTAGGATTTCCGCGAGGCTTTTGTGGAAAAGGATTCGATCTTGACCTTTTCCTTAAGGATCATACTTTGAGCGTTGTCAAAGTATCTAATGGCGACGCCACTACTTTTCTCAATCCCGCTGATGTGTTTCTCCCGCTCTTTTTGAGCATGAGCGATAATACGGTCATACAGCTCATTCACCAACTTGGCCTTTTCTTTCATCTGCTGCTCGGTGCCTTTTTTCAATGAAGTGATGCTTTGGAGAAGCGGAGTGTGGACAACATCAACAAGGTGTTTCAGATTTTTCACTTCCCTTTTGACAATACCTTGCACTTCTTCAACTTTATTCTTCCTGTTCATGACCTCCTTGAATTTCGGTGATTTAATATCAGTCATGACGTCAACTAGGGCATAGTTGGTGTTGAATCCGTCGACACCATTAGATGGGAGACTATGAAGAGTGCTGCAGATGGGGCAGGTTATGGTCATGTATCCATCAGCCATCTTTTCAAGACATCTGCGGCAGAATGTGTGGAGACACGGAAGTGCCTTAGGGATACCATACGGCTCGTAGCAGATCGGGCAAGAGAGTGTATTGTCAAGGTCGTTATCCATCTTCCCAACAGTGACACCATCTAATCTGAGAAAAAAAAGAAAAACAAAAGAAAACAATTTTATGTTCCAATTGTACTCATAACGTGGAATGGCTCATTCAACATCACTTGTACTTGTTTGTAAAAAACGATATTTTCCCCCAATGTAGGAATACACCATGTCATAGACGAGAGAGAAATCATATTACAAAACATGAACGCGAAATGTTCAAAGCAAAAAATGGTTTGGATAATGACTGGCTATTGGTGGTGTTAGACTTAACTTAAGCTTTTTCATGAAATGGTAGACAGAAAGAAATTAAAAAGAAAAAAATCGACACTGTTGACTGATGTCAGAGTTCAAAAGATAAACCTTTACACACATTTATGGAAAATGAGTCATTATATTGTAACAGGTCAAAATGAACTTTTTATTGGAAATTCATATATTTTCATTACTCTTAATAATTTGTTTGTAAGTAATAGATGCCTTCACAGGAAGTGCACAGGAAGTAGTACAAAGAAGAAATGTTTAACAATCTTCATGCTTTTTAAGGAGTATGATTCACACTCGTTCTGGGTAAGAGTGATGCTGAATGGTCTTTGGGTCAAAACATCGGATTCCAGAGCTATGAGCTTGTATGACGTAGATCATTATGGTCAAGGCTTAGCATCTGTGAATGGAGAGTGATAACTACATAAAAGGGAGAAAGGATTTTACTCCAAGTCACTCCTGCACTGCACCCTATTCGTGGGGCAGGCAGAGAGGCTTCTTCATTTTCGGGTCAGAATTATAGGTAAGATATTATTTTGTCAATTCTGTTAGTTTTGAACAATAGTTTATAAAGTTGGTTAACAACGTATTTTATATTGTTTTGAATAAGAGGTTAGGTTATATTAAAGTGCTATCTTTGCTAGCATAGCATGTTATTTGTCTTATTCTAAAGGGTTTTGTGAATTAAATAATTAATTAGTTGTGCATCTGTCTTTGTCACTTCAGATGATTTTTGTGATATTTTATATTAATTACTTGTACTTGTATACTTGATTGTAGTATGTAGTTATAAACATAAAATGTGTTCGGTTCTAATCGTAAAGTAAAACGATTTAGTAAAATGATCTTTAGAGTTGAAGATTTTGGTTATTGAATTGTTAATTCAATGTTTCAGTTTTGTGTTTTCAGAGTAAAGGGTCACAATAATTGCTTACTATGTGTAATAATTGTTACTTTCCTTTTAAAGGTATTTGACATGACATTCGTGTAGCGGGTGAGGCTATCACGAGAGGAAATATGGTCCTCTAGGCCAGATTGCCAGGGTGAGTGGTTATCATTTATAAACCACTGTATTTCAATGCTAATTTGTTGGCATATTTTAATTGTTGTTTGGTAAATTTCACTTAATGGATGTATTTCATTTATTTGTTGGAAGAGTTATCCATAACGATGGAGGAACTGAATTTGTGATTAGATGAGTTGAATTCAGGCGTCTACTTGACGTCATATTGATGAATGTTTTATCTTAGAGTCACAAGCAAATATGTGTATATTTCTATTTTGTGCATTTTTCAAACATTATTATCATTCTAGTTAATTGTTTTATTCTCATTGGTTTTTTGCAGGTTTTTTTTTTATTTCTTTATCTTTTGTTGCTGTACTTGGAAATTTTGGAATTTTGTATATAACGACTCATCGATATTAAACGAACCGAAACACAAGGAATGGTGCCGTGTGTCATCTTTCTACATCAGTTTCCGCGTGTTACAATATAAAACCCCATAAGTTGTAGTCATGCATTTGTATGCACAGATGGTGGGTAACTGACTACCCATATAGTTATTTCCATTTTATGGTCAAGGTAATGTAAAGGCATTGGTTAAAATTGATTTGACTTCAAAAATATATGATCTGCAACAAGCCATCAATATCATCAACAATGAAAACATTCATTCTGAGAGTATAGAGAATTAATTATCATTTGGTAGCGCGTCCAGACGCCATAAAATGTTGCTCATATTCATCTTTTTGCATGATGGGCAAAATCGTCAGCATTACATAAAATGCCGTTCAATATGTTGAAACAAGAGAGAAATCATACAAGATCTTTACATTAAGTAGGTTACGTCTTCATTTCGCCACTTTTTATCCCGCAGACGAGAATAGTGACTGCAAAAGTAGTAATTTAAAATCACTCGATGATCAAGTAATTGGTTGAAATAGTGACGTAACGTGGGCAACGGCTTTTTTGGGGGGCACCAGCCGAAATTTTGAGTCACTTAGTGAGCAAGCGAAGCGCGCTCAGCTAGGTACAGGCATACTGACCTAATATAGATATTTTATGGACAGTGCCATTAAACGGATATGTATCTCACTGATTAAATAATGCGAGCGCGAAGCGCGAGCTGATTTTTTTTATATTCAGACCTTATAAGGGACATAATAAGCATATTTTTATAATCATGATACGTATCTGTCTCGCTAAACAAACAATGCGAGCGCAAAGCGCGAGCTGAAATTCTTGTATATATTGACCCCAAACAGGGACGTTTTAAGGAAGTATTTTAGGAATCCATTCAGAGTATACATCTCACCATGGTCATCTAATGCGAGTGCCAAGCGCTTGCTTATTTTGTTAGAATTACATCTTAATACGTGAAAATTTGTAGTCGTTGTAATCATGATTAACATGCGCATCTCACTAATCAAAATTGCGAGCGCGATGCGCGAGCTGAAAATATTGGAAAGTCAGACCTGAAAAGGGCATTTTTAAGGCTTGTTTGTAGGAACTCACGAAGACCATACGTATTTCACTAACCAAATAATGCGAGCGCGAAGCGCAAGCTGAAAATTTCTGATATTCAGATCAGAAAAGGGGACATTTTAAGGACTGATTTTAGGACTGAGCAAACATATGTCACCAATCCACTTATGCGAACGTAAGCACAGAAAGGAAATGTTTTACATTAAGACCTTAAAATGGGGCAATCACTTTAAGCAATGATGAAAAAGAAGCACATGTCACTGCATAAAATAATAATAACTCGAAGTGCGAAGAAATATATTTGGTGTATATTGACTTGAAAACGGGAGGTTTTAGTACATGATTATATATCTCGTTAAACAGACTATGCGAGCACCAGGAACAATGAAGACATAGGCCCTACGCAAATTATGTTTCATAAAGTTATGAAAAAATATTTATGTAATATAACATTACATAATTATAATACAATATAACATAATAATGAACAATAATTTCTTCTTTCTCACTACGTTTCTCTCCCTTTCGCCCTCTTTTTCTCCCTTTCCCCCATTTTTTTTTTTTTGGGGGGGGGGGGGCACGTGCTCCCCATGCCCCCCGTACTTACGCCACTGGGTTGAAATATACTGAGGGTCTACTCAAGTCAATTTGCATATTACTTAGGCTAATACTGAGTGATAGAAACACTTCACTTTATCGAGAAACACCAATATGTAAAACATTATTAAATAAAAAAAAATAATAATAAAATGCCAATGTGCGTGACAATTAGAGACATCTACCTCGGAACACTGTTTAACGGTGCAATTTTCCTCTCAGCATTCTCTGGACGATAACAGATGATTCTGAAGTCCAATTTTCAGATCGGTGACTTATAAGTGAAACCATGACGGGACACTGACTTCCAAAATAAATCAACTACCGTGCATTTGTCAAAATTTTACAAGGAATACTGTGATATCCGATGAAATCCACAATACAAACTGTTGAAATCAAGAGAAAAACTGACTGTATGCATGGTATGTATGATTGGCGATGGATGATTTGAATTGATTACAACGCAGAGTACTATGGAGCTTCATATACAGTTACTGCCCACGCCTTTATAGTCAATAGTAATGATAATAAGCAACACTGGCAGCAAAACACGGTGATGACTCATAATGAAGTCTCTCCTCAACGCCAATACAAAATACATATAACTCAAACGAACGGTTTTCCTCACGTAAAAAATGGATATGAAATATTCAATAAGGCCTTTCCCGCTTTTTAATATAAAAAAAGGGCGTCACCCACTCCTGTTTTGACGACGTGAGGAGAAAGTACCATATTGATCATGTACATGTAGGTAGAGTTGCCCTTCTGCTCTACAACAAAATTACGGAATGAAAGTTGTGTATATGGGGAGTAGTCTTGGCATTTCAAAAAAGCACATCCTAATGATAAGAATATGTGAGATCATTAAAAACAGCAGTGAGGAAGAGAGATGGAGAGAAAATAATGAAGGAACTTTGCTAATTAAACAAAATCGAGATAAGAATATTACAGTGTTAGGGTGGAAGCCCGGGGATAATGGGATAATGGGAGAAAAACAATAGATACATGTAGATAGATAGATAGATGGATGGATGTACAGGTAGATAGATGGGGCGAAAAATGAAGAGAGAGGCAGATCGAAAAGGGAGAGGGATGGTTAGATGATATTGGAAAAGAACAAAATAGATGACGTTATGCAAGACAAGAAAATATGATATACAGTGCGAATAAAGAAAAGAAAATCAAATTTTCGAGAACTAATATTCAGAGAAAATTGAAAAGCATGTTTGTACTGTACATCTTATACCACTTCATGTTGAAGAGTAAATGAAGACATTAGGTTTATAATTTATTTTTCCAAGTTTTGGCTATTTGGGACGAGATAAAATTTCCAACGATGCCTCAGCCGAGTGATTTCTTCTTCAATTGACATGATGAAGTTTGAATAGTCCCTTTGTTGGCTATGGCTTGATATCTTGTCTTCAAAATGAATATATTTAGCAATGCGTGGTGACAGTAAGGTATGTAAATAACAAGGAGTTGCTCTTTTATATTCTGATAAAAGTATATCGAAATATATAATATAATCCCTATAAATTTGGATACCTTTATTTGGATACGCACCGTATACTTGTTTATTTAGCGATGCGGACTTATACGAATCCGGGGGGGGGGGGGGGGGGGTACACGGCTTCTATGATATAAATTTGCCTAACAAAATACAGTGCGTTCTATGGAATAATTGACAATCTATACAACTGTTAGACTTACTCATTTGCTTACTCTTCTGTATTCTATTTAAGTAAAGAAAAATCTAAACCAGGGATTTAACTTGTTCAAAATACTATTAATTTCATTCACATGTCAACATCTCGATGTAGACTGGGTTTTCTTATGACTTCCAATATTTCAATGTTATTCGAAAACCAAACGAAAAAACGAGATATGAACCCCCTGCATGACATGATCATGGTATTATTTGTTCATCACAATCAAGATAATTACTGTATGATTGTGGTTTCATGCAGCATCCGCTAAACTTTTGTCCATTATAGTTCACCTTGGTATGGTATAATAGTCATGATGGATAGAATGTTTATTTATATGCAGGTTTATTCCATTCACACAGGGCTGTCTTTAAGAACAAACAAAATTCACAAGAATGGGGGACGCACTGTGAGTCATGATCCAAACAATACACTGCGGTTTGAATTGATAGGGTTTGATGGAATAGTGTACCGTCAGAAGTGCTAATATTCAACAGATCTGTCGTGAGTTAATGTTTGAGCTTTTGTGAACAGTTACATAGTTATTAAGGTTAAAGGGAAATAAATCAAACGCCGTTGAAAAGAGTTACATACCCTCATGAATCTGCAATAGGTGGGCTGATGATGTCCCCACTTTTCTTTTTTTCTATAAAATCATGAGAATTTTCATACTTAACATGTCTCCCTTGTAATGAAATGAGTTTCAGCAAGGATTATTCTACACAGTAAATCAGCTGTCACTCCTATTTCTACATTCTTGGGAGAAAAAAATCAAATCAACACAATCCATATGATATTGCATATTCATGAGCACAATACTGTTATAACGAAATAATGAATTTAAAATTGCCATAACTTTGTCATTCCCTATTATTCCTTATCCGATTTGAATGATTTTTTTTATCGTTTTATTTTATCTGATCTTTCTCTCTCTATTCATATCACATGATCCTTAGTCTGGAGTAACCCTTAAAGTTGTGGCAAGGATATCCATCTTCCCCAAGTTTGCTGTTTCAGAAGATATTATACCATTATCATTATGCTTTTCACTTTACCTTGCGTGTAACAAAAATGTGAAAAAAAATTCTTTAAATGCACTTTTGAAAATAAACACAGACTCGAAAAATTCACAACTTTGTATGTTATAATGACTGTATAGTGGTTTCCAATGCTGCTTAAAACATTGCCCCCCCCCCCCACGATCGACGCATCAAGCATGAATAATTTTCATACGAATGGATATGTCCATACCTATCAAGTTTATTCATGCTTGAGTGAGCATTGCTCATTTCAAAGGGTTTACTGTATTATGAAAAATCAGGTCGCGCAGGAATTTGTGAGAATCAGGAGGCTCAAATAATTTACATCATACTACGTGTAGGATGTACATGGCCCTGGTATGCGTTATATTAACATTAAATGAATTTGCATACATGGAGAAAATTTACTATTGGCATTGATCGCACTTACAATGATAAGTGCAATTACGATAAAAGAAAATTGATATCAGGATTAATACACAATTCTACTTGTATGTGCACTCTTGAAAAAGGCGGTATAAAGATAATAAATGTGTTTATGTTAAAAAGAGCACTTGGTCGAAATCAGTCCAAATCTTAACTAATAAATATTAAATTGGTCAATCTTTCAAAATAATTGTGACTGGGCATGTGTATACATTTACGAGCTTATATATAAACATTTTTACCAATGTAATTAATAATTTATGGTGGCAGAGCAGGCATAACCGCGCTGGCAGCTGCGAGAGGAATAAGATCAGATTGTGTCTTGTGGATAAAGTCACAAACTTGAAGAAACCGACTCATAAATAAGTAGAACAAAATAAGCTCCAAGTCTGCATGACAAATATAACAAATAAGGCAACAATGGCCAACAATATTAACTCCATTCAGCTCGGGATAGCAGTCTTCACGGAGTCTTCACCTGTATAATATTTGCCAAATACATAATGTATGCACATAACATTGTAAACCCAGACCAGACAAACCACCACAACCAACCAACCAACCACCCTTGGAAGCACTAAACGCGTGTATACCAGCAGTGTGGAGATCTATGTAGATACCGCACCCACCTGCTGTTATCTACATTCCAAGCCAACCACTGTACGCGCGAAAAGCCACTAAAATTTACATGTAGGTGTATCTTCCACGCGTATAACAATAGTAATAGACTGGAAAGTACGACCCACGAACGCGACAAAAGGCGATGATACACCTTGTCTTGGTATGTTAATTAGCTATATAGGGTGTGATGACTTACCTTTTCAACTGCTGCAAACTAATAATGGTAGGTAGGATGGTTGCTGCTGTACCAGTGAAAATGCGTCAATTTCAATATATCAAGCGAAAGTCCAGATTGTGATAATTCCAGCTTTCCTTGTTAACCGATTATTTACCTTCATAATAGCAGAGGGTAGACTCTGATCCGTGATTTTGTCATTCAATAACGCATCTTGCGCTTCGATGATCATGAAAAGGCACTCGCATACCGCAGACGAAAATGATAAAAAGGGAGAGAAGAGTAAACAGGATTTTGAGCCTGAACTGGGGTAGAATTACTTTTGGTTTGCAGTCAAAGGTCATGCCGTATCGCTGCTGGTTCAAGACAGGCTGTGATTGGTTAAATATTAGCTCATTGCCTGGGAATTCGATGACAGCATTGAACTTAAGAGCTGCAACACGTGGATGCTGATCAACTCTTATCAGTTTACATCTCGTTAATTTTCCATGATGCTAGTCCAGAATCAGCTGATACAAATCACTTTTTATTTGAACGAATTTCTGATTAAATTGTCATTAGCGTTTTCATGAATATTCTGTGGGAAACGTGGCTGTCATGGTGTTTCTAGTCCGTTGTTTATTTGTTTTTACTTTGTGTGCATCACATCACTGCACTGTTCATAAACATGGAAAACCACAATAACAATATTAAAAACAAACCGAGACCACCCTTTCTCCTAAACATCATTACACTGTATTGTTAAATTTACGTACGTTTTTAACGATTGTGTTATGGTTGTTCGTTGGTTTGAAAAGTGTTAGTAAACTGTAAAAGGAGCTAGGAAAAGTATAGATTAGAAAAACTGTGATATTAACGGGTTTAAATTGCAAGTCTTTTGCTCGTTTATACTTTGCTTCCTGGAATTATCAGTCCCTCTCAATTCTCAGTATTTTGTCATTAGACTAACTTTGCTATATGGGCTCAGTCGCCAAATGATGTTACTTTGTTGTTCTGGCTGTTGTAGGTTTTCATCTGCTTCTATAGCTATAATGCTTCTCTCCAAGATGACTGGTTATACATCACTCAATGCTAAAATCAGGACAGCCCGGCTTTGAGGGGTAAAAAAACTAAAAAATATTTTTCAGGGTTTAAATCATACACAGCAAAAACTGTGGTGTTAACCGGTGTACATAAAGGACCACACCAGTTATTTTACACCGGTGTTAAATTGATGGTGCCTAGTTTTACACCGATAGGTGTTATTACAACACCTATATTTGTTACATTTACACTCTTTGGTGTTATGTTCAATCTCTATAGGGTGTTATTTTAACACCTCAGGGTCTGGTCCTCCATTAACACCAATTGGTGTCAGTTTTAACACCACAGTTTTTACAGTGTACAATTTCAAAAGGGTCTGTCGCATTTTGTTCCCTCGCCACGGGTGTCGATCCCGGGTAGGGATAATAATAATAATAATAATAACATTAAATAATAACACAACAATAATTAACATGATAAGGATCAAAATCATTAATAAAATGAATAATAAAAATGATAACAATAAAGATGATATTGATTATCATGATGATGGTAGTGATGGTTGTCGTATGCACACAATTGATAACCATTGATATTGCTATTCTCATGATTTCTATTGTTATGTGCTATTAAATAAAACAGTTCATTCCGGAAACTGTTACAAACAGAAGGATGGAGAAAGAAGAGTTCAAGAATTGAATAGAATAACATATTCATGCTTTTTACCTGACATTATCTTTTTGTTTAATTTAGCACTCCCTGCAAATAATCGCATGGGGTGTGCCCCGTTTAGTTTACCACCATTTTATTCAGGTTCATGATGTAAAATAAATGGTCCAGGAGAACATACAAAAGAAATTCAGAAGAGTGTATCTTTAATAAATGCCCATGGAAACCGATAAAAGTCCGCAAATGGCTAGTTTTCAAATCATTTTTGTCAAAAATGATGTCTGCTTGCACAGTGCATGGCCTTACGAAGTATTGTTTTGTTGTAGAAACCAAAGCTAACATTGCGCTTAAAGGTCAAGTCCATCCCAGAAAAATATTGATTTGAATAAATAGAGAAAAATTAAACTAGCATAGTGCTGAAAAAATCATCAAAATCTGATGTAAAATAAGAAAGTTATGATATTTTAAAGTTTTGCTTATTTTTCACAAAAAATGATTTGCACAACGAGGTGAGTCCGTCGATGATATCCATCACTCACTTTTTATTGTTGAATTATGCAATATTTCATTTTCTATAGATTTGACAATAAGGACCAACTTGACTAACCATATATTATTAAACAATGCTAATTCCACATGTTCAGGGAGGAATTAATCGTTGTATCACTTGACAATGAGGAGAAAATTAAAGTCATATTTCATATGATAAAATCCAAAAGAAATAGTGAGTTGATGACGTCATAATCTCCTCATTTGCATACCAGCCAGGATGTGCATATACATGTAACTAGGTGGTTTCAAACCGCCTCGATTACAAGAATCCCCGTTAAATTACGAGAACTTTTTAAGGCTAAAAAATACCCGTTAATTATTCCTGCATTCACACCGCCCCGAAACACATCCTTCGGGATAAGTTCCCGAAGTTACGAGCATGCGCAGTGTGGTCTGATAAGCAGGCAAGGCGGGAGATTCAAAATCACTAGCCCAGCAGCCACCCACGCCGCCGCGCCCAACGACACGCTGGGATAAAAGTTCCCGTAATTTGCTTTCACATCGCCAAAATACCTGCGACCTTGGAAAAATCCCCACGAAAGTTCTCGTAATTTCGCCAAGTACCTACTATTTAGCGGGTATTTTCTTTCGGGGAAATTACGCGTAGTTTGCTTTCACATTACCAAAATACCTGGTATTTTCTGATCGGGGTAATTTTCCCGATCAGAGAATACCTGGAACTGGCGAACTTCGAGGCGGTCTGAAACCGCCTACTGTTTTGTGAAATTAAGCGAAACTTGAAAGTGTCATAACTTTCTTATTTCACATCCGATTTTGATGAAACTTTCAGTGTTATGCTTGATGGATTTTTCTCCTTTTAATTTTATTCAAATCAACTTTTTTGTTGGGGTGGACTTGTCCTTTAAACTTCGATCTTAAGGGCTACCCACCCCGATTCCCTGAAGGTCTTGGGGAATACACCACGAAAAGGTTTGAATACCAATTAAGGGAAAGAAAAAAAGTCACGAAGGAAAAGAAAAAGTTATTAAATATCACATAAAAATCTATTTAAAAAATCGATTTCGCCTCTAAAAAGGACATTTTTTTTGCTCGTAGATTTAAAAAAAAAATCAAATTCTGCCCTTCACACCTTTAGACTCGTAAACTCAGAGGTCCCTGCCCCTTCAACCAAAAGGGGGAAAAAAAACCCTCAGTCACAGTGGACAACATTTGTGTCCGTCATTCCCCACATAATTATGAACACGATCGACACCCACGCGCCTCGCTCGCACTCACTCCTTCCAGAATCCCATCTCCATCTCAATACTTTCTAAAGGGATATTAAACGTCTGGATAGTAATGGTTTGATCCTTGTGATAACTTTCCGACTTTACTCTGCCTCCTCTTTAGGAAGTGACACAAATAAATTAAGTTTTGTTTGTACTTGCATTTAACCCTATAAAATATAGAAAGGGTGAAATAAATGATATTCAATCGCGATCATTTCTAACATGCAGTTAATTTCTGAATATCCTGCATGGTTAAAAATACAATTTTTTTAAATACATAATTTTTTTTTCGCGAAGTGCAGGCTAAAAGTTGTGGATGAAATTATCTTGAATTGGGTAAATTTAAAGGACTATTTGGACATGACACGTATTATGTATTTCTATTAATTAATAATGAGAGCGCAAAGCGAAAGCTGGAATTTGGACAGATGGACATTGTAAACAATGATTTAACATGTCTCATTAATTAAACAAAATTGTAGCGCAATGCACGAGTCCGGGGGGGGGGGAGTCAAATGTATTTCATGTGTGACTAAATTATTTCTAAGCACCCCCGAAAAGAGTTTTTCTCTGTGTGAAAAATAACGTACCCCTAAACAAGTTTATCCGCGGGCTTCATTTACACATTTCGACCCCTAAACAAGCTGTCGCCAGAATATGACCCCCTATACCGAACACTTTTAAAAAAACGAGGAGGAAAAAGCCAGGGGGGAAAGGCTTGAGGGAAAAAATATACCCTAAACACGTTTGGCTAGTCTTAAAATATACTTTGTAAAAAAAAAACCATATCCGGTACGTTTGACCCTAGTCTGCTATGCAGACTCTGTGAATGGCTCGTGTGGGGGGGATCGCGCGCTGCAGCCTGTAAGGGTGAGCGAAATTAAATGAAATACTGATTTGATTTTTTTAAGGGGGCAAGTGTCCCCAAGCCCCCCCCCCCATCTTTATGCCAGTGGCAATATGCCTCCGTGCATTGGCGGCGGAAGCCAAAAATTTTAGGGGGGACCATCAAAATTTTTTTGACAAGCAAAAAAAAAGGGTTATCAACCAAAAATTTTAGGGAGGGAGACGCAGGAAACAAAATTGACAAGTAAAAAAAAAGTTATCAAAAAAAAAAGTAGGAGGGGACACGTCACCCGTCCCCCCGCCTATGCCTCCGTGCCCCCACCCTAAGTTTCTGGCCACTGCTGTTATTTTCTGTTTCTCCAGTCTACATCCCAATGTCTTGTGAGCTTCTGCCATGCATGGGGGGGGGGTACTCGACCCAAAAAAGTAGTAGGTATATGTGCGGCTCATTGTAGCAGATCAATACGGCCGGAACGGCGTAACGGACAATATGCGTAGCTTTGGAGCGAATTTTTTTTCTCGATAAGAAGAAAATGCTATGCTTTGGAGCGGCTTTCTTTGATTTTTTTTCTCCGAATAAGACAAAAATGCTATGCCTTGGAACGGAGAATTGAGCGCAAAAATGGGGGTCCCCTCTGTGGCACATACCCTCGAGTGCCCCCCTCCCACCGGGAGGGAGGGAGGGGGTTGTAAGATATAGATCTTCTTGGGGAATTTTTTTTTGAAGGAATTGATACTGAACAAAATAGTGAGCAAACAAACACATCACCATAGGCGGCGGAACTTCGCGGGGGGGGGGACAGGTCCCCAAAAAAATTTGAGGTGGGCTTCCGCCGCCAATGCACATCACCCCGGAAAAGGTAGAAGAGAAAAGGATGCGGGGTAGGGCCAGCGGCAGCGGCGCACCTAGGATTTTCCAAAAGGGGGCAAATTTTGTTGAGGATATATTTCGTCCGCTAAAATATTTGAGAAGCAAAAAAAAAAATCAAGCTAGATAAAAAAAGGGGCGTCTGTCTGTTTTTATTGCATTTTTACATTACACTTTTGTTTCTCAAAAGGGGGGCCCCGTCCCCTGGATCAGTTGTGACTTGTCAGGGGGCAAACAACTCATGGGGGGGAGTCTGCCCCCCCCCCCTTTGGTACGCTAGTGGGTAGGGGTACGGGGGTGGGGCTGAGGATATTTCGCACGGCGCGGCCCGAGCTAGCACTTGCGAGTGCAGTGAAATATCGGGTATCGGGTTGGCAATCATGTCGGCGACTACCGGAACAATCCCTCGACCGAGGTAAATAATATTGAGTAATTAATTAATTGAATTTACGAAGGTTGCTTTCTGGAAGATGTTGTGATGAGTGATGTATTCGAATAACTTTACTTAAAACTGGTATAAACTGTGAGAACGTGCTGTGCATTTAAGTTGAACGTTAGTACGTAGTTCAGTCCCACATGTATTATTCCGTGTGGGGCTTAACAATCATAGTAGGCCATAGACATAGTCGTAGCCCGGGGGGGGGGGGCACTCGACCAAAAAAGTGGTAGGGGTGTGCCGCGGGCGAGACAAAAAACGGGGGCCTTGAAGCGGGCTTAATGTAAAAAGGAGAGTCCTTGGAACGGGCTTCTGAACTACAATTTTGTGAAAACGGGGGTCTTTGGAACGGATCGCCAGCGTGTGAGCTGAGTACGTGAGTATGCACCTAGCCTCCGCCGGGTGCGCTCACGCAGAGACGATGGTCTGACAGCGCTCGGCGGCCACTTTTCACCAAAATTGCAGCAGATCAATGCGACCGGAACGGCGTAACGAAAAATATGCGAAGCTTTGGAGCGGATTTCTTCTTTTTTCTCGATAAGAACAAAATGCTATGCCTTGGAGCGGCTTTCTTTGTTTTTTTTTCTCAATAAGACAAAAATGCTATGCCTTGGAACGAAAATTTGGGTGTGAAAATGGGGGTCCCCTCCGCGGCACATACCTACTATGCACTATATACTGAGTGCCCCCCCCCCCCCCCCGGGGTCAGACTTATAGACATAGGCAGGCCAATTATAAACTTAGACCAAAAGCTTCAGTCTCTGTATTTTGGTTGTTTTGCTGAACTGCGTTGGCTCCACTCACCAGTACATAGACTGAAGAGTTGTTGGCCTGTACATACAGACAACGTAGCAGTAACGTTAGATCTAACATTAGGCGGAAACCCACTTGTTCACTGCTACCACCCTGCCTGTGGGGAATCTACTGGTAGGACTATGGTATGCCGATGTTGTACAGAGCACACACTTTAAAAAATCATTAAAATATCGCTTTTGTGACCAAAATTACTAATTTCCATACAGTTGCAATTTATTTTTCATTAGTAACTTGGGAATAATTTTTGTATTCACCAGAGTGCTTTTTTTGTACGCCCTCTATTGGTGGAAAGTAATATGGCAAGAAAATTTTCATTTTTTGATCTCTATTTTTAACTAAGAAAAAAATAATTTAAAAAATCAAATTTAATTAAGAGTCAAGTTGTATGAATAATAGGTGTATTGGAAACTGTCAGTGTAAAAAAATCAAGCATTTGCCCCAAAGAAAAAGAGAAAATAAGCCAAACATTGCCACCCTTATTTTGCCACACATGGAGATATAAGTGAGAACAAGGTTATATCATAACCTTGTTCTTGAATGAGTGCGGAAACCTTATTTTCGGATTGTTTGTTTTTACATAAAATGTCACATAAAAAAAGTACATCAAATTTCCCCAAAAATATAGAAAATTCAAAAATATAACTTAGACCGCAGTTACCGCTAATTCATTTCAAATGTTGATAAAAACATAGTCGTTACTTTCGTTGGTCAACGTAAGTTGTAATCTTGGATTACGTCATCATACCAGTCACTATTATGATATAACCTTGTTCTCAGTTACATCTCCATGTGTAGCAAAATAAAGGGTAGCAATTTTGGCTTATTTTCTCTTCTATGGGACAAATGCTTGATTTTCTTACACTGTTAGTTTCCAATACATCTATTCAACATAATAAAATAATTTTTTCTTAAATTAAAAATAAAGATTGAAAAATAAAAATTTTCTTGCCATATTACTTTCCACCAATAGAGGGTGTACACAAAAATATGCCCCAAATTAAAGTTTTTGAGCGCTCTGGTAAATACAAAAATTATTCCCAAGTTACTAATGAAAAATAAATTGCAACTGTATCAAAATTAGTAATTTTGGTCACAAAAGTGATATTTTAATGATTTTTTTTTAAAGTGTGTGCTATGTACAGCATTGGCATACCATAGTCCTACCTGTAGATTCCCCACAGGCAGGATGGTTGCAGTGAACAAGTGCACTATATCGTGATTTGTGCCGCTGCTTGTAAATGTGCATGTGTTTGGAACTTGTTGCTCCCATTGATTGGCCAGGATATTGAAAATTCTAATCGGAAAGCCTTGATAAAAGCACAACTCGTTGGAGGTAGAGGGCAGCAACATATGGCTGCCATTTTTTCCTCTAATAAATAGATCATCGAATAAATCAGAGGTAACATATATTTTCAACATTTTCTTGCAATATGTATAGTTTTATAAAGGAAGATTCTAACGATAATAGTTGGATTTCGTTCAAGATAATATAATGTAGGCATGTGACCAAAAAATAAAAATCATGGAATTACATTGTAACCTAGTCCATTGGAAAGGGCTGAAAAAAACCCATTTAAAATGGTATATTAACCATTACTCTGGGCCAAATAGTAAGAGAGTTATGATTTTGAATATTAAAAATATCTGATTTAATTATCGCCATTGTCTTACCGTTGCAACCATTCAAATGGCTTGCAAATGTGTCACCGACCGTGACCAAAAAAATGTTTTTTACAAAATTATACAAATTATTCATTTTACTCTATAAAACAGTAAAAACAGGTGATGAGAAAGGATATCAATATTTGTCTTAATTGATCAATGTATTAAATATTTAATTAGTAATAATTAATTAGTAAATTGATGTTAATTGTTCATAAACTCATTACCGAACATATACAAACTTATATAATTTCCTTATTGTTTGGAATTTTTACCGGAACTTCTGCAACAACACATCTTCTAAATTAAACTTTCAGAATGATAAAACGTTGAATACTTACAGAAAGATCTCAGTATTGTAGTATTTGATAAATGTATCGATTAGTAATTATCAATTAGCAAATTAATTAGTTATCTATTCAAATCTCACTGCTGCCAAAAAAAAAAATCCTGATTTGTTATATTTAAGTTTGCCTAAATAACTGATAAATGACATCCCAATTATCTTACAACAAAAGAATGAATATTCATCAAAGGATGTAATAACTAATAATATAAATATAAACAAGTAGACTCTTGATCTCAAAAGCAAATAATAATTCAATCAATGCGATGCACAAACTGCTAGCATAACCCCTCTGAGCCAGTGCACCCATGCCAGGGCTCCCGGCAACACTGCACTCATCATGATGGTTGCATAGCACGCAACTCTTGCGGCAGTTTGCTATTTCTGACAATCAATTTTTAGGAAGTAAAAAGTGAATGATGGGATGTTTAGATTCAATTTATATTCACCACACACCAAGAAAAATATATGAACAAGCTGTTAAAATAGGTGTAAAAACTGTCAAAACTTACCTTCAGGGCCGGTCACGATGGTAAAGACAACATTAGACTTTCACATAAGTCAAATCCAACTTCCATGCGTCCGATCTTCAAAATTTGACATCGAGGCAAAGGGGATTTTTCTCAGCTACGTCATCAGTGAAAATAAGCCAAATTGGCGAGAAACCGCCAAATCTAGACCCATTTAAATGCACCCCTTACAGAGCAACCCAAACTCGTTCTGAAACCGCTGCCGGTGCTGCGGTATTGAGATCACATCGCACGATACTCACATACCTATATAATGTAATTTAGAATTTAAATAAAAAATCATAAAGATGAGCAAGCAAATGCTTTTGCTATTAAGTTCAAGCAATCGCTAACTGACTGCTAGTATTTCCTTGACAATTAAGCTATTGCTAAAAAGTGTATGCATAAAGGGCACATTTTTCTTGTGCGTTTAAGAAGCTTGAGCGTTTGCTTCATCAGGGCGTTTGCGCTTTGAGAGAACTTGATGGTGTACAGTAGCCTACATGAATGTGTTTTCTTCGTAGTAGGTGCAAACCAACTGTCAAATACATAAATTTATTTGAAAGAAACAAGTTAGTTTGACGCCATGTCCAAGGAAAAGATGTTTAATGAAAGAAGCAGTAATTTGCACACTTCCCCCTCCTTTGCCTTCGAGTCCTGCCTTTTCTGTGAGTTGTGTTCTCACCAGCATGATGTGGTCTGCTAGCAATTACTTTCTGAAGGCAAGAACAGGGTTTAAACAAAAGCATGGGGTTATTTATGGGTACAAAATAAAGCAATGCTGAGGCATGATCTTTTCCTTGGCTAACACTTACTTGTGGTTAAAGCAAATGCTTACCAGCAATTGCTACTTTTTTTGCATCTGACCCAATGTCTGGAAATTGAAGTACCGTACATAGATCTATAGCAGTACAGTGTTTGGGGAAAATGAGAATCCTTCTAATTCTTGTGGCTACGCTTCCTACATAAAAATGGCTGTGTGTTTGATTCAACCTGAATATATTTTGAGTGTTACATTTAAAAATGAATGATTTATTTTGATTTTTTTTAGTATTAAGATTGGAGCAGGAGCGGTAGTGTGTGTAGAAGCAGAACTGAGAGGAGATATTACTATTGGTGAGCACTGCAACATACAATATACCTTATTGTTATAATTTTGAACCTTATACAAGTATGTTAAATGAATAATTTGGGAAAATCTAAATAGTTATTAAAACGTATATCTTCCTAAAGATTTAAGAAATCAAAAGGTTTGAATGGGCATCATGACATACTTGAATATTATGAAAAAAAATTAGAGGAATATTTGTACAGCACTGTTTATAAATTTATTACATTTTGAAACGATACTAGTTCTAATCGCTAGAGGGTATTCATTTGTCTCGCAATCTACTATGGTCAACAAGGAAATTCGTGATCACTCTCGAAAAAAGTGTTCACTAGCTTACAAGTTCACGAGCTTTCGAGTGCCGCTGCAACTCTTTATCAAGTGAACTTGTAAGCTAGTGAACACTTTTTGCGAGAGTGATCACGAATTTCCTAGAAAGCCAGTGAACACTTTTTGCGAGAGTGATCACAAATTTCCTTGTTGACCATAGTAGATTGCGAGACAAATGAATACCCTCTAGCGATTATTTCAATCCGCAATAATGAACCTATTTAGTATTATTGATATTAGTTCTTATGTGTAAATTGAATTTGCACCTTTCGGGCTGCCATTACTTAATCTGATTTCCTGTTGAAAATTTGAGAGGAAACTTATCCAGCTTTAATATCCAACACCAGCCAAAGATCAACTGGAGATACCTATCAACCCCCCAAAAAAACAAGAAAAAATAAATCCTCCATACTTATAGTGCAAGCCAATGCCTCGATGGCTTAATACTACCGGTACTAATTGCTATTCATATATTGTAGAAATAGCATGCAATATTCCTGCCTACTTATCTTCTGATTATTGGAATCACTAATTTTTACTGGCTAAACTTTTAACTACTTTATTATCCAGTTATATTTTTGCCTCCGAAGAAGATTCTGCTAGGATCGAAAGCTTAGGCCCCTTTTGACTCTCTAGTTATATTTTTCAATATTAAGTCCTTGTAATTGATTCAAGTCAACTCTAAGTGTCGATGATAGAATAACATTTTTTTTATATTGAGTAATTAGACCAATTCTTTCATATTTTATGGGGTTTATTATTCTTTTTACTGTCCAGGTCCAAGAACTGTTATCCATCCCCGAGCCAGGATAATTGCAGAAGCAGGCCCTATTGTCATAGGAGAGAGCAATTTAGTAGAAGACCAAGTAGTCATCATCAATAGGTGAATCATCTTTTGAAAAAAAGAAAGGAAGAAATTTCTGTGCTGTATCTTCAAAAAGGGTTTAGTAAAGTATTTTTGTAATGAATTGTAAAAAAAAATAATCATAGAACCATTTGAAGGTGAATCCAAATATGTCATGTGGCAAGCTATCGTAATTGTAAAAAAAAAAAAAAAAAAAATAGAAACATGTTAACCTTCACATTGAGATGCAGGAGAAGAAGTTTGAATAGATGAATATTCAGTTTTATGAGTTAACACTCTTCATCTTTTGGGTGTCATCTGTTCCTCATGTTCTATCCCCAAAATACTTAAAAGTGACACTGAAATAAAACAGCTTTAATAATGCAAGCCTGAAGAAATGTTCATGTGGCAACTTATTGTAATCATAAAGGTGTAAAAGTGATCTCTGAACTTTTCTGAAGTTGCTACATGTATGAATGGTTTGAAGAAGTCTTTGGTAAGGAATCGCAAGAGAAGAAAATCACCAAATGGCTGTAAACATACCGTGGTACTCAAAAAGTTAGTGAACCCTACCTGAAAATGAGCATAATTAAAGTGATCAAATTCTGCTATGTTTAAGATATTCAGTTGTGAAGTCAGGCGATAAAATATTACATGCAATAAAGTTTTTTTCTCTGGGCTTTCCTAGCATTGTTGTTGTTGTCTACATTCAACACTCAGCATGAAGGACTGTATTTTGTGATGGGATTCACTAATTTATGAACACGACTGTATACATGTATACGATTTAGTATCAGTTTCCATAAATACATTTGATCAATCTTTTTCATCAATCAATGCATTTATTTCTGTAGTGGTTACATTGCAGGTTCATACCCAGTGGGTGGGG
This sequence comes from Lytechinus variegatus, assembly GCF_018143015.1. NCBI lineage: Eukaryota > Metazoa > Echinodermata > Echinoidea > Temnopleuroida > Toxopneustidae > Lytechinus > Lytechinus variegatus. The sequence goes on from NC_054742.1 coordinate 32,616,578, forward strand.
GCATTGAGGGGCAGCACCCTCTACAGATAATTCAACAAAACCTTTTTTTCTGATTCATTAATTATTATACTTTTCCAGTTTTCCCCTGCATCCTTTCAGTAGCCCACTTTGTCCGCTTACCACGACCATGATGATTCAAACATTTCTCATCAGCAAATATTGAGCTTCAGGAATAATCTTTTTTAGTTTTTATAAAGTAATATACATGTGCTTGAAAGTGTCCGCATTTCACAGGGGAGCACATTCCCTCCCCATTACCTGCACCATACATTTCCAAATGTCTTCCACTACTTTGCCCCTCACTAATTATCTGATAATTTTATTTTTTTGCAAGCAGATGCAAGAGTAAACTTGGTGTATTAGTGTGATATAAGCCATTTCTGTTCTTTTAAATTTTGTGAGAGGGTTAATAATATCCCCCCATTGCTCCCATCCCTGTGCAGCCATCTTCTCTTTTTCTTTGGGCATTCAATATAGCTTTCTTTTTTAAAACACTAGTCAATCAGTCTTTTAGTATACACAAAACATATATTGAATTGGTGTATTGGTAGCCCATGCTGCATCTTCCACTTGGTCAAAACTCCTGCACTTCATGTTGAGGGTAAAGTTTTCTTTCAAGTCACTTATATTGTTTCCATGACATTTGCTCTGCTGTAAATTCCACACACTAATGAAATGATCAAATTCAACACAGGATTTAACAATATACCCAATCCTAAATCTAACATAAAACCCTATTGCAACCCAACCCTAACCCTACATGTTAGACAAAATAAAGCCCGGAGCAATTGTTGCCCGAGCAACTGTTGTGTCACCCTTAAATCACACAAAATTAAATTTAGTGAGAGTCAATAAAGGAACCATAGAGAGCAGTTCTTTTGCCTGAAATTTAAAGGGGTACTCCAGGCTGAAAATATATGAATTGAACAGATAAAAGAAAAATAAGACAACAAATACTGAAAATTCCATCAAAATCAAACGAGGAATAGCAACATTATGATGTTTTAAAGATTTTCATAATTTCAGTGAAACAGTTCTATGTATGTGTTCATTAAAAGACAATGATCAAATTGATGATATCATATCCCCACTTGTTTTTTTTTTGTATTTTTTTTGTAGGAAATTATGTTTACTCAGATTTGTCCTCCAAGAATTAAAAAAAAAATGGATTGACAACTGATTCAATGCATCAGATATTCATTGCTGCAACTTAGTTTTCTTATATGGGAGACATATCATACCCACATGTATGAAAATATGACATAACTATGACTTATGTAATAACATAAGAAAAAGGAAAGTGAGGGCATGATGTTATCAGCCCACCTTATGAATATTCATGACAAGGTGCATTTAACTTTTTTCATTAAAAAATTAAGCTCAATAACTTTATTGCATTTTGCTTTAGTGAATAATTATTTTAAGCCCAGAGTACCCCTAATAGTGGAGAGAACACAACATCCATCCCTGCATATCCCTAGGCATTTTGCACACTAAGCATGCTCACTACTTCCCCTTTAAAAGGGATATCCTCACTATGAACATGTTGAGTGAATAAGTACTGTGATCAGTACTTTCAATGTTTTTTTTTTCCCATTACTATTATCAATGCAATTTTTATTTTTGCTTGTCTATTTCAGAAAGCAGCCAGGGCAAGAGGCACCTGTCACCATGACGATAGGAGCAAACAATGTCTTTGAAGTCGGCTCACGTATCCTCAATCTTAAAGATTTTTTTAAATATTGCCATTTAATCCTACTCCCCTGTAATTAACGATATGAAACCTCATTGAGAACAATGAAATTAACCTGTTTTCTCACTAGATTGTTGATTCCATTTAATAGTTTTTGTAATGGTTAATTTCTCTGTTGAAACAGATATCATCGAAAGATGGTACATGGGTTTGCATGATTATGAGACTTGAACTCCCTCCCTCTGTAGATTTATTTTGTTTAAATATTTCAATGACAAAGAATCTGAAACCAACAATGATACCTATTCATGTATTTCAATAATAGAAAATACCTAAGAAATTATAATTATTTTCAAGTAAAATAATGCATGAGCTGACCCCAGCTGACTAGCTTTAATACTTCATATATCGACGTATTATCTTGGTATGTTTGGCATAAATTGACTATTTGTTTATATTCCTTAATGCATACATTTATTTTAACAGGGTCTGAAGCAATTCGTGTTGGTAACAATAATGTTGTAGAATCAAAAGGTATGTTACAGACATTTTTTTCATTTGAAACACTTATATAGGAAGAGGGAGACATTTAACCAGTAAGAGCTGCATGTTAGATGTGAAGTAGTGTGGAAAAAGAGTAAATGAAAAATTAAAAGGCAGAAATACACTCTCACTCTGACAGATGATTGAAGTACCTCTTTGTTTTTTTTGCCATATGCTTGTATTCAAATTTGTTTGTGTACACCCCTCAATATTTTATGTGATTAATTTGCATTTCAAAAAGTTTCTCTGACATTTCATAATTTGTTTTCTTTAAAGTCTTGCACAAAAGACAAAATTCGCCAGAATCGGGACCATGTTTCCAAAGTTACACAATTTTCAAGAAAGTGTCAAGCCAAAAATGCTCAAAAACACATGTGATTTCATTACCAAATGTGTTTTCAGCTAAAATTCATAATTGTGTGATTAATTTTGTTTTTACTGGTCAAACTTCTTTAGATTTATGCACTTAATGCTTGTAATAATGTCACCGATAAAAGTCATTAGAAAAGTTGATAGATTCAATTTCAATTCAATTCAATTTCAATTTATTTTCTCATAAAAATCCATACAAAAACACAACATATACAAAGCATCGTATTAACAAAATAGAAAAACAACAACAACAAATAGAAATAAACATTGGATTGAATATGAGAGGGACAGCAAGAAAGGAACGAGCCTTGTGATTAGCTGACCCTATAACATAATAATCATACAAAGACTTTAATAACAAAGAAAAAAAATCACTAAACTACAACATAAAGGGGGGGGGGTTGCCTAATATGCCTAAATTAAATTTATACAAACAAACTTTATGAATAACTATTTAAAATAATTTGCCTTGATTTTGACTTAAAAACATTTAATGAAACTGATTGCCTGATATCTACAGAAACAGAATTCCAGAGTTGTGGTCCTTGAAATAAAATTGAGTTTTTAAAAGATGAGAGTCTTGGCTTAGGTAGATGAAAATCCTTTGCATTTCTTGTGTTGTATCCATGGAAATCACTATTGAACTTAAAAAATGTTTTGATATAATCTGGCAAGAGGTTATTGTTACATAAATACATAAATATAAGAATTTGAAATGCATGAATATCATAAAATTTTAATACATTCAATTCGACAAATAGAGGATTCGTATGGGCAAGATAAGGAGCATGAGACATAATTCTTATTGCACGTTTTTGTAAAATATATAATCTATAAATGTGAATGCTACTTGCACTTCCCTAGGCTAGAATACCATAATTGAGGTATGGATATATAATAGCATAATACATCAGTTTTAATATCTCCTTGGGAAATGATCTTAATCTATACATAATCCCTATATTTTTGGCAAGCTTATTGCACAGATTATCAATATGATTTTTCCATGTAAACTTATTATCTATTGTTATTCCTAAAAATTTTACTGACGATACACACTTAATATCTGTATTGCACATTCTAATTGAAAGACTATCTGGTAAACATAAATTACTAAATATCATATAATTGGTTTTGGCAAGATTAATTATCATTCTGTTTGCATAAAACCACTCAGATATTAATTCAAGTTCAGAATTGAATAAATTGTGTAAAACATGATAGTTTGTGTGAGATAAAAACAGACTAGTGTCGTCAGCAAACATAATACAATGTAACAAGTTGGATACTTTACTAAGATCATTAATAAAGAGGAGAAACAACAGCGGTCCTAAAATAGAACCTTGAGGAACCCCACATGAGATAATCTGAAGCTGTGATTTGCATTTGGATATTTCAACATATTGTTTTCTGTTAGATAGATAACTTTTAAATAATTTAAGTACATTACCTCTTATGCCATACAATTCGAGTTTTTTCAATAAAATAGCGTGATCAACTGTATCGAAAGCCTTTTTCAAATCTAAAAACATTGCTATCAAATATTTCTTATCATCAAGTGCGTTGGTAACAGTATGGACAAAATCAATAAGAGCCGAAGATGTTGAATGACCAGCACGAAAACCGTATTGATGGAGAGATAATATATTGCACTTGTTAATAAAATCAAATAATCTATTATATATACACTTTTCTAAAATCTTAGAAAAAATTGGCAAGACTGATATGGGTCTGTAATTTGAAACGTTTTCACTTGGACCATTTTTATATACAGGAACAACACGAGCAATCTTTAATTCATCGGGAAATATACCGAGATCTAAATATTGATTGAATATTGCACAAAGGGGTTGACATAAAATATGTATTGATTTTTTTATAACCTTGATACTTATATCATCATACCCAGGACTGCAATCACTTTTTATGTTTGACACAATATCAATTATCTCAGTACAAGTGATTGGTTTGAAAAAACAAGTCCTTGGATTTCTATCCAAATATCTACAAAAATTCAAATTTAAATTATTACCCTGATCAACAGGAAAATTCATTTCAGTTACAATATTGATAAAATATTCATTGAATACATTACAAATATCAGAGGTATCATATAATACTTGATTATTACATTTCAAAAAATCAATATTGCAATTTTTATTTGCACGACCCATTGCACAATTAACAGTATTCCAAGTTTTTTTCATATTTCCTTTGGAATTTGCAAAACTTTCCAAGAAATAATGTTTTTTAGCTTCTTTAATCATATTACTGACTTTATTTCTACATTTTCTGTACACTTCTTTTCGATATGGTGATGGATTTTTTAGATAAAGTCGATATAAACGACATTTTTTCTTTGACAACTTTCGAATATCAAAATTAATCCATGGTTTATTCTTTTTAGGTTTTTTCTTCAAATATTCCAAGGGGAAACATGAATTATATACATTTAAAAACTTACCTAAAAATTGCACGTAATTTGCATTTGGATTATTATTGTGGCAAGACCAAATGACCATTAGAAGAGATCTTAAAAACACTTAATACTATTGTCATTGATTATTCGAAGCGGTTTATCCAAATTTTGCTGTGTGTTGATGTCGTTCCAGCTAATAGAGTATACAGGTAAATGATCACTGATGTCAGTTATTAGTATTCCCGATTCAACTTTGTCTGCATGTATATCATTGGTGATTATATTATCAAGTAAAGAGATTGTGTCATCCGTGATTCTGGTAGGATGGTCAATCAATGGATACATATGATGTGATAATAATAAATTAATGAAATTATCAACATATTGCACTTTACCCACATTTAATAAATTGATATTGTAATCACCTAATAAATAAACTATTTTATTTTCATTATTTACAATACTTAAAACATTTGAGCATCTCTCAAAAAAATCATCAATTGACTGATCTGGGGGCCTATAGATTGAACCAACAATAATACCAGAATTATTATTGACGATTTCCACAAATACACTTTCGATACAACTATCATTGTGTTCTACGTCGGAGCGTCTTATGTATTGCACACTATTATTTACAAAAATTCCAACTCCTCCCCCTCTTCTTGATAAACGGCTAACACCTTCAAAACTATATCCATCTATATTACACAAAGGGTGTATAGTGTGCTCCCGGAACCAGGTTTCCGTGACACAAATTACTGTAGGTTTAAGTTTCACACTGTTTAAAAATAAAATTATATTATCAAAATTATTGAGTAGACTTCTTGAATTCAAGTGGATACATGAAAAGGGATTTGTAGATTTTGCTCTACTCTCAATGTATGTGTTAAACTCATCAGGAGTGAAATATTTCTTACAAGGAGAAAATTCAAAATTATCAAGCGATAGAAATTCATGCAAGATGTTTAAGTCATGGTTGCAATTGTTTAGGCATTCTCTAAAAAAATTACACGTAGACATTTAACAACAACAAACAAAAAAATAAATAAAAAACATCAATATTCATAAAAGTACATTAGAATGTGAAAAAAGGCAATAGATGAAAAGGTAAAAGACATGTAAAACATAAGAAATTACAAAAACAATAGAAATTAATTTTGATAACCTTTTTTTTATAAGTGAATTTGTTAAGAACCATTGAAAAACTATCTAGGAAAAAAAATCAGTGCATTTGGGCATTCATGAAGATGAAAATAAACTATTTAACTCTTTTATGCATTTCCCATTCAATTTGTATGTGATGTCTCATGTACAAGGCAATTGTCCCATACTTGAGCACTTATGAATTAGTTATAAAATAAAAGTAATTAGATTTCAACACCTCGTTTTGTTTTTCAGAATCCAACTTGGTAATATAAAGAATTAGAACATCTAAAAATATGATTGGTCAATGTTTGATATTCAAAGAAAAACAAAAAAGTACTCAAATCCTTACGTAACGGGCACATGGTTCAAGAAAACAGTATAATTTGCATGATTAATGAGCTGAACTTGTCTTATCATATTGCAAATTAAACCAGACCTTAGTGGGTCCATATCTATAAAGGAATTAGTTTATAAAATATTTGAAACTGACTTTAGGTGAAGTGTCCCATACATAAGGTGCTATTTCAAATTATGCAAATGAAGCATCCATTTTTGCATGAATTTGCATAACTCCGCATTACTGGAAGTAGATTTTTTAAAACTCTTTGACTACAATATAACAATTGTTTTTACATGAAGTCAAGATGAATTTTGTTTACCTTGGACTTGCCCTACATAATCACCATGGTTACCACTATCATTATCATCACTAACCATCAACACTACCCATACTTAATCTGTCTTCATCATCTTTAATACTTAAATCATCATCATCGTCGTCATTATTATCTTTACCTCTACCACACCAACATTATTATCATCACCATTACCACCCACCGCCATCATCATCATTGCTCTACTATTACAGTTATGAAATAAACAAGCCTTTTGTTTATGGATCAATATTTCACTGGGTGAATAAGATTTTCTTCCATTAATAATTCTCTTATTTACAAGTTTGAATTTTTTCATGTGTAACACAACCATTGCTTAATATACAAAATTGATAGTGTACATATAACCTTCTCAGCGAATACAGTTTATACACAGACTCTGTTTCCCAAAACTTGATATTGGTAATAAACATGATGTAAAATTGTTCTTGAAAACTCAGTACCAACATATTGGTTTCTTCAATAATGGCATGTAATAAACTTGCCATTGTTAACAAAATTTCTTGAAACTTCAATCTGTTGCTTTTATGAGAACCCACATACTTGTGTTATATTTTGCAGCTTTTATTGGGAGAGATACCGAGATGAGCAATGGTTGTGTTATAGGAGCCTTCTGCAATATCACCAGCCATGAGAGACTACCAGAACACACTGTCATCTTTGGTGATGACTGCAGAAGAAGATTACAGGCTGATAAACCACAGGTATGATGGGTATGGTGGATGAATATTAGATAGGATGATACATTTAATCGGTTTAAAAGGAATAGGATTTGGAGAGGCAGGAAATTGAGATTTAGAAAATTGAAGAATTTGAAAGAAAAAAAACAATAATCTCTTCATCTTCAAAATTGGGTCTCATACATATTTCCATTAATATTTATTTGGGAGAATGGTAAAAGAAAATCTTCATTTTCAAATTTGTAGCATTTCTTTTTTACCCCTGTAGAATTTCCATTAATATTTATTTGGGAGAATGGTGAAAGAAAATCTTTAATTCTCAAGTTTGTAGCATTTCTTTTTAACTCAATAGAATTAGACGTGTGCTGAAAGAAGAAAATGAGTATGCAAATGTATAGATTGCAATGCTAACATTTTCCTTTTCCTCTTATTTTATATTTTGATTCTTATTTATATGTGTGCAAGCTTTGGGGAGCACTTTGACAAGCACAATTCTCTTTCAGATCATTGACAAAATAAAATGGTGGGAAAGCTACAACATTTTTATCTTGTATATATGCCAGGTTCCAGGTTTTGACAATTCAGTTCATGGTGAAATCATGGCTCTATCAGACCAGACAACATCTTGCTGTCATGACAATTGTGTCAATATTAACAAGATTTTGATGGAATAATTTCAATGATCAATATGGTTAATTGCCAAACATGGTTGCATCAGTTTACATGTAGTCATACTTTTCACACTGAGATTCTTGAGATCAACCTCAGTCATGATGAAAACCATCCTCTGTTTGGCTACAAGTCCCATCAGTGTTCATGCAAATAAGTGAGCTAATTCTAAGTCACGCCAGTGAAATACCCAAATTTACCATTGATGTACCATTGATAACTACATGATATATTTGACTTGTCTGAAGTCTGTTTGCTGAGCATGATCGTTGCATTAACTGCTCTAAATGTGAAGGGTCAAAAATAAACCAAAACAAAGAAATTCCATGATCAACTCCAATGGGTATATTAGGATTATCTTTTACGTGTAGTTCTGCAGGCTTATATTAATCACTCGGATTGCGTGCGCGTGTGAAATCACTTGGGTTTTGGATTTTGGGCATTTTTGGGGGGTCTTCAATTGGACATTGTCGGCAAGTCCGCAAGTGCCTTAAGTAAAATGTACTGGACTACTGTTTTAACATAACAAACAAGCAAATCAGCCATGTGGCTCAACTAACTTAGAATAGATCCAGATGTCTACTGTGTCTTATACGAGGACTCCGAGTGGGAACTTGCCATATCTGCCACATCGATATTATATCGTATCATTTCTATGCATATGCGGACATGCCTGCATGCAATGGCACCAAGGCGGGACTTGGCCGCAGTCAGACATGAGGTTATCGGTAGCATGGAGCAAGCTTACGTGAGTCGAGCAGAGGTAGATCCAACGTTACAGTGCCAGTCAGTCCGCAGCCCGTCCGAAAGTATTTTATTCAGCAGCCTGCATAGCCATCCGTGGTTTAATGCATATACGTAATGAGCTGTGAAGACAAATTTTCTGATCGGCGTTTTAAAATTTGGCTCTTAGAATTGTCCATTTCTCATAAAATTGGTCTTATATTTTATTGATAAAAGGGCCATATCATGTTTTAAGTAACTGGAGACCTAAAAGTTTCCCTTCCTAAATTCTCTTGTGTACCTTTGTGTACCTTTGCAAGTTGCAATAATGATTCCAATTAAACATGTAGGTAGAAATTACCAGTGCTGTAAGACTTTCCAACTCTAATGGGGGCTTGTGCTTCAGTTAGAACTATGGTCAAAAGCAGCAAATATTTTCTAATATGTTTTCTGAACTTTTGTTTAACTTAAACTGTGGTGTAAACTTTGTTTTTAGGGAAGCCAATTATGAAATAAATCTCTACTTGTACGTTAGGCCAACAAACTCTGACATTAAAATCATCACTGATACTTGGCTAAAATTGTATGAAATATGATTAAATACACAGTTAAATCAACATTTCTTACAAACAAGTGTAGTAAATTATAGAGGATCTCAATGTCATTGGAATTGTCTCAATTTTCAAGGTTTATTTGCTTTGCTTGAAGTGTTCATAGCTCAACTGGTATCCCAGCATTCAAGTCAAATGTGCTCAAAGATAAAGATGTAACCCATTTCTGCTATCTGCTAGTCCCTGATTGAAACTTTGATCATCAAGTGGTTCTCCACGCAAAGACTTGTATGGTGCACATTCAGACCCATCTTTTGAGGGTTTGCACAGCAGACTAGCTAGCTACTGCCAGTAGAGGCAATACAATGAATTACATTATATCCTACATAAATTAGATTCTGTATGCAGATTGGTTTAAATAGCATCATGTTACCAAACATATTCTCACTATTTTGCGATGTAGAAAATGAAACGCCCACTGAAGAAAATGTGCTATTCCGTGACGTCAGTGATGGAATAATAGACTATTCCATCATTGATGTCACAAATGCCGCAAGCACTAATACACGTTCCTTGCATTGAGCGCAGCGCGTAGCTAAGCGCTTCAGGAAAAGTAGGTCAGTCAGCGCAGCTGGTTTGGTTCAGATTTAAAAAAAGATGAACTGAAGAACTAGATTATCAAGATCTATTGCTCTATCTTATTAAAGTAGGATATAAAACAAATATACCAGGCCTTTATTCATTATAAAGGGAATTTTTCATCCTCAGTTGTACTGGCCAAATCGAGTTCAACCTGGGATGAATAATTCCCGCTGTACTTACTCAAGGCCTGGTATATTTGTATACTATACTGGCTCATCGTACCTAAATGTCAGCCACATGCTTTACTTGGTTTCAATTTCCCTCTCTCTATCTCTCTGACCTTGTTACACTTTTATTCTGGACAATTTCCCCAGACTTGTCTCCTTGATAATAATAATATCTCATATTTACCCTGGATAGCCACTTCAGCTCTTATGAAGCTTTGGGCCATGCATAACATAATGTTTTATTATTACCCATCTTCTAATATGCTGAGTGCCTAGCTTTATAGCAGAAGGTGACATTCCTATTTTCAAAAGTCTTCAAATTACTTGGCCAAGGATAGAACCCACGACCTCCCATGCATGAGGCAGATGCTCTACCACTGAGCTGCTATACGCTCTACTGAAAATATTGAATTGTCAATTCTTTATTTTCAATTTACTTTTAAATACTCTTTACATTTCGGCAGTATTATAGTTATTATACGTATGGAAGTGAAGGGTTTTCTTATTTTTTGCTGTACATGTAGTTGATTTTTTAAACACATTTGTCAATCTTTTTTTGTAAATATCAAATGTAAATTCTAGCTGTGATAACAATGTCAAAATAAGTTATATTTTTTCATACTCACATATTCAACTACTTTACTTGTCTTGTAATAAACATGTGAATATAATAAATAACAACATTGATAGTTCTCTACCTATATATAAGAATGATGAAAAATATTAATTTTTCTTTCTTAGCACAGAAGAAAGCTTTGCTGACATTAAGGCCTGGAAAAGAATATTAGCAAGAGATAGCAGTCTTATTCTAGGTAATAAATCTTTAAAAAAGCACCCGGGAAACTAGTGTTATGATATACATGTAGCTTGACGTATCTTGTTATCCTGACTAATCTATTTTTGAATAATTACTTATAAAACCCTGGGTTTGGTTTTAAGAAGCAAACAAGAGGATTTTAAGCACTTTTTTACACCACTTATGTTTTTTCCAAAACCAAAGTGTCTGTATATGAATGATTTAGTTGAGTGCTGGCTTATAATGGCTATATTTTTTTTGTAGGAATTTATGATGTGCCGTCAAACAAAATTTTAATGTGCAGAGAAACATCAGTACCGTACTTTGTTCAATACTGCCATCTTGTGGTCATTATGTGTACATTGAATAATCACTTTTCACTATGGAATATTCACTGTTCATATCACATGTGTGAAAGTCTAAGAGTTTTGCCTTATCTGTATGTAGCCTACTGTTTCACCAAATAATCTTCCTCTCTTCAATTTCTTTCCCCACATCATATTTTAAAAATTGGATAGTGACAAAATATTAGAGCTATTTGCATTTCTTTGTTTGATTAAGGCAGAAGATAATTAGATAACTGCCATGTATGTCCATATATTTCTCTGGTTTTCCTTAACAAAGTGATGAAAGTCTAATAATCCCCCCTTTTTTGTATCACATCATAGTCAATATTACTTTAATTATGGTAATGTAGAATCTAACATTGACAAGTCAAAATATGAATTTATGAAATTAAAAAGAATCAAACAGATGATGAGATTAGATCTTCATATGATTATTGATGAAAATTGGTAACAAAATGAAAATCACAATTTCATCAAAATGTTTCAAAGGTCCCTAGAAAATAAAACCTCAGCACATTCATGCATTACTCTGATTGTTTTGTACTATTTTATTTTTTTAAGATGATGGGAATATAATAATGTGTGTTGAGTATGAATGAATATTTTGCTCAGTGTTGTATTCCTTGTCCGATATTTCTATTTAGATCCATTGTTTGTTATATATATATTTTTTTAACATGTCCCTCAGATATTGAATATATTAGTATGAGAATCGTCTTTATTTTTTTATAGTACTAACATCGCAAAAGAGTCTTTTGATATAAAGTAGTTTAAAATGCTTGTAGAATGTCTATATTTCAGAACTCCTCAATACAGAAATTTGCAGGATTGCATTTCCTTAGAAGCAGATCGACTGAAATATCTACAGAAATAGTGGTAATATTCATTTTGATAGTTTAAGGCACGAGTCTCTCATTTGATTCTCATTATGCATTCAAATGGAAAGTGAAGTTGTGAAATGCAACTATGCGTCAATGATTTGAGTTGATTGTGGTAAGGCAACTTGATGTTATGAAAGAATTCTTTTTAACTGTGCCAGATGTAAATGAACATCAAAGTAATGAAAATGGTTTGATTTGAAGTACTCATGGCTGAAGCGATGAAATCTTTATATTTCTTTCCATGACCTTGCATGAGTGATCATGCCTTGTAGAGTGGTGGGTTTTATCCTGTGCATTGTGGATTTGAGGGCCATAATTTTTTCCCTATTAATAATACTCTGTATGATGAGTGCTGAGAAATAATTCTTTGTTTATTTGCTTCCTTTTACGTCTAATACCAGTTCATGTTTCTGTTAAATTTATGGGAGGATAAAAACACCAAAGCTTAATGACTTACACGTCCATTAATAGATGTTTGATGAAAGAATTTTTGCATGAGAAAGTTATTTTGATTTGTTTTTCATATATATGATATAAGTTTTAGACTTTAATTTCAATATCTTTGAAGAGACTTCAGTTTGCTTCTTTTTGCAATATTTTTGAGAGATTGTGATATGTAGAACCCCCCCCCAAAAAAAAAGATAGAGGTGATTATTTGAAAAAAAATGATTATGAAGGCAAGAAAACTGCAAACTACAGTGCGTATCAATAAAAACAGGACAGATTTGAAAAATCTAAGAAAAAATTGTTTCACATTATGTCTATAATTTTGGTGTTAATTGGTGTCATTAGTACTGTCCAGATTAGAAATTATGCACTATAAAATACATTATATGAAAATTGCTTGTTCTTTAATGAAAGGCTGTGAGAATATTATTCTTTCAGATCTAGCAGTAGGGTTAAATTGAACTTTGTTTATAAATGCATATGAGAGTGATGATCTGATTTTATAGATGTAAAAAATTGAGTTTGCCATACATTTCAGATCTGGCAATGACAGAAACAGAGAGTTTGAATGCTTGCAGTTCAGAATACATATTCCATGAGTTTGCTTTTATGGCCTAAATTCCACATATTTTTAAAACTTCACTTCCCTTCACTGTGTATAAAATAATCTTTAAATTTATTAGATTTGATTACTTCTCCACACATTCCCCTTCATTTGATAGTGCTCTTTGTGTAGGTAGTCAATATTTGAACAGACTCCTCCCCCTGCCAGTTTGGTTATTTGTGTTTGAAGGGTGCAATCACCCAAGTTCAGTTTCCCCCAGATAAATTTTACTTGAATGAATGACTACATTTAGGACTATGAGCATGATAGAGACTTTTGTAGTATGATTGAGTTTGATAGTAAAATCATTCTGCTATGACTTGAATTCTTACAAGCAAATGAAATGTGATAAAATATTTTCTAATGGAAATCTTTGCACACCGAAGTATTTTTGAGACACCTCAGTAGGAGCATGCAGAGCAATCGTAGCAAAATTTCTGCTTTTTTAATGAGGAGGTATGGAGAGTTGCTGTTAACAGTTTTATTTTTAAGTTTTGTCTCATAGGCTGAATAATGAAGCCATTCATTGGAGATTGCTAATGAGAAGATTTCAAATTCGTCCTGATATAAGTAGCATGTAATGTTCATTAACATTCTAAATGAACAGTTTTCACAGACCACTTTTATGTGTGTGCTGTGTGTGTTTGTACGTATATTTGATAATTAACTGTAAGAAATGATTTGTTATTGATTATTATTTCAGTGGTTGAAAATTAAACCCTTTGTTTGGTAAATGATCGTAAATCCCCCAGCCCCCCTCCCCCAATAATCTATTCGGTTATTTTATTTTTTATATCAACATGGGGCCTATATGCCCTAATCAATGAATGTAAAAAAACCCCTGATACACTAGTATAATTTGGTCTCATTGTTGAATCCCTACCAAAGCTTTCAAATTGGTTTTTAGCTCTGAACATTTTTATTTTGTGAAGTCAAGCAACCTTCAATGTTTCTTGACATTTTATTTCAATCAAACTTTCTGCTCATTTACTTTCATTTTATTATCATTTTTTCTTTATCAACCAGTGAAACTGCACTTCAAATTTCAAGGATTTTACATGTAAAATAAACCCATATTGTTTGTGAATAGTGACCAACCGAACTTTGGTTTTATTTTAATCCTAAGGATTTATTTGTAAATCACAGAGTATTTGAATTCATATCTTTTCTATATTCAAATTCACAAGGTTTGAATCTAAATAAAATGTTCAGCAAGTCACTATTACATGTAGGCCTAAAAATGTTGTGTTGGATGTGATTTCCTATAGTTAAATATTTCATATTTTTCTGAAAACTATTTTCAGTATTCCTGTACTACTTTAATCTCCATTTATTTTCATCTAACTTCAAAATTTCCCCAACATTGTAATTTAAAAAATGTACCAAATGTAAATATATTTCCATTATTCCCTAGAGTGAATCATGTAGACATTACTTCAAAATCATGAATAAGGCATTATCAGTACATCCAGGTTTCCTTTTCATAGAACAGAATCCACAACAAAATGAGCACATTGTCTTGTCAAGGAAAATCACATGTAGCTGTCTGTCACACTGACAATGATGCTTAACTGATTAAAAGAGATGGGTATTTGTTCTATTCTTTTACATACTATATTTCCTGGTGCTTGGTTTATTGTTCTTCTAGGACTCGGTAGTGAAAGTACTTTATATGAGGCATGAGGAGTGTCACACATCTTCATTGTAAATTTGATGAATTATGTCATTCACTTCCTCATTTGCAGATTCTGAAGAGCAAATAAAATAGGTGTGTAACATGCAACGCAATAATGATGTTTATTGCAGGTCTCAAACAAAGAAAACTCCAGCATTCTTGTATGTCTAAGAAGGCATGCCAAGTTTGTCTATCTCATTTTACAGTCTTGTGAATGCTGGCAAACTGTTCATACTTCATCATCAACATCATTGTTTTTCCAGTTTTATGTAGAAAATATTTCGTATATCTTTCTTTTTACTGGCCTTTTCTGTATATTCATTATTATTTTCTTTATTGCAACTTAATTTAGGTCAAATTAGCCACATTTTATAGTTAATGACTTTGGCATGACAGATTTAGGATGGAGATAGGAATCCCTCAATCACTTTAGTTCAAATTACTTAATGATCCCGTTATTTATCATCAGTTGATAACTTAACTTTCTTTTTGTTTGGTATGACCTTTATGATCATTTCAAATTCATACTCTTCTGATCTAATAAGAAAAAAATGTTGCCTCAGTGAATTTTCAAAATGTCAGTAAAAGACAATATAAAAATCTTCTATGTCTTCACACATGTCTTGGACACACATTAGATGTAGATGATGCTCAATTATATTTTTCATCAAGCTTCAGAGTGACATTCTTACAAGGGTTATTGTGTGCCATCATCTGCACAAAACAAAGTTTACATTGTATTAGTGTTGAAAAGGACAGCTTTGTATGATTACTAGCTTATAATGCTCTAGAGTAATCTTCTTCTTTCAGTGGTAGGAAACCATGAATTTTACCTAACTATGGCTTCATGAGTCCTCATAATATGATACATACTGTATACTAAACTTGAAATAGACAAAGAATCCCTTATTGAAATAATGGACAAAACACTGTCATCAAGCAGGAGGTATTATTAATTTCCAGGACAAGTCCACCCCAACACAAAGTTGATTTTGATATAAAGAGTAACGTCCAACAAGCATAACACTGAAAATTTCATCAAAATCAGATGTAAAATAAGACAGTTATGACATTTTTAAAGTTTTGCTTAATTTCACAAAACAGTGGGCTGGTATGCAAATGGGAGACTATGATGTCATCCACTCACCATTTCTTTTGTATTTTATGATATGAAATATTCTAATTTTCTTCTCATTGTCAAGTGATACAACAATTAATTCCTCCCTGAACATATGGAATTAGCATCGTTTAATGCTATATGGTTCGGTCAAGTTGGTCCTTATTGTAAAATCTATAAAAAATGAAATATTGTATAATTCAAAAAAAAAAAGAAATAGTGAGTGATGGACACCATAGACTGACTCACCTAGTTGTTTGATGAAATTTTCAGCACAATGCTAATTTGATTTTTCCCTTTTTATTCAAGTTAGCGTTTTTCCTGGGGTGGACTTGACCTTTTAAGAAATAACTGTTCACAGTGCCCATTTTTTAGCTCATCCGGCCCGAAGGGCAAGATGAGCTTATGCCGTGGCGTCCGTCATCCATCCACAATTTAAAAATGCTACTACTTCGCCATTTCAAGTCTAATTTCAATTCTGTTTGCTTTACATGATAGCATTAGGTGGGAGATTCAAAACTTCTACACAGAATTTTGAAATTCATTGAATATATGCTAATTTATGCGCATTTTTCAAAATTCACAAAAAATACATCTTCTTTATTTGTTGACCGATTTTGAATTTTTTGCTTCCATCTGGTACAGCTTCATGAGGTTCACCAAACTTCAACACAGAATTTTGAAATTTTGACTAGAACAATTTTTATGCTAATTTATGCGAAATTAATTTATGCTTCTTTATTTGTTCACCAAATTTGATTTTTTTTTCTTCCATCTGGTAGAGCTTCATGAGGTTCACCAATCTTCACAGAATTTTGAAATTTGGGCTAGAACAATTTTTATGCTAATTTATGCGAAATTAATTTATGCATATTTTTAACAATTCACATAAAGTGCTTTTTCTTCTTTACATGTTGACCAATTTTGAATTTTTTTCTTCCATCTGGTAGAGCTTCATGAGGTTCACCAATTTTCTTCACAGAATTTTGAAATTTAGACTGAACAATTTTTATGCTTAGTTATGGGAAATTCATTTATTCATATTTTAAAAATTCACATAATATGCTTTTTTGTCTCACCTGCGAAGCAAAGTGAGACTATAGGCGCCGCTTTTCCGACGGCGGCGGCGTCAACATCAAATCTTAACCTGAGGTTAAGTTTTTGAAATGACGTCATAACTTAGAAAGTATATGGACCTAGTTAATAAAACTTGGCCATAAGGTTAATCAAGTATTACTGAACATCCTATTAGAGTTTCATGTCACATGACCAAGGTCAAAGGTCATTTAGGGTCAATGAACTTCGGCCAAATTGGGGATATCTGTTGAATTCCCATCATAACTTTGAAAGTTTATGGATCTGATTCATGAAACTTGGACATAATAGTAATCAAGCATCACTGAAAATTTTGTGCAAGTTTCAGGTCTCATGATTAAGGTCAAAGGTCATTTAGGGTCAATGAACTTTGGCCGAATCGGGGGTATCTGTTGAATTACCATCATAACTTTGAAAGTTTATTGGTCTAGTTCATTAAACTTGGACATTAGAGTAATCAAGTATCACTGAACATCCTGTGCGCGTTTCAGGTCACATGACCAAGGTCAAAGGTCAATGAACTTTGGCCGAATTGGGTGTATCTGTTGAATTACCATCCTAACTTTGAAAGTTTATGGATCTGATTCATGAAACTTGTACATAAGAGTAATCAAGTATCACTGAACATCCTGTTCGAGTTTCAGGTCACATGATCAAGGTCAAAGGTCATGTAAGGTCAATGAACTTTGGCCATGTTGGGGTTTTTCGTTGAATAACCATCATATCTCTGTAAGTTTATTGGTCTAGTTCATAAAAAGTGGACATAAGAGTAACCATGTATCACTGAACATCTTGTGCGAGTTAGAGTAGTATTCAAAGTCAGCACTGCTGCTATATTGAACCGCGTGATGCAGGTGAGACGGCCAGAGGCATTCCACTTGTCTTTAATTGTTGACCGATTTTTACTTTTTTCTTCCATAGAGCTTTATGAGGTCCACCAAACTTCTCACAAAATTACAAAGAAATGTTTTTTTCTTCATTTGTTAATCAATTTCAATTTTGTTTGCTTTATATAATAGCTTGAGGTGGTGATACAAAATTTCAACATAGAATTTTGAATCTCATTAAATATGCTAATTCATTCATATATTTTCAAAACTCACAAAAAATACTTATTTATTTGTTGATTGACTTTGGTTATTTTTGTTCCATCTGAGAGCTACATTAGGTTCACCAAGGTTCTACACAGAGTTAAGAAACTCTGACAAGATAATAATTCATACTTAATTCATACTTAATTCATATGAAATTTATTCATAGATCACAAAAAATGCTTCTATGTCATTTCTGCATCAATTTCAATTCTATATCATCAATTTATGTCACCAATATAATTCACTACAGTGTCAACTGGGCTGAAATGAAAATTGTGTTAAATTGTGTTGTGAGATGCCAGATGAGCTCCACATCATTAATGTGCTAGTTTATAACCAGCATTTATTTTTAATGTATTCATCATTACAATGATGTCTTTGGTTTATTTCATTTATTACCTTGCAAGATAATATGTGCATGGAATTCTTTTAAGCATACTGTAATCCTTTCTTAAATCCTCTAGTGTAGTACATGATGTCTATTTTTCCATTCTAGGACTATTATGTACACTCTACCTTTCATTTTTTTTTTTCAATTTGAAAATTTATAGAATTCCTCATGTTGAATAGGAGTATTTTTCTCAACTGTTTGAAATGACAAACTCAAGTTATTGAGTGGTAATAAATGCATAATCCATTTATTCTTTTATTTTTATTTTCTTTATGAAGGCCTATATTTAGAATTTTATTAAAATTTGGGGGAAAGCAGGGCGGTAGGTGCAGGTGCACCCCGTGAAGTTTGAAAATATAATAAGCACCATGGACAATGCCTTAAAGATAAATTCCAGTTTTGGTAATGATCTCAAATTCTCAAAATGACTTTTTACAGAATCTTATATAATGACCACCCAAGTGTCTGTTTGTATGAATAAAAAATATGTGCCAAAGGATTCTGGAAGAATTTGTGCAGTTGCTGAGAAATCAGCAAATAAGTGCGGATTCGGTCACTTCTGTCGGGTCTTTATTCCAGCAATAATAATACACTGTCCCACGTGTGCCTATCTGTGTTGGTGATCTTCAGTGCAAACATTTTTCAGCGTAGATTTCAAGATTTCACAAAGTTCAGTTTATGTAACTGTACCAGATCTAGTTACATGATGATATGCTGACAATTAAGCCTGGTTTTACAGACTTTGTCATGAAATCAGTGTTTACTGCAACTACTGGCATTTCTCTTTAATTCACTTCCGATAAGTTTGATAAGTTTGCACGGGTCCCTTCAAAATCCGACTCTGGATCCAGGTTTTTGCATTCCACATGGAAATGCCTATCAAAGTCTAATTAGGATTGCTTCATATGCGCCTGGACCTTCATTAGCTTTCTTATGGCTTCAAAACTTCAAAATTATTGTATCCCCCGAACAGAGTTCGGAGGATATGGATTTGGCCTTGTCTCGTCTGCCACAGAGATTTCCTTGTGAGCACTCTATCAGCTGCATTTCTTGTCCGATCAACTTCAAATTTGGTATGAAGGTCAAGTAGGGTATAGCAAAGCCACCTATCGATTTTGGTGTGGGCGGAGGTCATAAGTTAAGGTCAAAGGTCATGTAAAGATCAACATTAAAGTTTACATGCAAGATTCTCGTATGACACCTAACTCCGCAACGGTAAGTCACTTTTCAACCAAACTTGGTTGGTAGACGGACTAGGGGTACCTGCATGTTATGCTGCAGTCAGAGGTCACATTGTAAAGTCAAAGGTAATTTTCATGTCAACGTTAAAGTTTACGTGCAAGACTCTCTTATGACACCTAACTCTGCAACTGTAAGTCACTTTTCAACCAAACTTGGATGGTAGATGGATTTGGGATACCTCCATGTTATGCTGCAGTTGGAGGTCACATGATAAGTTCAAAGGTTTTCAGGTCAATGTTAAAATTTTCATACAAGACTCTTATGACACCTAACTCCACAACTGTAAGTAGCTTTTCAACCAAACTTGGATGGTAGATGGACTAAGGAGACCTGCATGTTATGCTGCAGTCAGACTGTTTGGTCAAAGGTCATTTTCAGGTTAACGTTGAAGTTCACGTGCAAAACTCTCTTTCTCCACAACCATAAGTCACTTTTCAACCACACATGGATGGTAGATGGGCTTGGGGGAACTGCATGCTAGGGTCATTGTTGCCATAATAGTTGTATTTATTTGTCAAATTTTTGTGTGACCTCTATGGATGACGCGGTGGGTTCGGGGGATACATGTGCTCGGCTGCGCGACCCGCCGAGCATCTCTTGTTTATATCTCATTTATTTTGTATGTTATCCATCAAACTGGTAAACCCAGGATATGAATACATAGAATAAGAGACATTTTGATATTTGCTTTGATGTGAAAGTTTGAGTGTAGGTTTTTATGGTGTTTCATAAAGTTATTAAGTTATACACTACATTTTCTTATGACTAATGACTCTTTCTTGCATGGATTCTGAATCAAATTCTCAATAATTTGTATCCCATTATGTAAAGTAAATGCCTGTATTGCTTTATATACTACATGCTCAAAATGATGATCTTCTTAAAGGCTGTCAGTGTCTTAGCCATGGTACTGTAAAGGGGCAGTAATGTGAAACATACTTGAGTATCATCTAACAAATTACATTAGTCATGGATGTATGTAATACATTTTTTCCTATTAAATATTGCATTTTTTTCCTATTAAATATTGCATTTCTCCAGCAGTTTGGTGTTAGGTTAAAACCTAGCTCCTTTTTTAAGTGATGTTCTATTTTTATTGAGAATAGCTGTTTAAGCAACTACATATTAGTTATCAGATATAACAAAGCTACTGACATAGATTATATCTTGGAATTTTCAGCCCATTTTATGCCGGAGGTGTCTTATATGAATAAGATAAATGTACACAAATAGTTTATTTTGATCAGGCACCCAATAAAATTGAATTTTTATGTAAATCTGGTAAATTCGTCAGAGATTTTATGAACTGGCCTTCTGTTTTGGGGAAAAATTAGCAGCTTCTAAAATGCATTAATGTGCTTCATTTCAAATATTGAGGAAATAGAATGTATGCTTTAAATTAGTATAAATGAATGATCTGATTTCTTTCAAAGCGTGAAGTTATGAGGGTCTGAAAACATTCAAACTTTAAACGCGATTATCTCGAAATCATGTTTTGGAGACCAGCCGAGGTTTGAGCAAGTTCATAAAATTACTGATGAATTTATGCAATAAAACACATTTTTGGTCTATACCCTTCACACTACAACTGTTTTGGGACACATGCATTAATATAATCTAGTACTGAATTGGAAAAGGGACATGTACCTTTGGGGGATTTACCAAAACTAAAGATATGCTTTTTAGTCTCATCTTTGTAGATTAATATTCTCACTTTTTATAATCATTTTTATGGAACATATTTTTTAATATTTGATTACAGATACAAGAAATGCACTCCCATCATGTTAAGAAATGCAAATGTTTTTTTATATCTTATATAAGCAGCTTTTAAAAAAGACATTCCCCTATATATGCTTCATAAAGCTATAGATTCATAAAGTTCCTACTACAATTGTCTTTTAAGTTGTAAAATCGGAAGCACAATTTCTGTGGTAATTTCAACGGAGAATAGTGGTATTTCAGTTTGTTATTTGCAAATAATGAAATATTTCTGTGATTTTGATTAGTCCATAGCTGTTCGAACCGAACCTCTGTGATTGTTCAATAATTTGTTGGCGGTCATCCGAACCGTCGTATCACACATATGACGATGCAAACCTATTTCAGAGAAAATCGACTTCAAAGTTTTACCATAATTTTCACACTTAGTTCCCCAACCTTACAACATATTAATTGCTAGAAAGATACATGGTTGGAAAGACCAAAGACAATTGCTTGACAATGGTATCATTATTTTTACACAAACCAAGGATTTAGATCCTTGCTTGTAATTTTGTTTTGAGCGGTATAGATTTCCCCTGAACAAAAATGCCATATAGAATACCGCGATTTCAGTGATGTCTAAAAATTTAGTTATGAATAGAGTCGGACTTGTACTTTCATTTTCTGCAAAAAACTCAAAATCAATTTGTTAAAAACCAAAATTGACTGACGATGGTTCGGATGACCGCCGACGAATTATATTGTATTGAATGGCTCAGAATGGATTACCGGTACCAGAAATATTCCAAGAGTTCGGGAAAATATTGGCCATTACGAGTGTATACTGCACTATAATTTTGTCATCTATCCCATCCTCCCCCCAAGAGATCAATTTGATTTAACAAGTCATATCACTTACATGTATCACATTATGTCATTATCACTTCATACGATCTAGTTCATTATGACATCATTGAGTGTAGTTGTGCTCTGTGCTGCGCATCACATTGCTTTCATTGTTGTATGCATTGTATATTTCATGCATTCGTCCACATACCCTAGACTTTGGAATATGCTCTCATATTCAATAGCAAATTTTGTACAGGAGCCTATAGGATATTCGTTGGATTTTGGTCCTTTTTTTAATAGGGATATGCTCTGATTCTGGACGGGCAATTGATGCAGACAGAAATATACGTTTTAATGCTTTTTGCTAAATGTTCAATTTCAATTCATTTCATTCAAAATTAAGAACATTTACAAGGTAAAAATATATACAATAAAATAGCATGTGGAGACAGCTTGGAAGAATATTGAGTTCTTATTAAATGCTGCCACCAAATACATGTACAAACATTTAAAACTGAGTTATTTACAAGAACATTTGAAATAAATACTACAGACAAGACAAGATACAGATAAAGATAAACTTGAACATTTAACAACAAAACCTTACAAACCCAAAACAGACACAACATAATGTTATCAAGTATTATTGAACATCCTGCCTTGGTTTCAGGTCTCATGACTAAGGTCAAAAGTCATTTAGGGTCGATGAACTTTGGCCATGTTGGGGGTATTATTGAAGTGGCATAATAACTAAGAAAGTTTATGGATCGAGTTCATGAAACATATAGACATAAGGGTAATCAAGTATAAATTATTGTTGTGCACACATCTTAGATTATATGATCATTGTCAAAGGTCATTTTGGGTCAATGGACATAGTATTTTATTATCATAAGAATGTTTTCTTTGGTGAATAATTCAATAGCTGTTTTCAAAGTCAGCACTGCTGCTTTATCGAATCATGTAATGCAGGCGAGACTGCCAGAGGCGTTCCACTTGTTGAATACCCGGGGGGGGGGGGGGGGGGGGGGGGGGGGTTGGCCACTTACATTGACGAGTAGATACCATGCGTGACCAAAAAAAACATGTAAAAAGGATGTCTTTTTCAAGATAGGGCATGTTACGTACGTAACGTGATAAGGGTGTCAAAAACACAAAAATATTGAAAAAGGGTATCTATTTCGCTCGGAAAATTTAAATATTTCCTACGTGTTTAGGGTCAAATATGCAGGGATGATGAAACAAAATCAAAATGTTTTATAAAGGATGTCCTTTTTGCCCCAACACTACGTGTTTAGAGTCAGATTTGCGTGAGGTGTAGAAGGTGGGGCTTTACTAAACCAAAATAATGGTTTGTAAAGGTAAAACCGATGACCAACAGACCCGTGTCATAACAATATTGCTGTACTTGTTTAGGGGTTAATTTCAGGGAATACTTACCAAGAGTATCGTTTTGTTTCCAATACTTGTTAAGGGGTGCTTTTCAGAATATGGAAAATACATTGCCGTACTTGTTTAGGGGCTCAATTCTGGGAATACTTGCCAATAGTTTTTGTATCCAGTACTTGTTAAGGGTAGGATTTCACACGCCAATACTTGTTAAGGGGTGCATTTTCATATAGAAAATACTTGTTTAGGGTGCTTTTCAAGACCCCATGGTCGCGCATGGTATCCACTCGTCAATGGAAGTGGCACCTCCGGGTGAATATTAAATACATACAGCTGCATGTATCCATCTTTGCGTAACACATATGGTTTACTTTGCTTTGTATGTAAATTTATAAACTACATGCTAACCAGACTTAAGCCAGGTAGGGCATGGACTTAGATCTAAAAAAATGGCAATTGAATGGCAAAGATTGTCAAGCATTTTACTAAGCAAAATACTGAGTGAAACTCTTAAATTGTGGCTAAAGTATGGAATTGAATATTGGCCTTGATGTTCAAGCTTAGTTCCCATGTACATGTATTGAGCTGAATAGTATAGTGTTCCATCTCAAGGTTTGCATCCATATTGGTAAGATGAAAATGGAATCCTTGGGCAGTGATGTTTTTACCATGATGAGTTTGAGCTTCCACAACTTTGGATGATCTGCAAAATTTGCAGCAATGCCAAATGATTTCCTTGACTCTATCTAGACTCACTCTTTTGACATGCAATAAGACATTATCATCCACATAGTCATACTGTGTAGAGGTCATTGTCAGGTGGACACTGATGTGTTGAAAAAAGTGGGAGGTAGAAAATAACCTTGCAAGACTCCATTAATTAAATAGCTGCTGATATGGACTGCCCTGGCCTGGCCTGACTGGCCTTTTTCAGAATGAATCAACTGTTTTAGCATGGACCCATGGTTTTAGGTAATGCTGATTATGAACTGCACAATTGATGGCCCCATTGTACATGTATTTATCAGGAGAACAGAAACAAATAAATTCAACTGGCAATTCTGGGACAAAAGTTGTCAACAAAATACCTGTATACTGATATTTGGATCTGTAAACTAGAATAAAAGTTACAAAGATTCTTTTCATTTACTCATTGTGTTCATGATGTAGTCAGAAACATACATTTATGGGCAGGGCATTGAATGGGTCAGCTATCTTGGTACACTCATCCTTTGACATTCAGTGGACATCTTGCATGTAATGCAGGTAAAGAGCAGATAGGGATTCATAATAGATGCCTGCTTATCATGGTTATCCATATAAGATGAAATCACTGTGATAATGTAGGAGATTATCATCAGAAATGAACAGCATCATATCCCTGAGGATCATGAACTGTACCTATGAACAGTACTTTCAAAAATGTGTTGTTCATAATTCTTCTCTTCTCGTTTCTGAGATGGTCATGTGTATTTCATAGGTTGGTCACATCGGCCTGTATTCTGATGTCGGGTTTAACTTAAACTCAGGTTTAAAGTTGTGGTTTAAGTATGGATAGCCAATTGTTACATAAATCAATATCAGTAGAGATATGTATATCAGCTCGTTTGGCTCTCAAATTATTCTTAATTGTGTAGGAAGTATAAATAGATGATTTTCTTCACCATCGCTGAATCAGGAAAGAGCACAGTAAATATAAGAAACATACAACCTTTAAAAATTTTGACACTTTTGGCTTCCCATAATATTAGCACAGAGTTAAATAGACCATGGTCTAAATTAAACCTGACTTCAGAATACAGGCATTTGACTACTGTACTTTATTTGTATTCAGTTGATGCTGAGGGCCATTATAATGCATTGTGAAAGCCCCAAGCTCCATAGAGACAATTTTTACCTCAGTATTTTTTGTCTTTTCACTAGATGCTTATTTGTATACTTAAAGGTTATGATAGTACCTTCATGTTGGGAGTGGAACTGGTGCAATTTTAGAATTTTTAACAGAGTTGTACTTCCTTTTTTACCCCTTCATTACTTTAACATGTGTCTGAAGTAGTGATGCTTTGAGTTTCACTGTACTTGTTCGATAATCATCCATATCATGTTAGAGAAAAAAGTTGTTTGTTCTTTTCTTGTCATTTTTTTTTTCATTAATACTTGTTTATCTATCAATTTCATGTTCAGGAAAAATATTTCTGTTGTAAAATTCAAGCTACTGTTTCTTTTTGTTCATGTTTATAGCCATCTCATTTTTCTTCCTCATTTTCCAATATCCATATATCATACCAGGTCTTAGCATTAGTTATGATACCCTTTATATCACCATAGATCTTTTAGATGAAGTCTGATTTACATATAGATATTTTTTTCATCTTTCTCCTGTCTTTTTAATTTTGTCTTCACTTTTTTCGAAACATTGTAAATTGCACATGCTGTTCTAATGGAATATTACTCTGTAAGTATTCAAAGGCAAGTCCATCTCTCTTAATCCCGTCACAGGCTTACCATTGAATATTTCATTTCTCTCTGCATCAACGTCTCAAAATATAATCTATTTATTCATGAAAATGCCATACTGAGGCTCCTGATTTCTCTGTAATTTTCCTCTTATCCTCCCACTCAAGAGAAACCTATTTTGTTTTGCCGTGCACTCAGAGCAGTGGAATAGTTGTGCAGTTTACAAATCTGTTTCAAGTATTTATTGAGCTGTCTCTATGTTGTTGTTTGTTCTTTTGCTCCTTTTTTTTGTTTGTTGCTGGCATTTTTTGTTTGTAGTCTTGTTTGGCTGTAGACCTGTTTCTTAATTTCAGTTGCTATGCTTGAGACTTCTTGGTCACCATAATATTCAGAATTTCTTTATATATACATGTAATTTCTATCAGTCTGATATTGCTCATGATTTAGTCCATTATGATTTAATTTTTTTAAAGCTACATTTTGCCCAAGAAAGCTATGTGAAAGCATTTTTTGGCAATCCAGAATATACTATAAATGTTTTGCACTTAACAAAACATGTTCTGCCAATGTTTAATTCTTGTTTCATGTTGTTCTAGTTTATATCATGTGTCACAAACACTATTACATTTTTTTTATATATATGATAATTATATACATTATCAAATTAGAATGTTTTCAATTTGCATGCCTATTTTTTCACTTTTCAAATTGCTTCTTTGGATTGTTATGTTCATTTTACAATTTATGTAATATAATATTTGTAGTTTCACCTAAATTGGAACATTATCTATTTAGTAATGGAATTGACAATTTTTAACGCAAATTGATGTAAGCATGATTTTTCATTGAGTTATTTTTGTCAGAACTTGAATAAGGCAATTGGCTAATTGAAAATTACATCTTGGAATACAGCAAATTTTATTTTCCATTGCCTAGTATTAAACATATATTTTCCATTGTTTCAAACCAAAGAAATGAAAAGAATTAATAAATTATTCAATGTTTAACAAAATATATTATAAAAGACATGTGAGGTGGATTCCATTGCTGATATTCAAAACAGCATACTTTTAAGAACAGACATAATTTTCCTTAATTGACAAATAATATGGAGCTCCTGCATCCTAAAGTATGGATCCAGCTTCCTTTTACGATTAGAATGGCCTGCAGTCTATTTTACAATTATGTTATTGAAGACACATCTGTATATTAAGGGTAGCATTTAAAGCCTGTCTTTAGTTTTGGTAATCCCCCTCCCCCCCCAAAAAAAAAGGTGCATGTCACTATCCACTATATTTTGCATGTGCCCTAAAGTTGTTGTGGCGTGAAGGATGTAAACTAAAAATGGCTTTTTTCAAAATAAATTTTCCTGGTTTTACATCACATGTCCAATAAAAATGAAATATCTGTGTATTTTTGTCATAAAATACTTTCTCAAGCATGGAATGGACAGAACATTTCAGGGTGTAATGGTTGTCAGTAGCCTTCTAATATTCAGTTGTTAAATCTGTAGAGGAATTGCTCATATGGCAATTTTGAAATAAAATTAAAACATTATGGAGAGAGGGCGCTAGATTTAATTTAAATCCTAATGACCATGATATACAACCATATTTAAAGTCTAATTGGTAAAAAATGCATTCTTTGACTTAATAGTTAGGTGGTATTCAAGTATGGTTCTTATAACTACACCTTGACCAATGCTAATGACAGACTTTAAGAAGATCATCATTTTGAGTATGTAGTGTAAGCTATGTACATGTAGTGGCTGAGCTTTACAAATTCATCATATTATGATCATTCAGTTTGAGTTAAGTAGTTTCAGTAATGGAATAGTAATCATCATCATCCTTCTCATCTCCTCCTCCTCCTCATCATCACCATCTCTGTATCAACAATTAAATGTTTTAAAAAAATCAAAAACACAAGATGTAAGAACATTCAATCTTCATAAACTAATGTAAGATTTTCATTTTCATTGGCAGAGGACAACTTTCTCAAAACTCAAATTTATGATAGCCCTTGTATAGAAACTATATCAAATATGAGGATCGATGCCATCTATAAGTACAATTTCAATTTATTGTCAAGAGGGATAACGTTTTAAAAATGAAATCGTGTTTATTTTTATTATTGTTTTTTTAATAAATGTCTTTCCTGTTGAAAGACCTTGTTGATCAGTAGTTAGTTTTGTCTCTTAAGTAATTTTTTTCTTTACCTCAAAGCCCACTTTATTCTAAGTGCCTCACCCCTTGATGATCTTCAGCATATTTTTCATTTCATTTACTTTCATCTGTTTTATGGATTCATTATCATTTTCCTATTATTATAATTTGTCTGCTTTTTAAGATGTTGAAAACTTTGAATTTCACATGAATGAAACGCTGTGCTTCAGAATATATGAGCAAATATGGCAGTTTCATGGCAAGAAAATTGTTGGAATTTGTGTATACATCATAAGAGCTGCAGTTGGTTTTTAAGCTTTTTTAATTCTTCAGTTACATTTTAGTTTGAATTTTTATCTGCTTCTATCTGCTTCTGATCAGGGAAAAACAAATACACAGGGGCATGGCGATGTTGCCCTTGAAAAGGTCAAACAAGCCCTGGAAACTGCAAAAAAGTACCAGGCTGGAAAATCCCCATTCATTACAGTGTTAAAGCCTACCTAATGTTGCAATTCGGGACGAAAGTTGTGAAAAGTAGCCTCCGGAAATTGTTTTTTTTACCTGCTTCTAATAATAATATAATAATAACATAGGGTATTTACATTGCACACATATCCACCTTGTTAGGTGCTCAAGGCGCATGTATATTACCCGGCTAAGCTAGGCGTTCATAGCGCACACAGCTTTTTAAGGAATTACTTCCTACCGGTACCCATTTACCTCACCTGGGTTGAGTGCAGCACATTGTGGATCAGTTTTTGTTGAAGGAAATTACGCCATGGCTGGGATTCAAACCCATGACCCACTGTTTCAAAGTCCGAAGACTAATCCACTGGGCCACAACGCTCCACAGCTTGCAGCTTGTACTGTTGACTACATCTAATTCTCATACTATTTATAACATAAATGCATGTACTGTGACTAAGTACTTTCTTCTATGAATGCTATACAGTGCATTCAAAAAAATACTAAACTGAGAAGATCTATCATAATAACCTCATCACAAATATAATAGACAAATGACCTATTATAGTAACGCCTCAGTCACATTTTTCCCTCTACGGATGCCGTACAGCGAGTCAAAAACAGCCGTTTTATCTAATTTTCACTCAAATCACCCATATGTAGCTGGTACAAAAAATGTTAAAACGGCTGTTTTCGACTCGCCATATGCCAGCCATAGAGGAACTGTGACTGAGATATTGAGCTTAGAATCTACTCTTTCACTTCATATAAATCAGAAAATTCCTGCATGAGTAACATAAAGCAGTTTGAAGAAAAGATACCCAAAAGTCACTTGTTGGTGTTGGTCGGTGTATTAATTTCAAAAAGAAAATAACATGTCTACAAATTTAAACATACTCATAAATTTCATACCTCAGACACAGATAACAAAGTTTTGTATAATAATGATTGAATTCCAATGATTTATCAAATGAAGATGTAATACAGGCTTGGAGTGGACATACTCAACACCCTGTTTTGTTGATGATCGGCCATGCATAAAGCTTTGCTTTATGTTTGTTTATGTATGTTCATTTCATTTTATCCTGTGCGTATTTGAATTGTTTCCCTTTTTATCAATAAAAGGTGATTTTATAAAAAAAATTTTTTTGTGCAATAGCTACATTGGAGAATCTGTGAAAACGTGTCTATATAAAAGGATATTCAAGTATGATTACAAAAAGACAGAATTTGTTATTTCTTTACTGTTTTCTGTAATCAAGGTATCAAATTAAAGAGCAGATATTGAACTGTTTATACATGTGATTTAATTTTGGAAATTCAGATACGGTCTACCAAGTTACTCTTTGATATGGTTCGGGATTGATTTATGATAGTGTCAGTAATTCTCAGCTTCATTTTTTGGAGGACGTGCTGTACATTAAATTCTAGAAATAGAGGTAACCCCCTTTTTAAGTTATACATTAAATCATAATAGAAAAAAATGAAACTGTGAATCTGTATTTAATTCTTGGTGATGTAATTAAATAAACATAAACTATGAGTCATCCCTTTCTCAAAGTTTGGTGTATCCCTTTTCTTAAATACACCTTAAGTCTTAACCAATTATTCTTTATGACTATATTTTGCTTCTCTTTGCAGCCCCCATTCTTATTGTTTTATGTGTCAAAATAAGAAAATGAAAATGAACTTTATGTGGTAAGATATTTTTATCAGACAACTGCTTGTTAAAGCTGATTAAAAATCCTGGTTTCCTTTTGCTGGGATGCACTGTACTCCTACATCCACTTGTAGCACCAATAGCACTACAACTGTTACTACTACCTAGACCATTGTCTTCTACTACTCCTATTGCTTCTGTTACTACTACTACTACTACTACTACTACTTCTACTACTACTACTTCTACTACTACTACTTCAACTACTACTACATGTACTTCTACTACTAGTAATTCTATGATGACTACTACTACTAATGCTAGTGTCACTTTTACTGACGTTTTGTTTTCATATGCATTATAATGGCCTTTGTACATTACCCGTGTACCTTACTCTTGAGTACTGTGCTGATTTCAAACATGGATGGATCTTGATGTGGATGCCAATTATTGTAACAGCAGGTAGTAATTGCCAGTCATCCTACAATTAGGCCTATATGGCATTTTGTTTGGATACAAGAAAGTCCTTACCCTGCTTTGAAACATGGCAATAAAGATCTCCATGTAGAAAATACCAAGGACTTCTCTCATATGGAAGCAACAATGTTTCAAATGTTACTTGAGCATAATTAATTTTTTTTTCTTTTTTTTAGGTGTCTCGACACAAATTAACATGGATGTGGTTTGAGAGTATCCATGTATCCATGGCCAATTTTGCTTAAGTATGCATGAATAATGTTTAGGTAAACATTTTATGATAATGATAGTGATATAGAGAAAAAACAGTAATCTTTATCTTTCATAGGAATATTAATTTGTTCATGAATGCAGCTCATATACTTGTATTTCAAATAAAACTGCCATCATCATTAACCAGCAGATTAAATCTACTGACAAGGGAATCATGATAACAAGCAATATGTAGAGAGGCTCACTTGTTGCCCTTGATTACAATTACAAATTTCTGTTAAATTGTTAAAAAATTCACAATAAGTAATTTCATGTATATTCAAATTAATTTTCTATATAACATGTGTTACAACTAGATCAATTTCATTTTCATACATGCAGGTCTGTTTGAAATTCTAGTTTTTATATTTTTTGACAAATTTCACTGGCATCGATGAATGCTACTCCACAAAACCCCTCACTTCAACTTTAAGTTCTTGGAGACCTGTGGAATACAAGACTAAATCCCTATAAAAATCAAACATTTGACACACGAGAGATGTTCTAGAGACGTCCTAGTAATATCATATTATCTTTTGGACCCTTTACTAAGACTCTTTCATAATGCTAAATATTTGATCTCTTACAAGACATTATGAAAATGCTACCATTATGCTGAGACTTGATGTAAAACTAAATGTAAACTAATGGAACATTATGGCTTGCTTGGGAAGTTTGATATTAAAAATTCAAAATTCTGGCTTGCACCCAGTAAATAAGATGGTAGGCCTATACTCTATCTGAAAAAATAGTCTTAAAAATCTTGGAACCAGCGGGACGAGCAATTAGTAGATGAGAATTTCAAATCCCACTGGTTCCAAGATTTTTTTCTGGCTTACCTTTCAGATCGAGTATACCATCTTATTTACTAGGTACATGCCAGAAATTTTCAGTAGGTGTAAACTCGTCTCCAGTACCCCTTCAGAAAAAAAATAATGTTACAGGTAGGTGTTTATTTGTATTTACATGTATGTCAACATTACGTGTGCTCAGCATTTTAGAGAAAGTAGATTTGAAAAAAGGTGTGAACATTGGATGTATCCTATCATGCAATGCTTCTAGTCACTTAGTTCATTTCAACTTTATCATGATGCATATAAGTGCTGTAGGTTTCAAAACATTCTGGGCATCAAAACTTAGACTATTGATAAAACATTTAATATTTTTCGAACATTTGGATGCCCTTCAATCTATTCAGATGATCTTAGCGTAGACAAAGGGTAATAAATTATGATGCTTAGTAATGGTGGTTTTACTCTCATATGTGCTATGGATTTCAGTTTCTAATGCAAACCTCTTATGTTTTCATGTAAGTGCAATTTCCCCTGTGTTTACTCTCTTTACTTCCTTATCGTATATGTATATCTAAGAAAGTGTAATATAGGGGGTATAGCCATTGTATTTAACTGCAGTTGGGGTCTTTGTCTTTCACAAAAAACTAGTCCATCTGAATAATTGCATGTTGAGGGATCCATTGGTGTGAAGTCCTCTATGATGCACAAGATCGGGCAAAGTGCTTGTTAATTGTTGTGCAGGGAGTAATTCTACACCCTGAACTGCCTAATCCTCAAGGAGACGTTTTTTGCAAAACTTTTTAAATGTGCTTGGATGATTGCACTTATTATGTAAATATATTCATACTTAAAAAAAGAGTGATGCAAAGCATTCACACTGTTTTGTGGAATTATAGGTGATTTTATTTAAATTGTTCACAATGAATAAGAGAGGGAGAAAGAGATGAGTGCCTTTGATGTGTACATAAAATGTTTTTGTGAAGCTGTAATGATGGTAAAAATTAAATGCATTTGTCATTTTTGCCATTAAAAGAAGAAAATTGTGCTCATCAATGGACTGATAGGCTGTTTATTCTTATGTAGTGCTTTACTTTTGAACGGAATGGATAATTTGAAAAATAATTTCCTCTCGAGATGGTACTGTATGAATTTATGAAAATGTTCTACTAGAAGAAATTCCCGTGAGCTAATCTTTATGTTTTGAGAATGATGATTTTGCATTGATGAATATGAAAATATAAAATGGTATCTTTTACATTGTGATTTGGATTTTTTTCATTAATGAAAGAGAGGTTTACAGTATAGAAACATAGCCAACAATACATACATAATATTTGCACTGGTGACAATTGCTCCACTCTAAAAACACCAAAGGTGAAAAGGATGCAAAATATCCTAGGAGTTAAAGAGTTTTCCACCCTTATTAAAACCCTTTCATTACTTGGCCCTTTTAAAGGATTAATTAACCCTTTCCATTCTTTTCTTTTAATGTCACAGGGATCCCAGCAACCCTTTTGAGTGCAAAGTTGGTGGGATATTTGGTATGAACAGAAATTTTACAGAGACCAGAAGCTTTTGGCATGAAGACATACACAAATTTTGACATTTTTTTAAAGAAAAAAAATAACCACAATATAGACAAGTTATCATGAGATCAATGTACAATATATTTTTATCATTCAATATGAAAAATGACAGAATAATGAAATTATTATGACATGATGTTACTCATATTACTTTAGTAATTATGTTATCATTTGTTTGTTTGCTAAACTCAGGACATTTATTTTTCCATATCTTGCTCAGCAAAAGTGATAATTTTCTGGTCATTTGTAAGCACAGTAAATATATTTGGTGAGCTTTGTCACATCATCAAGTCTAAACCAAACAAGAAACATAACATTATTTACATTATTCTGAACCAAAAAATTGTATCACAACCGTACATAGTCGAAACCTATGAGTTCAGATGAATAAACTCAGGAACAGATGTACAAAAAATCAGCTTATAATGTCAGTTTATGTACAACTGGGCAATCAAATTAACTTTAATTTAAACATCTTGGACTGAAAGCAACCATAAGACCCAAATTTATTGTTTTTTTGAAATCTATTGTCTTAAACCATGGTTTACATACTTACAATGAATTTAATCCTTTAATGGCACCTTACTGCTTACATGACAAGAGAAAAAGCCCCAAACTGAAAGAGGTTTTTATTGATGGGTTACTAGGCTCATGCTATAATTTTCTAGCTGTTTATAGAAATTGATAACAGTTGGATCATTTATAAAAAGTAATAGGCTTATCAATGCTGTAACCAATAGTGCATTAATTATTGGACTTTTTCTCCATATACATTACATGTATTCACATGATAAAGCATAAACAATGCCGAAAATCTGCATAAATTACATTCAGAAAATGGATTGACAGCAGAAATACCTTCATTAATTCTGTTCAGGGAGGTTGATTCAGATGTAATTTTTGTATAGATGATTCTGTAGCTCATAAAACAGTTCCGCTCTCTTTGAGATTGTAAATGTTTGAAATAATTTCTTTTTTGCAAGCTTGAGTTACTTGTCATCTGTTAGTGAGTCTGCCCTGATGAGGTTTTGAATGAGTCCTTTACTATTTCCTGGTTCTCTCCAGCAGTCAGTCTTACGATACAGTGAAGATGTTGATCCTTTACTTGTTTCGGGTACCTTATGGACATGTTCAATAAGGATTTCCAATCTCTTGTCTCCATTCATTGGATTTTAATTACCCTCCCCCCCCCTTTACACACTCTCCCCCTCTATCTTACTAATTTTTCTGTCTTTCTCTCATGTCTTCATTGTCAGATCATATCTTACCACTTGACCATTCACTGTCTTTTCTTTGTCTCTGTGTGTGTCGATAAGTCTGTTGTATCTCATGTCAGCATTGTCAGATCATATCTCACCACTTGACCATTCACTGTCTTTTCTTTGTCTCTCTGTGTGTCGATAAGTCTTTTGTATCCATCTTTATCAACTCATGCCTCATTTTTCTTTATGCTTCATCTCTTTCTCCCTTCACTGCCTTCTACAGATCTACCCTATCTCTCTTTATGCAGCTGTATGTGTGCAGTATCAAGCTTGTATCTTTATCCAAGGTGACAACACTGTCTTACCGTCTTTCTTGTATTTTTGCAGGCTCAGACGCTCCAGCTTGATTTTCTGATGAAGATTCTGCCCAATTACCACCATCTCAAGAAGTCCACCAAGACCAAACCAGTAGAGAAGTCTTGAAGATCAAGATACTTGATTATCAAAAGATGACCATTGACTGATCCTATGTGTATGCGAGATTTTGCCAATGGTCTGTGACATATATTTCAGTCACACATAATGCAGTCCAGGGGAGCGTTTCATCAACATTTTTGTCCGACATGTTGTCAGATCTGACATCTTTCCTTGATTTTGATTGGCTGATAAGCAATGTTACTATGGTAACTGTCGGATAAAATGGGACTTGTCGGATTATAACGTCTGACAAGTCCTTTCATGAAATGCTCCCCAGACCTTTGGGCTCAAGATTTGAAACATGAAGCCCCATATCCTACATAGGCCCTATTCACAAAGGTGGGCCAACCTCAACCTGTGGGTCATTGAAAAAATCCTCTTTGAAATGTGTAACAGGTTGTAATAAAACCTGGGTTAAATGTTAAATTTATCCCACCATTATGGAATTAGGTCATATCGTTACAGACCTTGCGTACAATCATTAAAGGAAAATGAAACCTTTGGAATAAGATAGCTTGTGAAAAAACAGAAAAATCAAAGAAACAGATCAATGAAAGTTTGAGAAGAATTGAATAAATAATAAGAAAGTTATGAGCATATGAAGTTTAGATCATTATTGTAACGTAGATCCTACCATTGGCAATGCGACAAACAATTTTGCCATTACTTTTGTATATATTTCACTTAAACTGCCTCTTTATCACATCTATCAGTAGATCATGTATTATCACCTGTATCTGACATCTGAGCTGGTAATTTAAAAACCGAATTGCTCTAGATTTTCTGAATATTGGGAAGGGATTGGTATATTGTTTGTATTTTGCTTTTTCCCTTTGCGCATATTGACTTTGCATCAAACCCTGCATGCAGAGACAACGCAAAATATACCTTTGTATTTTCCCTGGTCTCACATCCGGGCATTTAAAATATTTGCTTGGTCTTCTTTCAGGGGAACATGAAATATATTGCCCTTAAAAGAACCATATTGCCCTTGTCTAAAGATTCAGGCTAATATGATTCTTTTGTGGGCAATATATGCGATGATTCCTCCAAGACCAGTCAATATTTATATAATTCTTTCTATAGGAGGGCATGTAATGCTGCAGTCACATTTCTCCTAAGCCGAAAACAGCCGTTTTAACATTTTTTTCTACCAGCTACATTTAGGTGGTTTGGATAAAAATGACTAAAACGGCTGTTTTGACTCAACGTACGGCCACTGTAGGGAAAATGTGACTGCAGCATGATACAGATTTCCATAGAATACGAAAAAGGGTTAGTTTGTATAACCATAAGAAAGAGTAAAAAGAGACACTTTGGGGACATTTTATAGTTCTATCAAAGGGAAAGTCGTTCATGGGTGCATCACGCATCTTTGTCGCATCGCGATTGAGAGGATCTCCATAGCATTAGTGATCACATTATTCAAATGCTCAAAACTTTCTCATTATTTGTCAGACTTTTCAAACCTTCTTTGATTTTTCTGTTTCCATACATGTCCATGAGTTCTAAAGGTTTCATTTCCCTTTGGAGCACCACTCCCATTGAACACTTGAGGGCAAGTCCGCAGAGGACATCCAATAGTCAACTCCTCACAGGACAACTTACCAGTGGTTTGTGTTTGCTTGCTTCACTATCATATTGTGTAAAACCAACATGGATTAACTCACTTGGTCTACTTTCAATTTGGTCCGATTGCCTCTTGTTCCAAACAGCACATGGTCTTATACTCACTTATGTCATTCAGTATGATGCCCAGAGAGTATAATGTCCACTTCGTATTCTTACATCATCACGATTTGTCAAATAAAAATTAGTTCATAAACAGGTGATCCTATCATATAGACTTAGTGGTTTTAGACCATGTTTGTTACGGGTATAGCATAATGTGCTAAATGTTAAGTAGACCAAATGGTTAGCAGACACACTGGATGTAGAAGAACTAGGATTAAAGCATGTAGAAAAGACACAAAGGGAAAGTCACAGAAGTTGGTGTAGACCACGTGGCAGTTTTTTTTTGCCAGTCTCTGGGGAGTTGTACTCCCAGAAGAGTGACCCTTGAGGATTCCCAACACAGATTACTGTATTTTCAAAATGCAACATTTGCTTTGGACAAGGGCCATACATGTAGACCATACCATGCAATGGGAGAAAACATTCATACTGTGCAGGAACTGGGTAAAAGGCCATATTTTTGATAGACCTAAGATTAATTGTCCTATGTTATTTACACTTGCCATGTCCACTTTCTTTCATTGGCTTACAGAAAGAAACTCTCCTGTAAACAAAAACTGTTAACATTCTTGTATATGTAATATAATGTGTATAGAATGTATATATGCAACAAAATGTGCTGTTTGAGACTACTATTTAAAACTTCCATAATTATTGTATGTACAAGTAGGCCTATATGATATTCATTAAAAAGATAATTCATGTGGATATATAACCATCTTTAATAAATTGGGGCTGATAATTCGTAATGTTATTCATCCTTCAAATTATGCATTTGTTTAAATGGTTGGTTTGCTAGATGCACTATTTCTTTTGATTCATTTTGATTATATGCAGCAATGGAATTACAGATCTGTTAAAAAAACTTGGAGTGATTTCACTCTTTATTTTCATTTGTTATATTGACTTCTTAACTTAAACAGGTATTGATAATCATGGTTTTAAATTACTTCTTTTCACAATGCATGTATGGAAAGAGTCAGTTTATTAATCACAGGTTTAATATTGTTTAACTCCATTATGGTTTCAACTTCTTGTAATATTATGAATTAGAATTCTGTCTACTAATTTTGTAGAGCTCTTATAGAATGGAAATTCTGTAAAGTATATTTTCAATATTTTTCAATAATTCCTTTTGTCAATAATTCTTTTTCTAGACAGATCTTCAATTAGACTTGTACTGATATTTGCCCTGTGATGTAAGCAATGTGACGCTCACTCTGAGGGTTGTGCAATATTTGGTCTAACTCATGTAGAGCATGGCTGTGCTATTATATGTCATGTATAAAGCAAGAATACATTCTTACTCGCTTTCTTGGAGTAATCAGCTCTAAACATTGCAGATCAAATGATTATTCTTAACATTAAGCATTTTAATTCAAAGTTTCTTATTTATCAAAATTTGATCAGGGTTATAGGACATCCAGTCCCACTTTGTTAAAACACCAGGGAGACTTTAGCACAAGAATGTGATCCAGTCATTTGTAAAGCTATGATTGGGTGTATGGTATAAACATCTTTGTGAAACTGTCCCCAAGTTCTTTCCACAACTATATGCTTGATGGATACGATTGGTCTCACTTGGGTTCTGTCCCAGCATAGCTTAGTGCAAAGTAGGCCATTATTGGGCTCATTAGGTAGTTTCTGTTTCAAGTCCACAATTAAAAAGATAGCTTAATTATGGTAATAAAAATAAATGACTAGTGTGAAAAGAGCAAAATGAGAAAAACAAAGTGATGAAAGTTTGGTAGAAATTAGAATATGGAAAGAAAGCAATGGCTGTTAAATAACAATGATTGCTTTAAGACAATTTAAATCACAAATTGGCAATTTCGATAGTAACTTATGACAGTGGTAAGGACAACTCACATATTTGTCATGTACTTAATATTCAGGTAATTTGTGTGTTTTCTTCTAATCACCTTTTCCCTATGGAAGGTTATAAAAATGTAGCATAGATATAACATATATCCTTATAAAACAAAATATTGTTTTGTGTAAAAATGTTGTAACGGGTTACATTTTGTCATTTTCGGTATTGGGGTGAATTTGGGAGGTTTCTCTACCCGCCATCACACCACTGATCTGATATTACTTGCGCTGTCAAATTTGAAATCCCATAAATGTAGTGATTATAGATGTCTGAAATCGAAAAAAACCTCTTTCAATTTTCTTTTTTTTTCATCCGGTTTTGTTCAAATTGCATGGCTATGATTTTCTGTCATTTTAATGTTTATATTGTTTTCATTTGGGTTGGACTCCCCTTTAAGAAGAATAGACCATTATTGAGGGGAAAAAACATTTCCAATTCTGGTGTAGAACTGTATTTTAAGAAAATTTGATGATTTTGCTAGTTTCACGAGTATATTTACAATGGGAAGTATATTTCAAGAGAAATAAAACTCTTATCCATGTGTTGATCTTGATAAAAATAGCTAGATTTCTAATTCTAGACAATTCATCACAATACGAGCAAGTATTTTCTTACCAATTTATTCATCAGTTCTAGTTAAGATGTATTTGTTTGATGTATTTGTTTGATGTATTTTTTTTCGTTCGTTTGATGTAGATTACACAATTGTTGGTATTTTGTGTAGAAATCTTGTAAACATGTGAGAATCTAAAATGCAAATAGACTGTATCATATAATGAAATAAACTATCAATACGACGGTACTGCTCTTACAGACTGATTCTCTTTGAAGCGTTTAATAGAAGAATTAACATATAGCATTTCTCCCTCATTAGATTTATTTCACGGTCCGTGAAAATATCCAACTTCGTTCTCTGACTTTTTATCGCCTCCTTTCCCTTCATCTTTCTCAATGGAAAATGAGAGAGTAATGTATGACCTGAAGTTGAGCTAAATGATTGTTACGTCCAGTTTTGCCAAAGTGATTTTAAAATTGGGAAGAGTTCGGAAGAGTTTATGGATCAACCATAATGAAATATTATAACGTCTGATTTCTAAGAAAGGATATATTCACTCCTTGGGATTATATATATTCCTGTTTGATCTATTATTATTGTTTTAGAATGGTAAATATAGGGTCGTGAAGTGATACGAGAGAGAGGAAGAAATGAAGGAAGGTGAAGGAGTAGACAGAGGAGGCAGACGAAAGAGGATAAAGAAGAGATAGAAAGAGGGAACAACGACCGACTTTTTAAAACAGTAGGCAATTGACAATACAATATTTTGTTTGAATCTGAAAACTGAATCACCATCGCTTGTCATCAGACCTTACATGAAGTACAGTAATCGGTTACTAGGCAACGATGTGGAGAAAAGTTGTACGTTTTAGAAGAGGTTTGATCTGGAGATATGGCAAAATTATTTGTGTTTATTGTCTATTATTACCAACTTGATATTGTATGAATGGTAAAGACTGATTTATTTGCCCGGTTTATTTGGCTTCAGCCCCCCCACTTTTTTCCATAACCAAGTACAAAACTGTAATACGATTGTGATCTTTGGCATTGTCAGCACCCCCCCCCCCTCGACTTTGAAAACTGCTTTGTGGCCCCTGTATTGTGACGTATCATACATAGGGGTGGTTTTTTTTGGTAGTATCTTCTACAACTTGTTAGATCATGTTAAAATTTGAAAATGTTGATGGCTCCCCCGCTTATAGGCCCTCCCCCATTTAAAATTCTTGATCCACCACTGATCTGTCCATACATTCAACTGATCCTGAGAAATTGTTAGGAAAAGAATACATTTATGCAGTACCATGAAAATGGTTAAAGTTCGGAAAGTGTTTGGTGATAAAAATGATGGATGATAAAAACAACAGCAATTAAAGACACATTTGAAACCAAATTTTCACTTTAAAAATATTCACTTTATTACCCTTTAAAATGAGTCTGTGACATTGAAAATATCAGTTTTCCCACTTTGATGCATGCTCACTCATCCATAAATAAACAAATCAATTTCATTTTTGCACAGAATTCTGCTCATAGGTGGATAAACATTACTGCCAAACGACATTGCTAAAGACAGCCTTGAAAAAAGTTCCACCATATTGAATAAGGGGTTACGTATGCTTAAACATATGCACCCATAATGTACACAAGTCTATGAGAGAGGAAGTCAAAATTTTAACAAATATGAAATGAGGGTTTGTTTCATGGACGGTTTTTGTTACTTCTGCCAACAGTTATTTCATGAAACTTCGCACATGGCTTCAGAGTAACACTATCCAAAAGGTGCGCACACCAAAATAACCATTCGATACGCTACAGAGTGGGGCCAAGGCCTTGAAGTTTCTTCTCATTTGCATAATTTGTTTAATATTGTGTGCTCACTAATGCATTAAACATCGGAATTTTCATAAAATTCAAATCAAATGAACTGTGCAAGGAGTTTTGTGACAGATATCCATAGTTACAAATTGCATTTTTTCCAATAACGTAAAAAAGAGCTAATCACATTCCACATGTTCATTCAAGCGTAAATGTTTAATTAAACGCCTTTGAATCATTGAAGCATGTTAATTGGTCTTGAACAAAACGAAAAAGTTGAGACAAGATCATTTTCAGTTACCAAAATGAAGCAATACTTGCCTACGATATTTGGAAACGCATTTTTTGTTTCCAATAAATGTTCATTGAACCGTGAAACGATGACTATTGTTGAAGATAGTCTTCCCCAAAGTAACTGTCATCATATTTTAGTATTTTTATCGATAGAAATGTGTAAAAGTCCATTTATAGCAAATTTGGACTGAGTTTATTCAACCGTGAAATTTAGCTAAAAAAGTTGTATCGTCTTTTAGAAAGTACCTTTTACAAGCCTTCTGACTATTTTTCATGATGAGAATGCCCAATTAGTTCCAATAAAATGGAATCAAAGTCATTATATTTTGCTTGTGACTTTTGAAAAGTGACATTTTTGCCTTCTGACTGTGCTCACTGAAGCATAACGTAAGATACGTCCACAACATTTACTCAGAGGGTAGCTTATAAAATTACCTACACGCTCATGTAAAAATATACCAAAAACTCGCATTGGTTTGGAAATTATTGATGTTTGTTTAGGAGGGGGACTTACTTTTTTTGTTGTGTATATATGGCTGCATAGGTAGATTCCTGTATGGGGGCCAGTGGAAAACATCTAAATTTGCACCTATAATCAAAATTAAAAGTATGTTACTTTTAATCTTCTTTAGCTTTTGTATATTCTATCTACAAGTAACATTTTGATCATCACTCGAAGGAAATGCGTGTTTATGATCTTTACTCATCTTCGCACACTTGTTTCATCTAAATAATGCAAAATGTAATTTAAAATTCAATAACCGATATGTGTTTTACCTATTGAATTCTACTCTATTCAAATTCATATCATTTTCATTTTCACGAGTTACATGACGTTTCTATATTTTCTCTCCACATACACATAGGATGCATATTCACAGGAAGAGCGCAAGATAGGTATACAAAATTTTAGAAACTTAAATTTGTTGATATGTCATTGGAGTTTCACAATGTCTTCCAGAGTATCACACTTTCGCTAAAATATAACGTAAAAAATACTGTTTTCTCGCTTTTTAATTCTTTTGTTGCTTTTCAATATGAAATATGTCCTCGAGCTATTTCATCAAAGATTACCCTGACTATAGGGTGTCATTTTATCAATGTGGATAAATTGGCTTTGGGGTGCGTTTGGGAATTACTAATTAGCGATTTTTTCCCGTCCAATTTTCCTTTTTTCCCCTCTCTTTTCTTAGATTTATTCTCATTAGCAATACGACAAGGCCTCCCTTGGTATCTAGGCAACCCATCACATTAATAACCACATAAGTGGTTGTACTCCCGTTTCTTGAATCTTCAAGTATACTATACTGTCGACATAACAATACCTATTTAACGTCTTTGAATCATTGTAAATATCATATCGCCTTCTTACATCTTTGATTCCA
The DNA here is from genome assembly GCF_018143015.1 of Lytechinus variegatus. Lineage (NCBI taxonomy): Eukaryota > Metazoa > Echinodermata > Echinoidea > Temnopleuroida > Toxopneustidae > Lytechinus > Lytechinus variegatus. The sequence goes on from NC_054742.1 coordinate 32,659,683, forward strand.
TTGACAGGATTTTCAGGGATTTTAAGAATCAATATCATTGAATCATTCCGCTGTACCTATTCTCATCATTCTCCGATCGATTTTTTTTCAATCAAAATCCAACATGCTATTGTTGGACTGTCATTCAATGTAACTCACTCCTACCGGAGATATGACATTAATGCTGTAAAGAGTATCAAAATTTCACAATCTTCTTCTGAAAAACTATTATATCTAATAAAATATGACTTTTGACTTGTTAATTTCAGGATTAGTCATGTATATTTAATTTGATATACATGTACTTGACACGCTAACGAAATAAAAATTACGAGTATGATAAATGGAAAAGAAGGAAGAAAAATCTGCATGCAGACTGGAAAATTGGGGCCGGCTACCTTGACGATTAGAGAGGAAGAGAGAAAGGGAAGAGTAGTGTTTCGATTAATATGCAGATTGTCTGCAATGATGGAAAATGGTTTGAATTAGAATCTGAATTGAATGAGAGAGCAATGATTATGCAATCTTGTGGATTTTTATGTTGATAACACAAAAATTATATACCGACGTTGTCGGTTTCAGTTTTGCTTCCCATAAACTTTTTTTTACAAAGAATAGGAAGATGCCACGAGTAATCTTTAAGTTTTTTAATAAGGAGTGGATCTGCTGATTCCCACTTCCCCCAAAAGATCTAACCAGAAAGCTAAAAAGAGTTTTACATAACCACTATCTTCTCTCTCTCTCTTCCCCTCTTACTCTGTCTCTGTGTCTTTATGCTTTATCCCACACTCTCGAATTTGTCTATATAATATACATCTTCTTAAGATACATGTTTTTTTTTCAATCAAAAGTATAATGATATTAATTACAAAATGTTTATTGAATTTGCTAATGTTTCAACCACCACTGCAAAAGGATATTTTATTTTAGTTTTTATCTATATGCTGTAACCCCCCCCCTCTCTCTCTCTCTCTCTCTTGCACTCTTAAAGATTATTTGTAAGCTTTCTTGAACGGTAAGGTGCATAAGGTACACGTGGAGAAGCCGCCGCTGTGTATACATGTAGTGGTTCTGATTTCTCGCCTTGTTATAGAGGGTCGTGTGGTCGAATCCAACTACGGTCTCGCGTCCTTTGACAAGGCGTTAGTCCACACTTTGCCACTCTCGACCCAGGTACTATGGGTACCCGATGGGATGTGAAAGTCGTATAGCTTTCCAGTACTGCGTGCGCCTCACCGGCGACCGATTGGAATACTCCCCACCCAGGAAGTGGAAAATGTGCACACATTGTGTGCGGGGATGACTGATTGAATTCGATGACAGGGGTAATGATATCTGTAAAGCGCTAGGACGCGTCGTTCCGCTGTATTAAGCGTTGTATAAAGGCGAATTGTAATTATTACATACTATATGCATAAAATAATCATTAAAAAATGGATGATATCTCACTTTCTTGTTAGAACTCCATGGGAGCAGATAATCAACAATTTTTTTTTCATCTTTGGAGAAAGCCAAGGAGCTGTGTAACATTAGAGATAGCTTGAAATAGATGATCAAAATTGCCATTGATAATGAAATGTATTTTATCTTTACTTGGTTGATATTTCTTATACTTTATGAGACGAGAAATACCACCGATTTCATGAAGAGTGTTACAAGCCGCATATTCGTTCTTTTTAAGATTCTTTTTTAATATTCAGGAGATTTCTCCTCATCGTTTTGGAGAAGAGGAATAGAGTAGAGAGATATGGTTTATAAGCTGTTGAATTAGCATATAGATGACATGCTTAATAATCATTATTGCCCAGATAGAGATTATTATCCCAGGAATAAGACGAAGCCGTACAGTGGAAAATGTAGGGCGAAAGAATATAATGCAGAATGCATATTGAACCATGTCGTATGGACATTGCTAACGGGTAGAGTAAAGAGTGACATTAAACATGGAAGTCGAACAGTTTTGTGACAACGATTATGATTCTTATGATGTTGGTGATAATGGTGGTGTTGAGGATGTTTTCCCCATTTTTCAGCGCTGTTGAATAATACAATGTATCTTACGAATAAAAGTTGCATTAGAAAAAATAATATTGGCTAATTATTATAGTAATAGCAATACTAATACTACAGCTATTAATATTAATACAAATAATAATGATGATGATAATAATGAAAATAATAATAATAATGATGATAATAATAATAATAATTAAAACAATGATAATATTGGGCAATTGTGTAGCTTCATCTATCAATAATCTTTTTTCAGGCGCAATTCTATCAAAATAACATGAATAAAATATCAACAGTCCAATTTTTGACACCTGGGATACTCCACTAAATGGAAGTGTTAATACTGTCATCATTCAAAGGGATAATCCTGAAACACTGACACTGACATTCCTTGTACTCCTATGTCAAAATATATATTTAAAAGGATAAGTGGTGATTTACAATATACAATGCCTTATGTAAATTTACAAACACACATAAAAAAATATGTTCCTTGTAGATGATGGTGATGATAATGGTGATGATCATGGTATGATGGTGATGGTGATGATGATGATGATGGTGATGATGATAATGATGATGATGATGGTGATGATAATGATGGTGATAATGATGGTGATGATGATGATGATGGTGATGATGATAATGATGGTAGTGATGATGGTGGTGATGATGATGATGGTGGTGATGATAATGATGATGGTGATGATGATGATGGTGATGATGATGATGGTGATCATGTTACGGTTGGTGGTGATTGGTGGTGGCTATGGTTAGTCCTGGGGAGTGTTTCATCAACATTTTCATCCGACAAGTTGTCAGATCTGACATCTTTCTCTGATGTTGATTGGCTGAGAGGTACTGTTTCTATGGTAACTGTCGGATAAAATGGGACTTGTCGGATGAAACGTCCGACAAGTCCTTTCATGAAACGCCCCCCTGGTTCAGGTTATAACAACGATGCTCGTGGTGAAACTAATTCGGACTCGGCAGATCGGACAAACTATGTGTGATAAAATATCATAGTTTTATTAATGAATATTTGCTTGTAGGTTGTTATGTTTACAGCGATTAATGTCACACTATTTGTATGAAATTAAACCATACGAAGTAGAAAGAGGAACAGGAAAAGGGAATAAGGGTAATGTTTGCTATCGTAATGTAGATGGTATGGTTAAGCAGGGTAGAAAGTTGCTCAAGCTATTGTGATGAGCTCTATATAAGAAACCGTCGTTGTCCGTCCGTGAGTAAGAAAGGACATACGGCTTTATGAGGTCCTTTCCGAAGAATTTGATTATAGTCCAGGATAGAAGAGGCATAACCTTGTTTTTGTTATATATCCAATATTTTTTATGCTTTCTTGTCAATTCGAGGGTGCTGATTACGAATCTGAATGATGCCACTCGTGTAACCTTGAGCATTTTCCGCAAACTGGCAAAATCCAATATGGCCGCCAAATTATGCAAATTACCCATGAAAATCCTATAATTGTCCACACATAAACTATGAAATGCATGAAATCGTGTGGCAGGAATGAAATACTCTCTGAAAAATAATTTTTGACAAAATATTTATTTTCCTGATATTCAAAATGGCCGCCATATTCCATTGTATACACTGTTATGTACAATATGAATAGGGAAAACTAATTTTCACAAAAAATTGCACTAAACCGCACAAAATCGCGATGTATGAATGAAGTAACGTATGCAAATCATCATTGATAACGAGATATTATGTGATATATAGGAACATTTCTTTATTTCGATATCTAAAATAGTCGCCACTGGCCCAAACAGTATTGCATACAATGGCAATGGGGGCCAAAAAAAATCACAAGAGTGATCACTAAAATGCATATTGTCAAGATTAAATGAGTGAAATACTGACTAAAAACATAATTCTCAACGGAAATTTAGTATGCCATGTATGTGATGAATGTTTCATTTTGATATTCAAAATGGCTGCAAGAGGCCCTTAAAGTATTATGCACAATGAGAAAGAGGAGCAAAGCAATCACAAGAGAGAGCACTATAATATGTGATAAATTAATGGGATACCGTCTAAAAACATATTTTCTAACGAAATATATCATTTGGTTTTAAGTTTGTGTTAAATACTGTATTTTGATTTTCAAAATGGCCGCCATAGACATTGACATAATTATGTACAATGCAAAGTGGGAAACCAATATTCACAGGAGTGAGCACCATAGGCACGTAATAGTGATCTATGAGTAAAATATTGTCTGAAAGCATAATTTCTATTAAGATATATCATTTATTCTGTCAGTTAGGTGATAAATACTGTTATTGGAAAGTCAGAATGGCCGCTACAAGCCCTTATGGTATTATGCACAATGTGAATTCGAACAAATTATTTCAACAGAATTTGGCTTTGCTTGGCCAAATGGTGATGTATGATTGAAATATTGTCTGAAAACATGATTTATAACAAATTTGTATCATATCTTATGTAATTTAGGTGATAAATACCGTATTTCAACTTTCAAAATGGCTGCCATATGCCCTTTTTGTGAACATTATTAGTCTCCACTCAAAATGTATATTATACGACAAGGGCCTATAATTATGGGCCATTTTGAATTTTAAAATGCAGTATTTATCACCTTAAATAAGGATCTTTGGCTGCCCAGAAAGACAAGGGGAAAACACCGACATCATCGTTTTAAAAGTTGCAAATGAACATCTCCAGGTAGATCTCAAGATCGAGGACATTGAACGCTCCCACAGGGTGGGTCAGAGGAAAGAGCATCCCAACAGAGATCATCCAAGAGGCATCATAGTCAAATTTAAATCCTATCGGAAGCGCCAGGAGTTCATCTCAAAGCGACGCAAGCTGAAAGGTCAGAAAATGTCCATCGTTGAGGACCTCACAGCTAGAAATAAAAAACTGCTCAATAAGACGAGACAAAATGACAAAGTGGACAAAACATGGAGTAAAGACGGACGCATATTTGCCGTGTTGAAAGGAAAAGAGAATCAAACAAAACTAATCCATAACATTGATGTTCTAAAGAAGTTATAGTTCACATCTTGCAAGTAATGGACAAACTGACTAAAACTGAACAGACTTAATCTCGATTTCATTGCATTAATCCTGGTGGAATTTTCCCATTCTGGACTTTAATATCTTATTTGAAGATTGTTGTATTTGTGTCTGTATTTCCTGTATGTACATGTATATTCATGTGTATATTGTCAACATGTTTCATTATCTCTACTATATCATCTGATTGATAGAACTCGTAAGTCCCTTTTTCTTTACGTTTTTACATGTTTGTTCTTTTTTGTATGTAATGTATTTTTGGAGGAGATCAACTTTTTATTCAATTATACCTTTCAATATCAAATCTGGAGAAATGTGTTTCCTTTTAAATATATATACACTTTTATGGAATTTCATTCATAGCTGTTATACTATTTTACACTTAGTCTATTGTTAGTACTCTTCATGATATAGATCCTGATATAAATGTATTAAATCCTTCCTATTCATGCAATTGTTATACCACAAATGAGTTCAATTTGCAATTAAATATACACTGTTAGAAAAAATAAAAGAAGTTCCTGCAGCAGAGTCTCGAGAACACCTGTAATCTTACCGAATTGCGTAATCTTACAGGAAATTGGTAAAAAACCCGTGATTTTACAGAAAATAAACAGAAGATTTTGTACAAAGCAATAACAGAATCATTCTGTAAATTCATAAAACAAGAATTTTTCTGCGATTTAACAGAACAGGTCTGTTTAAAAAGGGGAAAAGGGTGTTTTATTCAAGGAAATTTGTAAGATTCCATACATCAAATACCAATTTCCTGTAAGATTACGTAATTCGGTAAGATTACAGGTGTTCTCGAGACTCTGCTGCAGGAACTTCTTTTATTTTTTCTAACAGTGTACACTCTGGTTTCAGCATAATACATTTTAATGCTCGAAGTTACAAAAGAATTTTGACGAAATTACAGACTTTTTATCATTATTAACACACTCTTTTTCTGTTATTGTCATTTCAGAAACTTGGATTTCTAAAACTCCACTTATTCCCTTTAAAATAGAGGGATATACTTTTATTCATTTAGGTAGGCATATCGGACGTGGAGGTGGGGTTGGTTTATTTATATGTGATAACATCAAGTTCAAAATTTGTAATGATATAATTCAAACAGATGAAGAAAAAGACTGTTGCGAAGCATTATTTATTGATTTAAGTGAAAATAATATTAACTTTAGAGTTGGTGTCATGTATAAAAAACCAAGCTGTAATAATGATGTGTTTTTAAACTTTTACAACAGATTAGTTTGTGAGATTTCATGTTCGCGTAAGAAACTCTATATTTTAGGAGACCTTAATATTGATTTATGTAAATATCCTTTGGAACATGATGCCTGTACTTTCTTGAACATCAATTCATCTTTTGGTTTATTCCCTGTTATCAACTCTCCTACTCGTATAACTTCAAACAGTGCAACACTTATTGATAATGTTTTTACAAATGTCATAGATTCTAAACTTGATTCTGGTTCTTTAAGTGTTGATATTACTGACCATTTACCTATTTTTCTCATAACAAATATACAATTATCTAAGAATAAGAAAAAGAATCAAAATATATCTCGTAAGTTGTCACTCGAAGGAATCAATAAGTTAAATCATGAGCTTTATAACTTAAACTGGTCCCCTGTTTATATATCTAATGATGTGAATGAAGCTTATAATATATTTCTATCCATGTTCATTGATATGTTAGATAAGTGTTTACCTATTAAGACACATAAAGTTCGTAATATAAAGATTCGGAAACCATGGATAACCCCAAAACTTATGAGATATATCAAACGCAAACACAAGTTATACAAACAATTTCTAAAAAATTAAACATCTTCCAGTGAAGTTAAATACAAAAGGCATCGTAACAAAGTTAATAATTTATTGCGCAATGCCAAGAAAATGTATTATTCTAATAAGTTAAGTCAAATTAAAAACAATGTTAAAGGAACATGGTCAATTATCAACAATATACTAAAAAAATCAGAAAAAAATACTTCAGACTATTTCATTTGTGATGAGAAAGAAATCAATGATCCACATAATATTGCCAAAGAGTTTAATTCCTATTTTGCTAACTGTTGTTCAATAGCACTGGAATCAACGTCTCCTGTTAATAGTGAATGTAACATCACTATTGATAATTATCTTGCTGATAGCTGTCCAAAGTCAATATTTTTTAAGCCTATTACAGAATCTGGAATTGCTGAAATTTGTAAATCATTAAAAAACAGTTATTCATATGACTTTAATTATTTAAATGTTAATATTATGAAGCAAATTATATACTCCATTGTGAAGCCTTTGGTACATATTTTTAACATGTCTATTGAAACTGGTGATGTTCCACTCAAATTGAAAATTGCAAAAATAGTGCCCATTTATAAAAAGGGAGATTGTCATGTTTTCAACAATTATCGTCCAATCTATATTCTACCCTGGTTTTCTAAGTTGATTGAGAAATGTATTTATAATTGAGTGTACTCTTTTCTTTGTAGCCACAATATTATCACTAACAGCCAATATGGATTCAGAAAAAATCATTCTACTTCCCATGCAATTATAGACATTCAAGATAAAATTATTTCATCTATTAATAATAATAAGTTTGGGTTTGGGATATTTCTGGATTTGTCAAAAGCATTTGACATTGTGCATCACAATATCTTGTTATATAAATTGAATCACTATGGTTTACGGGGCACAGTTTTGAAATGGTTTACTAGCTACTTAGATAATCGCTACCATTATACATATTTTGCAAATTGTTCTTCAGATAATACTTTGATTAAATATGGCGTGCCACAAGGGTCCATTCTCGGCCCTGTTATTTTTATTGTACATTAATGATATCACCAAATCCTCAAAAAAATTTGAATATATACTTTACGCTGATGATACAACTCTGTTTTATACACAACCAAACACAGAAAATTTACAAGAAAATATTGAATCTGAACTCCGCAAAGTTATCACATGGTATGAGACTAATCGATTGATAATCAACTTCAATAAAACATATTTTGTTCCATTCCACAATAAATATAGCAATGTGAGTAATGAAGTAGAAAAATATTGTCATATCCATTGACTCAAAACCTTTAAAAAAGTCAGATGATGTTAATTTTCTTGGTATTTATGTTGATAAAAATTTGCAATGGAAGGTACATTTAGACTATATAAACAACAAAATATCAAAGTGCGTTGGTATTTTATTTAAACTCAGACATTATTTACCCCTATCTGCTCTGCTTACTTTATATAATTCCTTAATATTACCTTATTTAATATATTGTATACCACTTTGGGGCAATTGCAATCAATCAAAGCTAAACACACTATTTGAACTACAAAAAAAAGCAGTCCGGACTTGCACAGGAAGTCATTATCTTGCACATTCTGCACCATTATTTAAAAAATTAAATATATTGAATGTTTATGACTTATACATTTATTATACTGCCGTTCTTGGATTCTTTTTTTTCAAAATGTTTTACCACCGAATGTTTTACAGATGTTTCAGGTAAATAGCAATGTTCACAATTACAACACTCGAATAAACAATGATTTTCATTTATTTAAAATTTCCTCAACCTTCACAAAAAAATCATTCCGTTTTAGTTTTCCCACTGTTTGGAATTCCATTCCTCGTAACATACGATCATACACAAATCTAAATTTATTTAAAAGATGTCTTAAAAAATCCCTTTTGTCCAAGTATTAATCAATTTGCTCTCCCTATTTTTTTTACATGTTTTTGATGTCATCCTATATTATTATAATGATCTAGATACGCCTGTGTAATATGTATTATAATTTCTTTTGAGAACTTATTCTCACAAGGCCACTGTGCTTTTCTTCTCAAGTTCTCTTTCATTCAATTATGATATTTAATCAAGGCAATGTTTTGTTTATTTATGAAATGATTTACTCTGTATTATTGTATGCATTTTTAATTTGTTTGCATTGTACATATGTTTTTTTTTAAACCTATTTGAATTTGAATGAATAAAGAATTGAATTATTTATTTTATTTAAAAAAATATTATGATATATCTCGTTAGAAACCATGGTTTTACACAATATTTAACCCTTTTCACAATTCACAATTATATGCGATATTTAGAGTCAAGCAAAGCCAAATGTCTCAAAATTATATGTCCCATGTTACAATGTACGCAATACCCTATGGCAGCGATTTTGGAATTCAAAGTACATGTATTTAGTTAGAAATCATGTTTAAGACAATATTTTTACTCGTATATCACAGTTATATGCATTTTATAATTCTAACTCTTGTGAAAATTTGTTTCTCCATTCGCATTGTGCATGATAAGTATAGGGCCTATGGCAGCCATTTTTAACATGTTGAATGTAAAAAATACAGTATTTATCACATAAGTGGCATATTAACAATGTTTTTAGTCAGTATATTCCACTCGTTTATCTTAATAATATGCATTTTAGTGCTCACTCTTGTCATTTTTTGGCCCCGGCCATTGCCATTGTACATACATGTAATACACCTTGGACCAGTGGCGGCTATGTTACATATCAAAATACAGCAATGTCCCCATATATGACATAATAAATGATATATCTCGTTATTAATGATGATTTGAATATATTACTTTGTTCATACATCGCGATTTTGTGCGGTTTAGTGCTAATTTTTGTGAAAATTAGTTTTCCCTATATTCATATTTTACATAACAGAGTATACAATGGCATATGGCGGCCATTTTGAATATCAGGAAAATAAATATTTTGTAAAAAGTTATTTTTTCAGAGAGTATTTCATTCCTGCCACACGATTTCATGCATTTCATAGTTAATGTGTGGACAATTTTATGATCTTCATGGGTAATTTGCATATTTGGCGGCCATATTGGATTTTGCCAATTTGCGGAAAATGCTCAAGGTTGCACGAATGGCATCATCCCAGATTCGTAATCAGCACCCTCGTATTAACAAGAAACCATAAAAAAATATTGTATATATAAAAAACAAGGTTTGGTCAAGTTTCTATTGGGCCTATCCTGGACTGTTACACGAGTAATGCCTAATTACAGAGCACTGTCAATTTGCAAGGTGCACTTTCGTGAAAGGTTTTTTTTTTATTTCCAGGGTATTATTAGTGAGAATTCCCAGGTCTTTTATATTGTTGGTTCATTATGATACATCCTTTATAAAGGCAACTCTTCTTAAAGTCACAATCACCCTAAATATGATTTTTTTTAAATTTATGACAAATGTTTATGTACAAACAATATCTATTTCATACTCTATATCTATGAATAATTCTATGTCAAAAGGTTGATGGACGGACGATATCATTGATCAGCGACAGGAATGACGATGATTCTAATCTTCTACCACTGGATAGTCACAGACAGACTGACGGAAAATATTCCCTTTTTCCTCTTTCAATATCATGGAAGCATATAACCTATAATAATCGGTGCTTAAAAGCATCTCAAGACGGTAAAATCCTAAGAAACATAAACAAGGATCTGAAGGAGGCCCCATGGTGACATGAATTATTTTGGTTAATGAAAGATACCGTACCAAACAAAGTTTCCCCTTTTCCATAGCCGTCATAACGAGCATCACATGTATTATTCATTTCACTCTATTATAATGCACCATGTACATGATGTATGAATATTATTCCTTCGCAACTGGGGTCGTAATACAGCTAATACAAATCGAATACATATTTCCTCCTATTTTTTCCTTCCATACCTCCCCTGCCTTCCGTCTCATGCGCCATTAAAATATCTTCCACGGAGACTTTTAATGATCCTTTTGTACCCTTTTAGGAATCGATTTAGCCAGTTTCCTCACGCTACCTATGGATTAAGAAGGATAAAAACCTGATGCATTTTCTCCTCCTTGCGCGACGCAAGTAGGACATAAATTGGCAAGCAATTTCTAGATTTGCATTTCTTAAAAAATAAAGATAAAAAATATGGCGATTTTCGTTCCTATCTATCTGTATCTGTCCTTTCCCTCTATCTTTCTTTCTTTGCTCATTTTCTCCTATATTCTTTATATTTGTCTTTCCCCATTCTCTCTATATTTCCTTCTCTGTCTCACTGCTCATCTCCACACAATATTGGCCAAATTATTCTTGTTGTACCCTTCTCCTTTTCTCAGAGTCTCTAGTACCTCCAACTCCCCACCCTTGCATCCCTCTCCCCAGATTTTTCCGAATCATCCGCCTCTTTTTCTCTCAATACTTGTTTCTCTTGTTTTCGCCTGAGGGGTGTGGATTGAAGGCTTTTCCTCTGTCTATCTCGTTACATACATATTCTATTATGTTGATGGTGTATCGGGGAAGATTAAGATTCCTCATCACCGAGTATTTTCTTTCTTCCAATAGATGAGTTAAAAATGACATTTAAGGGTGGGAGATAGATGCGTACGTCTTAACGCGGTAGATCTGCCAGGCTCAGTGTCCTAAGAATTTACAAGGAAAAATATCGCTGTTATATCTCCCTTTTCTACATCTATCTTTAATTCCATGCCTGTATAATTTTTTTCCCTTCAGTTGAAATATGGATATAATTACTTCAGCTCCAAAGCAAATCTGGTTCGATATGATTGATGGATGAAGATAAGAGAGGAAGAGCAAAACTGACGAGAAAATTTACACAAGAGCTGTATTTTTCCATCCTGTAAGAAATCGAAACTGCAAAATAAGAGGTGTAACGTTACTTTGATAATTATTGCCTTACATTGTATCGTTTTTCGTTATCAGCATCATTAACATTATCGTTATTAGTATTTTATAGATAGTAATTCTTTATCATTATCAATGTATGTCATCATCATCATCATAACCAATTTTAAATAACCGCATAGTGAATTTAGCTCCTTTTGGAACAAAACTCAAATTTGCAATCAATTTTACCAGCCTTTCATTTTTTTCAAATGCGATATGTTGCATTTGATTCCCACGTCTAAGATACACATATTTGTATTAAAAAATCAATTTAAGTCAAAAGTGGATTTAGCTCCTTTTGGAATCAAGCTCTTCATATGTTAGATACCAAATATCTTATGTCGTTGATTAAGTTATTGGAATTCATTAACTTGAATGTCTCCGATGTAAGGGATGTCCATTGATACATCTCTAATTGGAACAGATATGAAGAAAGAGAAGGTGAAAGAAACATTTCAAGAATGTCCATGGATGTGGCGTATCGGAAAACCTTGCCAGGAGCGGGAAATATTTTTGACAACTTAAAAAAAGTGGAAGGATGTCAAAGGTCACTGCCATTCCCGGAAGCACTTTCCCCTCAAAGATTTCTGAGAGATGTATCAAATCTTTATCATAGAGATTTAAAACAAACCAGAGTGACATAATACGCGGTAAATGAATTAGCATCATCTCCATGCACATTCATGGGCTTTATTAATTTTTGACAGACACTCTGTCAAGTTTAATTGCAATTGGACTTGAACTCACCGAAAAGGGAGATACTTAGTTTCAACCATTCAATCAACATCGACTGACCCATCCCTTTATCTCTCTCTTCTCTTTCTTTCTCCCCCTCTCTACCTCTCCCTGTTCCTTTCTCTCATATTTTGTTATGTATACTTTTATCTCCTATATGTCTTTCCCCCATTTCATTTTACTTCCCTCGATTCTTTTTTCCCTTGTAATTTAACATCACCCTTCATGATGCTTGATTTAAATGGGAGAGATATTGTTTCTTCTCATTTTTCTTTCAAGCTTTTCTCCCTTATACAGTGCGTATCAAAAAAAAGTTTACACTTTGAAAAAGCCCTGGGAATTAAAAAATATACAACATGTGGATAATTTTTCACATCTAATCTCGGGTTTGTGTCTCATCTATCTAATGAAAGTAAAAGTTTTGACAGAATGTTACACTTGAGTGAGCACTGTCCATTTTTGTAAAGCTCGCAGAAATCTGTTTGCGCAGAAATGCTCGTTTTCACGCTGTGTCAAAGGGAAAGGGCGAAATCAAACTTACCCTGCGAAATATTTCTCATACATTCCCCTTGCACTTTTAGTCGATTGGAATAAAACGGATACATTCCAGCATTTTGTAACAATTTTGCCACCCAAATTGAAATTTCAACCACAACCTTTACCCGTTTGTCTGCTAGCTGGTTCTGAGGATATAACTGAATCTGAACAAAACTTTATATCAGACATCTCCAGCATTTTTCACAAAGTTTGTATCATTAAAGTGGGTTTACATTTCATTTTTAATTTGATACTTGTTTCCTCCACACTTTTCCAAGCTTGACAATGATTAATAAAATGAAAATGAGGCATTTTATGTAAATCACAGCTCAGTGTAAAGCAAATATCATCAAGATGGCCTCGGTGTGTGGGGGAGTGGGGTGAGGCGCAATGCACTCTTCGAGGTGTTTTGGGCAAGGAAACAAGTTTAAAAAGGAAAAGATATCATCAAATCAATTTACTAGCTAATTCCACGTGTTCTTCATGATTAAGGTCCACTTTTATTCGCATAACTATTTCCAAGTTCTGCGCAAATCATTTTTCACTAACTTTTCAAAAGTAAGTGGTGCTCACTCAAGCGGAAATATTTTTCGACAGTTATATCGTCATTTGCTTAAATGGATCTGTACCAATGTTAAAATGTGGAAAAATCTTTAGGATATTACAAATATATAATTTTACAGGATTTTTTCAAAGTGTAAACTTTTTTTTGATATGCACTGTATACGTTACACCTGTATTTTTGCGAATACCACCGCCACCACTGCTCATCATCATCGTCGTCATCATCATATTCATCATCAACATCACCATCGTTTTGTTTGTCGTCGTCACCATAATATATTATTTTTTCACCTTAATACTGTCGTTTTGCTGACATAGGAGGTGCTCTTGTTCATTTTTTTTCTCCAGTCTTCCTTTTCTTTATCTTATTTTTCATCATAATTTTCACCATTTTCTTCGTAATCATCATCATCATCATCATCATCGCCACCTACTTCTACTACCACTACTACTTCTACTACTACTACTACTACTACTACTACTACTATACTACTACTAGTACTACTACTATTACCATTGGCGGCGGAAGCCAAAATTTTTAGGAGGGGACAACCAAAAAAATTTTTGACAAGCCCAAAAAAAAAAAAGGTTCTCAACGCAAAAATTTTAGGGGGGGCGTAGGAAAATAAATTGACAAGCAAAAAAAAAAAAAAAAAAAAAAAAAAGTTCATCAAAACCAAATCTAGGGGGGGGACCGTCCCCCCTCCTCAAATTTAGGGGGGACACGTCCCCCCGTCCCCCCCGCTTCCGCCGCCTATGACTACTACTATACTACTACTACTAGTACTACTACTATACTACTACTACTACTGCTACTGCTGCTGCTGCTGCTGCCGCTGCTTCATTTTCCTCTTCCTCCTGTATTTCATTTCTTCTCTAACCTTCTCTATTTGATTATCACAAATAACATTTCGCTTTATTTCATGACACAAACAAATGGCAAATAGTCTACCCTTTCATCCGCCTTTTATCTTGACAACTCCAAATAGAAATAAAGGCAAACAATAATGTGTATGCACAATTATGTTTAGTTCCATTTTGCCCCCCCCTCCCTCCTCTCTCTCTATTTCTCAATGTCTTTCTTGCTTCTCTTCTCTTCTTTCTTCTCTTGTATTCACTCTCAATTTTGTCCTTACCCTTTCTCTTTCTTCATCTCCTTGCTCAAGACAAGAAGCCATTTAAATGCATTCACCAAGAGAGAACAGTATACGCCACGTAACAAACATGCGCAGTCGGTGGCTCTTAACCGTCTTTACGTCTCTCTCCCTACCAAAGAGGCGCCACCAGCAATGAAAGTACACGCCCACTGCCATGGCGTAACTCCCCTGAAAGAAACATAACCGCGAAGCTTTAGAATCGTTGGCAATCACTCTCACAACTTACAACCACCAACCACCATCTTAACGAGCTGTCACGTTTAACGTACCTTCACTGCGGACACAACACCTAGCACTTTGGCAACCGATCTTCTTTAGAAAAATATCAAATCTTACAATTCGAATTTTACGTCCTTTTTAACAATCATATACTATTTTAAAGTATAGACCTATTGTGTCATCGTCTTTGCTTCCATTTTCCTAGTCATCGAAGCATCATCTAGAGGCTAGTTTTTCCCTTGGCCAGGCAGGAAAACAACTCAAACTTCACTTTCTCCACCCTCAATTTCACGCTTGTTTACAGGTGAGAACTATATTCTAAATTTACAATTATCTTACCAGTTCATATAATATTGACGCCAAAAGCTATTTCTCATCATGTTCTACTCTACTAGTATTGAAATTAATTTTTTGGCAGTGAATACATCTAAAATTCTATTTTGAAGATTGTAATAAGATACTCAGTAAATAAAGACAAGAAAATGAAAATGAGGTCGATAATGACCTGATGATAAAATAAAAATGAAGATCTGTCTATCATCTATCATGAAAAACAGAATGCTGTATGTGCTTACCTCTAAATCTGAACGGAGGGTGCAGCTATTGTCTTTGATTTTATGATGGTAATAGTACGTCTAGATGCTGAAGACTGTGCACAGTGGCGGCGACTGTTAAACCTGCAGCCCCTACCTAGGCTGCCTTGCCTCTGGTCTTTGCAGGCTTTTAACCGTCGATTTTTTTTTCATTTTTTCGATCAATGTTGTTTGCAAATAAAGTAGACATGAAAAAAAATCGATTGAATCTATTGAAATACGGCAACCACTTGAAGATGACTTGTCTTTTTAACTTAAGAACATAGACTCCTTTTTTTTTATTAATGATTACGATTGATTTAATTATGTGTAAGTTTTTACTGCGTAAAAGAAAGAGACAGTGACTAAGTAAGAACTGCCACAGCGTACAGAGAACGCAGCGAGAACTTTAATTGACGTGGTGGCATCTGCATGAACTTCGTGGACATAATATCAAAAGTCCACGTATCTTGAGCGCGTTTGAATAGAGTACAGCGTTAGAAAATTTATCCTCAAAATTAAAAGAAGTTACTGCAGCAGAGTATAGAACACCTGTAATCTTACCGGATTGTGTAATCTTACAAATTTCCTTGAATAAAACACCTTTCCCCTTTTTAAACAGACCTGTTCTGTTAAATTTTCTGAATTTACAGAATGATTCTGTTGCTTTCTCAAAATCTTCTATTTTTTCTGTAAAATCAGGGTTTTTTAACAGTGTATAGTCACAGTATAACAAATATCTTTATACATCGTCATCGACGTAGTATATAGGCCTCGCGGACACAAAAGAACGTAGCAACAACTCATTTTATGCCCAGTGAACTGCAACTGCAGTCTACACACACATATTCAGACATCACTACGTTCAAACGATGTTCGTAGCGGAACCGTTTCGATGCGGCATGCGCGAACAATAAACTTTGTAGGGACACCACTAAAAACGTGACATACAGTGAACACATTTCGACAAACAACGGAGTTGGCGCGATTTATTCTTATTTCAGTTACGCGTATAGAGGGAACTTCATTCGGTTTATAGGAGCACCCCAAAAAACGTTTACCCAATACTGGGTAAAATGGGAACACATCATGGTTGTGTAAAAAAAGATATTTTTAACTTTTTACGCAATGCTGCGGTAAAATAGCCGAATATGGGTGTAAAGAAAAATACCCAGAAAAAAAGCATGTTCCCTTTCTACCCCAAATTGGTTAAATTTTACTCACAAATTTTAGAGTGAGATATACCTACTACAGGCTTATCTTTTTTGATAAATCCCTCGTTTTAATTTTGGCACTATGGTTTTATGTAATTTGTATGATTATCACTATGTAAGAACATTTTATTTATATCACAACGATCATCTTTTTAATTATTGAATTATGATTGATTGATTGATTGATTGATTTTATTCGTCAAGAATATCACAAGATATTACAATGAAATTGAAGAATACCTTGACAGGATAGCCCATGAAAGCCGAAAGGCTTATTTCCAATGGGGTCCTATAGTTAGTATAAAACATTAACATATTGTAACAAAACTGGAATATGGTAACAAAAATAATAAAATACATACATACATATCCATCAGTCAAATAATAAGCAAACATCTGAAGCAAACAACAATCCTCTTAATACGTAAAACAAGATTATATTTTAACATGCCCTAATGTATACATTATCTAAAATAGTAGAAACCAACAGTACAAAATGTGTGATTTCTAATGGTAATATTGCTCCCGAGTAGCTTCCAGTTTTAGGTGCTTCTTTAATGCACTCTTAAACTGAGAAAATATTTTAACTGCTTTTACTTTATTGGGAAGAGCATTCCAAGATTGGATGCCATTAAAGTAAAAAGTGTTCCCTATATGTCCTTCACGTTTTGGCAATATAAAAATTAAAATCACTATTTCGAGTACCGTACCTATGGATATTTGATACAAACCTTTTGTTAATTCTACTTCTAAGAAATACATGGTTGTCTTCTTTATTTCGTCCTTTGATTATTTCAACTGACGCATAACAAATACGCCTTATGAAAAGATGTGTCTTAGACCCCCCCCCCCGATAACTATAGATATTCTCATCATAAATGAGTTAGGCGTAATATGTTTTAAAAATTGCAAATAATTGTGAATTTTAGATTCTCTTATTTCATGTGATATAACTAACTGATGATTTCCCATTCGCGCATGAGAGGGGTAAGAGCAGTTTGAAGAAAGGATATCACCCAAAAGTATTTTTTAGACGGTATCTGTATATCAAAAATAAATTCTCATGCCTATAATGTTTCATAATATGCCCTTTGATACCCCAATCAAAGATAATGACCGAAGAATTGCACAAGTTTTTTAATGATACTTGCGTTTCCGTAATTTAATGAAACAATGCACCTTTGAAATTCAATTCAATAAAAATAATAATCGAGACCATATATGAATAATGGTTGCAATGGCATAGTTAACTAAATAATTTTTATGCATGGCTGATCGTCAAACAAAGCATACTAATAAGTCTGACATTTAGCCTTTAAAATGTCTTCGTTTTATAATATTATGGATAGTGTAAATTTTGTCATTTTTTGCAAAGAGATATGAATATACTCCATTTTCTTTTCGTGATTAGTTTTTTTTAGTAGACGAATGAATAACATATATCAACATTTGGCAGGTTTGGGTTTCAGTGCATTTTCATGCAGCTTTGGAAATATAGCTGCATCCAACCCACTTAAAAAACAGTTAAAGTCCATTTTCTGCTTTCACCAATGGTAATTTCTTGCTGAGTAAACTATGTTTATTTATACAACTGCATGCTCATTTTCAGTTCAAGTAAGTTTCTATGAAGGTAAACTCAGGTTATCATAATTAATAAGTCTTTATCATGTCTGGTGAAGTTATGATCGGCTTTGATAAGTGTTTAATATGAATAAGAAAAATTCATCTTTTCTAATGTCAAAGGATTAAGATTCAAATTCTTTAGCGTCAAATTCAAATCTTTAAGGTTGAATCTATTGGCTCGTCTCTAATCACAGCCAATGGGGACTATTTCATAAAGACTTTTATAACTTTACCATTACCTTGGAACCGTGTTTGTGATTGGCTTCCCTAATCCTGTTACCATGGAAGCTGCAATGAATGCCAAAGTTATGATTGTAACTCTTTATGAAACCGATCCCACGGTCCCGCTGCATATAAAAAACTTACTTTTATGGTAATTTTGCCATCCAATTGTAACTACATGGAATCATTGATTTTGATTGGCTGATGAGCATTATTGTCATGGTAGTTACCATTGGATATCAAAGTTACCAGATTCTATTTTTTAAGCCTATGATGTTTAGTGTTGGGGATGTGTCATAATGTCAGCTTGGGTTTAATGGATTGTTTTCAAGTTGTAATAAAGGTATCCAATCACTTAATGGTTTGACCGACAATTATTGATATTTAACATCCATTACCATTATTTGATTCCTGGATCCCATAGACTAGGATTGAATGGGCTTTACAAAATTTAATCGAAATTGACCTGGGATAAGTCTAAAATAATATATATATATATATATACATATATATATATTGAACAAATTATTGTGATTTTTCTTCAATATTTATATTAATAAAGTTGTGCGAATACACTTTTGTAAATATAAAACAAAATGAATTTGTATGATGTATTTCAAAACTGATTAAAATCTTCCTAACAAAGATGCCATTTTTAATAGGTAAAGTCTATAATTAATTGAATATATTTGTAAATAATTGGCATACAATCGTAATGAGATATAATTTATAATTTTAATTGGTAAAAAAGAAGTCAAAATTTCAATTATTCAATTCCAAAATAAAACAATTGAAATTATTGCGTATTTTACATTCGGTATCATAACTGAGAGAGAGAGAAAAAACAACAACAATAGTCCTATAGTCTGTCCGAATAGCATATCTAGGCTTTGCATTATGACATCCGGGGAAGATATCCAGTTCGCCCCCCCCCCCATCGCTTCTAGACTGCGTTATAACCTCCATTATGATAAGCAAGGGTGAAGTGTTTGACCAAGGGGTGAAATCCTAATTGAATTTGACCAATACATTTTCTTGAGCATTTTGTCCATGAAACAAAACATATTTTAAAGGATTTTAAATATTGTGAGTAAAATAGGTAACCTGGAAACTCAATGTATAATTTTTACAAGAAAAACAATAGAAAATATTCCGTATAATATTAAAAATCTCATGCCCCCTTGATACGGCACTGGACTGTCTAAAATATTTGGTGGAATGCACCCACATTCAACCTCTTTGGAATGACGTGATTAAATATGAAATATTAAATATTAAATAAATATGAAATACATGATAACATTTATTTACACCATGTGAAAGAATGTTTGGATACAAAGACGATAGATTTGTGACTTATATTTTTTCTTTTAATGAAATATTTTATTTATATTTGTAAATTCAAAATATAACCCTCCCACCTACCAAGCTATTAAAATTCATTTGAATGTTAATACAGAAACAGGATAGCCAAAAAGCAAGGTAAACTAACTCTTCATTTCCGCAAATTGAGATTTGAGCTGTAATTTGCTGTGAATGTTCATGGTAATCTTTATTAATATTTATGTATTGAAATTCACGTCGCTCTTTTATTCTTTTTTTTTATTCAATTTTTGTTCATATTGTATTGTATGTGTAATATTTCATGTAATTGTTTTTTGATTGTTGTAAACTTATTTTATCAATAAAAACTGAATTATAAAAAAAAATTGATGGGTGTTTCTATGAATGAGTAACCTACCCCTTTTAAACACAATATTGCCTAAATTATACCAAGTTTATTTTGAAAAAAATCTACATTTTAATTCTGTAAGGCGCTTAATATATACCTAAAATGTTTCTAAGCGCACAATAATCTCCAAACTTTCGAAGCAAGTTGTCTGCATGGCGCATCTTTGCATGCAAATACTCTTGTAGTTTGTTTTGGTAAAAGCCTCCTCCCAAATTGATCCAATTTACGTCATTTCCTAACCGTAAATGTTGTCGCCTGATAACCAGTCTTTTCATTATGTCTGTCAATTATGTCACCATGCATGACACGAATCCAATAAACAACATAGTGAATAGGGATTGTATTAAGATGTGTTAGTAGAGGTAGCTCAGGCAAAGTCAGATGATCAGTTTCAACTGAAAATCTGTCTATATAGTTTCGGTCAAGACTATCAATCGAATCATATTTTGTTCCACGTTTCAAGTTGGTCTGGGATATTTTATTACACACAGTATAGTCAATTCAATACAGGGCTACATGTTGTTTTGAGAAAATTTTGTAATGGTATCCATTAAAAGTCTATCTGCCATTCACTTGCAAACTCCAAGTTCTAAATAATTCACGACATCACCATTCCCCCCAAATCGTTTCCAAGGAACGCAACGAACCCCTCATATCCGCCGCAAATTTCATTCCAGCCCATCTTCATTGATGTAATGAAAAGCTATAAACAGTAGCAGTATCTAATAAGACTTAGTGTAATGCATTCACACGGCGAATCTCAATTCAATATGGCGTAGATTAATTCTTTTGATTGAATATAGTTTTAGTTAATTTATTTCCTATATAATGGAATTAAAATCTGTCATATCGATCAATGTAATTTGAAGGCACCTTAAGTGTGTTTGTTGGGGATTTTTTCACGATCTTGTTTCTTTCTATGCAAGTCTGAAAAATTTTGATCCACTTTTCGAATTGCTAATTATACTGAATATACATTATCAAGAACGTTATCTGTTAATAAACTCCCCTTCTCCATGCAGTCCCCAGCCATGCTCTCTGTCCAATACCCACATACTGTTGGACACTATTGTTTTATTGTGAATTCCCATGCATATGCAGTGGATAATATCGGCCTAAACTGTTCCAAGGAGAGGTTTTCTTATAAATTTACATGATTTGTGTAATTGTGTCATGTTGTACAAATATAAATAAGTTTTGGTCTAATTTTAAACAAGATTTTACTATCTTATTGAATTGAATCATAAGAAAGTAATAAATCTACAAGACAGAATGTATAACGTTAACTGAATTATGCTTTAAAAGGAAAGAATTTAAAAAAAAATCTTAAAAATAAAGCGGGGAAGGTCTCTACAAAGTAATATAAGGATATATTAATATGATCGTATGCATGAAAGCAAAAATATCAGAAATTAATCATAATACTATTCAAATACCGACAGTCCAAACAACATTCCTGATAATGTAAGGGATACATGATTAAAATCCTACCATCAATCAAAGACTTGAATTGAAGAGACTATAACATGAAATAAATTCAAAAGAAAATATCTTGACATAAATTAAAAATAATAAAAGATACAGATGAATCGGATTCGCTGTATTCAGAGCCTCTTTCTAGATTCGATCATTTTAACTTTTTTTTTCTTAAAGTGCAGAAAATGGAAAATGTAAATTGTTACACTGCTTCAATAAACCAGATAATGCTTGGTGAAGATGAAAGTTATTCACATTACAGGGCCGCGGCGGAAAGGGGGGGGGGGGGTTACTGCAGGGGCTTCAGCCCCCGCCCCCTGTACTTCTTTCCCAAAAACCATATACAAAAATCGTAAAATGACCATCTGATTATTTTTTGCATGGTCAGCCCCTCCCCACCACTTTTGGTTCAGCCCCCCACTTCAAATCGTTCAGCGGCCCTGCATTATCAGTCGACAGTCAGTGCTATAAATAAATTAGTTTATAGGAGAGTAACATTTGTCATTATTTAAGCGTTAGAGGGAATTAATTTGTGATATTCCATTTGAAAGAAAAAAAAACAATGCAAAGACGAAAACCTTAAAAGTAGTTTGCTCTTGGTTTAGTTTTGCTTTGTTTATTCAGACTCTATCACGGTC